>NC_068938.1:21892902-22632580 GCF_016801865.2 Culex pipiens pallens
CTGGGCACCCTTTTTTTCCGTTTGAGTATTAAGACACGGAATCCTGATTACAAGGACTATTGTATCGTGTTACCCATTTTTACTGTTATTAAGCATTTCCAGATCTATAACACAGTCCCTATTGAGAGGGAAAGTGCTGTTCCATCCAGATGCTGTAAACTCCATTCCTTGTGCCTTGTGCGCTATGTATCGCTAGAACCGCGGTGACAATTTTTTCGTGTCATTTTTCAAGCTCTTCCCAGCAGCTATTATTTGCCGCGCGGGGTCTTGTAAAGACAATTGTCTTTTTGCGGCGCTACTCTTGCGGTGTTCCCTTTGCTCTGATCTGGACAATGCGACTGGGCTGCAGTGCAATACCGATCGGCTGGGCATTATTTACATGCGAAGACACGAGGAAAGTATTTTGGGAAGAGGCGCAAAGGAATATCCCAAGATTGATCACATGCTAGAAGAGCACGTGAAGCAATCGTTTTATACTCATACGGTTGCTGCTACCTCTGAACTTAAACCTAAGGCTGCCACCCTGAGAAGAACCCATGACTTTCCGCTTCTGGGCACCCTAGTGTGCACCGAACTCCCGTATAAACTAAAATAAGCACAAATCAATGGTTTAACCGACTTAATCAGTATATTTTCAAAAACAAAAGAAAGAATTGCTCTTTAAAAATAGTTGTGAACACAAATTTGAGAAAAATAAGAAAAAGAAAAATGTCCACATTTTTTTACATGTATGACATGTCACAAGTGTACACGATAGGGTGACAATAAAAAAGGGGTACCCCTGATTCAATTCCTTAGGTAAAAATAAATAACTGTGAAAATTTTGAGCGAAAAATCGGTTAACGGTCAAGGGTGAAAAAAATCTTCGTCTTCTTGAAATCTTTAAAACTCGTAAGGGTAAACTCGGATCGTTTTGCGGTCTTCGACAAAGTTGATTGTCATAAAATCTCATAACATAAGAATCTCACACTTGACAATGATCTGACACGTTTAACGCCACCTTTTGGCGGAATTCTGATTGTTTTGCTTTTCCCCATACATTTTTTTGAATTTTCCCATGCAAACTTCAACGATAAAATTGGCTCAAAATTGGCAAAAAAAAAATTTTTCTTGGCACCCTAGTGCACGATCATTTTGATGATAAATCGGTCTATATCACAACTCATTTTCGACCAAAAAGGTCGTTGTAACAAGATAGCACACAACAGACGATATGTTATGATTCTGCAAAATAATATCTTTTTGAATTTTTCAATGGGATTAAGTCTGTTTCCCAACAACCAACAGTCTAATTAACAAAGTCATAAAAGAAAATTATAAGAAGCTTTTCCAAAAAAAAACTTGCAGGAGTGCTATTCCTTCATTTTTTCCGTGCACCTATTTATAAGGAAGTCCAGATCATTTGCCGAAGATAACAAATCGATCAGAAAATACAGATTTTCGAATATTCTCATGCTCAGCCGGCAAAATTGTATAGAAACTTGTATGGAAAAAAAATAATTACCTATGGGTCATTCCACCTGAAGTGTGCAAGAAAAAATGCAAATTTGAAAATTACCATCTCCGATTCTGCTCAAATTTGGCAGAGCTGTTAAGACTATCAAAACATGCAAAAATCCCGAATTTCATCCAAATCGGACCACCCCCTCCATTTTTGTTCCCTCCCAAAAAATCGACTTTTTGGTGATTTTTGAGCGAAACCTCCATTTTCAAACGACGATAACTCAGGAACCACACATCTTAGAGGGTCGGTCTTAGACTCAATTTTGAAGGAAATCGGACGTAGAATCCATTTCTGTGATCAAAATTCAGATTAAAATATGTTCTCTACTTGTATTGCGCAATTGAAAACTTTAAATGGCCGTATCTCAAAACAGCCCTATTTATTTTTTAAATTTGACCTCACCATCGTTTTCCCCGTTCAATTTTACATAAGAATCAGTTATCGACAGAAAGGAATATGTTTCGTTCCAGAGATATCGAATTTTAAAGTTTTGAGTATTTGAGATTGCCTAAATTAGCTACACTCGCCGCCTCTGCTAGAAGCACTAAGTCGTGCTGATCAATAACTGCTACCTGCTTTTATTGAAATAAGATTTCATCCCAAATAATCATTAACAAAATAGGCAAATATTGAATGTACACCACTGTAGGAAACTGCTGTATAATCTTAAATTAAAAAAAGTACACGCAAAACTGCCAATGCGAATTTACTGACCATTGGCATCAAAATTTTGAGCATCGAATGGTCATAAACGATCATGAACATTCGATGCGCAAAGCGCGTTGACCATCCGATGTTCAACGTGTTTTTCTGACATTTTGACAGTTCTTTTGAATGTGTGCGTGACATCACACGCAGCTTTTTACTGTTTGCACTATTCACCACTGGCGCCGCCACCGTACATCATCACGGCTAGCGCTAGTACCACTTTTCGCCACCAGATGGATTCAGCCATCCCGAGGACACAAACCAAAAAGTAGCAGAGAATATTTATCAAAACAGACAATTTATGTGCCGTTAAACCAAAATTAAAACTAAATCAATCAAAATTACGATTGAGTCAGTTTATTTCTGGTTTTCCAAGCACAGAAATTGTATGTTTTTAATAAATATTCCTCCCAGAGAGAAAATATTATATTGAAAAACAAACAACAGCTTTTTATTTGTTATTATATAACACAAATTTCTAATTTTTTATATTAAATTAAACACACAGCTTTTTAGTCATCTCTATGACAAGAATCAAGAGTTAGGAATCCGGTGCTAGGCAGTAATTGTCCGCACCTCCGCCGAGTAGTTCCGAAGTAGCACACACGAGATGTTTTTGTTGTTGTCAACCGGTTCCTCGACTTGGTCGTGCCGGCCAGATCTGAGTCTTCTGAATGGGCTTTTGAGGGACGTCTTGATGGAAGACTATTAGAGAGGCGGCGGACAAGACTGGCAGGTCTACTGATGGCAACTGAATACCACGGGAACAGTGGCTTGCGGAAGCACGTATCTTCTTATTCTTCTGGTTCCTTCCGATTGGCTTGTTCTTCGGTTTGACCTCCACGGTCGTAGATTCTTCCCAGATTTGGTCGTCTTTGGTCCGCTCGGGACGCCTACGCACAAAAAAAAAACACCGATGCCAAGTTCAGCCACGTCCTGCTCGTTCGTAATCAGCGGTTCCAGCTTGACATCATCAAACGAGTTGTCCAAGTTGCTCCCGGCTACGGTTGATTCGATTGCGGCCAGAATTCCGTCGTCCTTGTCCAATGCCGGGGGAGGTTGCAGCTGTAGCTTTGGTTTCCGCTTGCCAACTCGGCCTGCAGCGATTTGATTTGGTGCAGATTGTGCTCGCTAAGGCAAACTCCGTCCACGTAGTGATCTTTTCCTTCGGTTTTGGAGTGGACTTTGGCGTGGATATTGGTGTCTGGGTCAGTTTTTTCGGCAACAAATGGGGTGGCACTTGGACGATACTTGTTACACCAAGTGCACTTAACCAACCCGGTGGGCCGCCACCCAGTAAGCTCAATGACAAATTGGACACGAAAAGCCCTTGTCCCGCTGCTGGTAACCATCGCGACGAAGCACCCCCTCCCGGCGTCCGCGAATCCCAATCAAAACAAACCCGATAGCACCGGCACTTCCAGCTGTACTTCGGAATCGACGTCACGTTCCGTGGTAGTGCCACCGGCCGCGGCGATGCACGGGTAGCAGAACAATTTTAGACAGAACATCTGGGGAAAAATAAGCGTTTTGAATCTCTGGACCGCGATGTATCTTGCGTATCTACCTTGCACACTAGGCTCGCCCCTAGGCGCAAGCAAAAGTAGCTCATTTTGCTTAAGGCCTGCGCCACGACCACCTCCAGGTTGCTGAGCGTCCCCATGGCCCACGCCAAACGACCGGCTGGCACACGACCGGTGAGTGTAAAAGTATCCGCCGTTCTTGATCGAAGCGAACTCCACCGGCTCGGTGTGGCCGATCTTCTCCAGCTCAATCACGTACTCGGCGTTGATAATTGGGTTTCTGCGGAAGAGAGATAGAGTGTTGAGTTAGATCGCCGGTCAAAAGGTCACAACCATACGCACTTACGTTACGTTCAATCCTTTCCGTCGTTTGTTGCTGCTCATCAGCGGCGATATTCCGAGCGTGAGGACACCACCACCGCTGCCCGTTTGTCCCCCTGACTGGGACTGCTCCCGGAGAATCCCTCGTCGTCTTCCAGGACTACAGCGCGGCCGCCACCGTCGCTTCGACACTTTTCTTGACCTCGACCCGTAGCATTTCGCCCTGGCCCAGCTGGATGCGTTCGCCGAGCGCGGATTGGGTGCACACTTTGCCGGGGTACTTTTCCGGAAAGTAGGGAGATTCTTCCGGCACGGGAATTAACAGGTCCGCGTCGGTTTCCATCATTTCGGCCGTCGCGACGGAACTGCTGGCCGTACTCGGGCTGCCGCGGATTGATTCATCCGGTGAGGGAAGTACCAGGGCCACCAGGAATCACGAACACGAACAATTTTGGACACTCGCGATGCGGTGAGCACAGAATTACCGGCGGAAACATTCCCGGACCGCTGGCCGAAAAAAAAACTTCCAGAGCGAGCACCGCGACAAAAAAACAAAACGTCAAACTGACCACAGAGAAGAACGGGCTATTTTAAAGAGGGCGAAGAAGAAATTCTTTGGTTGACAGTGCGGTTTGCACAAATATCACGCATACTAGAGCATGAATAAAATCGTATGATTCAGAATGCGGTGGTGTTGGTGTTTTTTTTAAATGCTTTGAACATCCGATGGGAATAAATTTGAACATCGGATGGGTTAGGGCGATTGAGCATCCAACGTTCACCGGAATTTCTTTGCGTGTATACAGTGAATTTGTGTGCTAGCCCAATGGATAGCCCAAGAATGGAATTCCCGCAGAGCTAGCAGGAAATTGCAATTGATCTTGTAAGTAACACTTAAGAAAAAGTGTACGATACATTATCGTGTTAAAAATTATGAATTAACATGAATAAAACTCTCAATCAAACCATCCACATTAACGACCCCCGGGTCTTTTGTGGTCTCTATTGCAAGTTTCTGCTCGAACCTAGGAGTCCGAAGGCTTGAATGGGGAGAGCATCCAAACCTCTTTCTACTCCAAGGAACCTTCCCTCCCAGTGTTTGAACTGACGACCTTTGGATTGCGAGTCCAACCGCCGCCAGCGATTCCACCGGAGTAGGCTTGGTTTGGTGTGTTGTTTGTACTTATGGCATGGAGACGACTCCTACACCTGGAATGACTTAACGGCCTAACAACAACCAAGGCCGGGACCGACATTTTACTTCCTCATCCGATGGAAGGTTGGAGCAGATGGGAATCGAACCCAGAATCATCCGCTTACAAAGCGGACAGCGTAACCATTCGGCCACGCACTGCCACTCTAAAACTCTCGTAAAGCATGATTAAGGAGGAGGATTTCTGGAAAGAATAAAACTGAAAAATGTAAGTAAATCACAAAGATTTAACTGATTTATTATCTGATTAAGATCCAATTCAGTTGTGTTGATTTCGACACCGTCCGAACAATAATCTTTTTTTTTGTTTGTCAATCATTTAGAAATCTTGAAAGACGATAAAGCTGCTGTCCACATGTAACAGAATTGAAAAAAAATCATCAATTATTTAGATGAAACTGACTCACAATATAAAAATCTGTTTAATATGATCAACCTTTCAAACCGTAAGGCAGATATTTTGGGTTTTTTGCTGAATGGCACTATTTCGCTACCGCACATGGCAATAGCTCTAGACCCCATGAGAGTTATTTCATCTACCACAGCCAGCTCTACATTTGATCTCACTTCAAATAAAAGAAAAAAAATGATAAAGTGGGGAGAAATGAGGAATTAGGAATAATATAAAAATAATAGAAAAATTATTTTTTTTTTAAATTGTATTGTAAAAACTCTGTAGCATTTGCAAATAAATATTCAAAGTTCAAATTTTACTTAATATGGTTCAATGACACTGAGATCATGAATAACAGTGCATTGAAAATTACCCAATAAATATTCCTTAAACAAAAAATAGATTGTTCAAGGTATTGATTATCTCAAAATCATATAAAATTAAAAAAATGATTCATCTTACAGAACAACAGGTAGTAATTATTCATCAGCACGACTTAGTGCTTCTAGCAGAGGCGGCGAGTGTAGCTAATTTAGGTAATCTCAAATACTCAAAACTTTAAAATTCGATATCTCTGGAACGAAACATATTCCTTTCTGTCGATAAGTGATTCTAATGTAAAATCGGACGGGGAATACGATGGTGAGGTCAAATTCAAAAAATAAATAGGGCTGTTTTGAGATACGGCCATTTAAAGTTTTCAATTGCGCAATGCAGGTAGAAAACATATTTTAATCCAAATTTTGATCACGGAAATGGATTCTACGTCCAATTTCCTTCAAAATTGAGACTAAGACCGACTCTCTAAGATTTGTGGTTCCTGAGTTATCGTCGTTCGAAGATAGGGGTTTCGCTCAAAAATCGCCAAAAAGTCGATTTTTTGGGAGGGTACAAAAATGGAGGGGGTGGTCCGATCTGGATGAAATTCGGGATTTTTGCATGTTTTGATAGTCTCAATAGCTCTGCCAAATTTGGTAATTTTCAAGTGCTGTTCCGCTTCAGATGGAATGACCCCTATGCAAAGTGGCTTCTTTTGACGAATGGAATGTATGGACCAAATTTCATTTCAATAAAAAAAAATACAGAGTTAAATATCTCGAAAAAAAACTCAGAATACACAGGGTTCCTATCGAGCTAGATTAACTTGCAAAATGAAAGTTTGAATCACTTCAAAACATTTACGATAGAAAAATGATTAATTATGGTTGTATTAATTATTTGCTTGTATAGCAAAGTGTTCCATCGATTGCTCAATGTCCCATGAATTCCTCCTGTGACAAGATTGGTGCATTCTTCAACATTCTCAATAAATCAAAGTCGTGTTATTTTGATTGTTGGATTGTGACGCTTAATTTATTTCTTAGGATCTTTTATAAAGACTGGAGCAGGAAATACGTATCAGTTGGACCTCTCAAAATACAGGAATGAGTAATATTGATATCAACGTTTTGTTTTCGTTTTAGAATAAAACCTTTACAGTAGATATAAACTTTAGGTCAATGTCTCTCTACTAAAAGTGCATAAAAACTAACTTTTCTTTTCCTACCAATAACCCAGTGCGCGCTAAATTTTGTGAGCAAATTTCTCTCCCCCGTCACCGCCTCCGATCCCGCCCAGATCTTTGTACCCCTTCAGTGCGATCTCCATCGACAGCTTGCCGGCCAGTATGCCGTGCCTCTCCATAACGTTCCAAATGGTGGCCATAAAGACGAAAAAGATGATGAAGCCACAGAGCAGAAATTTCAACAGCAAATAGGCAGTTTTAAGCCCGTACGGCGCTTCCAGTTCAATCATATTGAGCAAAACGACGATCACGGCGATCGCCATCAGGGTGTAGCTGCGCCTGTGCGATTCCAGCTGTTTCAGGCTTTCGTTGCAGATCACGATGCTTTCACGAAGGGCTAGAATCGATTCCTGGTCGCTGTTTTCACAGCTATCACCTTGGTCCGACTTGCCGCTGCACGACATCAGATGGTGAATCGCCGACGTCGAGCTGGTCTTTTTCATGATGATCTTGGCGTAGACGGCCTCGTGATCGGAGTAGCTGATGTCCTTTCCGGGGATACGATCGGGCAGTGGGAGGCGATGTTCGAGAAGTTTACCCTCGTAATGACTTCCGAATCGGTACATTATGTAGTCGATTCGCTTTCCTTTGGGGCTCTTTTTGGCCGCTTCTGGATCGGTGTAACTGTTACGGGCGATTTCGTTCGTGTTGAGATCGCCGGAGGCATACATCTTCTTGTCAGCTGAATCGGTCAGCCGAGAACAGGTCTGCAACACTCGGTAGGCCAGATCACCCGGTTCGGTGTTCAGATCACCGGCCAGAACCTGCAGGACACCGTTTCCTTGCGTGCTTTCAATAAATTGAGCCGTGTCGTACGCCTGAATCACCCGGTGAGCCATGTAGTCATCGCAGCTGCGATCGTACTCGGCGTGGAGCTACGGAAGAAGGGGAGGTCATTAGCTGATGTAGTTTGATTTCCATTCAATTTCAGACGCAGTACAAATTGATCAACACTTCACAGTGGCTTATTCAAAAGCTGAGGCAAATGAAACTCGAAACAGACAGAAATAATAACATAATTGCAATTCTTGCTGAACACTTCCCTTGCTTCTTTCGCCATTACATCATACATTCTCTAACAAACAGGCTATGCAGTTTCCTTCAATGCTTTACATCTTTGTTTCTGGGGTAAAGACAAAAAATAATGTCGATACTCACATGAGCCGCATACACGTGCACCAGCTGCTCGTTGACGGATATCTTGACGAACCCGACGCCCTTCCCGCCGAACCAGTCGCCATGCTGAATCCGGTGCACGTACCCGTTGACCGACCACGCGTGAAAGAAGGCCGACACGATCGGATACTTAGACAGCACGGCCAACCCGGACCCGACGACGCCACTGCGGAAGAATTCAGGTCAAAAAAATCTCCCCATCGCAACGCAGCGCAACGGAACGCGCGCGATCCTCTCACCTGTAGAAGTAATGAGCAAATGGCAGCGCGGCTGCAGCGCGCTCTTTCAGGTACCGATAGTCCGACTCGGACCAGACCTCCTGCAGCGAAACGATGTCATAGTTTCCACTGGCCAGCACCTCACCGATCGCTTCAACGCGCACCGCTCGGTCTTTGGAAACGTACGGAATTCCCCTGCGAAGAAACAAAGAACATTACTCACTGCGTTGCTGCTGTTTTGGAGGCCGTACTCACCAAATGTTGAGGGTCAGAATACTCAGCTCGAGAGCCATCACATACCGGGTGAAGCTGGTTCAGGTCCAGGTTGGCCAACCGATCGATAGTCGCTACGTGGGCGGACTCCCAAAAAAAGTTGGGATGAAAAATCAATGTTCACTGGGAATCGTGCCAAGTGGTCTGTTTTTGTTTTTGGACCTGGCGCTGACGTGATACCGTCTGACAGTTCACTTTGTTTACCGTATTCGTCGGAATGAACGAACCGTGCGGTTGTAGTTGTGAGCTCGTTCCTCCGATGAAGGTACGTTCATAATAAATTTGTTTCGCCTTTGTTCGACGCTTCGATGTTTGGACTTAGAAGACGTCTGGTTTGGTTGAACGGTTAGTTGTTTATGATAACAAACTGCGTAACTGAGCCCATGGTTCAGTTGCTGGAATCTCACGCAGAATTCAACAAAGCTACAGTATTTGCCTTCAAAATGGTTGTGATTGTGATGTGCCAAGCGCTTTTCGCTGGTTGTTAATTTTGACCGACTTATCGCATGGGTTAATGTTTACGTTTTGAAATGGAGTGCGCTCAGCTGTCACTGATAACCCCGCCCCTGAAAATGTCAGGATGCTTTGTGTGCTACCCGTTACCAAAACTATTTCAAGTTGTTACGAATAAAATGAAACTCAAATGTTTTAAATGCTAAAGATTCAGGTTTATTTCACGATGCGGTATCTTCAATTTGCCAAAACACTCATTTACAGCTTGATTCCCTCCTTTTCGGCCTTGTCCACGTACTTCTCGACGTACTTGTTCTCCGGGTCAAATTTGGCCTTCAGTACCTTCCACTCGGCCGGTCGGTTCTCGGACAGATACTTGATGGTCTTGGTGCTGTCAGCATCCTGCTTCTCGGTACACTTGGCGCAGTTCGTCTCCAGGGCTTCCGGCAGGACACGCTTCAGGTAGTTACCCTCCGGGGTGCACGGTCCCTGGTCCAGCAGGCATTTGTAGTAGTTGTTGAACAGCCGATCCGATCCCAGGATGTCGTCCAGGTCGATTTTGTCGTACTTGGAGGTGTACTTGTCACCATCGTCCTCCTGGGCAACAGCCAGGGCAAACAGGGCCAGAGCAACAATGAAGAACTTCATGATGAGTTTAGAGGTAGATCTGAAAAGTTTAATAAAATGTTATAAAAATTCAACTGTATTTGTTGATTGAATCCTACCTTGCTGAACAGTTGCTCAAATCGAACTATGTCTAAACCCAGAACTCCCTTGAATTTATATACCCATCGCTTCCAGAAATCTTCTTACTCGTGACAATATGTTCACATTTTTTACCCCAATCAACCTTCTTCCATCAATCTTAAGAACGAATTCTTCTAACCAGAAGCCACTTATGACAATCAAAAGGATCCGCGCCACCACACACTCCCTCCAAGTACGCTGCATCGCCATGTGCAAGTGATTGGTCCTAAATTCAGGAAGAAAAACGGTTACCAATTCGGAACAAAAACAGCGCATCGAATTAGTTGTGATTTTTTCCCCGTTTGCCAAAACTTTTTGCCAACCCTAACGATGCTGCGTTGGTAGACGACCTTGTGCGGTGATCTTCAGATTGTCAAATCAAAATCTTTGAAATAACTTATTGATATAATGTTAAACTTCTTTTCCACACAAAACTGCTAGTTGCCCGCAACTCTTTCTCAGTGAAAGCACACGTGAAATGATAAACGTGATCAACCCGTTTTTTGCCAGTTGCTTCGCCCTGGCCAAATTCATCTACGTCATTGTATGTGCTTGGCCATGTCTTGAGCTGAAGACCAAAAGCTGGACGCAATTATCAATGCCTACGTCAAGAATGATTGACTCGATGATGCAAACACCTCTTCGGTGAAGAATAGTTTCAGGAAAAAGAGCACAACCGACGATACTGCCTGTGGATTCTGGAAGATTAATGAACTCGAGTAAAAACTCGTCTTAGACGCGGACCTCAAGAGGGCTCGTTTTTCGGTATATAAGTTGGGCGAAATTCTAATCCAGGACAACTTGCACACCAGCTTCCTTCGTAGCAGTATCTACCATTCCGTTCCATCATCAAAATGAAGTTCTTCATCGTCGCTCTGGCCCTGTTCGCCCTGGCTGTTGCCCAGGAGGATGATGGTGACAAGTACACCTCCAAGTACGACAAGATCGATCTGGACGACATCCTGGGATCGGATCGGCTGTTCAACAACTACTACAAGTGCCTGCTGGACCAGGGACCGTGCACCCCGGAGGGTAACTACCTGAAGCGTGTCCTGCCGGAAGCCCTGGAGACGAACTGCGTCAAGTGTACCGAGAAGCAGGACGCCGACAGCACCAAGACCATCAAGTATCTGTCCGAGAACCGACCGGCCGAGTGGAAGGTCCTGAAGGCCAAGTTCGACCCGGAGAACAAGTACGTCGAGAAGTACGAGGATAAGGCTGAGAAGGAGGGAATCAAGCTGTAAAGGGTTGCTGAAGAGTGTCAATGACTTCCGAAATCTAAGTGAATAATGAAAAATAAAATTGATGAATAACTTTGGCTGAACTAAAATTGTTTAATTTAAAAAATATTCCTAAATTAAAAAAGCATGGACGAAAAGCCAAAAATTCTTCTAAAATCAAAACAAATAGATAAGCAGGGGAACACTCCCCTACCTTCTTATTTGCCCAGAGTTGAAGGACATAAACTTAACCCTCTCCCGCCCATGGTTACTCCAGAGCACCAAAACTTTGAACTCAAATATCTCTGAACTGACAAAACTTTTCATGGTGCTTTAAGTTGCAGGTGTTCATGTAGAATGTATACTAACATCTCCCCAAATTCATCAAATTTGGTTAAGCACAAGCAAAGTTACAGTACGAAATGTAAACAAAAATGGGCCAATTTTAGGGAAATAAATAAGACCTGTTTGCGAAAGCCCGTAAAAATTACCAAACACAAAATATTATGAAACAAAAAATGTTTTGCTATCATTTGAACCTTGGACTAGAATCCCTGTGAATAACATTGTGAGTTTGGACCGGTTTTGAGTGGTTTTTAACCTTTTTTATTTGGTGCACCAGAGCACCACCCAGGCATATGAGCAACTAAATATTCAGGAGCACTTTTTTCTAAATTACAGAAAAAACTTTTTTTATCAAAACAAAAGTTTATAAACGTTTCGACTATTCATAAACAAGACAATACATTGTTATTAGACCGATGGTTTTATTATTTTCCTTAATTTTCATGAAAATTGTTGTTTGTGAGTTTTTAATGAGCCAATCAAAGAAATCTGAAAATGCAGAAATTTTAGAATTTGTAATTCAAACTTCAGAAATATGGTCTTACAGCAAAGCATAAGTAGTTTTTAACACATTTCGAAGCATTTTCAAGCAACTGAACCAATAGATTTGAAGAAAACGAGATTTAGTGATTTAAAAAAAAGTTGCTCATCTTCCTGATGGTGCTCTGGTGCACCACTTCAAATTCAACTTTTTTGCGCCAATTCGATGTTTGTGGGTCAAAGTAAAGTATTTCCTGCATTATTGTACCAAAATTTAGCCTTTTACTATTTTTACGATAAGCAAACAGCTCTGGGCGTTAGAGGGTTAAAAAAATGTTTGCAGCTGCCTAAGTTAAAAGTTCAACTCAAGTACTCAAAAGCATTAACATAACACCTTTTTTGAAAAAATGCACTAATTTTCATTATTTGGAATATAAGTTCCGAACAACCCAAAATTGTGTATACATTTTTGACTCGGTAAGTTTTTTTCTGGCATAAAATTCCCAAATTTATTACAAGCGCATTTTTTTTAAATTCTCACATTTTAATAATTTCATAATGTTTTCAAAGGTAGAGAGATTTTACCTACTATCAATATTTTATATAAAATACTCCAATTTTCACATAAAACCGTATTTTTTGGACAATTTCTAATACACATTTTCATCATTTGAAAATATGTATCAATCGACGAATGTAAATATAAGATAAATTTTTAGGTGGAATAGAATTTTATGTGTGCAATTCTCAAATTTTGACAAAATAGTGTATTTTATTCATTCCTAATTTTAGCGAATTGGGACAGCAGTTTTAACCATGTTACAATATTCTGGATTTGTTTCGGTTCAGACAGATATGGACCAACAAAATGTGTACAACCATTTCCCAATTTAAAACCTTTAAGTGTTCTGAACACTACTATTCCTATTCAGACCATAGTCCCGATTCACCCCTGTTGACGATACTCCGTTATTGATTTCTAAAATTTGAATATTTTTCAAAAAATACGATATTTTGTGAAAACTATAGAATTGGACTGAAAAAAACTCTAATGTAGTAAAAACCTATACAAAATTATGCGTCGTTTGTTACCCAGACTGCAAATTTTTAAAATTTTAGTATTTATAACAATACGGTATTTTTTTAAGTTAAATTCAACCCAAAATGTTGCGTCGTTTTATAACCATATTGAAAACTATTAAAATTTGAGTTCTATTTTAAAATTCTACTCATATTAAAATTTAAATACGGTAATTTGAGATTTATTTACAATTTTTTTTTAACGTATTGCTCAAATTTGGGTTTAAAAAGTTTGGTTATTGTAAAAAAAAAACGTATTCACATTCTTAACTTATTTAATTTTAAAAAAAATCCATGTGAAGTTATTCGATTTTATCGCTTAAAGAATTATCATGTTTCGATAACGATAACTTTATTGTTTGACAACGTAATTAAATATATATTTTTGACAATTCATCACTATCAGGGATGGAATAATCGCAACAAAATCAATTTCGCTTGCGAACATTCTTCACCCGCGAAAGAGAGAGGAGGCAAATCATGGAAAAGAAAATCGCTCTCGAACTTTTCCAAGAAAATCAATCTGCTGATTATTTTTTGTGAATTTCCTTGTCAGCACCACTTAAAAATATTTATTTCACTTTGTTTACACACATTGTCCATCTACAAAATGTGACAGGCCATATTCCGACGTGTGACGTTACACTTGCTAGTGTAGTAGTGAAAAAGGTATTCCGCCGAATAATTAAAATGATGATTTTTTTTAGATTCCTTTTACCGATCTTTCGTGCGCGAGAGAGGAGAGCCATGCTCCTTTTGGATTTTTTTCTCTTGATGAACATCCAAAGATTTTCTTTTGATGATGATTATTCTATCGCTGATCACTATCTTGTAACACGTCTACTGTGTCACATGATAGCACTCAAGCGACAATTTGTGCAGAGTCAGTTGAAGATTTTTCTATCCACCTCAAACGTATCAGTACTCGAAATTACCGTCAATAATCCCCTTTTGATGAAATTGTGATAAATGATATTTTTTAAATTGCTAAATATCGAAAAGCAGAAGTCGTAGAAGGTCGAACCAATTCAAAAATGGGCGTAGAATCGATTGACACAACATATTTCTTCATTGTTATTTATTTCCAATGTGTATTGTGCAAATGAAAACTTTGTAACTAATTCTTTCTTACATCATATTTTTATTATAGATATGACATCACTATCGCGTTTTGCATATTTTTTTCAAATTATAGTTAGGGTTATCTTACAAGTTCACTAAATATTAAAATAAGAAGTAATAAGTTAAATATTTGTGCTTAATGACAAAGTGTGGATTTCAATTTTGCACTTGGGGACCATCTACAAACAACGTGGACATTATTTTTGGAAATCTCATCATATTTTGATTTAATAAAGTTAAAAATGAAAATTTGTAAAATGTGTGATCTGAAATGATTTCGCTAACTTATTCACAATCGAACAACAGCTTCTCATTAATTGGTTTATAAACATTTTTTAACAAATTGTTCGACAAGTATGTGTTAAATATATATCAACCAAATGATGAAATTGTTTTTGTTCACTTTTTGGAAAGAACATTGAGATTTTTTCCAAAATAAATTACGTTTCACGAAGAGATGCTCAACTTACACAAAGTTTCTGAAAGTAATATCTGTAAGGATTTAAAGAAGAAAGAAAAAATATAAGTCTTCAAGAGACTTTCATCAGAAAAAAAAGCTTTTGAAGGAGAAACAATGCAGTCATCATAAACATTTTCAGATACAAACTCAATTTTAGTTCAATTCATTTTTTTATCGTCACACTAAAACAGTCAAACAAAAAACACTCTAAAAACAAATTCAAAACAAGCCGTTTACAGCTTGATTCCCTCCTTCTCGGCATCGGCCAGGTACTTCTCGACGTACTTGTTCTCCGGATCGAAACGAGCCTTCAGGACCTTCCACTCCTCGGCGCGGTTCTCGGCCATGTACTTGATGGCACGGACTCCGTCATCGCGCTGCTTGTCGCTGCACTTGGCGCAGTTCGTCTCCAGGGCTTCCGGCAGGATTCGCTTCAGGTAGCTTCCCTCAGCTGTGCAACGGCCTTCTTCGACCAGACAAGCGTAATAGTTCTTGAAGAGCCGATCCGACTTCAAGATCTCATCCAGGTCGATGTTATCGTACCGGGTCGTGTATTTGTCACCATCTTCCTCCTGGGCAGCGACCAGGGCGACCAGGGCCAGCGCAACGATGAAGAACTTCATGTTGGTTGATTTGGGGGTTGATACCTGATAAAGAGTTTGGATTGATTAATTTTATTGATCTATGACTTTCTGAAGATGTGGATCTTACTTTGCTTGGATTGCAGTACAAAAGCGAACTATGCCTATGTCGAAATTCTCGTGGTCCTTTTATATGACGAAACTTCTTCCTTCTGACACTTTGGCCAACTTCGGCCCGGCCTTTCTCCCATTGATCATGTGCGTAGAAAAAGGTTCGTCACATTCCGTCGGAACCGAACTCGGCTCGGCAGATCAGCCGGTTTTTGTCTAGCCTAATTCATCAGACGCGTGAGCGCGCGCGCGCTCAAATTACTCGTGACGAAAGCATCGACATTGACCGGCCAATTTCCATCAACACGGTTTGTCTGGCCGGCTTGATGCGTTGATGATGGAAGTGTACTCTCGGTGAGTACCTATAGTAATTGGTCAACGTGTGAAAAATGACCCACTGTGATGCGCTACGCAAGCGCTGTCATTGAACCGCCAGGGAGCACATGGTTCACTTCACGCATTTTTGGAAATGAAACGAAATTCTCAAAAGTTCTGGAACATCGCCTATCCAAATTAAAATATGTTCTAGAGCTTTTCCATCTTTGCTCCAATTATTCAATTAGCTCTTCACGTGCCTCAAATTGCTGCGTACATTGGCCGGATCTAGTTTACGTCATAATGTATTTACTAGAAAATTTGAGAAATAGGCTATCCTTGCTCCTTATAACAAGCTTATTGAGATAAACGTGCCAAAAACGTGATTCGGAGTTCTTCACCACATACCGTATTGCCTACATCTTCGCTTGATTCAAGAGGAAAATGAAGACTTGACGTCAGATATAATTGGCTAGGCCGCTGCTAGACACAAAAACGAGGCTTGGCCATACTGGGCACGGTTTGTCTAGCTCTATCCCAGAGAGAAAATCTGAAGGAAGAAGATAGACCACTCTGATTGGTATATAAAGTTTCGGAGGATACCCCAAACATCATCAGTTCAATTTCGTCTACCGATCAAGGAAGATAAACAACCATCCCAACAACAATCAACATGAAGTTCTTCATCGTTGCCCTGGCCCTTGTTGCCCTGGTTGCCGCTCAGGAGGAGGAAGGTGATAAGTACACCACCAAGTATGACAAAATCGACCTGGACGACATCCTGAAGTCGGACCGTCTGTTCAAGAACTACTACGCCTGCCTTTTGGACGATGGACCGTGCACCCCCGAGGGAAGCTACCTGAAGCGTATCCTGCCGGAAGCCCTGGAGACGAACTGCGCCAAGTGCAGCGACAAGCAGCGTGACGATGGAGTCCGTGCCATCAAGTACATGGCCGAGAACCGCGCCGAGGAGTGGAAGGTCCTGAAGGCCAAGTTTGACCCGGAGAACGTGTACGTCGAGAAGTACCTGGCCGATGCCGAGAAGGAGGGAATCAAGCTGTAAACGATGCTGTTTGGGGATGTAGTTGCATAATGTGATAACAAAAATCTAGTGATTTGAATTGAAAGATCCACGCTGTTGAAGGATTTTACGATTCAAATAAAAAACGTGTTTGAATGAATGTTTCTATCGTTTTATTATTGTTACAAAGAAAGCTTCGAAAAATATTTCTTTCTTCAATTTGATAAAAATGTATGTCCCTATCTTTAATCAAGCAACAAAGCTTTAATACACATCAACAGACAAAAAATTATTGCCTTTGTCAACCTCTTCAAATTTTGCAGTCTTGATTTTTTTTCGTTGTTGTATTTTTTATTGTTGAGCTTAAGTATGACCCCTAAACTACTCTAAAGTGATTTAGAATTTTTAGTTGGTGGCCGATATGGCGGGGACGAAACATTGAAAAAATGCATTTTGTTGTATAAAAGGCATCCAACTATTCAATTTTGACTAAAAATGGGTCTCAAAACACGAATTTGATGTTTAAAGTCAGAAAAAAAGTCCTATACAAACCTTCAGATAATCGAACTTAGGAGAATCGAGGTTTCGGATAATCGAGTTTGGACTGTATCGCTACAAATGACTCGCATCGATTATAAAGTACCGTAAAACGGGGTGACTTTGATAGCTGGGGTGCCTTTGATAGGTTTGCGATTTTTCCGCAAAATGAAGAGTACAATTAAAATACGTAAGGAATGGTTTAGAAACATACTGACCGTGGTAGAGAAGTGTTCAAAGTACCTCAAGAAGAACTTTTCATAAAATTTTGACAAGTTTAAAAAGTTAGTTAACTATAGTTAAGAAAATGTTGATGAAAGTCATTATTTTAAACTTCTCAAAGTGTCATGATTTTCTCAATGAACATGATTTTTAATCGGAAAACGGAATGACTCTCCAAATTTATAGGCAATTTCAGTTGAACAAATTTCATGTAAAATGTGAAAACTTGTGATTCGTGCAATATAAATCGATAATTTTATAAACAAAACTAGTTTTAACAAATTTCAGGCAAAATTCCGACTTTTTAACAATTTTACCTAAAATTTATATGTATTTTGCTTAAAAGCTTATACACTTAGTTAACTAAATATAAACATTGATTTTTTTCTTAAATACTATATCAGCTACTTTAGTGATGGTACATTTAACGTACAAATGAAGTTTGAACATCTTAAATATGATTTTAACAAGAAAAACTATGACTATCAAAGTCACCCGGAATTCAAACTAAGAATTTTTAACGTAACTATTTTTCTAAACATTATTGAAAAACCTTTTTTTTCCGAAATAGTGCATGGATTTTGTGTGGCCTACCCCAGTACATGTTTTAAAAATAATAATCTTAAGAAAAACCTTACCTGTTGGAAAATATTCTAAAAACAAATTGAAATTCTATCAAAGTCACCCCGGTATCTATGTTTTATTATTTGACAATTTTCATTAACAGCTTTAAACACCCTTGCTGTTCCTATTGCCCCACCTAACTGTAAAACGTACTGAAAAACAATAATTTCAAAATTTTTTTTCATGACATACAATCCGATTTTTTAAAATTCGAGTTGAATAGTCAGGACCTCAAATATTATCATAAAATTAAACTATGTTTTTCATGCCCCACCTTCCTCTCGAAACTCGAACTATTGTCATATTTATTATTATTATTTTTCCTTTAAAGGCTGTTGCAAATATTTTTAAAGTTTATGTCCCTCAATTCTGACCAAAATTGAGGGGGAGGGTAAAAAAATATAGAAATGAAATAAACATTTGAATGTAAAAAAAAATCAAGATGCATTTTACAGCACTTCAGTTGTTTTGCTATTATCGTCTTTTTAAAATATCAAAGAAGAAAAAAATAAAATATCAGACCATAACAATTTAACGAAAAAAAAACATTTTGAAGTATTGTGCATTGGGATTTCACAAAAATTCTTAACCTGCAAAAAAAAGAAAAATGCATTTCAAATTGTTTATTGCTGATTGGGCTTCAATTTCCATTTTAATTTAGAAGTTCCTTCTGGTTTTTGGAGCCGATTAAACGAAATAAAATAAAAGCAACGGCTTAAGAGCGAGTCCACGAGCAAAGCATACCCATCTCGCATCGACCTCATCAATCTGCCTGAAATTTTCAGGGGTTGTTTGTACATATAAAACTAGCATCTGGCCAAAATATGAGCACTCTAGGTCAACAGGAAGTGGGGCAAATCGGGACACAAAGTTTGAAGGTTCAAAAACGTCAAAAATCTTAAAAAGGCTATAACTTAGGCAAAATTCAATTTAATTTCAAAATTCAAAATGCATCTGAAAGGGCTTAGAAAATGCAACAAAATGCAGGAAAAAGCATCCCAATTGTTTGAATCTGAAGGGAGTTATTGGCATTTTAGTGGAAAAAAAAGCATAATTTTCAAACTCAAATAAAAAAATGTTCCATCCAGATATCAACTCGCTTCGACCTGCAGCTTGTAGGGGACATCTGGGACTACCATCTGAGACTGAGAACGCTTTGGGTAAGGCAGTTTAACATATTAAATAAACACTTTTACTTTTAGTGAATTTTTGGGTTGTAAATTTTTGCTCGGAGGACCCCTTAGATCCCATTTTCTGGTGATTATTTTATCATATTCGTGTTCCTGAGACAATTTCACATACGAAACATGCATAAAAATTGTTATTTTCATCAATTTTAACCATTTAACCAAATCACTTTAAGAAAAAGTGTTTATTTAATACGTTAAACTGCCTTACCCAAAGCGTTCTCAGTCTCAGATGGTAGTCTCAGATGTCCCCTACAAGCTGCAGGTTGAAGCGAGTTGATATCTGGATGGAACATTTGAAAATTATGCTATTTTTCCACTAAAATGCCAATAACTCCCTTCAGATTCAACCAATTGGGATGCTTTTTCCTGCATTTTGTTGCATTTTCTAAGCCCTTTCAGATGCATTTTGAATTTTGAAATTAAATTGAATTTTGCCTAAGTTATAGCCTTTTTAAGATTTTTGACGTTTTTGAACCACCAAACTTTGTGTCCCGATTTGCCCCACTTCCCGTTGACCTAGAGTGCTCATATTTTGGCCAGATGCTAGTTTTATATGTACAAACAACCCTTGAAAATTTCAGGCAGATTGGTGAGGTCCAAACGACGTCCCATACAAAGGGGTATGCCTTGTTCGTGGACTCGCTCTTAAATTGTATGGTTCAAAACTATCAGATTCAGAAAAAAATTTAAATAGCAAGCAATTTTCAAATATTTTCTTTTGAAAAAAATAAACTCAACCAAAAGTTTCCGAGATATCGGTCAGTTGATAGATAGTAGCTAATTAAGTGACACCAAAAAAATGAAAAAATACGTTTTTCGAAAATTAAAAACAATAAACAAATATCTATTACTTCATCAAACAAAAGTAAAGTTTTTCTGGATTGCAAAATTTTGCATCTAAAAATTATTTTCAATTTATTATGAGTATTAGGACACATTGTCGACATTTTCCAAACCAATCATTTTTTTAGTCTTGATTTTTTTTTTCAGAAAATTCCTTATGTAAATATGTTGTTGTTGTTGTTGATTTTATTCGGGGAACATTAACCCTATGGGTCATTTGCTCCCGTATATGTAAATTTAGGTTGTCGAATATTCACAACAACAAAAAACATAACAATTAACAAAGTTATTTTTTTCGAAAACGTAGTGAATTACAAAAAAAACTAATTTGAAGGTGTTGTCGAAAAAACGAATTAATCTTCATTTCAGCAACTCAACTAACGTATTGCTGTACCATACTTTTTACAGTGTAGCTTAAAGATCATAGAACCGTTTATAAAACTAATAAAGAAATTAAACGTTCAATACCTGCATAACACTACCAGAACAAAAAACCAAGACCCCAATTACGACCCATCTCAGCACGAGGCATTGAGACTAATTGTGTCAAACTTTTCTTTGTGGCACATCTCTTGAGCCTCGTAGCTCTTGAGCAGAGAAGTAAAAAAACGTTTCCTACTGTTTCTTGCTGCAAGGCGAAAAGCCTATGGAGCCAAAATTGTTGCCGCACGGAAGAGCCGGCAGAACAATTGGTTATGAAATATATATAAAGCTCGCCAAAGTCTCGACATAGGCATAGTTCACTTTTGTACTGCAATCCAAGCAAAGTAAGATCCACGTCTTTAGAAGATCATTGATTGAATGAATTAATCTTTTTTTATTCTTTATCAGGTATCAACCCCCAATTCAATCAACATGAAGTTCTTCATCGTTGCGCTGGCCCTGGTTGCCCTGGTCGCTGCCCAGGAGGAAGATGGTGACAAATACACGACCCGGTACGATAACATCGACCTGGACGAGATCTTGAAGTCGGATCGGCTGTTCAAGAATTACTACAACTGTCTGGTGGATGAAGGTCGCTGTACGGCTGAGGGAAGCTACCTGAAGCGTATCCTGCCTGATGCCCTGGAGACGAACTGCGCCAAGTGCAGCGACAAGCAGCGCGATGACGGAGTCCGTGCCATCAAGTACATGGCCGACAACCGGGCCGAGGAGTGGAAGGTCCTGAAGGCTCGTTTCGATCCGGAGAACAAGTACGTCGAGAAGTACCTGGCCGATGCCGAGAAGGAGGGTATCAAGCTGTAAGCGGTTTGTTGTGAGTTTGTTTGAAGACTTGACTGATTGTTACACTTTTGTGTTGTAATAAACGTAATTTTTCCGTTGTTCGAATCAAATGTCTAAATTATTTAGGTTTTCTAAAGAAACAAGTTCGGCAAAAAAGTCACAAAAGGTAGTTCCATAGAACAAGACAAGGCTGCGCTAGGACGTTCCGTTAGAACCGGTCGTGAGCTGTCAATCAAACAATCCACGAAATATCGCAGTCGAGCTCACAAATCAAGTGTCATTGGCACCGACCAGCTGACAAAAGGTACCTCTATCTGAAAGGAGGGATTATTGAAAAAAAGCTGTGTCGGCAGGAACAAGACAAATTTCGTTAAATTTGATCAACAAAAAAAATATTGCTGGGAGTATTGATCACCTAACTCAATGGAGACGCATAGTACGTTTAAAAGAACTTACTATAAAAATGTTGTGTCAAATCAGTCTCATCCTTAGGGGACCAAACGATTTGTATGTATAATTACATAATAGCCAAAACAATCTCTCAAAAATATCGATTTTTGACTGAAACAACTAACCCATTAATAGCAACCCTCAGTCCAAACGTCCTGATAGATGAACTGCCAAAATTGCTTCCATTAGATCCCGGGAATCCCCAAAACTAGTTTCGAAACCCGGCGCTGAACCCGGGTCAAACACGCGCGGATCTTAATTTGCATGACTGCACTCAACGATCCATTGCCCCTCCAAGTCCCCTGATCTGCCGTACTCCAAGTGGATCACTCCAAGTTCTCCAAAAACCAGATCCCCGCAGATTATAACAACTTCTCAAACTTTGGAGAAAGAAGCCGAACAACTTCTTCACCCTTTCCACCCCCCTTGAAATTCATCTATCCCTCTAAAAAGTTCTCAAAGTCTGCGGGTGCAGGTTCATAGATGCCGTTCTAAGCTTGCTCTACACTGCGGACGGATTTTTGGCGATACATCATTCGCGAAAAGCCCCTCGCCGCCCCTCTTTCGCGCGAGCTTTGTGCGATTCTTGTTTACTCCATCGCGTCTAGCCAAATTAAAAAGCATGAGCTTGATGATTCGTATTGCTCTGGCCCTGCTGATGCTCTATACGTTACCTACGATTGGCTGGACGTCTAGGATTACGGTTGGAATCGCTACAATATGCTGGGATGATTGATTCTTCTCACCCGCAGAAATCTACTAGTTGGATTACTCGATCCGATTATTCCTCCCTCTTTGCCTAATATTGAATTGCTAAATTAAGCTAGCCAATAATTTCAATTTTTGATAGACACATAGTGCAGAGCGAAATGGAAAATCTAGACAAGATGGAAAACGCACCGGGAAGAAGTATTCACTGGGAAGAGGCCACATCGATGCTAGCACCCTATAAAAAGCTCGAGAACATCCAGGAACAATCATAGTTCGAATCTGTATCTCCAACCAAGCACCAAGGTGAGTAATCTCGATCTATCCCAAACTACCTTCCAAAGGATTCAGCATTGCATTAACAGGAGTGCATTTCTTCTTACAGTTCAAAACTCAAACCCCCCAAAATGAAACTGTTCATTGTTGGTCTGGCTCTGTTTGCCGTGGCGTTCGCCCAGGATGCCGAGGTGGAAACCTTGGAGGAAATCGGAGAGAAGTACACCACCAAGTTCGACAAGATCGACCTGGATGACATCCTGAAGTCGGATCGCCTGTTCAAGAACTACTACAACTGCCTGATGGATGAGGGACCATGCACCCCGGAGGGTAACTACCTGAAGCGTGTCCTGCCGGAAGCCTTGGAGAACAGCTGCAACAAGTGTAGCGAGAAGCAGCAGAAGGACAGCGTTAAGACCATCAAGTACCTGACCGAGAACCGCTCCGAAGCCTGGAAGGTGCTGAAGGCCAAGTACGACCCGGAGAACAAGTACGTCGAGAAGTACCTGACCGACGCCGATGCCGAGGGAATCAAGCTGTAAACATCTGACCTTATGTACGTCCCGGAATACTCACGATATGGAACTCTCCTCTACACAACGCTTTCGATACTCAATGTAGTTGACGGCTCTGCAGTGCCGAGCAGCAGTGATTACGAATAAACCGATTGAACATTTGAATGGAAAACTTTGTGTCCTATCTCCCATATGACAAGAGAAAATGCTCCAAATTTGGTCTACAAAGACCTTCACAATGCAGTTGTTGAAATCTTTATTCAGGTGCTTCTTTCGGTCATATAAAAAGGGTCAAACAATAGTTGTCACAAAATCGAATCCTTACAGCTTGATACCGGCCGCCTCGGCTTCTTCACGGTAACGGTCGACGAATTTGTTGTTCGGGTCGAACTTGGTCTTCAGCACACCCCACTCCACCGGACGCTTATCAATGAGATACCGGATAACCTTGACTGAGGTATCTTTCTGCTTCTCCGTGCACAGCTCACAGTTGTTCTCCAAAGCTTCCGGCAGTTTTTCCTTCAGCTCGGAAGCTTCCGGCGTGCATGCACCCTCGTCGATCAGGCAGTTGAAGTAGTTCTTGAAGAGACGGTCCGACATCAGAATCTCCTCCACGTTGATGTGGTCGTACTTGTTGGTAAATGGAACCTGAGCCGCGGCCAGCGCCACCAGGACCAACACGATAATCAACTTCATTTTGGAAGGAATGCTGCAAACAATAATTCAAACGTTTATTTTAGGAATCCTAAACAACTAGAAACTACCTCTGGTCGAATGAAGATCTACTTCAAGACTATGCAAATACTGCCAAAATTTTCTCAATTTATATGCAAAAAATATGCAAGTTGTGCATCCCATTTACCACCGGCAATGCATCTCAATTCAAAAATCATCCCAATCAAAAACAGTTACGACTGCATGATCTGCACCAGCTAATGATATCGAAATAGAATCAAAGTGGGTTTAAATGCAGAAGTGCATGAGCGATATATCAGAATAAACGCAGCAACTTGCAGTAATTACATCTAATAGCTCCTCCTTAGTCGTCATGCAACTCACTGCAACTCAACCCCAAATAGGTTCAAAGCGGTTAGAAATCAATTTTTACGCCTGATATAAATATGGTCCAGAAAAATGCATCAACCACAGTTCAATTCGGTTCACCAGCCAGAACTCAACCTTAATCATGAAGCTGCTCATCGTATTCGCCCTGGTTGCCCTGGTCGCTGCCCAGGACAGCACCTACACCAACAAATACGACCACGTCGACGTCGATGAGATCCTGAAGTCGGACCGTCTCTTCAAGAACTACTTCAACTGCCTGATCGATCAGGGACCATGCACTCCGGATGCTTCCGAGCTGAAGCAGAGCCTTCCCGATGCACTGGAGAACAACTGTTCCAAGTGTACGCCTAAGCAGAAGGAAGTCGGTTACAAGGTCGTTGGCTGGCTCATCGACAACCGTCCCGAGGAGTGGAACGTCCTAAGGGCCAAGTACGATCCCGAAAACAAGTTTGTCGAAAAATACCGCGACGAAGCTAAAGCTGCCGGAATCAACCTGTAAGATGGGAATGAATCATGTGACAACAATGTGGACAACGTTACTTTGAAGTATTCTTAATAAAGATTTGCAATTTTTAAATACGATGCTTTTTGATTATTTATAAAACGAATTCGACTTAACAGCTCAAATTGTGATTTCCTTAATTTCGCAGTCAGTCCAGCGAACACCTTTCCAATTCCAGGAGCGTGTTTACTTTTTTTTACAGATATGGAAATGTATAAAATGATAGAAGTCCTTAGAAAATATTATTTCATGTATTTGTCCCCCCGCCCCCTCTCCCCTACAAAAAGGCCCCAAAATCATGAAACAAACAAAAATATTGCTGTGAATTAAAATTTAAAAAAAAAACTTGTACAATTCATTGTAAACTATTTAACATACATTGTAAAACATTGTATGTTTATTCAAAGAGGACTTTTTAGACCACACATCGGAAAAAAAAACATAGCAAAAAAATCATAAATTCATACATTATTTGCAAATTTTCAATAGTACATATAGTAGTTGATACTTTTAGTTTAAAAATTTGTTATTTTTTTTAAACTGACTTTAAGACTGATTTCCCATCTGTGCTACTATAAACAAAATTTGACAAATCCAAATTTTTTCGCAATATTCTTACCCGAGCAGACGGAAATAACTTGGGAATAACATTTTTTGATATTTGAAAATACTAGGCCAATAACATTTTACGTTATTTTTAACAACATTTGTTATTCGCCGCTATGATTTTTTTTTGTTATTTTTTGGTATTGTAATAAAAGACTAATAACATTTTCAGTTATTTTTCGAACAAATCTTTGTTATTATTTTTTGTTATTTTAACAACTAATCCAATCATCCCAATAACAGTTGGAGGTATTCTTCCATAACAAAAAATGTTATTCCAAAGTTGTTTTGGCATTCAACCAATATCAGACCAATAATAAATTTTGTTAAGATAACATAAACTGTTATTAAACCCTTATGCACAAATGGATTTTTCAAGAAGATTCCATAACACTTTCTGTTATTTTAACAGTATTTGTTATTGAAATGGCATGAATTTTGTTATTACTGTCTGCCCGGGTACACGTAACCTTTGGTGGGACAAATTTGTTTTTCGTTTTCCTGAACATTCTGTTTTCACATGTGGTCAATTATGCAAATGAGAGCAAAAGAAGAAAAAAAACATTAAACACAATTCAGCCACCTTCTTAGCCATGAGTATTGAAATCTTTTAAAAATTTGATTCCAGATCTAAATAAATTTCAAATTATGAATAATATATATCAACATCAAAATTATCAGTATATATAATTGCATAAAATAGTATGAAGTAAATGAAGGAGTTGGAGTATTTTCATTATAACATTCATGAAACAAAAACCCAAAACTTCATTTGCAAACATTTATTCAAAACCATTTAATGTGATTTGATCTTTCAACTGATTACAACTTGATACCAGCAGCGGCAGCTTCTTCGCGGTATTTTTCGACAAACTTGCGCTCGGGATCGTACTTGTTCTGCAGGACAGCCCATTCCGCTGGACGATTCTCGATGAGCAAGCTGATGACCTTGTAGCCAGTTTCCTTCTGCTTCGGAGTACACTTTGAGCAGTTGTTCTCCAGGGCATCCGGCAGACTCTGCTTCAGCTCGGCAGCATCCGGAGTGCATGGTCCCTGGTCGATCAGACAGTTGTAGTAGTTCTTGAATAGACGGTCCGACTTCAGGATTTCCTCCACGTCGATGTGGTCATACTTGTTGGTGTAGGTGCTGTCCTGGGCAGCGACCAGGGCAACCAGGGCGAATACGATGAGCAGTTTCATTTTGGGATTCTAGAATATTGGAATAAATTTTTGTTTTATTTGTTCTAATTGATTTTATAAGTCAAGTACCTTGGAGTGGTTCCAGATCTGTTTTGAGACTATGCATTTTGGTTCAAGTTCTGCACTATTTATACAAACCGAATCCAATGCAGTGCATCCACGTCTAAGATGCAGTCAGAAATTTGGATACTCATTGCAATTAAAATCAATTATTGCTTCGCTGCCTCATGAGCACTGAGCAGTGATATCATGCAAGATCTTAAACCCGTCATCATTAGTCCAAAATTGGACTTAACTTGCTGCAGTTCAATTAAATCTTAGACATGCAACTCACCCAGTTTCTGTCTATCAGGTTCAAAGTGCATTTTGACTGTATTCAATTCTTGGTATAAATAGTAAGCAGGATAATGCATTGATCATAGTCCAGTTTGCACCTTCAGGATAACAACATCTGTGATTTCAACTCATCCGCTCAAACATGAAACTGCTCATCGCATTCGCCCTGGTTGCCCTGGTCGCTGCCCAGGACTCAACCTACACCAACAAATACGATAACATCGATGTGGATGAGATCCTGAAGTCGGATCGCCTCTTCAAGAACTACTACAACTGTCTGATCGATCAAGGACCTTGCACTCCGGATGCAACCGAGCTGAAGCAGAGTCTTCCCGATGCCCTGGAGAACAATTGCTCAAAGTGTACTCCCAAACAGAAGGAAACTGGCTACAAGGTCATCAGCTCGCTCATTGAGAATCGTCCTGCGGAATGGGCTGTCCTGCAGGCCAAGTACGATCCCGAGCGCAAGTTTGTCGAAAAATACCGCGAAGAAGCTGCCGCTGCTGGTATCAAGCTGTAAACGGTTGAAGGATCAATTTAGAAATTCAAAATGAATGATTTTAAATAAACATTTGCAATGAAATATTTTACTTTTAACTTTTTTGGTTTTTTTTTTTTGTGGGGTTGTCCAACCAATAATTGTTGATGTCGAAATTTCTAAACTGGGCCCTCGTCCTGTCAAGTCCGTCAGTATTTCAGAATTTCAGTAAAAAAAAAATCATGCTCCTAGAAAAACAAGCATTTAATCTATAATACTCATTATGCCAAGAACCGTGGAATATTATACTTTTCTTGTGATTTAAATTAAAAATTAACTGGGGTGTGATAATCAGGTGATTTTGATAAAAACTTCATGGGTTACGTCTCTTAGATTTCTACAGTTTTTAACTGACAATTTAAAAAGAATTGCAGACGAAAAGAAAATCTTTCAAAAATAAATTCACGGCCTTTTCCGTTTGTCACCACTTTTCTAATTGAACGGAATAAAGAAACCAAAATTGCATAAAAATAAGTTATATTATTTATTTAATGAATAAAAGATCAATGGATCGTCATTGAACACAAGTTTGAGTGAAATTAAATCTAAATCTTTATTAAAACAGACCATTCAGGTAAATTTTAGATCGTAAAATTTGAGGACCATCCACAAACCACGTGGACACCTAGGGGGTAGGTTTTAGCGATTGTCCACGCTCCATACAAAAAAGATTTGTTTTGTATGGAAATTGTCCACGGGGGAAGGAGGGGGGTCAGAGATTTCAAAAAGTGTCCACGTGGTTTATGGCTGGTCCCTTGATAAAATCAAAAGAGTCTCACGGGTTGGCGGAAGCAAACAAAAATAAATTGAGATGACCAATGGGAGGTTTATGCGGAGAAAGTTTTGTTTCACCTACCACATCGATTCTCAACGGGGGTACCAGGCCTACTTGATTTACATGGCAGGGGGTACCGGCCTAGAAGAAGGTTGAGAATCGCTGACCTACCAGATTGAAAATATGTATGATTCAAAATACTCTATCGGTGAAAATTACGCTCATCAGCAAAAAAAGTTATTTTATACGAGACGCCTGGTACTAACAACAAATTAAGGTAAAAGAAACACAATTCATTTTGAAATACGACTGATAATAAGGTTTATTTACAAACAATTAAAATTGGTGTGATAAACCATGCGCCTCCTCGCAAAGCGCATGGGAAAACACGTTTTTAAACGATTTTTTTACCGTTATAACATTTTGAGTCGTCAAAATTCTTAATCAGGAAGGTAAAAGTCAACTTTCTTAGTATAAATCTCCAATTGGTCATCTCGATTTATTTTTGTTTGCTTACACCATACCGCGAGTCTATCGGTCAGTCGTTTCATCACAATTACCTGACTATCCAATATAAAATATTTTAACCTTAAAAATAAAACAAGGAACGCAAAATATTCAATTGATTTTTTTTTATTAAAGACCATTCATTTTAAATTTTTTCACTGATCCTTCAACTGTTTACAACTTGATACCAGCGGCGGCAGCTTCTTCGCGGTATTTTTCGACAAACTTGCGCTCGGGATCGTACTTGTCCTGCAGGACAGCCCATTCCGCAGGACGATTCTCAATGAGCGAGCTGATGACCTTGTAGCCAGTTTCCTTCTGCTTCGGAGTACACTTTGAGCAATTGTTCTCCAGGGCATCGGGAAGACTCTGCTTCAGCTCGGTTGCATCCGGAGTGCAAGGTCCTTGATCGATCAGACAGTTGTAGTAGTTCTTGAAGAGGCGATCCGACTTCAGGATCTCATCAACATCGATGTTATCGTATTTGTTGGTGTAGGTTGAGTCCTGGGCAGCGACCAGGGCAACCAGGGCGAATGCGATGAGCAGTTTCATGTTTGAGCAGTTGAGTTGAAATCACAGATGTTGTTATCCTGAAGGTGCAAACTGGACTATGATCAATGCATTATCCTGCTTACTATTTATACCAAGAATTGAATACAGTCAAAATGCACTTTGAACCTAATAAATTGAAACTGGGTGAGTTGCATGTCTAAGAATGATTTGAGGTGCAGTGAGTTCAGTCCAATTTTGGACTAATGATGACGGCCGTAAGAACTCACGTGATATCACTGCTCAGTGCTCATAAGGCAGCGAAGCAATAATTGATTTTAATTGCAATGAGTATCCAAATTTCTGAATGCATCTTAGACGTGGATGCACTGCATTGGATTCAGGTGGTATAAATAGTGCAGAACATGAACTAAAATGCATAGTCTCAGAACAGATCTGGAACCAATCCAAGGTACTTGACTTATAAAATCAATTAGAACAAATAAAACTATATTTTATTCCCATATTCTAGAATCCCAAAATGAAACTGCTCATCGTATTCGCCCTGGTTGCCCTGGTCGCTGCCCAGGACAGCACCTACACCAACAAGTATGACCACATCGACGTGGAGGAGATCTTGAAGTCGGATCGTCTCTTCAAGAACTATTACAACTGCCTGATCGACCAGGGACCATGCACTCCGGATGCTGCCGAGCTGAAGCAGAGTCTGCCGGATGCCCTGGAGAACAACTGCTCCAAGTGTACTCCCAAACAGAAGGAAACTGGCTACAAGGTCATCAGCTTGCTCATCGAGAATCGTCCTGCGGAATGGGCTGTCCTGCAGAACAAGTACGATCCCGAGCGCAAGTTTGTCGAAAAATACCGTGAAGAAGCGGCCGCCGCTGGCATCAAGTTGTAAAAAGTTTCGTATCCGATATTTCTGAGAAAATTACAATGAATTCTTTCAATAAACAATTGCAATAATAAACATTAGTTCATCTATTTATTAGTTTAAGAGAATAGGATTCGAAAAATTGTCTCATTTTTTTATCTTTTTTTTCATACCCTGTTTCTTGAAAAAGCTTTTTTTTCTTTTAATTTTCAATTAATGGCACACGTCTATCGGGAAAATTATTATCTTCATTTTCAAAAAATGTAGCATTAACGGACACAAGCCTGAAATAAGTTGACTGAAAAAATATCGTCATATTTTGTTTTCAGTTAATGGCTATGTTTATTTTTAAGTCGATTTGTTGGCTACTTCAACTTTCAACAAAAACCGGGGGCAAGGGAAATAGTCCAATTCCATTGATTGTCTGCAACGCTTTCCTCTGTTAAAAAATCACGTGGGTTGTGAAAGACTAAGGTCAATACAAAAAAAAATGAAGGGGGTAAAAATTCTAAAAATCTGAAAAGCACTATAATACACTATTTTGCATACTTATGATACTTAAAATACACATATTTAAGTACCGATTCGTCAAGTGAGTACCATGTGGATGACGAAGGCCTATTTAAAAAATGGTTATGTTCTATGTACTTTTAAATACCTTGTAAAGTACATAAAATACTTTAATAAATAAACACGTTAAAGTACTAAAAAACATAACTTGTTTAAATAATATTTTTTTAAAAACTTTTTCTCAAATACAAAAAAAAAATCAATATTTAAAATTCTATAAATACCTAAGATAATGAAATTACTTAAATTACATATAATGCTAAAAACTGAAATAATTTAAATGTTTCAAATATGTTAATCAGTTGAGTTGAATTACTATTATAATCCAACAGAAAAATTCTAAATATTCTACTAACGCCATATCTGCCGCCATTTTGTATTAACATGATCAAACCACTTAGGAACAATTTATAGTATCATGATGGATTTCAGTGACTCAAAAGTATATATGTTCTGATTATCTGAGGTTGAATTTGAACGAGGAATTTGAACAATCGAGATAAATAGAAAATTCTGCGCTCTTTTAATTTTTTATTTACACAATTTCTAAACATGAATAAAAATTAATCAACATTCAATCGCTTACGATATCACAGTTTAAAGCTTGACCCCCGCGGCTTCAGCATCTCCTCGGTATTTTTCAACAAACTTGTTTTCGGGATCGTACTTGGCCCGTACGACAGCCCACTCTTCGGGACGGTTGTCAATAAGAAAGCCAACGACCTTGTATCCAGCATCCTTCTGCTTCGGCGTACACTTGGAGCAGTTGTTCTCCAGGGCATCCGGTAGAACCTGCTTCAGCTCGGTAGCATCCGGAGTGCAGGGACCCTGGTCGATCAGGCAGTTGTAGTAATTCTTGAAGAGACGATCCGTCTTCAGGATTTCATCGATATCGACGTTGTCATATTTGCTGGAATAAGTGTTGTCCTGAGCAGCAGCCAGGGCAACCAGGGCAAATACGATGAACAGCTTCATTTTGGGGTTCTGGAAAATGGGAAATTTAAATTGAGGTCTGGATGTCTGCATAACGACGTGTATCAAGTACCTTTGGTTGATTCCAAATCTGCTTTGCAACTATGCTGATTCATCCAAGTTTTGCACATTTTATACAAACCAAATCCAATGCCATGCTTCCTTTCTAAGATGCAGTCAAAGATTTGAAAACTCATCGACACATCGCAATTAAAATCAATTATTGCTTTGCTTCCATTTTTGTACTCGTTGAAGATATCGAGCAAATGCTCACCCATCATCGTTAGTCAAAAATGGGTTCACCCTGGTTGCAATTTTAACAATTCTTAGACATGCAACTCACCCAGGTTTAACTTAAAAGGTTCGAAGTGCATTCAGACTGTATTCAACTCTTGGTATAAATAGTGAACAGGATAATGCATTGATCACAGTCCAGTTTGCACCTTCAGGATAACAACATCTGTGAAATCAACTCAACGGTTTAAACATGAAAACCTTCATCGTTTTTGGCCTTCTTGCCCTTGTTGCCGCCCAGGATTCCACCTACACCAACAAATACGATCACATCGATGTGGATGAGATTCTGAAGTCGGACCGTCTCTTCAAGAACTACTACAACTGTCTGATCGATCAAGGACCTTGCACGCCGGATGCAACCGAGCTGAAGCAGAGTCTTCCCGATGCCCTGGAGAACAACTGCTCCAAGTGTACTCCGAAGCAGAAGGAAACTGGTTACAAGGTCATCAGCTCGCTCATTGAGAATCGTCCTGCAGAATGGGCTGTCCTGCAGGCCAAGTACGATCCCGAGCGCAAGTTTGTCGAAAAATACCGGGAAGAAGCTGCCGCCGCTGGTATTAAGCTGTAAAAATCTTGAGTTTCACTAGAATGTTTAATAACTTTGTTCTTGACCCCAAAAGAAACCATCAAAGGGACGCATTGAACCTTCGTGATTTAGTGTAATTAATAACTCTTGAGAGAAACGACACAATAAATTCTACATTTCAAACCTATCATCAGCTCTCTTCCATTATTTCCCCTCCATTATTGCTTAAATCCTTCCAATGTTTCCGCCGGTCGTCGTTGACTTCTGCACGGTAGCACTTGACCAATTTACCTCTCTTCTCGCAAAAGCAGATAATTGCTTCCGTACCAACAAAAACAATTCAAGAAACGATCGATCGGTCGACCGAGCTGTCGGTCCGATGCAAATCTCTTTCGACCCCGCGAGTTCGTGTGAATCCGCCGAAATTTGATTCTTGCTTTATATAAACCTAGTACTGAGTCACAGTCATACGTAGTTTGATTGCGCAACTGCATCCAACTGGTAAGTCACGCACAGTGAGTCAGTTTGAACCGCAATCGACTTATCAACTATCTCCCTCTTCTCCTTAAGGTCTCACCCGTAAAACCTCCAACAACCCCAATCAACATGAAGTTCTTCGTTGCCTTCTTCGCCCTGGTTGCCCTGGTCGCTGCCCAGGAGCTCTACACCAACAAGTTCGACACCGTGGACCTGGACGAGATCCTCAAGTCCGACCGGCTCTTCAAGAACTACTACCAGTGCCTGCTGGACGAGGGCCGTTGCACTCCGGACGGAAACGAGCTGAAGCGGGTGCTGCCGGAAGCCCTGGAGACGAACTGTGCCAAGTGCAGCGAGAAGCAGAAAACCGCCGGAAATAAGGCCTTCAAGTACCTGGCGGCGAACCGACCGACCGAGTGGAAGGCGCTGCTGGCCAAGTTCGACCCGGAGAGCAAGTACACCGCCAAGTACTCCGACGCTGCTTAAAGTTCCCGGCAAAAATCTGGATTTCTGTGTGTGGTTGCAAGTGGAATGAGTGGATGAGAGTGTGAACTTCCTTTCTAACCCTATAACTTTGAGCTTTTCTTTTTTATTTGTCTTTTGTTAGTTCTTTTATGTTGTTTTTTTTTCATGTTTAGTTTGTTTGAAAATAAAAAAAGTTTTTTTAGATCAACCTATGATCTTTTATGTTTTGAAGAAATCCTTGTTCAAATTTTAAATAAGTACCTTAAGTTGGCATGACGTTTTTCTCTTCGTTTTATGATGCCTTAATTTTCACTTCAAGTTCATAATTAGTAACACAGTCCAGACTCGATTATCCGAAGGCCTTGGCAAAATTTTACTTCGGATAATCGATACTTCGCATAATCGAATCACGAAAAAAAAAATTTTCGTTGCCTTATTTTTAATTGTTGAGCTTTAGTATGACCCTTAAACTACGTTAAAGTGATTTGAAATTTTTTTAATCCAAGATGGCGATCAAAATGGCGGTGATGAAATGTTGAAAAATGCATTTTTTTAATTTAATAGGCAATCAACCATTCAAAATTGACTAAAATGGGGTCGCAGAACTCGAATTTGATGTTAAAAGGAAGAAAGTAAAAAAATATTAAGGAATTATTTTTTTGTGCGTGAATCGATTATCCGAAGTCCCATACCAACCTTCGGATAATCGAGGCTTCGGATAATCGAGTCTGGACTGTAAATCAATTAAACCTTGTCATTTTTTTCTCAGTAAAAAAGAAGCTTCAGAATATCTAGAGTTTTTTTTTAAAAGGTCCCATAAACATATGAAACACAATAGCTGATAGGACCTTTTCAAAACAATCTCTAGATATGTTAACTAAAAATAATCAAATCATGATTCCAAAATGAGCTCAATAAATTAAATATTTCCAGATTTTTTTATGAAAAGGACCAATAAACTATTGTCTTTCATATGTTTATAGGACCTAATAAAAAAAAAACTCTAGATTTTTTCGAGATTTAAAATTTTGTATTTTTTATCTAGATGAATCTTTTTTCATGCATTCCCAGTATCAAATAAAGCCATTTTGCATTATTAGTTTTTTTTTAATTGGGCATGTGAATATATGAAAATCTGTATCTTGAGAAGAGATTTTCTAATCGATTTGGTTTCTTGAGCAATGTTCTAGATTATGAAAAAAATGTACACGGAAAAACCGATAATTTTATTTAACTTTTTATCGCTAATTCAAAAACACGTGTTTTCTTTAGATTTTTGAGATTTTTTATATGTTAAAAAGGGTCTTAAAAAGCATCTTTTGCGCTACAGATAAAGATGGTATAAAATCTGGTACCTAAGAAAGACATGACATGACGAAAAGCACCCCTGCAAAAATATTTTCAAGAACTGGAAAAATTTTCCTGGACAATTTTCTTTGATTATGAATATAAAAAAGTTATACATTTTTCGATAAACATAATTTAAAATTAAAAATCAAGCCTAAAATTTGTAATTGTTCGTGTTTTAAATCCCTTTCAAAAGTTTTTTCTTGATTCTTAAATTTTGAAAAAAAAAATTCACAAAACATTAAGTTTTTATTTTTTAAATTCAAACAAATAATTTCCGAGATATGTCCAGTTGAAAAGTAAGGAGTAAATTTAGATTTATGCTGGCATATAAACATTTTTCCAAAAGTTCATATGAATGCTTTTTATGTCAATATCATTACTACTTTTGGAAATGAGGAGCGCTCTTTTTACAAAAAAAAAGAAAACAATTCAGTAATACCTCTGAGCAATTCTCAAGATTTCCACATTTTTATTTTCACGATTTTTGATTTTTTATGAAACTTTGACAATTAGTTCTAATGTTTAAAATAACCCATTTTGCATCAATGATTTCTCCGTACAAGTCTCCCTATAAATTAGGAGGGGAAAATTGGTACATGGAAAGAAAGTACTGATTTAAAAATTCATTTTTTATTGCAGAGTGCTGAATATGAAAAACTTTGCCTCTTTCGATTATTTGTATTTTTTAATATGTTTTCATGATTTTGTGTTTAAATGAGTTTTTTTTTAAATTAATAAAACCGTTGCAAATATTTTTTAAAGGTAATGTCGTTTGAACACCTTCAAATAATATTGTGATTTTTTATGAAACACTAATGTACAGTCAACCAAATATTTTTTTTATCTAAATAAAAAATTTCCGTCAATACATTGATATTTTGAAAACTAATGATTGTAAAACAGCTGGACTGGTGTAAAATGCATTTTAAAGCAGTTTTTTCATCCAAATGTTGAAACCTTGGCTTGTAATTTCAATTTTTAAATGATTTTGCTGAACATACAAAATTTACGGCATACTTATTATTACATAAAAAGAATGAGATATTAGTTTAAAATATGGCCAAACTTGACACCAGATTTTTTTAAAGCGTTGGTAAAATAACACGAAACATGTAAAATTAGTGCGTCCATCCCGGGAATTCCCGGGACAAAAATCCCGGGATTTTTCCAAAACCGTGAATTCCCGAATCCCGGGATTTTTCTATAATTTGTCCCGGGAATTCCCGAAATTGAAAAAAGTATCATATTTTGGTCTGGAAATTCAGATTTGGTTGTGAAAATAGTAAAACAATAAAATGAATTAAAATTTGTATTCAGCAAATCTCAGCATTAAATTGGCTTTTTAGGAAAAAATATTTTAATTTTAATGAACAGGTCCGCAAAATGCCTAGCGCTTTAATTTTTTTCTCATTCATTTAATTTTTTTTTTAAGACTGGATATATTTACGTTTATTTTCGATTTTAAACTAAAAAAAAACAATCTCATATCAAATTATTTATAATTAAACACCGGCATCTAGGGCAAATATGTACAAATGTAACGAATAAAGACAGCTATTAAAGCAAAAAATAATTGCATGACGTTTTGGATGACTTCGGTTAAAACAGGAACAGAACAAAACAATTTGTACTTCCAAATGTATTGCTCTAAAATCTCCTGTACCTATTTAGACTGTAATTCTGATTTTCCCTCGGTTGGTGGTAGTAACTTGAAGATAATTTGTAAAATATGTTTTATATAAAACAATGAATTTAAAACTTATCTAAAATTTTACATTGACTGGTATCATTTTATTTATTGTCGTTTTTTGTTTTTTAGATATAAAATAATTTTTTTAAGCTGTTTTAGTCATGTCATATAAAAATATATATAAAAGAAAAAAAAATATAAAAGAAATCCAGAGTTTTTTTTTTGAATAGGTCCTACAAACATTAGGAAGACAAAAGCTTATTGGACATTTTCAAAAAAAAAAAAACTCTAGAATTATGTAATTTGATTCCCAAATCAAAAAAAAAGTCATACTGGAATTAAAAATAGTAGGTAGTTGATATAAAATCCTAAACACCACAAAGACAAAAAAAAATTCTTTTCGGCTATTTTAAAACTGTCGTCTTTGTTTAGATAGAAGTGAGGATTATCACCATTTGATATTGTTAAGCTAATTCTATGATTTTAAGCTTGAAAACATAACAAAAATATAATGAAACAAAGATTTTATTACTGATTCCAAAATTTCCCGGGATCCCGGGAATTCCCGGGATTCCAAAAATATTTTTCCCGTTTCCCGGGAAATTCAAAACCCGGGAAAATTGGACGCCCTATGTAAAATAATCAATAATCAAAAATTACGTTCTGATTTCCAAAGTTTTAAAAAATTAAAAATTGGTTTAAAAACATGATTTTTGACGAATTTTTAGATCAAAGCTTCAATACAACTACCATTAAATAATTTTAAAAAGATTAAAAAAAATTTAAATGTTTGGACAATGTTCAAAAATTAGTTGAACTTATTTTAAATAGAACATTAAAAAAAAATAAAGACCTGACTACCCCATTCATCAATGTATAGAATCACCCCATCTTTCCGAGCTACTAACACAACTGGCAATCCCCAGATCAAAATTACTAAGTTCGTCACCTTTTTTTGTTATTCGCACCATTAAATCAACTGGTGGCCCAAATTATCCATTACGCGTGTTACGCGCGTCCTCCACCTCCAGACACCTCACAGCTGACTAATCTGCAATTTGCAAAAACCAGCTGTTTTGCGCGCGAAAATGCTTCTGGCACCTTCTGGTAGAGTGGTCTGCTGCAGCGCCTTAGGACCCCCGAACTTTTGCACTCACACCACCGTGACCCATGGTGCGTATTAGGCCGGTAATTGTCCACATTTGATCACTTCTGCGCCGGCAAGTCAGCAAGAAGTGATCAATAAATTGCAATAAACTGCATCTGTTGTTCGATGTCTGGCGGTTTGGTCGACTCGTTGAACTCTGAACCAGCTCGGCTCAGCTGATGACGACGATGATGGATGGATGCTGGCGAGCCGGCCGGCTCGTGGACATTCAAGGCATCGCGGCTTCTGCTTCTTAGCTTAGGTTTGCTTCCTTCTTCGCTCTCTTTATTTCTTCGGCACATATTCAAATTATCGAATTAAGCGAACCAATAATTATTTTCTGTGAGAGAGAAAGGAAACGAGATTTTTGACGAAGCTTTGGAGACCCCCAAGAAAAACGTCGAACACGCGCGAGGAATCGACCCCACACAAAAAAGTGCTTCTTCGGCGGTGCATTGGAAATCCTTGGCGATCGGACGACGACGACGGCGGCGGCACGGATGGCACAAATTTTTGGCACTACTTAGAGACCACCATTGCCAGTATATATAGCGATTGTGGACCCTACCATAGGCATAGTTCACTACTTCAGCTCGATCAACGCGCACACTTCGCGAACGCAATCCGGTAGGTGAAAAGTTCCAACGAGTTGCAGTGATTGAGGACATTCAGAACATTCTAGTGATCCAATTAGCCACGAAGCTATAACAGTGCCGATATAAAGCTTTTTGTTCAACCCTTTAGTGCTTGTGCCCGTAAAACCTTGTGAAGACACATATCTAACCCAAATCTCGTGTGAATTCGTGTGTTTCTTGCAGTTCAAACCCCCCAAAACTTAGAACAAAATGAAGTTCTTCGTCGCCATCTTTGCCGCCCTGCTGGCCGTGGCCGCTGCCCAGGAGCTGTACACCTCCAAGTACGACAGCGTGGACGTGGACGAGATCCTCAAGTCCGACCGGCTGTTCAAGAACTACTACCAGTGCCTGCTGGAGGATGGCCGCTGCACCCCCGAGGGTAACGAGCTGAAGCGCATCCTGCCCGAGGCCCTCGAGACGAACTGTGCCAAGTGCAGCGAGAAGCAGCGTTCCGGTGCCATCAAGGCCTTTGGATACCTGAGCGAGAACCGCCCGGAGGAGTGGAAGGCTCTGCGAGCCCGCTTCGACCCGGAGAACAAGTACCTCGAGCTGTACCGCGAGGAAGGCGAGAAGAACGGAATCAAGTTTTAAGCGGTGTTCTGTGACTCCCTTTAAATCCCAAAACCAATGTCCCAAACCACCACTCCCCTAAACCAATTCTTGCCCCACGTTGCTCTTAAGTAGTCTTTATATCGAAATTCAAAACACTATTGTACTATTGCTTTGTTTGCTCCCGGTGAGTTCGCCATCAACCGAGTTGGAGAAATAAGCCGCGCTGTAACTCAGTTAGTACCTTCGGAAAAAATGATCCCTATTTCGAAATAAAGTTTGTTGATTAGTTTTATGAAAAAAGTATGTTTTTCTTTTGCTTGAGGACTCTGACTCCAAGACGGTTTTATTTTACAAATTTTGAATTTTGGAACGACAGATCGGCAATAGAAGTAAAACTTCAGGAAAATTATAGTTTATGCATTGTAGCATAAGAATCACGAGTCATACATAATGTATGATACATTTATCCAATGAGATTTTTCGAATTGGAACATTTCAGCTCTTGTATCAAAAGTATTACTTTCTGATTCGGTTATTTTTGGTGAAGAAAAGAAGGTCGCTTCGTCATTCGAGAATGATCGGGAAAGTAAGTAGATTCACGCCAACCTCCTGTGGCCGAATGGTTACGGGTTTCGCCTCATAAGCGGAAAGTCATGGGTTCTTCTCAGGGTGGCAGCCTTAGGTTTAAGTTCAGAGGTAGCAGCAACCGCATGAGTATAAAACGGTTGCTTCACGTGCTCTTCAAGCATGTGATCGATCTTGGGATATTCCTTTGCGCCTCTTTCCCAAAAATACATTCCTCGTGCCTTCGCATGTAAATAATGCCCAGCCGATCGGTATTGCACTGCAGTCCAGTCGCATTGTCCAGATCAGAGCAAAGGGAACACCGTAAAAGTAGCGCTGCAAAAAGACAATTGTCTTTACAAGACCCCGCGCGGCAAATAATAGCTGCTGGGAAGAGCTTGAAAAATGACACGAAAAAATTGTCACCGCGGTTCTAGCGATACATAGCGCACAAGGCACAAGGAATGGAGTTTACAGCATCTGGATGGAACAGCACTTTCCCTCTCAATAGGTACTGTGTTATAGATCTGGAAATGCTTAATAACAGTAAAAATGGGTAACACGATACAATAGTCCTTGTAATCAGGATTCAGTGTCTAAATACTCAAACAGAAAAAAAAAAAAGTAGATTCACAATAGAGTTGCAAAAAAAAATATTTTCATTAAGGGGTTACATACATGTAAATTGGCAAAAATGTCAAGGGTTGGTATAAGTACACACTGATTTTTTTTTAATTTGTTTTCAGGGCATTAAAATATACATTTTCATCTATTAACGAAATAAATATGAAGACATTTGGATGTACCATTGCCGAGATATAGCTATTTTAAGTTAGCAGTTTCAAAAACGGGTGCCACGATATCTCAACACTGCGTTGACCAAATCGGCTCAAAATTTTGGTGAAGACTCACTAAACGGGTCCCGTGTGCATGACGAAGGCCGATTCTAAAAAAGTTTATTTTAAAAAAAGATAAAAATACTCTGTTTTTCATATAAAAAATCAACAGTTTTTGATTTTTGTAGTTTTTAAAAAACCTAAATTTCAAAATCGGGCTTCGTCATGCACACGGGATATGTCTTGAGAGTCCTCACTCCAAATTTCAGCCAATTTGGTCCATCCCATCTCGAGATATCGTGGCACCCGCAAACCAACTCGGCGTTTTGAGAAAAACGCTCACAAAGTTTGACGGTTCGCTTTGCGCATGGCAAAACTTTAAACTTAAAACGTCTTCGACTCACTTAAAACATTAAATATCTTGATGAAACTTTCAGGAGTGGTTGAAAATCATTTTTTGAAAGGATTTAATAAATAATTGGAAATATGATTTTTTGCGATTTTTTACTTGTATGTAACCCCATTCATAGATATTTTGGCAGTTTTACAACCATTTTGTGATACTTTTGGCACAGACAAAAAGACGAAATCTTTATTGAAATACGTCAATCACCAATTTAACGGTACATTCGATCAGTTGAAATCTTACCACCGCAATTTAAATTCAACACAGCTTATTTGCGCATTTAAATTAAAAAAAAAAACCCTATGAAAATTTAAATAACTGGACCAGGTTTAAGCATCGCAACTGCAAAAAGAGTTTTGGAACTCATTATACACCAGTACAGTTTAAAAAAAATCAAATTTTACTACAGATAATGTTTTCAAAATATTTATAAATCACCTTATTCGCTTATTTGTCAACATCTAGGCATCGATTTCATCGATTTTCAATGTCAAATATCGCATGATTTTTTCGGAATTCTTACATTTCAAAGTTCAATTGAGACCAATACGCCTTAAATTCAAATGTATTGAAATATTCGCACTTAATCTAAATGACGTAGTTTATTTATCAATCATTTTTAATAGTAAATATTTTAAAACGACAAAGCACACAATTTACCCTAAATTGAACAAGAAACTGAAACAACATAACAATGTGCTACTGAATTAAAACAAAGTGTCAAAATGCCGTTTTTGATAAATCAGCAAAGTTCTGGACGATAAGTGTACGACTCGTGCTGAAAAAATCATCATTTTGCAACTTGTTGCATAAACTACTATTACAATTAAATTTTGAATGTGCGACAAAAGGTCCAAAGACATAAGGTCGAATGGACAAAAAGTCGAATGCCAAAAGGTCGCAAGACATAAGGTCGAATGGACAAGAAGTCGAATGCCAAAAGGTCGCAAGACATAAGATCGAATGGACAAAAGGTCGAATGTGAAAAAATGAAACTAAATATTATAATTTTTTTTTTCAAAAACAACCTATTCTTGATTGTCGTAATATTTTTGTGAGTTTTTCCATTCTTTCAAACATGAGCAGTTCTTTGAAAAAAAAAACTTCTAAAATATTTTGGAAGCTTATTTTTATTTAAAAAAAAACAACCATTTTTTGTTTGTCATAATATTATTGTGAGTTTTTTTCATTCTTTCAAACATGAGTAGTTCTTTGAAAGAAAAAGTTCGATTTCTTAAATATTTTGGAAGTTTATTTTTATTTAAAAAAATCAACCTATTCTTGTTTTGTAAATATAATTGTGAGTTTTTCCATTCTTTCAAACATGAATAGTTCTTTGAAAGAAAAAGTTCGATTTCTAAATTATTTTGGAAGTTTATTTTTATTTTAAAAAATAACATATTCTTGATTGACATAATATTTTTGTGAGTTTTTCCATTCTTTCAAACATGTTCTCTTAAAACTAGGTCGACCTCTTTGAAATTATTTTTACTAAGCAACCTTTTCATAACAGTCGTAATGTTTTTGTGAGTTTTTCCATTCTTTCAAATATGAACAGTTCTTCAAAAAAAGTTCAACTTCTAAAATATTTTTTAAGTTTTTATTTTCTTTTTTAAAAACAACTCATTCTTGTTTGTCGTAATGTTTTTATGAATTTTGATTTTTTAGCTGTTTTTTTTTAAATACTATTTTTAAAATATTTTATAAGTTTTTTTATATTATCCATAAAATAATAGTAGAAATATTTTAGAACTTTTTCTATTCTTTCAAATGTAAACAGTTCCGAAACATGAAAAAGTCTTGCTTATTAAATATTGTTGTAGGTCTTCTATCCTTATTCAATCTATCCTTCATGGTCAAAGTAGATCCTTAGAAAAATACTGATTTCAAAAATATAGCTGACACATTTCGCCGTGACGTTGCAACGCTTTGACTTTTCTTTTTTCAGTATTTCGGCTGTAACTAAAAAAAATACATTGAAAAGGTACATATGTTATTACAGATTCGGAAAGTACATTAAATTTCCTATAAGAAACAATGTTGAAACATTATTTTAAGCGAATATTCTTTTTTTGAGAGGGGAATATGTAGCGTGACGTTGCAACGCGTGACTTTTTCTCAATCCTGACCCAATTCATGTTTCGCCATTAACTCTGCTCTGTTAAACGGCAAATTTTGAGTTCTTCTTCCATTATTAATGTAAAATTGGCCAACAAATCGAATGCAATCATTAGTTTTTCGAAAAAATCAAACCCCGATTTTTAAAGACCACTTACATTTCGTGACGTTGCAACGCTCTGTTTTTGAAAACAGGGTTTTTCGTTGCGTTGCAACGTCACGAAATGTTAGTTTCAAAATAAATCATAGTTTTTGTTAGTTTGAGCAACTGTAGGTTATGATTTTATTATTAGACATTAATAGACAGTACAAGGACATGTGAATTGATTGGCCCGCCCATGTTAGACCGCCCCCCCCCCCCCCTCCCCCTATACCGCTTTCACAATATCAGTACGATATACGCAGTTTTCCAAGCATTTTCAAAGTAAAAAAATATATTTGTATTATTCCATTATCACGAAGGACAGCTCCCCCCCCCCCACTCCCACCTCCTCTATCCATGTTATGGGGCGTCCATGCATTACGTAACGCCGTAATATCAAGGGGGAGGGGGGCGCGGTTCGAGGATTTATACAAAAAAATGTATCGGAAATGTATTACCAGGGGGTGGCCGGGTTCTAAAAATATAAATTTTTTGTTACGTAATGCAAGAACGCTCCCTTAATATTTTAATCGTTTCGGGAAATTTTCAAAACACGTGGAAGTTTTAGAAGGGAGGTATGGAGCTTCAAGTTTTCAGGAGGGCAGAAATTTATAACTAAAGTGCCCATATCGTTTGTTGATGGCCCCTAAGGGGTGATCTGCAAACAACGTACCTTATTTTGTTGACTTTTGTGCTTTTTAAATTAAATTTGAGGAAATAATAAAACTGTTTACCTGCGCAACATAACATTTTTAATTACGAACAACTAAACGTTGCATACAACTTATTTAGGTAAGGGTTCGTCCAACAACAAAGTGACAAAAGTTTGTAAAAAAAACAATCGAATCACGTGATTATTATTGTTTGGTGAATTTCACCGTAATTTGGCCTACATAAGGGTGTGCGATAAAAAAAATCGTTGCGTTGTATTAGAATGAACCCTCACATAAATCAGTTTATCATAAAGGGGCCATCCAGTAACCACGTGATTATTTTTTTGAAAGTTTTAGAATTTTTCCCCATTGTGAACATCGGTCTATTTTGATTTACTCAACAAATTTTATAAAATACATACTTTTTTCGAGTTGCTACAAACCTAAGTGACGGAATTTTTGAATGACCCATGTACAATTTTTCTGTAAATAGACTCGGAAACATTATATAAAACATATATAATATTTATTATCCTTTGATCTCCAACAATCAACTAAACATACACCTTTTTTGCCATGTGACCAATATGATTTAAAATTTCGTGACGTTGCAACGCAAACTTAAACCTGTTGTAACTTTGGATCTAGACAACCAATTTAGTCGCTCTAGGTTGCATTTGAAAGCTCTTTCCAAGTACAAAGAGCATCCGAAATATCAAAATGATTGAATGTTTAGTTTTCTGTTGACATAAACAACTGTCCCTTTTTCGTGACGTTGCAACGCAATAAAATGGTAAACTTACACTAGTTTGAAAAAATACTTAACTTAAGATAAACTGTAAATCCATGACATTTCCGTTTAGTACATCTAAAAACCTACAAAATGCAATCAAAAGAATAATTTTTGGATTTTATTTCGCTGAAAACCAGGAGTTTTTAGAAAAATGTTTTAAAACGCTGATTTTATCACGAATTGTTGCATAACTTAACCAACTTGTACATAATGATATTCAAAAGTTCAATTAATGAAAACCATGATTTTTGAAGCTTCAAGTAGTCTAGAATCGAGGAAAAATATCCAAAAAGCTCATACACGCTTTTCAAAATTTCATCCTAAGGTGTACATTGCCGGAGAATGTGTCAGCTGTATTTAAACGATCGTATTTATTTATATTTAAAAAGATAACCCCCCTCCCACTCCTTTTTCAAAAAGTTTCCAACAATCCGGGAGCAAGTTTTTATTCAGAAGATATCTGATTTTCCAAGAATATAGGAGTGGAATGAATGAAAACCGTTCAAAATACCATTCTATAGCTGTTTTTTCAATATTTATGCATTTAGACTCACATCAAAAGTTATTTTTTAATTCGACCTTTTGTTCATTCAACGTTTTGTCCATTCGACCTTTTTGTCAATTCGACGTTTTGTCCATTCGAACTTTTTGTCCACTTTCGACCATTTGTCCATTCGACCTTTTGTCCATTCGACCTTTTATCTTTCAACCTTTTGTCATATATTCTTAAATTTTAAGTAATAAAAGACAAATAAAACAATTGGATTTCCATTTTTGTGTGTATTTTTTCTGAATAGCTGTAAAACTATCTTTCTTTGATAAAAAAAAAGTTTTCTATCAAGTCGCAAGCTATTGAACATCAGGTCTTACAGCAACCGCTGTTTCGAGAGAGTATCAAACGTGAGGTCAATTCAAATCATGATCTTCGTTTTTCTTTTTTATCACTGCATGTTAAGTTGCGCTATCTGTTCATTACCGTTTATATTCCCATCACACCACACAAAACCATATTAATTCAATTAAATATTTACATACAATTACACATACTTTGAAGCATCCCAAACCCACAAGGTCATCGTAGATATCAACAGAGTTGTTTACCAAGCGTTCAACTTCCAGCTCAACCAAGACCACGACCAGCAGCAAAAATCCCATTTCACATCACGAAGCTGATCCTTCCTTCCTTCCCCTAACCCAGAGTCGTTTAGCTCTATAATCAACACCGTACTACACGTGTGACTCCCGCCTCAATTCCCGCTCTATCATTGCAAGCAATTAATCCCTGAACCATTTACGTCGGTTGGTCGATTGGACGAAGCAAAAAAAACGCCAACAACTTCATCGTCGTACCAGCTAATGATGAGTTGCTTGCTGGCCCAGACCTGGTCGGTGTTCCAGATCACCGGATGGCTCGACATTGAACTTGAATTTCAATGAGTTTTCGTGCACGAGCGACCTGAGGAGGCTCACGTCACCAAACTCGCATTAACATTTTGTTTTTGTTTATGGGTTGGAGATGATAGCGCGAAATTCACCCACACCTCAAGATAAATAATGAGCAGATTCAGCTGAGCAGCTTTTTTTTCTTTTTTGGAAGTTGTCGAATACAACTTGTGACATAACTCATCAGCATTTTTAAGCAAACGGGTCATGGTTGGTTTTTGCCTTCCTCACCTTACTGAGGAAAGGCTATAAAATCACTCAGAAAACGAACTTCTTAGTTTTACCTCCTAGACCCACCTTCATGTATACATATCGACTCAGAATCAAATTCTGAGCAAATGTCTGTGTGTGTGTGTGTGTGTGTGTAGGGATGTGGGTCTGTGCACCAAAAAATATGCACTCGATTATCTCAGCACTGGCTTAACCGATTTGGACCGTTTTGGTCTCATTCGATTCGTCTTGGGGTCCCATAAGTTCCTATTGAAAATGATGAAGTTTAGTAAAGTACTTCAAAAGTTATGCTAAAAAAACGATTTTAACAAAAGTCCGGAAGATTGTAAAAAGGGTGGTTTTTGTAAGAAAACCGCTCATGCTATACATTTTTAGAAAGGTAATAAAAAGACCTTTCCAATGCGTCAAAAACATTTAAGATCTGACAACCCTATCAAAAGTTATAAGCACTTAAGTGTTATTTATGCACTTTTTGGAGGCCGGATCTCGAATATTTCGATGAAAACGTTGTCTGGATCTCTCATGCGACCTATCGTTGGATAGGTAATCAAAAGAACTTTCCAACGCGACCAAGACATTGAAGATCTGACAACCCTATCAAAAGTTATAAGCATTTAAGTGTTATTTATGAACCTTTTAGAGGCCGGATCTGATATATTTCGATGAAAACGTTGTCCGGATTTATCATGCGACCTGTCGTTGGATAGGTAATTAAAAGCCCTTTGCAACGAGTTCAAAAGATTGCAGATCTGACAACCCTATCAAAAGTTATACGCACTTAAGTGTTATTTATGAACTTTTTTCAGGCCGGATCTCATATATATTGTTGAAAACGTTGTCCGGATCTATCATGCGACAGGTCGTTGGATAGGTAATCAAAAGACCTTTCCAACGAGTTTTATAGATTGCAGATCTGACAACCCTATCAAAAGTTATAAGCACATAAGAGCCCTGAATTATGAAGATCTGACTATACCAAGTTGATAGAACACTGAAAGGTCCGCCCTTTTGTATCTATTTTGGATAGCATTACCCTCTAAATGTGAGGAAGGCACCAACCACCTAAGGGTGGATTAAGTAACGTGTTTGTGCTTCTATTTGGGATACCAGGATTGCACTTCTTGACACTGTACAAGCTCAATACCACATTAAAGATCTGGGATTATCCCAATTCTGAATGAGGCAAAAAGTGATGAGTTAATCCACTGAACTTGTTCCACGAAAAGACTTGCCAAAACGCTTAGGTCAGATTTCAACGATTATCGATTTTTTATTGAACGCATTACCATACATGTTTCGAAATTCAGGAATCACAGGCACTTGCCGAAAATTTTGCAAACTAAACAAAGCGCGATCATTACACACAATTACTCATCACAAATCCTTTGGATGCACTAGCTATAAGAGCGACTCTTCCTCACAGCGCTATTCCGGCTTCGGCCGCCTCGGTGCGGTACTTCTCGACGTAGATGTTCTCCGGGTCGTACTTGGCCTGCAGAGCCTTCCACTGTTCGGGACGGTTGTCGATCACGTGGTTGATCACCTTGATCGCCCCGGCCCGCTGAGCCTCGCTACACTTGGCACAGTTGGTCTGCAGAGCTTCCGGCAGGATGCGCTTCAGCTCGTTACCGTCCGGGGTGCACGGACCCTCGTCCATCAGGCACTTGTAGTAGTTGTTGAACAGACGATCCGACTTCAGGATCTCGTCCAGATCGATGTTGTCGTACTTGGTGGTGTACTGTTCCGCTTCCTGAGCCGAAACCAGAGCGATCAGAGCCAACACAGCAACAATAACGCACTTCATCTTGAGTTCTATCAAAACAAAATAAAATATCCCATAAATCCCTAAAAAGACCTCAACGCTCCCAAGCGACGAACTCACCACTCGCTAAAGTCTTCCACACTTCAAACTGGTGCAATCTTTCAATTGAACTGTACTCCAATCCCAACCCAGACCAACACTTTATATACTAAAAAACAACAACCCAGTACACCAGTCCAAGTCTTCGGACCAAGGATTCGCCAAAGAGGTCAACCCTTGGCGCAACTCTCGAGCACGCGCCAGCTGCTGCGTGCGGCGCACATACCAGGTCAAAGCCAATCATTAGACGGTGGTGCACACATACGATGCAGGCTTCTTCGCTAGGAGTTCTTCTCCAGTGTGGTGCAATTCTTCGGGTCAGTCGAAGGGTTGACCAAGTCCACGGTAGACGCGATGATTGTTGCGCTGGCGTTAGCGTTGCTGCGGAGGTACCCGAAATCGGTTTTGTGGGTGCTGTGCTGGCTGCTGTGGTAGGATTGTGCAAAAGTATATTTGAGGTGTGATGTTCTTAATGTTAGTAAGAAGTTCTTAAAGATCGCGTTGACTGCTGTCCAAATTTGACTTGGAGAATATCGGTAAGCCAACGATGACATTGATACAAAAATTCTTTCTCATACATTTTTGACTGAAATTCGCAAAAAAAATAATGTGTGAGCATTGCTCACTACATGAAATATTAGGGAAACTTTAAGTGCCTTTTATTCAAACTAAATCTTTTCAATAAGCTTCAAACCAAATTCGTGAATTCATTGAACTAAAGAAGCGATTCTAGTTAACTTAGTTTCGCCGTGTCTCGCTTTCGTATACGAAAAAAATAAACTAGGAAGAGCAACTACAGACATATTGAGGTCATCGATAAACAACGTAGACTCTTCTAGGAGGCGAAGGAATTCAGCGATCCTAAAATCTATACTAAAACGAATAAAAAGAAGTCTGGAGAGGAATTCAAACCCGTCCTAAACCAAAACCACGTGCTTTACGGACGACCCCCCAATTCTATCCCTGCACTTGAAATTCGCTGACGTCACTACGCGTAAGAACGCCAAATTTGAGTCGTCATGGTTAGTCCTTCTCACGACTGATCGAGGCGTCGGCGGCGCTCGAGCTTGAACTCACATCTCGCGGTTGCATGAACTACCTGTTTGAAGCAGTCAGTATCATATAAAAGCCGGGAAGCTCGCCGACAACAGGCACAGTACAAGTTCTAATTCGATAAGAGAAGTTTAACACTCCCTAACAAGAACAGGTGAGTTTGGGCTTTGTTGTAGATTTGCATAATTAATTAACTTAATCTTTATAATAGCTTAAATTTATCTTCGTTCCAGCTGAAACATGAAATATTTAATCGCACTTGCCCTGCTGATCGTGGCCGTGGCCGCCCAGAACAAGTACACCACCAAGTACGACGGCATCGATCTGGATGAGATCCTCAAGTCCGATCGGCTGTTCAACAACTACTACAAGTGCCTGCTGGAGCAACCCGGTGGCCGTTGCACCCCGGACGCCAACGAGCTGAAGCGAATCCTGCCGGAAGCCCTGCAGACCAACTGTGCCAAGTGTAGCAAGAAGCAAAAGGACGGTGCCGTCAAGGTCATCAACTACCTGATCGACAACCGGTCCGCGCAGTGGCAGGTGCTGCAGAAGAAGTACGATCCGGAGAACATCTACATCACCCAGTACCGCACCGAGGCCCGTGCCGCCGGAGTCAAGGTCTAAGGCGACCCGAGAGTGACTTCCGCCCAAATTACCTCTTCGGTGGACACTCCATCGGGTTCAATGTTCCATTTGTTGGTGACAACTTCCATGTTGTAGCAGAGTTCAGTGATTTTCTTTTTTAATCTTGTTTTTTTTAAAGACTCCTATGACGTGATAAAATAAACAAAAAAAATATAAGTTTTGTTTATGAAATTCAACCAGTGTTTTTCAATCACTAAACTATGTTTGCATTCTCAACCAGAGAATATAAATATAATCTTAAGTACAATATAATTGAAATCATCACACGGCTCTCTAAAAGACTAGATAAATGATAAGACGCGTTTAGGATCTACATATAGCAAAATTTGTTGTGCCTTTTTGAAATTAATAGGGGAAAAGCATTTAAGTTTATCGGGCACCTAATGTTGCCTAAACAGCAGCATCGATAGTAAAGTAAATTTTTCCCATGAACCATGAAGAGTATCGGGGCCGCATTTACAAAGCGGATTCAGTGGCTGTTTCTAAGGCTGGTACAACTTTTATTTAAAGTTTTTGGTCCCCCCCCCTTCAAAGTTGGGCCGAAAAATCAGGGGACAAAATAATATTTTTTCAAAAAATATCAAAATTTCAATGGAAATTTAAGAGCAATCAGCTGAAATCAATTTAAAATGCATTCCTTTGCGTTTGGAATCATTTTTAGCATTTTTGGGTTAATTTAAAAATCTTTTGAACTTTTGAAAATTTTCGATCTTTAGTAACTTGGATAGTAAATTAGCTTAAATCATCAAAAAAACGAGTTATTTCGAAAAGTGGCCAAGACAATGGGGGAAAATATGGGAAACGAGCTTTCCGGTAAAATAAAAATAAATTCAAAAACCATAAAAAAAATTTCCGTATTCGGTTTTTAAAATTTTTGACGTTTAGAGCACTTTAAAAAAACAGTTTCAGTTTCATTTTGCATTATTTTATGAAATTCTATGTAAAATTACACCCTAAAATATGTAGTCCATCAGTATGGGAAACCTACTTGACCGAAATGTCAAGCTCATATATGCGTTTATCTTTACCATTCTTCATCGGGCTGATGGCCGAGCGCTAAGGCGCCAGTCCTCACTGTTGGTGCTGGGTTTGAATCCCGTCGGTTGCAACTTTTTTTTGTGTTTACATAAATTGTACATGCAGTGTGTTATATTAAGTGAGCAATTCTCTGAGATTTCGGTCATTCGATTTTTTTTTGTATTTTTTAATCCGGCTGAAACTTATTAGGTGCCTTTGGTATGCCCAAAGAAGCAATTTTGCATCATTAGTTCGTTCATATTATTATCCATACAAATTTGGCAGCTGTCCATACAAAAATGATATGTGAAAATTCAAAAATCTGTAAATATTTTCAAAAAATTAAAATCAAGACTAACATTTCAAAAGAGGGTAATATTGCATGTTTGGCCCGTTTGAAATGTTAGTCTTGATTTTAAATTTTTGAAAATATTTTTTTCGAAAAGATCGGAAAATTTTACGATAGTTTCTTCATATTTTAACAGTGTAAATCGGACCATTAGTTGCTGAGATATCGACATTAGAAAATGGTGGGTTGTTTGGGTGAGATTTAGAAAACATCAATTTTCCTGTTTTTTAATCTTTGCATGGGAATATCTCAGCAACTAGGGTCGTATCAACAAAGTTCATAAAACCAAATATAGAGAATTTTCTCAGCTCTTTAAAAATATTTTTTTCAAAGGTGGGCAAACATGGGCACTCATTTAAAAAAACGTTACTTAATCCACCCTTAGGTGGTTGGTGCCTTCCTCACATTTAGAGGGTAATGCTATCCAAAATAGATACAAAAGGGCGGACCTTTCAGTGTTCTATCAACTTGATTCATTATTCATATAGTCAGATTGGGTATAGTCAGATCTTCATAATTCAGGGCTCTTATGTGCTTATAACTTTTGATAGGGTTGTCAGATCTGCAATCTATAAAACTCGTTGGAAAGGTCTTTTGATTACCTATCCAACGACCTGTCGCATGATAGATCCGGACAACGTTTTCAACAATATATATGAGATCCGGCCTGAAAAAAGTTCATAAATAACACTTAAGTGCGTATAACTTTTGATAGGGTTGTCAGATCTGCAATCTTTTGAACTCGTTGCAAAGGGCTTTTAATTACCTATCCAACGACAGGTCGCATGATAAATCCGGACAACGTTTTCATCGAAATATATCAGATCCGGCCTCTAAAAGGTTCATAAATAACACTTAAATGCTTATAACTTTTGATAGGGTTGTCAGATCTTCAATGTCTTGGTCGCGTTGGAAAGTTCTTTTGATTACCTATCCAACGATAGGTCGCATGAGAGATCCAGACAACGTTTTCATCGAAATATTCGAGATCCGGCCTCCAAAAAGTGCATAAATAACACTTAAGTGCTTATAACTTTTGATAGGGTTGTCAGATCTTAAATGTTTTTGACGCATTGGAAAGGTCTTTTTATTACCTTTCTAAAAATGTATAGCATGAGCGGTTTTCTTACAAAAACCACCCTTTTTACAATCTTCCGGACTTTTGTTAAAATCGTTTTTTTAGCATAACTTTTGAAGTACTTTACTAAACTTCATCATTTTCAATAGGGACTTATGGGACCCCAAGACGAATCGAATGAGACCAAAACGGTCCAAATCGGTTAAGCCAGTGCTGAGATAATCGAGTGCATATTTTTTGGTGCACAGACCCACATCCCTACACACACACACACACACACAGACATTTGCTCAGAATTTGATTCTGAGTCGATATGTATACATGAAGGTGGGTCTAGGAGGTAAAACTAAGAAGTTCGTTTTCTGAGTGATTTTATAGCCTTTCCTCAGTAAGGTGAGGAAGGCAAAAATTAAAAACTGCGACTATTTTCAAAAAAGTTACCTAAAAATGACTAAAACTTGAAAACGGTGCACTTTATCAAAATTTCTCTAAAGTACTTTTTGATTGCAAATTCGATTTTACATCGAAAAATGAAGTTGAAAATTTTTGCGACCAATATTTCGATTTTTTTTAAAAATCTGTATTGTTTCAAAAAATCATAACTCGGTCAAAGATTTTTTGCCCATTCTGGAAATTTCTGAAAAGTTGGCATTTGATGTCCTCTAAAACATATAAAAAAATTAAAAATAGTGTTTTTTTGCAAATCAAGTTTTAGTGACAAAAAGTGAAATGAAAAGTCACAAAAAAAAATTTACCGTGTTTCATTTTTTTCAGTGTAGTCCATATCCGTGCCTACAACTCTGCCGAAGACACCAAATCGTTCAAAAAATTCCTTCAAAAGATACAGATTTTTGAATTTTCACATATCATTTTTGTATGGACAGCTGCCAAATTAAAATTAAAGAAAAAATACCGATTCCATAGAGAACTGCTCAAGTGTCTTTTTTGACGAAGGTGATGTGCATGCTTTTGCATGCGACTACACCATCGTATTTTTTGCTGTGAAGGATAACATATCTACAAAGTTTCATTGAAATCTGAGAGGGTCGAGAAAAAAGTACCTAACAAAATCCTGTTTTAGGCTGGAATTGCTCAAAACATGTAGAACACGCAATTAGAACCAAATTGGATCATGGTTACCGAGATTTTACGAAAAAGAAGAGTTAAGAATATGTTTTTTTTGTGGTGAATCATGGTCGTTTATGGTAACCCGTGAAACCTGTGACAGATAACGTACAACAAAACAAAGAGAAACGCAAAAAGAAACTTGTGGGAAACTTTTATGTCTTAAACTCGCGATAATTCGTGATGGTTACAAGAAAACCCAACAATCTCTACAACTTTGTAGAGCTAAATTTAACTCTTAAAAAAACAGAAAATACGTAATTTTGAAATGAAAAAAGATTTTTTTCTACCTCCTTGATAAATCATACGTTTTTCGGTAATTTTAACATCAATAAAAAAAAACATTGTCAATCTCTCATTTTCAAAAAAGAAGATATCATACTGACCCTTTTGCACGAAATTTAAAATGTGGACCCAGGATTCGTGATCGGGAACCAAAAGCTGGATCGAGTATACCACATCAGGCCAAAATTCATTCAGCCAAAGCCGAGAAAATCAAGTGCATATTTTTGATCAACATCAGATTATCCGGAGTTTCAATGGAGAGCTACGGATAATTGAAGCTTCGGATAATCGAGTTTGAACTGTAGTTCTAATTATAACCTTCAATTTTGTCGAAGACACAAAATTGATCAGAAAGTCCTTTCTTTGGTCATAAGGAATGAATGAAAAAGGAACAAAAAATATGAAAAAAATCTTCAAAAGTAAGCGTTACAAAAGTCAACCTATATTTATGATTTATTATATGATGTTATCTCAAATAAACAAATTCTAGTTAGCAAACTAATTTAAAAGCTTAGATTTTTTATTCATCCAGCCTAACGGCAACGATAGCTACTGTTTACAAACTAATTCTTCCATTCCGTCAATGGACTTCCCCAGCTAAAGAAGCCGGTTCGTTACAATTCTTCGAAACGATAACTTTTCCGCATTGATTGTTGTCGCGCTCACCGATGCATGAACACCCCGTACGAGTAACATCCTGTCTCCTCCGTCCTCTAACAGGCTCTCATTGTATCAAGTGGAAAAATTGAGCAATCTTAACGGAAAGTGACAACCGACCGATTAAATTACTGAGCGCAAAAAACGAACCGCCAACAACAACACCAAGAGAGGATGACGCATCCACCCCACGAACCTGAAACTGATTGCACTTCTAATCGATCGCGATCGTCCAAGCGATCGTCGCGAGCGTGACATCTCCCCTGCAACACTGCAACAGTTGCGCGACACCATCAATCAACCGACCGTCTCCACCGAACTCTCTCTCTCCCGCTCGCGCTGAATGCAACAGCCTCTGACGTCACGTCGCGGTACGAACTGCTACTAAGTCGCCGATTAAGGCGGCGTCGGCGATGAGCTTGAACTCACACCTCGCCGAGTCGGGTGTCAGTATCATATAAAAGCTGGGAGTCTCTCCGACATCGGACACAGTGCAAGTTCTAATTGCGATAAGAGAAGTTTTACCCCTCCCAAACAAGCCAAAACCAGGTGAGTTTAGTAGCACCGTTTAGTGCAAGCTTTGTAACGGGATTAGCCAGGCACCGATCGGATCGACATAACCTAGAACTCCGTCGTCGTGCCGGAAGAAACCAATTTGACCTTAGCCAGTGACCAGTGTGTTTGTGTGCTGTTCTAAGATTTTGTTTTTGCACGAGCGGATCAATTAGTATACCCGTCTACTAGTCAAGTCGAGCGTGTTATTATGGAAATATTTGCGATCAAGATCGCCGATCAAGAAGCTTATCAAGTTTTTGCCGTTGAACGGTTGATTTAAACCAGTTATCGCGGCAAAGTGATCGATGACCGCGCCAATGACTAGACATTCGGTGCAGTGTTATGAATGAGTTGAAAGCAGCGCATGCGAAAGTATCAATGATTCAATGATTTTGGAGAATTAGAACACGCAAGGAAGTGAAACTTAGTCTGCGGGGGGAAACAATAGAAATACACGTTTAGGGCGGCGCTAATTGGAAGGTATTTTGACGTGCGTACAAAATTTGCGGGAAACACTTTGACGTGCGTCAATAGAAGTGACACAACCGTAGTTAACGGGTTCGAACTATCTCAGGAAGTTATTTTTGCACAAATCCGCTTCTACACTACATTCAAGATTTGTTTTTTTTTTATTTTGAAAACATTTGGATTCTGTTGATTCAGCTCCACTTCAATTTGTTTAATTTTCTAAAGTTGTTTACCCTGTTTTGTTGTATTATTTCTCTTACCTTGTCAACAAGTCAAGCATCACTTATTAAACATTTTAGTGTTCAAAGTACAGTTGAAGTCGATTGGATGAATTTGAGGATTGGACAAACAGCTGATAACAAGCAAGGTGAAAGTTGTTGTGTTCCTAATAGGCAATTGCTAGAACTTATTCTCCTAAAACACTGTCCTTTATTATGTTTTCGATTATTGAACTGGACTTCTGAAAATTAGTTGAATGCAACATGATCTTTAACACAATCAACTAAATCATCATACTAGTTATTTCCACATAAGTCATCTTTCAAAAGTCTTGTTGTAAAGAGAATTGCTTGTTATACTTTTTAAATACTATATTCGTTTATTTATAACTAGGCCGTTGCAAAATGTCAAATCGTACCAAAAAATCAGGGGATTTTTTTTATAGAAAGCTTCAAAAATTTCAAATGTAAATAAAAGGCTAATCAACAGAAAACAAATTAATTTAATTAAGGAAATTATTTATATTTTCCTTCATTGATTATCATAGTAAGCATGTTTGCACTCGTTTAAAATAATTTTAAATTTCTGTGATATTCCGTCGTACTGTAAAAAGCAAAAAAAAGTTTTTTTAACGCATTTTAAAACACTTTTTTTATTTTAATGTTGAAACCATGCAGTGTAATTTGTTTTGTTTTTTTTTTTTGCAGAGTCGAGAAACAAACACTTCAAAATATATTTGCAATGGCCTTAAACTAATTGTTTAAGAAAACTAATTATTTAACAAAAAAAAACAAATATTTAATAATCGAATATAAGTAAAAAATCAACGAAATAATTTAAAAAAAAATGATTTATTTGAATTATGTTTACACTTTTGACCACCCTAGTCTATCAGTCAATTTATTACATTTTTTCTGTCAAAAATTATTAATTTTAAAGGAAAATAAGAACTCAAAGTCGACTTTTCATATCTCTTGGTGGAACAAGATATCAACTAGCTTTGAATTATTCTATGTTCTGTATTTCAAAGATTTATATAGATTCATAGATTATTATAATTATTTTTGTATCAATACTGAATAACTAAAAAAAAAGTTATGTTTGAAACCTAAGAAACTTCAAACACAACACCATGTTTTTTTTCTAAATTTTTAAGAGCTTTGATTCGTAATAGTTTTCTCTGAAACTTATTTGTAAAATAAACCCTCAAATATAAATAAATAAAAAGGAGTATATCAATCCAACTGTATAATTACCAATTACAAACAGTTTTTAGGCCAAAGCTGTGATATGGATTTGTTTATTTATAAATACATTTTATTAAATTTTAACCGTTTAGCTTAAAGTTTATCAAAAAAGTTACTATACAAATAACAGTAGGATGTAACGTAAAAGAGCAAAATCATAGCCAATAATTATTTGAAGAATGAAAAAAAAATTTCATCCTCTAATTTAGCAAAGCAGTCATTTGTCAGTTTTTCTCCAAATGCAAAGGACTGTTCCGCAGCAATAATTTCTAAACAGATATTTTTTAAAGATTCGTTTTTTTAAACTATGGCATGACATTTGAAATGTTGTTTAACTTTAGTTAGTCCTATCGACACAAACTTTTCAAATAACGCAATGTAAATTTTACTGAGCAAATTTACACAGCAAAAAAAGTTGATTTTCTGAAGGTTTAAAATTTGGTTGTATCTTTTTGAGTCATTTTACCTAAAAAAATTGTAAAAATGTTAACTGACACTCAATCTGATGAATAATTACCATCATTTTTTTTCTTTGTAGTTAAATTTATGTTAAATTTCACTTGATGTTTTGCTGAAAATGTGGGTTAGGAAAGTAAAATTTGAATACAACTCAGACTTAATTACCTGAAGTACTCGAAAAAAATCACTTCGGATAATCGAATCATGAATAACATGAATAACATTTTGTTTCATTAATTCGTTCTGAGATAGTGGCCAAATGAGACAAAAAATGTAAAACATGTTTTTGTTGTGAGTTTTGAGCAGACTACAACTGGTTGAACAAGTTTTTTTTACATAAAAATATCCTCTAATCTTTTTAAAACGAAATGAAGGAAGACAACAGCAATTATATTTGTAAAAGCCAGAATTGAAAAGAATATACAAGTTTCCATTGATAGTTCACATAACGTCGTCAGCAAAAACTAAAAAAGGAATAAAAGTGAACAAGTAAAGATAAAAGACTAAATTTAGCTTGACAAAAATAAAGTATAATTTTCACCTTCAGTTTTTTTTTATATTATTTATTTAGAAATATTTCCTCTAACTATGATTCAACACTACTGTAATTGTATTGAACTGAATTGTAATTTAAAAAAAGCTGAATTCTAGCTTACTTTTTAAAGGAAACCCAATGCGCTGCGAATTTCCTATGTACATAGAACCTTTTGAAATAATAAGTGAGAATTTATGATTTCGCAATTGAATGATTAGTACACTATTCCAGGAACCGCATCAAAATGCTGCACTACTTCATTCCTGAACGTAATCAAATTAGCCCCTGCGAAACGAATCAATCTACCATATGATGGCGACAATCAGCTGAGTGTGACTGGAATGAATAAATTTTATCGTTAGGGGAGAGCAAATGTATGTGATTGACGTGATTATAAACTTCTGAAGAAACAGTAAAGGTTCCCCGCTAGCACTTGCATTGAAGTCTCCCGTTTGCTTTGCTATGAGAATATTTACTACGAGATCAATATTTTTTCCAAAACAAGAAAATTTGCTGAAATGTTGCAAGTCAGCAATAGTAAGAAGAAAAGAACATGCACAATAATAATCAATTTAGACGAAGACGCTAGAAGCTCTAATTAATTAATTTTGATAATTTAATATCGAACTAGTTTAAACAAAAATCGTCAAATAAACTAATCCAACAACATATTCTTTCACTTCCAACCCTTTCTCCAGCAAAAAAACATGAAGTGCTTCATCGCCTTTGCCCTGCTCGTCGTGGCCGTCGCCGCCCAGAACAAGTACACCACCAAGTACGACGGCATCGACATCGACGAGATCCTCAAGTCCGATCGGCTGTTCAACAACTACTACAAGTGCCTGCTGGACCAGGGCCGTTGCACCCCGGACGCCAACGAGCTGAAGCGAATCCTGCCGGAGGCCCTGCAGACCAACTGCGAAAAGTGTACCGAGAAGCAAAAGGACGGTGCCGTCCGCGTGATCAACTACCTGATCGACAACCGGTCGGCGCAGTGGCAGGTTCTGCAGAAGAAGTTCGACCCGGAGAACGTGTACATCAACCAGTACCGCAACGAGGCCCGCGCCGCCGGAATCAAGGTTTAAGCGATGCGACGACCGGACCGGAATACCTCTCTCACTCTCTCTGTAACGCTTCAAAAACGGACATCCCTAGCAGACCAAAGTTCCAGATTTTTTATGTTGCAACGTTCATGCGATTCGCAGAAGCCTCAAGGATGAGGGATTTTCTCGTTTTTAATTTTTTGTTTTGTTCAGCCTTTTCTAGGAAGTGAATCGGAAAGCGTTTAATAAATGCAAAACGTTTAAGTTTTTTATATAATTCAACCGCTCTGTGTATCGATTACTTAATTAATTCTACTCGCCGTCCGTCATGCTCCACTGGAAGGGTGTTTGTCTAAGTAGTTTTCCGCGTGTTGGTGTTCGTGCCAGTGACTAACTGATACTGGAACTAACACTCTCTAGTACTCGATGATTCTTCGTGTTGAGCTGCTGTAGACGGTCATCTTGATCGTATGATTTTATTACAATGGATGTTCCGAGCGGTGTTCAGCTTTGTCCGACAAGGCTTTCATGTAAAAAAGGGAAATCCCAAGCTATTCGGGGTTGATATGATAGAGTAATGGGAAAAGATTAAATAATAAGTGCAGTAAACGAACTCGGAGTTTAAACTGTGGGTAGGATAACATATTAAATTTCCGTTGGAAAAAAAATTTCATTTCAATATTTAATTTCATAACAAAAATAATTGGCTTGTCATAATAGAAAATAGAAAATTTTACTTTTCGATTTCAATCTTCAAAAAAACGGTATAAAAACAATGTTTTATAATGCTTTGAATATTTTTCTACCGCGATTGAACCTTTATTTTGAAAAGATCCGAAAATTTACACTAAAAATGCATCATTAACCCTCTACTGCCCAAATTTTGTTTTCGTAAATTTTATTTTTCCCGTGTTCAGGAGGTCATTTTGAGCAACTTTTGTTCTACGAAAAACTTGACTTCTCTTGTTTTATATTTTTCTTGTTTTATTTTAAGTATTTTAATATGTCTTTATCTTGTTTAGTTTATATTTGTTTTAAGTAGTATTTGGCCTATTCTACCATCTCCTATCATTACATTTTGCCTATCTAATTTCTTCATGTTTTTACAGTCACTGTTTGAAATTTTTGCCTGTTATTCAGATTTTCTGCTATAAAATGGCACCATTATCATTTAACTTGTAACAAAACGCGTAGAGGCATAGTCTGGGACACTAGAAAAATTACTGCATATTCTTTTTATTAAAATATAGCAAATGATAGTTAAAAAACACAGCCAAAGTTGACCCCTAAAAAAATTACATTTTAAAAACATTGGCAAAATCACATAAAACAAGTAAAACTTCCAACCCATAAATTTTCTAAAATTTCAAAAGTTCTTCTTTCCAATGCTTTTTAAAAGTCAAACATTGGTTGAAAAATGGATTTTTGGCGATTTTTTAAATCGAAGCCCGTCTAAAGGCGGGGTTGGGTTGTAGAGGGTTAATGGAATATGGTCAATATTGATAAAAAATGTAAATATGACGATCACCTCAAGAACTGGGTGCTGAATAGTGGTTCGTAAAACGGCCTCAATTTAGAACTGTCAAAGGGGAACCAATTTACTGTTCGCCAAATGTAGAGAGTATTGTTTTCGATCATCAAAAAAATATTTTGTTTTGCAAGAATAAAAATGTGTGGCTTTCGAGGAACTGGAGTTGAAGTCAAGGAATCTTATTAAGTTGCAGGCAAGATCGACATTTTTTATGATTATACATAAATGTAAGTTGTTTATGGAGTCGATGCGGTTGTATCCATCCAGAAGCTATCTTAATTGTTTGATTCCGTTTGAGCAGTAGGTTTGGTTTAGTGAAAATCTTCTCTTTTTGTTGGATCAGCTTTGCTAAAATTAGTTATGTTTTTTCGCTGGACCAGAAAGAGCTGCAGGATTCCAAAATCAGCCAGGGAATTTATCAGCGATATCGCAGGATGACACTCTCGTAGCAGTTCTTCGTCAAACGTGAAAAGGAAAAATCTCTTCTAACCGATCGAAACATGAAAATACACACAATTTTCCAGCAAAAAATGTCAAAAACTAGACAAAGTAAAACACACCAGTAAGAAAAAAGTCATGCTTGTGCTTGAACAGCCTCATACTTTGTAAAAAAAAAAAACCATAGAAAAAAGCTTTGAGTATAAAGTATTCCTATGTTTTCAAAATATAATAGGTTTGGTATTTGACTTTTTAACAATTTTCATTTAAATTGGCAATAAGGCTTTCTAGTCAGAAATTTACCAACACATTCAAAGTATGTTTACATTACAGCTGGACGTTTGTTTGCATCAGGTTTCCTATCTCTTTCTAGCAATAGTTTTTTGTCAGGCGACTTCTAGCTGGTTTTTTTAATGATCGCCCGATATGTCAGCCAACATACTTCGCAGGGCTGTGACAACTCGAGCTCGATCATTGTTTGCATCAGGACACTGTGACGAGAAGTTCGTCATTTTTGGGTTAAATTATATTTTTTTCACTGGGCCTAGAAAGCCTTATGATTCAGAAATTTAATTTTTAGGTCTATCTTTTGATCAATAAAATATAATCAATAAATTTTCAAAAACAAAAAAAAATCATAAGGGCATTATAACTTATAGGGGAATTATACCCATTTTAATCACTCTAAGCCATTCGACCAATTTTCATCACTTTTGCCGTTTTCCGCTATTAATCAATATTTTCAGATGTATCAACAATGGAGAGGTGCTTGCTCACTTTTATTTGAGCTATTTACTACATTGGAACAGTCAAAAATACTTTATGAAAGCTGTAATTCATGATTAAAATGCTGATAGGCCGATAATAGAAATAAGCTGAAAAAGGGTATAGTTCCCCTACAAACCATATGAAATGACAAAAAATAAGCGAGTGTAAACAGTACAATAATTTACAATGAAAAATCTATGAAAAATTGAGTACCGTAAACTGGGGTCAATCGGGACACATGGGGCGAATTGGGACAGCATTTTTAACCATGTTGGAGCACAATATTTTGATTTTTCTGGTTGGTTTCGGTTAGAACAGACTCAGGCCAACATAATGTGTACGTCCATTTCCAAATTTAAAAGCTTTAAGTGCTCTAAAAACTGTTGTCCCTATTGAGACTGTAGTCCCGATTCACCCCAGATTACGGTATGCGAACCTTTTTAAAGTTTCCCATAAGAGTTTTTATTTTTAATTAAAATAGTGGAGGCATTTTTTTTTCTAATTATGACACATCATCATATTTTGATACCTACATTTTAGTATCATCGAAACTACGGGAACTATCGGTATAGTTTTCAATTCATCCCCGAAAGTACTGTCTACAGAATGATTTACAACAAAGTTGTAATATTAATATCATCAGATTGTTGCTGGATTAGATCCGTAAATTTGCCAATTTTGGCATAAGAAGACAACATTTTTGTTTGCTGTGCACTCTTTTAAAAAAGTGATCAGAACCTGTTATGCAGCGTAGGACCTTGTTAGAAAACATCGTGATCCATTTATGTGACGATTTTCAGATTTCTTATCATGATATGAAAACCATCAATTATTGTTTTCAGGATGTCAATGATTGCATCATAAAATTATATAAATTTTTAGACATATTTGTTTTAAAACCGAAGCCGATTCATTTCATGACCAATTTTCCTTGAAAATGATGGACGTAGCTTAACTTTTGAAATTTGGCAAAAAGAGGACTATTTCTTAATGTTTTCAGGCTTCATGCTCTCAGCTTTCAAAACAAAAAACGGATTTGATCATCACAAATCCATTATCATCGAACGCCAACTAGAGTGCAACTGGAGCGCATCGGGGTGGGGTCCTTTCCGTGGCACTGACCGTGTACCATCGCGACCTTCACCGTTCGCATGTACCTATAGCTACAAACGTACTAGCAAACTTCACACCTGGTGCCGCTACCTTAGAACGCACCTTCTTTTTCGAGTCGATTTCAAATTTGCTCGTGAACTCGAGCATTGTTGCGTAACAGCAGCAAAGCATTTTCCTTCACCTCGGCGTGCTTCTGATGCCGTTGGCCGTTAACTAATCGAATTACTATGGCGAACATCAGTTAGTCAGAGAACATACCGCAGATCACCTCGCCCGCTACTTAACAAGACTTTGCGTATTATAATATTATTTAACACCTCTCGACTCGACTCGTCTACTGTTAATATTTGAACAAGGTTTAAGTCAACCCCCAGCAATCTCAGTACCGGCAGGTGAGACCAGTTTGCGCGAGAAGAATGTTTTGCGTGAGCAAATCTACTCACCTTTGCGGTCAGCTGTGACGAAAATGTACTCAGAGGTGTTGAACACGATGTTACTTCAATGTTATTTAAGTAGTTTATAAGAAATAATTTGTTATCCCCATACAATTAAAATTTTATTTGAATTTTCATTTTAATTAGTTATCTAAAATATTTTGCAAACAATTTATTTAAGGCAAACTAAGGTCAATGTAAATTTTAAATAAAGTTTTTGCTATACCTCTTCTTTGAAATTTTCTAAAAACGAACAAACGAAAACAAGAACAGTAATCGAAATAAAATACTTACAATGCAGGAAAATTCAATTTAATTGTTTCCTGTTTTAACTGAATTACTACTAACTTTTGATATACTCAAATTGAGGGATTTTTAAGATTTTTTTATTTTTTAAGTACATGTTTTTTTATAATTTAAGAATTTTAATAATTTGGTGAGTTTAAATTTCTGGAATTTTGGATTTTGTATAATTTCTTTTTTTATGACAAGCACAAATTTAATTGTTTTGGTCCCTCGACTCTGGTTGAGGTTGGAACTTAACCCTCTACAACCCAACCCCGCCTCTAGACGAGCTTCGATTTAAAAAATCGCCAAAAATCCATTTTTCAACCAATTTTTGATCTTCAAAAAGCATTGGAAAGAAGAACTTTTAAAATTTTGGAAAATTTTAGGGTTTGAAGTTTGACTTGTTTTATGTGACTTTGCCAATGTTTTTAAAAATGTAATTTTTTTAGGGGTCAACTTTGGCTGTGTTTTTTACTAACATTTCCTATATTTTAAGTAAAAAGAAGTATGCAGTAATTTTTCTAGTGCCCCAGACTATGCCTCTACGCATTTATTTACAATTTAAATGATAATGGTTCCATTTTATAGCAGAAAATGTGAAAAACATGCAAAAAATTGAAAAAGTTGCTGTAAAAACATGAAAAAATTAGATAGGCAAAATGTAATGATAGGAGGTGGTAGAGTAGGCCAAATACTACCAAAAACAAACATAAACTAAACAAGATAAATACAAATTAAAATACTAAAAATGAAACAAGAAAAACATAAAACAAGAGAAGTAAAGTTTTTCGTAGAACAAAAGTTGCTCAAAATGACCTCCTGAACAAGGGAAAAATAAAAAATTTCGAAAAAAAATTTGGACAGTAGAGGGTTAATTTTTTACTAGAACGCTAAATTGGAAATAAAAAGGTGAAAAAGATTATTTATGATGATCTTGTCTTTCTCATCTTAAAATATGTCTTGTCTTTATGAAAATATGGTTTCCTAAAGTATTTTTTTTCCGGTCTGTGGTCCCAAATAATTGTTCAGAACCTGAAAATGCCCTATTTGATTAATTTTCAATTTCAATTCAATTGGTGTTTATTAGAATTTAACAGTTCTGCTCCAGGATGTTACATTTGCAATTCAGAGATTTGGAGAACCTTTCAACTGAGATCAATTCATAAGCCTTTACAGGGATGGTACATGTTTCTATGTTTAGATGTTGCTAGCTGCGTGCTCTTTTAGGGAAAATAAATTTTGAGAAAAAACCCTAGATCTATGAACCTATTTGATTAAATAAATGTATTTTAAAAGAAAAATAACTTGTATAACAATAAACGTTATACATTGTATTATTAATAGACTAAAATCGATTGTTCAATGTTATATAGTCTGTCTGTGTGGATCAATCGGACCGCGCGCTGGACTCACAATCCAGAGGTCGCCGGTTCGAATCCCGAGGCAGACGCAAAAATTCTAAGTTTTAATATAGGTATTCGGTGCCCTCTCCCCGTGCCATACCTTCACACTTAGGAGACCCGGGAGGCGGAGTCTTGTCGCAAAAAGAACGATACACGCCTGTGGATCCGTTGACGAAACCGCAAGGTTTAAGAGGCCACATTATAAGGTGTTACGTCGATTCCGTTCCGTTCCATGTTATTCAATTAAATTAAAATTAAAAAAAATCCTTAATTTTTGAAAAAAAAAGAAAAAAAGAATTGATAGCCTAATTTTATAATTTAAAAAATCTTAGTTTCTTACATTTTTTAAAATTATTTTTAATATCCTTCCCATTTTTTTCAATATAATGATACTGAAAATCCGGAGTGCCTCATCCGACCGAATATCAAAAACCAGAATCTTGGAAAGGACGAAAATCAAAAGACTGGATTTTGGTTTTTTGCTCAAAATAAAGTTCACCAGAAGGAAAAAAACATTTGAAAAATCATTTAAATGATAGAAAAAATATCAAAAATACAAAAATTCATATGACTCAAAATATGATTCCAAGTGATCTGATTTGTATTCTATAAAATGGTGGTCAAAATGGCGGTTTTTGGATACTGTGACATTTTATTTTGTAATGTATTAAGCAACCTACCTGTTGGATAAACTTGTTTGGGTCGTTGAACTCAAATTTTACTTCAAAAATAATAATAAGATTTTTTGAATGATTCGATTGTAAAATTGTTGTTAAAATTTATATTTAGATACATTTTTAAATTATTTTTTTAATCATGTTACATTAATTTTTGTTTTGGTCAAATCTTACATATTTTAAAAACTAATGAGCATGAGCATGAGCATGAGCATGAGAGACCACCCATGGTTGTCTTTCTCCGTTGCTGAAAAGGACCGTAATATTCTATCAATAACCTGTCATACGCTTCAACGATCTAATGGTGTTTCCCTTATCAACAGCATGTATGAATGCGCTGAAAAGATAAAACATCAAGATCATCAAAACTAGATCTGGAGCAAATAGGTAACAGTCGTTGGCCACCAACGGCGCCCGCCATGTCAGTTTGTAGATCTCGGGGGATTGGGACGGGAATGTTAGTTAGCACAGGTTGCTACCAAGGGTGGGTTCTATACGATATCCACACCCCCACGTGTGCCGGAAAAACTACTTCTACTTGGGATTTTGTTAGTGGGTAAAGGTAATGGCCAGGATTCATCATAGAGGATGATGATGCGACCCAATCAATAAATTTTGTTTAATGGTGTGATGGATTATGAATTCTCAAGGCAAACAGTCGGATGATGCGGATGAGACTATTCCCGGTTATTTGGTGTTGATTTAGAATAAATGATTCAATCTTAGACAGCCGGCTGTGGAAAGATAAAACCAAATAATATTCGAAAACGCGAAACCGCCCGGATCGAAAAACACACACAATCGGGGGGACAACAAAGACGGAAACGGCTACGAAAATCTTGCGTGATGACCGCGACGTGCACCGTTCAACTTCACGAACGCAACTGTCAAACTCCGCGAATCCGCCCGGATAGAAAAACAAACGCAATCGGGGGGACAACAAAGACGGAAACAGCAACGAAAATTCTGCGTGATGATCGCGACGCGCACCGTTCATCTTCACGAACGCAACTCAAAATCGATAGTTTGATGAGTTTATACTTAAACTGCCAGTTGGAATAAATTATTGCGATCAATGAATATAAACGAAAAGAAAACAGGACGCCACGTAAACGTTTGCAATGAAATTAAAACAATAACTTAAACGAACTAAACCAGCGGCGTCCAATCAACGATGATAAAAGAAGGACTTATGAAAAATAAAATATCAAATAAAAGGCTCCGACAAACACGTTGCAGAGTAACCGTGAGGAACCGCTACTCACAATCGAATCAAAAAATTCAAAAACGCGCGCTAATGTTCTATCCTAAATGTCAGCGCGTCTCTCGATAAACGATTCTATAGAAATGAGTTTTTCTACAGGTACAGTTGACAAACTAACGAAACGACAGCAAAATGATCAAAAACGCGTATAAATAATTATTTAAGAATGACCCTATAACGATTATTTTCAATGAGATATGATTTGGATTTATCGACCGGTTCTGGAGATTTTACGCGGTTTTAAATATTTATTGGGCTGAAAAAAGAACAGAAAAACTCATTCACACTCTCATACACACATATACTAATTTACATTTTTAGACTTCAACATTATAGTGAGAAAGATTTTTAAATTAGACTTGAAATTATTTTTGAAAGGCATCAATATAATGAAAACAGCCTGTACTGCAAAAATAATAAATAACAAAGTACCCTAAATTGGGTAGAATGTCCAGCAAAGGAGAAAATCGACTGACGAAAAAATAAATTCTCACTCGCAAATGGTTTTTACTCTTACACTCATGATTCATTCTTCATTCTTCAACACACACACATGCTTGAGATGTCATCAAGGAACGAGCTCACCGGGGTCTTGAAGACTGAAGACTGCTCCGTCGCCGCAGCATCGAAATCAGGTGCAACTCGACCACACCGCCCGACGACTGCAGCACCGCACAAATCCGTTTGCGTCGGCCTTACTGCTCCGTGTATTCAACATCCGACCTACTGACAGCCGCTCCTCTCACATGTTGCCTCAATCAGTTTCACAATATTCACAATATATATTTCCTCTGGGGCACGAACAAATCCACTGCACAAGTTTTAACGCTCACAACACCCATCCTCCTTCCCCTACCCACCACGCACCCTTACATATTTTAAAAACTAATGAATTTAAAAACTTTTTCAATTTGAAATGTTTTCTTATTTTAATTTTTAAGTTATCTTTTAATTTAAATTTTAAAATTATCAATTTTTAAATTGTTCTTTTTTTGTTTTTTTTATTGATTTAAAATTGATTTTTAAATTGATTATTAAATTTGTTTTAAAACTGTTTTCCAATTGATATTTATTTATTTTTAAATTGATTTTTAAATAGATTTTTGAATTGAATTTTAAATGGATTTTTAAATATATTTTAAATAGATTTCTAAATAGATTTTTAAAAAGAATTATAAATTAGTTTTTAAATTGATTTTTAAAATAGATTTTCAAAAAGCTTTTTAAAAAGATTTTTGAATAGAGATTCGATTGTTGAATAGATTTTTAAAAAGATTTTAATATTGATTTGATATTGATTTTGATATTGATTTTGATATTGATTTTGATATTGATTTTGATATTGATTTTGATATCGATATTGATTTTGTTATTGATTTTGATATTGATTTTGATATTGATTTTGATATTGATTTTGATATTGATTTTGATATTGATTTTGATATTGATTTTGATATTGATTTTGATATTGATTTTGATATTGATTTTGATATTGATTTTGATATTGATTTTGATATTGATTTTGATATTGATTTTGATATTGATTTTGATATTGATTTTGATATCGATATTGATTTTGATATTGATTTTGATATTAATTTTGACATTGATTTTGACATTGATTTTGATTTTGATTTTGATATTGATTTTGACATTGATTTTGATATTGATTTTGATATTGATTTTGATATTGATTTTGATATTGATTTAGATATTGATTTTGATATTGATTTTGATATTGATTTTTAAATTGATTTTTAAATTGATTTTTAAATTGATTTTTAAATTGATTTTTAAATTGATTTTTAAATTGATTTTTAAATTGATTTTTAAATTGATTTTTAAATTGATTTTTAAATTGATTTTCAAATAGATTTTCAAAATTATTAAAATGATTTCCAGACTTTTTTTTATTAGGTCTTACAAACATATGAAAGACAATAGCTTATAGGACCTTTACAAAGAACTCTTGATTTTTAAATTCATTTATAAATTATTTTCAAATTTATTTTTAAATTAATTATTAAATAGGTTTTTCCATGGTACAAATATTTTTAAAAGATGTATTTTAATAAAAAAAAATTAACTGATGATTGCAAAACAACTGGACCACACTATTTTTTTTTTTTTTTTTTTTTTTTGAATAGGTCCTATAAACATATGAAACACAATGGTTTATAGGAGCTATTCAAAAGAAAACTGTGGATTGTTTTATATCGAGATGTTTAAATTGACGCATGCCATTTCTTTCCATTTCTGCTGCGTACCGCTAAAATATTGTAAAATTTTCAGTTTATTTTCAATGAAATTGTATCATTTTAACATGTCTGGAGTTTTTTTTTTTTTTTTGAAAAGGGTCCAATAAACTAAATTTCCAGTTTTTGCTTTTTGGGTGAGTCAGGGGTATTAAAAAACACCCAAAAAGAAAAAAAATTAAATTTGGTTTATTGGACCTTTTCAAAAAAAAAAACTCCAGATGTCCGGATTTCGGCCGAAATTTGAAAGTACATAAATTAAAACTAAATTTTGGAAAAAAAAATGTTTCGCCCGAAGGTATGCAGCCCAAACATTCAAGCCCGTTGGGCACTCAAGATAAACAACGGCACAGCCCTACTCCTGTCACGCAATCCAACTGAAATTTAAGCAAGTTGCGTATCTCCATTTCAGCGTGCAACAAAAAGTGACAGATCTGAAAGGAGAAGGAAAGCGATTTTTAAAAAGTTGAACGTAGAACCAAACTTTGGTTTAAAATACTTTCTTTTTCACACTGGACACAATTTGAAAAAGTGCCGCGGTTCTGCCAGGTTCCTGAAAATGTGCATTCCCGTCTGAGTGCTCCCCTCTTTCCAAGTGGCCAACGTCGTGGTGGAGGAATCTGCCATCGTCGTCGACAGTGAGCCCACTTTTTTTCGTGGCAGCTCCTCCACAAGTCGAGGGAGCGAAAAAAAGGACCATAATTTAATCTTGGGGCGAATTGCAACGACGCGGATTTACGGAAGAGTGTGTGCCAGGACCAGACCGATTCTCAACCATGACGAGCATGGAGCACGAGGCAATCAAACTGGGGCCGGGCCACAACCCACAGGATCTGGAACTGGAGGAGGGCGAGGTGAGTCGGTCGGTCTTTTTGCGACAGGAGGGACAGTCGGGGACGCACGGCGGGTTGAAGGGAGGATTTTTGGGGAGAAAAGTTGGTTAAAATTGTTGGAGGAAAGTTAGGTTCTTGGAAGCTGATAATTTTGAACTGCGCAATAATTACGATCGATTTGGTTCATTTTTGTGATAAAGATAACATTTAATCGAAAGAGATATTTTTAACATGGATTCCAAATCTTGGGCCACCGTTCCCCCAATGCCGATGTCAATGACCGGTTTGCGGGAAACTGCGTTTCTGGTTGTGTGTCCCACTTTAAGGTGACATTCGCCAAAATCCGTTTCTCCGGAATCCCAGCTGGATATTTAGGAAAATCTTAATTTAAAATTTATTTTATTGTGATTAATTGGCCATTCTTGTCTTATTTTGGGATAAATGGAGGAAAAATTGGGATAAATGACAAAAATAGTAACTTACCTTTTAAAAAAAAACTATTTTAAATGAAAATTGAATTTTAATTTTTGTATTTTACCATAAATGAATTCCAGGTCAGCGACGAAAGCGACGACGGGTACACGCCACTGCAGCGGCCCGAGCTGGCAACGATCCCCCGGACGGAATTCGCCGGCGGAGCGAGTGTCAGCCAGGCCCGCAATCAGATGGACATTATCCTTTCGGACCAGGACGATCTGAACGACGACGATGACGTTCCAAGCTCGGACGATGACGACGACAGCGATCTGGAAGCCGGTGGCGCGTTCGGCAAACGGATGCGAACAAACAATGACCGCAAGCTGCGGATAAAACCTCCGCTGGAGAAGATTCCCCCGCCGAGGCAGGGCAACAGTCGCGGCGGCGTCGGCGGCGGCAGTGGCCTCTCCAGCAGCGTCCCCAACAAGTACAACGTCTGGACGGAGAGCTTGCAGGAGGACACGCTGATGGAGACGATGCGCGGGTGTGACGTGACGCTGAACGGCATGCGGAACCGGGACGTAGAGTCGTACGATTACAGCTTGAAGTACCGGATGAACGGGGGGAACGCCTATCACAGAGCGCTCAAGCGGCGCCAGTCCAACTCGGACGATTCGGACGGGTTCGGGGGCGGAAAGCGCTTCCGGTCGACGTCCTTCGGCGGAGTCAGCTGCGGCGTCATGCGGGAACAGCGCAAGAGTGCCAAGCTGCGGCTGGGCAAACGGAACAGCAGCGACGAAAGCCAGGACAGCTTCCAGAATGCACCGAGGTAACACAAACTACACCCATTCTTACACAATCTAGCGAACGCACTTTTTGCACACCATGTTTGGGATGAAGGGGTGAAGGGGCTTTCTAACACACGCACTTTAGGAACTAGCACCCGTAATTGACCACAGGCCCATTTACGCGTTAGATTTGCTTCCAGGCACATCCTAGATCTGAACGTGGCGGACGGCTGCACGTACGAGGTGTTTGCGGCGGAGCTGGCCCGCAAGCTGTGCGAGGAAAAGGACGATCTGATGTGTGAGTTGGTTTTTTAGATTTTCATGTTTTAATTTTTACAGGGCGGTCACTTTACTCCGAAATATTACCATTTTTAGTATACAAATAATTACCGTAAACCGGGGTGACTTTGATAGGATTTCAATTTGTTTTTAGAATATTTTCATACAGGTAAGGTTTTTCTCAAGATTATTATTTTTAAAACATGTACTGGGGTAGATTACACAAAGTCCATGTACTATTTCGGAAAAAAAGTTTTTTCAATAATGTTTAGAAAAAAAGTTAAGTTAAAAATTCTTAGTTTTAATTCCGGGGTGACTTTGATAGTCATAGTTTTTCTTGTTAAAATCATATTTAAGATGTTCAAATTTTATTTGTACGTTGAATGTACCATCACTAAAGAAGCTGATATAGTTTTTGAGAAAAAAATCAATGCTTATATTTAGTTAACTAAATGTATAAGCTTTTTAGCAAAAAACATATAAATTTCAGGTAAAATTGTTAAAAAGTCGGAATTTTGCCTGAAATTTGTTAAAACTAGTTTTGTTTATAAAATTATCGATTTATATAGCATTTTATACTGAATTCAAAGCACGAATCACAAGTTTTCACATTTGACATGAAATTTGTTCAACTAAAATTGCCTATAAATCTGGAGATTTTTTAAAATTGTGTTTCAAAAACACATATTATTTATTATTTACAAAGTTATTCAACCTTCTCCTAGTGGAAAATTGTCCAAAGAATCCGAAAATGCATTCCGTTTTCCGATTAAAAATCATGTTCATTGGGAAAATCATGACACTTTGAGAAGTTTAAAATAATGACTTTCATCAACATTTTCTTAACTATAGTTAACTAACTTTTTAAACTTGTAAAAATTTTATGAAAATTTCTTCTTGGGGTACTTTGAACACTTCTCTACCACGGTCAGTATGTTTCTAAACCATTCCTTACGTATTTTAATAGTACTCTTCATTTTGCGGAAAAATCGCAAACCTATCAAAGTCACCCCGGCTATCAAAGTCACCCCGTTTTACGGTACATAAAGCATGCTTTTAAGCTGAAATGTTTTAAATTTTATAACAGTTGTCCAATACACTTACCTCTAGAAAATTATAAATATTTAAATAAATTTATCTCAGTAAAGCAAACTGGCGCATAAAATTTGGCTTGCGATTTATCAAGATATTTATGTTGAAAAAATGATCTACATTCACCTAAAATACTTCATTTATGTACTTTAAATTTCGATCCTTAAGTTCACAAATGATTTTTCGAAAACGAAAATGTTTGTTTTTTCAAAGCTCTTAACCCTTTTAGGCCAGAATTTTATTTAATATTTTTTTAGTTAATTATGGGAAAATGATTCTTATGAACATACGAAAATTATAGTTTTAGAAATTTTGAATTTTGGATCATATATGACTTATCAGTCCTGAAAGGGTAAAAGTGCTAAAAACAATTTTCAGCAGCATTCAACAAAATTGAATTTTCTTCCGAAAATGTTTGTTTGTAATTCCTAAACATGAAACGTCGAAATAATCTTTAAGAAGTGGTTTTTTTTGACGATTTCATAAATACATTTATTCCTACACTCAGCTAGTTTTTAACATTAAAGTCACGTTAATAAAATAAACAACAACAACATTTTTAACATCTGCTACCGGCTCTGAATATTTAATTCCTATTGAGTTTTGAGTGATGTTTTATTAACCTTATTTATTGTTTATTTCATACTGAATACATTAAATTTTCAATCTTGTGAACCATATTCAAGCTTTTCTCGAAGATATAAATATTCGGATAAACTTTATTGGATATAACAGAACAGAACAGCCTTTGATTTTAGATAGATTTAACCCGTAGTAACCCTTTTTTTATAAATTTCAACATTCTTCAGGAAAAAATAAAAAGACCATAATTCAAAAATTAAAGCTCCAACATTCAAAATTAAATTCTAAAATTTCAAAACATTTTTCATATTTGTAGTTGTTTAACCAAAAATTTTAAAATTCTTATTTTGAATGTTAAAAAATTAAAAAAATCGTAGTTTCTATTTTTTTCAAAATCTGATGTTCAAAACTCAATTATTCAGGAATTTGAAAATTTAAAAATTTAAAAAATAAAAAGTAAAAATTGAAAAAATAATAAAAGGTAAAAAATACAAAAGGTTGAAAGTTGAAAACAATCAATGGAACAAAAACTTCTAAATTCATAAATTTTTAAATTCAAAATTTCTTTAATTCTTAAATTTTTAAATTCGTAAGAAATTTCTTAAATTCTTAAATTCTTAAATTCTTAAATTCTTAAATTCTTAAATTCTTAAATTCTTAAATTCTTAAATTCTTAAATTCTTAAATACTTAAATTCTTAAATTCTTAAATTCTTAAATTCTTAAATTCTTAAATTCTTAAATTCTTAAATTCTTAAATTCTTAAATTCTTAAATTCTTAAATTCTTAATTTCTTAAATTCTTAAATTCTTAAATTCTTAAATTCTTAAATTCTTAAATTCTTAAATTCTTAAATTCTTAAATTCTTAAATTCTTAAATTCTTAAATTCTTAAATTCTTAAATTCTTAAATTCTTAAATTCTTAAATTCTTAAATTCTTAAATTCTTAAATTCTTAAATTCTTAAATTCTTAAATTCTTAAATTCTTAAATTCTTAAATTCTTAAATTCTTAAATTCTTAAATTCTTAAATTCTTAAATTCTTAAATTCTTAAATTTTTAAATTCTTAAATTCTTAAATTCTTAAATTCTTAAATTCTTAAATTCTTAAATTCTTAAATTCTTAAATTCTTAAATTCTTAAATTCTTAAATTCTTAAATTCTTAAATTCTTAAATTCTTAAATTCTTAAATTATTAAATTCTTAAATTCTTAAATTCTTAAATTCTTAAATTCTTAAATTCTTAAATTCTTAAATTCTTAAATTCTTAAATTCTTAAATTCTTAAATTCTTAAATTCTTAAATTCTTAAATTCTTAAATTCTTAAATTCTTAAATTCTTAAATTCTTAAATTCTTAAATTCTTAAATTCTTAAATTCTTAAATTCTTAAATTTTTAAATTCTTAAATTCTTAAATTCTTAAATTCATAAATTCTTAAATTCTTAAATTCTTAAATTCTTAAATTCCTAAATTCTTAAATTCTTTAATGCCTAAACTCTTTAATTCCTAAATTCTTGAATTATTTAGGGGAAATATGTCCATTGTAAGCCTAATAAGCGGTCGTGTTTGTATGATGCTGGATAATCTGGAGTGTTCCTTGAAATTCACTAAAACCAAGTACACCAACGAGTAGAGCAACTTTTTGTGAACATTTCTGTTTATTTTCACTTTTATTAAAAGTTATGCTATTCCTTTTACAAGCATTTAAAAAAAATATTTCAAAAATGCATTCTAATCAGTCGAGTGCATTGGGCCACGCCCATTTTTCTATTTTCAGCTTAGTTCTTTTTTTCTTCCAGCGCTCTTTTAGGTCTGCTTAGTGCTGCCAAAATTGATGAAATTTATTTTAAGCGAACACTCACGAAAAGTAGCATTTATAGCGAAAGTTTCCTGGCAGCACTTGCTCACTCCAACAGGCGCTGCACCAGCATGTTGGTGGTGTTGGTGGCCACCCTTTGTTCTTTATTTGCCTTCGCTTCTCGCTCGGTTTTCTTCAGCCTTCGTTTGGAATGGGTGGTCATAATTGAAACGTCAAAAGACTTAGCGCGTTTGTTTTTTTTTTTATGGCGCTTGCTAATTATTTACATGTTTCGGGATTATTTTTCAAGTGAGTGACTAACTAATGTGCAAAAGAACATGTTGCCGGTAGTTGGAAGCAATTTTATATCTTAAGCGCTTTGAAATCGTTAGCGCAAGTGAAAAGATATTGATGGCGACTTTCGTTGAGCAGTTAACCTCACATCTTGCTTGTGGATGTGTGTGCCACCAAAATGATGAGAAATGGTTTCGCAAAATAGAAATTATGATCAGAAGTGCATTAAATTTGATCTTTTTGGCCAGTAAATGGCATAAATTTGTGTGCTTACTCGAGGCGGTGCTGTTGCTGGTAAGTTTATAGCCTAAATATATTTCCCCTCATTCTTAAATAAATAGAATACCTGTGTCTGGGTGCAATGGCAAGTTTTGTCAAGTTTTTTCCCTCCACCGCCTGAAAAATTCAAACAATATTTATTTTCATAAATTAATTGATTTGAATTGAATTTTTGATTGTGTATTTCTAATACTCTCAGTTTTTTTTTTTTTTCAAATCATGCTTGAAACTAGATTCTTTTTTTTTAATTATTATTTTTTGTAGCGTTTCAAGACAGTGGGCCCTTCTTAGGGTTCTGATACAAACTATACTTTTCTATAATTTCGCTGCCGGTCAGCGGGTTTTGGATAGGAATCTCTCTCCCGCCCCCAGAAACTATAAGTTTTAAACATTTCATGTAAAATTGCAATGAATTGCATACGATTAAAAGTGAACAAATTATGAACATTTATTTTTAAATTATAAAAATAAGTAAAAATTAATACATTTTCAAAAAAAAACTCAGTTTTCCAGTTTATAATGTTTATAGCTTAACAAGACATGAAATTATGAAAAACGTAAGAAAAAATCAAATTAAATTAGTTGAATCAAAAGCAAAGCAATCCACTTTAACGACCCCGGGTCTTTTGTGGGCTCTGTTGCAAGTTTATGCACATTTCTAGGCGTCCGAAGGTTATGTGTGGTGAGTCACCCAAAACCTCTTTAACGCAAATGGACCGACGTTTTACTTCCCCATCCGATAGAAGGCGATGGGGAATCAATTAAAGTTCAATTCAAATTAACCCTATGAAATTGTTATTTTCTAATTTTAAATCGCCTAAAAATAATAACAACAGAACTTGATTTAAAAAATCTTATTATTTTCGATTAATACCTTCAAAATTTTGCCCTTATATTTTTTATATAGAAATAAAATACTAAAATATTACATACAAAAGACGCGAATTTACATCAAGTTTTTAATGACCACCCACCCTGTTTGTTACACAGAAAGAGCTATCATCAAATATATTTTAACTATTTTCCAGTACGAGTCGTTAACGTCCTCGGCAAGGAGATACCAGCGAAGCTGTTCAAGGAAACGCAAAAGATCGAAGCCGACGGAGGAATGCTAATCATGGTAAGAGTGTCACTAGACTAAAATTTGGATAAAAAATCTTCAAGTTCCTCTTTTTTTGCAGAACGGAGCCCGTCGCCGAACGCCCGGCGGTGTCTTCCTCTTCCTCCTCAAGCACAACGAGGAGATCGACAAGGACGACAAGCGGTCCATCTTCCTCGAGGAGAAGAAGGCCGCCATCAAGGAGCGCAAGGTGTCCCAGGCCGTAAACCGCGGCCGTGCCGTCGAGGAGCTGAAGGCCACCCTAAAGGCGGCCGACAATGAGCTCCACACGCGCGGCGACCTGCTGCTGGTGGGCCACATGCTCAAGCCCGAGACGCACAGCACTCGTGAGTATTACTTCACTTTAGAATTGTAATCTTTAATCACTTGCGACTTGCTTTCAGTATCAAACCCACCTCCGTCACCGGTGGGCGACGAAAATCGCGAGGGTAGTCCAGATTTTCATCCCCAGAACGTGCACGTGAACGTGACGAGTCCGGAGAAACGTAAGCGAATCTTCCCATACAGTTTCCTAGAACATCACTAACTGTCTAAAATCTTCTCTCAAACAGCCCACGACGATCCGAAGGAGCAGCTTCACCACCACCACCACCACGATCCGGCGTCGATTCCGCAGAGCTCCTCACACCAGCAGCAGACCCCGAACCCAACGCCGCAGCAGCTTCAGCAGCCGGGACAGGCCCCTCTGGCGAGTTACGACGACGACTTTCTGGACATGACCTGCGACGATATGGATTTGTTTTAGCTGCTGGAGGGCGGTGAGTTTCGAACAAATCACAGTGTTTGTCTGTACAGAAGCGGCGGCGGAATCGGATTGAAGGTCGACGGTGCGTGGGTGGTGCGAAATTGTTGGGAGTGTTTGAGAGCGTGAGCGGGGTGTGAGCGTATGCGTGAGTATTTGCGTGCGGAATGTGTGCCAATAGTCGGAGCGAATCGCGAAAAGTGGGAAAAAGAAACACAATAACACACATACACACACACACGCAGTGCTTAGTTTGCAGAAAATACATTTAATTTTCTAATTCTGAACAAAATGAGCACCGAGGACGAGAGATTTGGTGGAACGGAAAAGAAAGCCCAAAAAGTTTATGGTAGGATTCAAGAACTCGAAACATAAAAAATGCTAAATTACTGTCAAATAGTATTAAAAAAAAAAGCTTTGTGTTTTTTATACTTCTGTTGAATAAGGTTCATCTCACTTTACGAACGGCAGAACAAAAGAGAGGTGTGATGTCGAGATTTTCTTCACCTTTTCTGGCTTATTTTCGCAACCACTGCTGCCCTTTTGCAAATTTTATTGACCTCCTTCATACCAAACTACTACAAACTTGAAATTAAAAAAAAAAAAAACAAAAAATATATTATTTAAATCCTAATCAAAAATCTGTAGGTAGATCGTAATTTCTCAACAAATGATGACTGCCGATCAAGAAAATCTCTAAAAAATTGTTTTTCATTTCACAAACTTATAAAATTTCTTGAATTTTGTAATTTTTTAAATCCCTTATTTTAAAATTTTGAGGTTTAACAAAAACCTTTTTTTTAACATAAAAACATTGTTATTAAATTTCGTTATTTATTTATTTCCTTTGAAAAAAGTTTTAAAAGTCTATCAATCTTTTTTTTATTAAATTTTTATAAACCCCTAAAAAATGCATTTCTGAAATATCTTAAATTTGAATTAAGTCCATTGCGAATTTTATTTCATAATTTTGCTCTAAGCCTCAATTCCAAGAACTAAAATATTTTTTAAAAAATCCAGCGATTTCAAAAAAATTTAAAAAAAATAATTTGAATATTTCACAATCCTCTAAAAAATATGAAATTTAAAAACATTTCGGCCTGTTTACATTTTTGAATGTCTTTGAATTTATTTAAAGTTTCTTCAATTTCTCATATTGCTAAAATTTTGTTATTTTTTAGGTTGATTAACTTTGATATTTTTTTCAATTTATTTTTTGTTAACTACTTAAATTTCGCATTTTTCATATATCATATTTAAAAAAAAGTAGGTTTAAAAAAAACCTAAGTTTACTAGTTGCGCTAGTGTAACTACTTTGTGCACCGTTTATGAGGACGTTTGCAAACTGCAACAAAAAACATTTTTTGCTAAAAAATTTCAAAAAAGGAGCGGCCGTGGCTGATTGGTTACGTTGTTCGCTTTGTAAGCGAATGGTTCTGGGTTCTAGTCTTATCTGCTCCCAACGAGAAAGTATAGGAAATAATAATCTTGAAACTCTGAACATGAACGAAAAATCAAAGCGCTCGAGTCGGGGTTGGATTCCCCGTCCTTTGGATTGGTAAGCAAATTGCTAACCACTGTACCATCGCGGCTTGGTGATCTATAACTGGATTTAGGAATACTGTTACTACCAACCAAATACGCGCTGGGTTTTTGTCCATTTGACAAGGGTTCGGAAGTTCTAAATAACGTTTGAATCCGATTGATGCAAACGTTCTTCAGGGCAAAAAAAAAAGCAATCTACTTTAACGACCCCCGGGTCTTTTGTGGTCTCTGTTGCAAGTTTCTGCTCATTTCTAGGCGTCCGAAGGTTATGTGTGGTGAGTCACTCAAAACCTCTTTTACGCTAATACCGACGTTTTACTTCCCCATCCGATAGAAGGCGTGGTCAGGCAAATCTCGTCTCGAAAAATGCCACCGGGTCTGTCTGGGATTGAACCCAGGCCATACTGGGGTTTGGAGGCTACCACGCTGACCACTAAACCACCGGACCCGGGGCAGGGCTTGTCGATAAAGCTGAAGTACCTCGCGCTCGGCTAGCCAGCGTAGAAATGGGTCACCGAAGCTCGGCAGAGCGAACACCTTCCAAATGCCTATGCGAGTTATTGGCATGTATAGAATGTAGATCTAAAAATACATGGAAACAACTCAATTTGTAAGAAGTGGCCGCGTGGTCCCGTTTGGTTGGGTGCACACACACACACACACAAAATATAAATTTCAAAATATTTAAATTACAAAAAACTAATTTCTGAAATATTTTAAATTTTCAAGAAGGACATTGCAAATTTTTTTTTCATGTTTTTGCCAAAAAAAATATAAACTTAATTTTTTTTTGAAAAAGTTGCCCTTTTTTAATAATTTTTTTTATCAATTTCATATTTTAAAAAGTAGGTTTAAAAAATCAATTTATTTTATTCTAAAGATTACTAGTTGCGCTAGTGTTACTACTTTGTGAACCATTTATAAGAACGTTTGCAAATTACAAAAAAAAACATGTTTTGCTAAAAAAAATACAAATTTTAAAAAATTCAAATTTGAAAAAAAAATCAAATTTCTGAAATATTTTTAATTGTTTTTGCAAAAACAATTTTTTTTGAATTTTTTTTTTTGCAAATTTGAAAAAAAAAACTTTTTTGGAATATTTGAATAAAAACATTGCATTTTTTTTATGTTTTTGCTTAAAAATATAAATTTCAAAAAAACGAATATGAAAAAAATAATGACCCTTGTTTAAAAAAAATTCTTCAATTTATAAAATTGCTTAAATCTTGTAGCTTCGTATTTTTTCCAATTTTGCCTTTGGATTTTTTTTAGTTTCTTCAATATTTTTTTTTAATTTCGTTATTTTTTATTTTGCTGTTTTGCTTTTTTTTAAGTCTTCAATTTTTAAATTGTTAAAGATGCACAGCAACCAAGAAGTTGTTGTCTTCTTATTCCAAAATAGGTAAACTTACGGACCCAATCCTGCAGCAATATGATTGTAAAAATATACAAACTTTGTTTTTAATTATTATGTAGACAGTAAATTAGGGGATGAATAAAAAAAATATCGATAGTCCCAATACTTTCTAAGATACTAAAATGTCTGTAACAAAATTCTTGGCGCAAATGCTCTGCTTGAGTGTACCGTTAAGTACCGTATTTTTTTTAAATTAATTTATTTCAATTTTTTTTATTTTCTTTTATTTTTTTATTTTTTTTTGTTTTGTTATTTTTTTATTTCATAAAATTTATTAAAATTTCTAATCTTTTCATATTTTTTTGAAACTTTTTTAAATTTCTAAAGTTACAAAAAAATCCTTATTTTTTATTCCTAATTTTATACAAAAAAAAATTATTTTAAACTTCTAAAATTTCGGAAATTGTAATTGTAGAGTGTAAGAGCTGGGCTGGGCTCCTATCTGCGGTAAATGTTACTCTAAAATGCCCGCCGGGGTTTAAACAACTAACCTTATTAAATTTCTAAAATATCGAAATTTTTTAAATAGGGCCATTGCGAATTTTATTATTGAATATTCGGCTTGAAATTTAGTTTTTTTTTTCTTGCCCGGAAATCGGAAATATAAATAATATTTATATTTAATGAATTATTGAACTCATAATTTGTTTGTTTTTAACCTATAATTATTTTTTTTTGTTGAATTATTGATTTATTTTATTTTTTGTTTTGTTTTAAGAATTCGAGAAAATTTATAAACCGTTAACACTTTAGGGTAGGGGTGGCAGTTTGCCGATGGCCACGCTCCATAGAAGAAAAAAAAAGTATGAGCAAATGTCTACTAGGGGAAGGAGGGTCTGAAATTTCCAACAAAGTGTTCGGATAATCGAATCTGGACTGTTTTTACAGCGGTTGGACAAAATTATCGGGACAGGCAATTTTTTGTTTAAACTCAAAAGTTTATCACTTTGCGAAATTGCAATTTTGATGCTACAAGAAGCATTAGAAAAGAAAATTATTCTAGTTTTTGAATATCTGCTGGAACAAGGTTATGATTTTAAGGAGTTTCCAGGACCATGAGATTTTTGCTCAATCCAAATTTTTCCCTGAAAGTATGTACACCTTATTATCAGTCGAATGCAACATGAAGCATAAAACTCCATTGAAAATCCGCTGAGATACATAACTCGTAGGTATGTTTTTTTTTAATTTGTGGACGTGATATTTATTAGTTATTTTTAAGCCTTTGGTGTTCCGTTTACTCAGTTTGGTATAATTCGAATAGCATCTTACAATTCTGTAGCTTTTCAATATAATTTGATATTATTTTTTACAACGAGTTCCGCGGGTAACTAGGGGCAGGGAGTCCAAAGCAGTTCTATTGTTCTGTAGTCTTGAGATATTCATTGTTTTTACTTTCTTTTATTTTCTTCTAAAATATATGTTAAATAAAATCACTTTTTCGATACATGAGCTTAAAACTACGCCTGTCTTCTTCTTCTGGCTAGTATAATTTCCTTGCACTCAATCAGAGTTATATTCGCTTCAGCACAGTTTTTTTTCTTATGCAAACAATTTAATTTCGGGACAGAAAGAAGCGCTTCGGATGATTCTGGGGTTGGTGGAAAAAAATGATCACATCAAACAAATAATGTTTATTTCTCCTCAGCGGAGTAAATATTTGATAAATAAGGCAGCCTTAACTAATAGATCGCGATAAACATTGACTATAAATACACTTTCGTAGTTTTTGTTTTTGTTCTTCAGACTGTTGCGACAAATCTCTTTTGCTAACTTACGCCCTTCGATCCGGATGATAGTTGATGTTATCGTTGCTGATTCCCTTCACGTCGATGCCCAAATCCTCATCCGGAGTGCTCAGCCAGTCGCTGCTGTTGCTCTCCGACTTGCGCAGATTCGGGTCCGAAAGGGAAGTCGCGTTGGTCGTGGTTCCCGTGCCCGATCCGGTAGCCGTTGTCGAGCCTTCGTCACTGCCGGTCGTGGCCAGTGCCCGCTGGTTCGAGCTGCTGCTGCTCGACTGCGTGGTGGCCGTCGTCGTTGTCGTCTCACTCTTGGTCAGATTGTCGAAGCTGGGACATTTGGTGAGGACGAGGTTGAGATTTTTCGAGTTTTGAAACTGGTTGAAAATGTTCGAGACTTTTGGGGCACCCTCGTTGGGCGTGTCCACCTGCTGCTGGCGGCCCTGCTTGGGTTTGACTATGCTGATGCCGGCGTCCAGCGTGCCGTACGAGTTTTGCTGGGTGGATTTGGGGGCGTTCGCGTAGAGTTGAGCACCGGAACTGCTGAGTCCGCTTTGGTAGCACTGCGCTCCGGAGGTGAGATTCGACGAGCTTCCTCCGCTGGTCGTCGGATTGACCAGGTACTGCCGTTCGGAGCCACCGACGCTTTCGCAGCTGCTGCTGCCACCTCGCGCCATCTGGTACGTCGTCCGACCCCGGAATCTCCGACTCAACGAACTGCCCACCACGCCCAAATGGTCACTCACGTCCTGGTGCACGTCCGAGATGTCCAGCATGTTCAACAGCGCACTGTACCACGATCCGTGGCCCTGGCCGTTGATACTGGCGCCGCTACTTCCGAAGCCCCCGACGGGGATGTTCAGCTCGTACGGCTTGTACGAGAAGCTGTAGTGGTGAGCCAGCGCCGCCACGAACATCTCGATGCAAATCAGAAAGTTTTGCAACTTGGACGACAACTGCTGGATGTCGTCGTTGCCCTCCGATCCGAAAATGTCCTTGATGACGCCGTAATACACCAGCAGATTGATCACGACTCCTTGGCTGGAAGTTTAAAAAGCAAGTTAATTAGTGTCAATCTGAAACCAGTCAACTCAAGATACTCACAAAAACGAGAAGAAAATGACCGCCTTGATGCAGAGAAACTTCGGAATTGGCCTCATCGGCTTCAGCTCGTCCTTGTTGGCGCGGTAGAACAGCACCAGGCAGTACATCGCAACGAACTGCGAACAGTTGTTGATGAACACCACGTACGGGAAGGCCACATCCGTCTCGAACCGACCCTCGCCGTAGACGTCCTTCACCTCGCAGATGCTGTTGCGGAGAAAAGTTAAACTTGCAACCAATCCAAACACAACTATTCCAAAGAAGACTCACTATGCGACGAAGGTGGTAATCGGTCTCACAACCGTATACTGCAAGATCCCGTGCTTGCAGTTATGGACGAACTCTCGGCCGGGCGGCCACGGTTCAACGAAGCACAGCGGAAAGAAGTGTCGCACCGGGGGCTTGTACTCAAGGGTCCGCTCCAGGTCCATCTCCAGGTTGAGATAGTTGAGCAGGTACTTCATAAAGTTGTAAATCACGTACGCCTCGTAGCACTCGCGGATACTGTCCATGTAGATGGCGTGCCGTGGGAAGAGCAGCGAAAGCCACGCGTTCAGCGCGTAGATCGGAACCATCCAGAGGATTCTGCGAAGAAAAGGAGGAGAAGCGTGTCTTTAGTATCATTAACCTTACCGGTAATCGGTTCCAGCTTGACCAGGAATAGTCAGCGAACAACGGCATGATCATATCATTCAATTTCATGAAGTTTGATATGTCGGTACACTGCCGTTCTGCGCATAATTGTCCCATGTCAGTTTTGGACGATTTTGACTTTATGACATTTTTAAGTTTAGTTGGATGTGTACTTTAAGAAAAACACATAAAATCTGGTACTTTGTTCTGAAACTCATTGAAAACAACACCAAGTCTGTTTGTCCCATCGTTGTACTTCTACGCATAATTGTCCCACCAAGTATTTTCTTACACGGAATCATTAGTTTTACTAAGCATTATTTCTTGTTTACCTGTGTAGTGTATAGCAAGAGAATCACAAATAAGGGTGATAAACTGCTAACTGGGGCGATTAGGGACACATAGGGCGAATAGGAACCAACGGGACAATTATGCGTAGAAACACAGAAATCGGTCGAAAAATTTCAATCGCGTTTTTCACAGTTGCACTTTTTTGAACATGGGACAATTATGCGTAGAACGGCAGTACAGGTAGTCAAAGTCAAACATATTATTAGCTCCAAAAGAATCGAATTATGTCAAAAACTGGATTTTTTGCGATTTTTAAAACTTTCTGGTCGAAAAGGACCCCAATACCGTATAGTTAAGGTCAAGTGGTTGGATGATTCATCATAAATCAGTGCGTTCCAAAAGCAGTAACGCTTCGTTATCGGACAGCAGGCAAATGGCTTTAAAATAAACCTGACCCAGGGTGGCGCCAATCATTGCAAACAATTCATTATTAATACCCGCGCGATCGTGTGAGACGACAGAGGAAACTCAACAAGCGCAATCGGCACTTGATCGCGTTGCGGAGCAAACGCAACACAGAGTCGGGTGGGGTTTTATGGATTGTTAGATAAGGTTTTTGTGTAATGTTTATAGGTTTGTGAAATGCTGTGGTACGATTGTTTAGGAAGCCGAGATGATAACGTAATCCTTTCAGTAGCAGCAACACCAGCGTGCACTTTGAGCAAGCAAATCGAGAACAAGTTTCTTGGAATAGATATGGATGGAAAACCGAAATATTCTTATAATGTACAACGATTCAGTCACTTCATTAATTATTTTAGAATTTTTGTTTGACAAGATGGCAATGGCAAAATCTTTTTTTTTCAAAATCTATCTACTATCCTAAACTTTAACGCAAAAGATGCATTTTTGGTCCCCTACAAATTTTCAAAAAATTCCAAATTCGTATTTTGGGAATTTGAGTTATAGTGATAAAACAAATTTGGAAGTGATAGGTTGAGTCCACGATTGGCGCAAAGCGAATGATATTTGTATGGGGAAAATTATCTTTCACATTTTTTACTTTACAAAATTAATTTTTAAATATTTAATGAAAATAAAACCATAGAAGTATAGCCCTGGAGGTCCCGAACAACTCTACCAAAGAATGTCTGATGCTAAAATGCGTCAAAAAAAGATACAGAGTTTGCAAAGTAGTGTATGGAAATAATCAGTGAAACTCACATTTTCTGCCAACATTGCCAAAGAAACCATGAAATACAAAACAAACACGATTGTTCTATTATTTTGATGAACCTTACTTAAAATCGTTATGAAGAAATGTTCAGAAGACATTATTTAGTTAAGTTGCACCACAATTCCTCAAACGTTTTAAAGTTTTCTAAAGTTTCCGCTTGACCTGGCAGTGTTGGCAAAAAGTATGATTTTTACCGAGTACTTCGAAAATTTGAACGCTCTGTATTTTTTTAGAAGCAATATAACACCATATTAACAATATCTATAGACTTAGACTATACTTTTACGGTGGTAGTTTCATAAATTAATGAAATATTAATAGTACAGTCAAAAATGTAAAAATTACAGTTTTCCCATTGTAATTTCCATTCAAATTTTAATCGCTTTGCGTCAATCGTAGACACAATTACTTGCTCCCAAATTTTGGGAGGTTGTTCGGTATCCCAAATGTGTTGTTGAAGAAATACTGCTGAATTTGTATTTTATTTATTTCCAATTTTTAAAAAATAAATTTTGGAACTTTTTTTCAATCTTGTTTTTTTTTATTTTTTTTTTATTTTAAAAGTTAAATTTTAGAATTCTTAAATTTTATATATATAAATATTTTTTAATTTTAAAATCGGGATTCTGATTGTTTTTTTATTAAGGCTGCTGCAAATATTGTTCCAAGTTTTTTTTCCAGCGCCACTTAAATATCGGGTCGAAAATTCAGGTTGCCAAGAAAATATTTTTTTCAAAGTACTTCAAAATTTTAACGAAACTTTGAGTGTAAAAAAAAATTAAACTTTAGTTAATTTTCGAAATACAGCGACACAAAAAGATTTTTTTTTCCATTTTTTCATTGAAATGTTGAAATTCTGGCTTTTTTTTGCCCCCACTCGACCTGGTCTGGAGCCGAGGGACTAAAACCTTGAAAAATATTTGCATCTGATTTATTTATGTTTGAAATTTCAGAATCTAATAAAATTTCTGAATATTGTATTTTTTATACCTTAAGTGTATTTTTTTGAAATTAGTTTTTTTAATTATTTTTTTTTATTTTGGAAGTTTTAAATATATTTTTTTATTTCCTAGGTTGTTAAATTTAAGAATTTGTAAGGATTTAAGTTTAATATATTTTTTAAAATATTTGTGATCTTGAATTAAAAAAAATCAGATTCTGATGGAATCGAAAAATTTTAAAAAATGAATTTACAAGCCACGGTTCCAACTTTGTATAATGTTAGAACCGTGGATTGTAAATTTAATGTGTATAATAAACCTGTCCATTTGTGTTGCAATCTTAAATATTAAAATTATGGAAGAAATGAGGTATTTTTTTACGAGAAAAAAAATTTCTTAAAACTTCCAGATATTTTTAAACGAGCCCATTCATGCTGAATAAGATTATCAATGCTGAAAAATGCATTTCAGATTATTTTCAGTTTCGGTTCATTAGTTCTCTAATTTCATAAAACATTTGAAGTTTTTTGAAAAAAAAATACGTTTTTGCCCTCCGATTTTACGGACCAATTTTGAAAGGAAGCCGGCTCAATGTTTCCTAGATGAATAAAAACAGTAAATTTTGGAATTATAAAAAATACCAAAAATTCCAAACAAAAAGTTTTAAATACCGTCAAATATCTACAGCTTCTGCAACCGCAGATCCAATGCTTGAAAAGAAATCTGTCACACAGCGCCTATCATGATCGTCATTGCTTGACGACGGTCGGTGATCTTTCTCACGTTTCTCGTCGCTCTCTTTCTTGTGCTTGCTGTGGTGACAGAAGTCATTTGAATGCGATCATGGGAGAGATGGTCGGAATCTCGGTAGAATGACAAACGACCGTTCTTTGAGCGAATGTTTTTCTTCTAGAGAGAGGTCAATGAGTGTGTGAGTGACTTTGCGTGGCACTCATTCGTTTGTGTGTGAAACGATCGAAAGCAGAATGTCAAAATCAGGATGTCGTGGTGAAGACGATTGAAGTGTTCTGGCACCTATTTATCACAAACAATGTCGAAATTTCGTAAGCACTGCCCAGATCCAATGTCACCCCTGCTGACAGTATAAAAAATTGGCAACTTTGGAAATGCGTAATGTAAAATTGAATCAAGAAATCTAGAGTTTATTTTTTGGTTTTGAAAAGGTCCTGTAATTGTGTTTCATAGAAATGTAAAATTCCAAAACATAAGAAAAGAAATTTTAAAAGCTAATAAGGCTTTTTATTTTAGATACGAGATTTATTCAAGTCCTAATTATGACAGTTTTTATTCTTTTCTCTCGTCAAAAACCATAAAGTGCTATGTATTCGAATGTAGATGTTCCAAATGACGATTCATGATCGAAGTGAAGCCTTATCAATGCTTTCTTTGGCCTTGATCAGAGGGAAACCCCGAGAATAGTTAACTGTTTTAACTAAATCAAAACAAATTGAATCGAAATGGACTATTAATTGAACGAGCGTCATTTCTGCTCCACTTCACCCCCGTCACAGCAATGGATTTTTTCCACAAATTCCAAACAACCCGAATGACAAACAAGGAAATCGAAGGCACTTCTAAGCCGATTAGTTGCCACCCCCTCCCAACTTTACCTGATGATGTGTTTCTGCAGGATTGGCCTGGTAAAGTGCACGACGTGTTGGGTAATTTGCCAGATCGAGATCGGAATCGCCGACAGCACAAACAACCCCCCAATCAGGATGAGCTGGTCCTTGCGGGAGAAGCCATCCTTGACGGAGTTGACGATCAGGAGCGGAACGACAATCACGACGAAGAGAAGGTAAACTAGAATGAGCAGTGGCCGGATCCAGGAGCGCCACTGGAGGCAGCAGCTTTGCAGCCAGGAAGTGCACATTGTGCTGCTTGGATTCTGAATACTTTTTTGCACAACTTGATTTTTTCACTGCTCGACGACGGCCATCGTCTTTGGCCTCATTTTTGTTTGCAGATTGCCTGTTTTTTTTTTTCGTTTTGTTTCGTTTGGCAAATTTTTTTCACTATCAACTTTCACTTGAATAACTCGATTACTTGCTTGTTGTCTTCTTTGTGAAGCAAGTCGGAATGTTTACAAGAAACGGTTGTCACGAATCGTCACGGCGTGAAAGTGAATATTGTTTTCGTTTTCTTCGCAACGTTTTGTTTGCGACGTAACAATAAAACACTGCACTTTTTGGCTGCGCCACAACACAACACTGCGCTGCACCCCCAAAATCGTAAATGTTTTGATTTTTCTCTTCTCTTTTGCGTTTGACGTTTTCTTGTTTTTCTGCTTTTTTTTCTCTTCTTTTTGTGGTGCAACTGTCAAGTTGACAAATGGGAGGGTGTTGGAGGGATAGTTGCCTCGCTTTTGTAGTTCAGCACCACCCCGACGGATTTCATCGTTAACGATTCGTTAACGTTAGCTTCAACAGCTCATTGATTCTTTAACGTTATTGCTTCGGCAAACTACTAGGCGATTCAAGGGAGATGTCGATCAAACAGAAATGTTAAGACTTTTGCATCATTCAAAGCTTATTCATCATCATCGTCCCCATTCGTTTGCAGGTTCCACTCGTCCATCAGCCTGTGGATCAACCCGTCACCCTCCGCCGGTTGTCCCGCTGCACCGCTCGCTCCCTGAAACATCTCCAGAACATCCTGCGGAAATCCGTAGTTGTTCCTTGGATTTGGCTGGATCCCGCAATCCTCCGGCAGGTACCGAAACTCCGGCACGTCCTCCTCCTCGATCGTGGCCGTGACCGCGTCCGCATCCAGCTGGTCGTAGTCGAACGCCAGGCTGTCCGAGTGGCCCTTGCCGTACACGTTAAAGTCCATGATGACCACGTGGTCCTTGGCCGGCCGGTACACGTCGAAGACGTCTGGAAGGTTTGAGAAAGTTAGCGTAAAACTAGTTAAGAGTTGTAGAAGTCCCTACAATCCTTCAGCGGGAACGCCTCCTTGATCTTCTCCTTGAACAGCGACACGATATCGCTGACGATGTCGTTCCGCTCGGTGGCGATGTGCTCGTGGTACGAGGGCCAATGCCGCGGCGAGATGGCCACCAGCGAGCGGCCCTTGACGAAGCACCGGAACTCCGAGCCCGGATGGATGTCGCACCACTTCTTGAGCACCACGTGGAAGCCGCCGCCGTTGGCCGGCGACGATCGCTCGGCAAAGTCCTCCTTGCAAAAGCTGGACGCCTTGAGCAGCTGGTACGCGTCGGTGATGTCCTTGACTCTGTTGAAAAGGATTTTTAAAGTGAATTGTTTAAAGAACTGTACAAGAAATTACTTCAAACTCTGCCCCAGCGTGATCCACTGGGCGTCCTTCGGACTGTGCCAGTCACTTTTGAGGAATGCCGATCCGCCCAGCTTCTCGATGGAATCGGAAAGCTTTTTACTGAATCCCGGGAAGGCGGGCAGCTCCTCCTCGTCATCCTCCTCATCGTCGCTGAACTCATCGTTGTAGGTGTTGAAGTGCTTCGTTTTGGAAGTATCGGACGAGCTTAGCACGGAGCACTCCTTTGGCAAAATGACCAAATCCTGCCGGAGATACTCCAAAACATCGTCCGGAACGGGAACGATCTGGGCCTTGATGGTGTTCTTGCGGAACTGATCGTACCAGTTGACCAGCATGCAAGCCGCCTTTTCCAGCTCGATGTTTCGCAGCAACATTGCGGTCGGAACTCACTCAACTTTTTAGAAATCTGATGAAATTTTGACAAATCGGCGAAATCCGACTCAGAACGGTCAAAATTCCGATGCTTGTTTATTTACACGCGTGAGAACTGTCAAACGCGGCGTGCCCGGCTCTTATCAAAAATCGACCAACCAGCGTAAACAATCGATCAAGTTTGAACCCTTCTGCAGACTTTTGTTCTAAGCTGCAAAAATCTGCCAACTTCGTCGACGAAGTCGCCAACGCACAACAAACGAAACGTCAAAAGCTGAAATCGCCGCAACAAAAACATGTAAGTTTTCAAGTTTTTCCCCGAAAAACCCCGTAAAATCGTCAATTTCCCCCAATTTTCAGTGACCTCACCCAGCCATGGATCGCAACAAGCCGGGTTCCAGCGGGCGCTCGTCCAAGAAGCAGATCAACCTGCCCCAAAGCGAGCTGTTTGCGCTGGGCAGCGTTCCGGAGCGGAAGCGCGATGCCGTCGGGATGGCCAGTGCCGTGGCGGCCAAAAAGATCAAGCTGGCAACGGCCAGCGGAAGCGCGGGTGGGGGGAGTTCTTCCGGGCTGACGGCGTCGCTGCCTGGCAGCAGCAAGGCCTCTTCCGGCGGGGACAGTTCCAGCTCGAGCAGTGTGTTGGAGTACTGGGAGCAGATGGCGCTGGATTGCGAGTCGGTGGATCTGGTTTCGTCGGTGCTGAGTGCGATTGACCAGCAGGACAGCGACAGTGTGGTGGGGTACATTTGCGGCGCGATTAAGCTGCTGATTTCGCCAAAGTCCAAGTCGGAGTCGGTGCTGTCGCTGTCGTTGCTGTATCTGGCCAAGATCCGGCCGCATTTGTTCTGCAACGAGACGATTACGTCGGCGTTGATTGCGGTGTTGAAGCGCGACAGCCAGAACTCGTTCAAGGGGAGGAACAATCCGACGGTGCACGTTTTGGCGTGTAATTTGCTGGCCCGCGGGTACAGCGATAAGAAGCAGTGGCCGGAGAGTTTGATCCGGACGTACGTTGAGGACGCCATCAACGATCGGGTCTGGGTGGACTACGAGGAGTGCGCGCCGTTTACGGATCAGTGCGTGGCGGCGTTCGGGAGTAAGATTCCGCCCAAGTGGATGTTGCAGCCGGAGCTGAGCACGTTGAATCCGACCAGCCGGGAGAACCCGATCATTGACGATGAACACTCGACCGACAGTGGGATGTTTGGGGACGCGCTGGGGAAGGATCCGGACGCGAATCCACCGCGCTTTGCGCACATTCAAGAGACGGTTGAGAAGTTGGTTGTGGAAGCGGCTAAGGATCAGCTGAATCGACGCCAGGCTCCGGATTGCTCGACCAGGAACTTCCTCAAGTTTCTTTCGCTCGCTTGTGGCATCCCAGAGGTGCGGGCGTTGGCCATTCCCCGACTCGAGCTGTGGATTCACAACGGAAAGCTGATGAAACCTGCCCAGGAGTTGCTGACCTTCATCTGCTACAACGTCACAGGACAAAACTCCAAGGACCACGAAGTACTCTCGAACCTGGTCAAAATGCGACTCAAAACTAAACCGCTGATAAACATTTTCATGATCTGCCTGAAAGAGATGATCAACTGCCAGTCGGAGATCCTCACGATGATGCTGAAATACGTCGTCCAGAACGAGCTGTCGAACGCTCGCAACCCGAACAACATGGGCATGCTGGCCACCATGTTCCAGGCCAAACCAGCCGAGTCCGCAACCCATCTGGCGGAAATCTACCAGGAATGCGTCCTCCAACGGGAAGACGTCCTCCGCACGCTGCGAGTCTTCCTTCGTGAACTGGTCAAAATGCTCCGCTACGACATCCCCCTGATGGTGTTCTGCAAGGCCCTCCTTACAAACCGTGCCGACCTGACCGCCCAAGTCGCCAACTCGGAATTTCGAGACCGCATTTTCCACTCCGTCGCCGACCTCATCTGTCTGTGCATGTTCCTGTCCGTGTCGCCGCAAATCCGCGAAGCAAACGCCTCCATTCGCAGCGGACGCGAACCGAAGAGTTCCCCAGCGTTGACCACGTTCTACCAGCAAATGTCCACGATCCAGTTCGACGCCCTCACCTGGATGCACGAAATCGTCCCACTCGTCTTCAAACCTTCCCCCAACGACTTCAAACTAGCGTTCCACAAAATTCTACTCCTCGACCCTCCGGAAGCGTACGCCAAAGGCGACCAATGGCCACCGGAGCCCGAACGAGCTCCCCTCCTCCGAATGGTCTCGGAAATCCCCCTCCAGCAAAACTCCATGCTGCGCATCATCCTCATCGGAATCACCAAGGAAATCCCGTTCACCGTCCCCGACACAATGGAAATCATCGAACAGCTCGTCCGCCGCGCCGGCTCCCTCCGCCACATCGACTACCCCCCGCTCGAAGTCGCCAACCTGGAAATCATCGATCTCCTCTTCAAAATGTCCGAGTACCACCACCCGGACAACATCGTCCTCCCCCAAAACTACGAACCCCCCAACCTCGCCATCTCATCCCTCTACTGGAAGACCTGGATCATCCTGCTCCTAATCTCCGCCCACAACCCCGCCATGTTCGGCTCCTTCTGCTGGGAACAATACCCAATGCTCCGCACCCTCATGGAGATGTGCATCACCAACCAAATCGGCCCCACAAAACCCTCCGACGAGGAACTCCAGGTCGCCACCGCCGAAAAGGCCCAAATCCTCGAGTTCGAAAACCACCTCGCCTCGAACGCCATCACCGAGCAAAACAGCCTGCTCCTGTCCCAGCTCATCCTGATGGACCCGCGCGGCGTCGCCCGCCGACCCCCCAACCAAGTCCTCGAGCAAATCCAAACCCTCAACCAAACGCTCAAAATCGGCCACCTACTCTGTCGCTCTCGCAAACCCGACCTCCTGCTAGAAATCATCCAACGCCAGGGCACCTCCCAAATGCCCTGGCTGGCGGACCTGGTCCAGAACAGCGACGGTGACTTCAACCACCTGCCGGTGCAGTGCCTCTGCGAGTTTCTGTTGTCCAACTCGGCGACCGTGATCGTGGAGAATAGTCGCGAAGCGGACCTGCTGATCTACCTGCAGAAGGTGATTCAGGACGAAACCGGCGAGCATCAGATCATCTGCGAGATTTTGGAGTACTTTTTGCGGCGGTTGTCGTCGTTTTCGAAGCAGTCGCGCCAGTCGGCGATCCGCGGGTTGAAGTTGCTGCTGAAGGTGAGTTATATTATAGCTTGGTTATTGTATTGCGATTGTTTTAAGTAGAAATTTTGCGATCGTATTTTACAAATTTTTGAATGTTTAAAAGTTTATTTTAGAAAAAAGTTCTAATTATTTGAAAAAGTTTGGCCAGTTCTCATTTTCGAAATTATAAACCAAATTCAAAAAAAAAATTACACGAATACAACAATTCACAACAATACAAAAAAAAATACTGTTAACAATTTGCTAAATATGTTTTTATCACTACATTTCTCGAGTTTTTTTAAAGGTCCTATACCCTATTGTCTTTCATATGTTTAAAGGACCTATACAAAAAAAAACTCTAGACCTATGAAAAATAAATCTTCTCCCAATTTGACGTCTTTTTCCGATATGTGTCCCAAAAATCTGAATTTTAATGAAATGTGAGCAACTCTCTACGAAATCGGCCGATTTCGACCATTTTTATTTTTTGTATTTTTTGATTTGACTCAAACTTTGTGGGGGCCTTCCCTATGACCAAATAAGGTATTTTGCGTCAATGGTTCACCCATACAATTCTGGCTGCTGTCCATACAAAAATGGTATGTAAATATTCAAACAGCTGTAACTTTTGAGTGAATTTTCTGATCAATTTGGTGTCTTGGGCAAAGTTGTAGGTATTGTTTAGGACTTTTGAGAAAAAAATAGGCACACAAAAAAAAAATTGCACATTTTTCAATCAACTTTTTTTTTCACTTAAACTCAATTTCCCAAAATACGTATTTTTTGATTTTCGAGATTTTTTGATATGTTTTAAGGGACAAAAATCCACAACTTTTGAGCTATAGAGAAGTATGGTCAAAAAATCTGTCGCCAAGTTATGAATTTTTGAAAAAAATAGTGATTTTTGGAAAAAATCGAAGTTTTATGCAAAAACAAGTTTGACATTATTTTTTAATGCAAAATTGAATTTGCAATCGAAAAGTACTTTACAGATTTTTTGATAAAAGGCTCCGTTTTCAAGATATAGCCACCGAAAGTTTGATTTTAGCGAAATATTTGCAGTTTTTCAATTTTTAAAAATAGTGACCATGAGTGACCATTTCTGAAAATATTTTTTTTGAAAAGTTCAGAAAATTTTCAATAAAATTGTCTAAGAGACATTGAAGATTGGACCTCGGGTTGCTGAGATAGAGCCGCTTTAAGAAAAAGAAACACGAAAATTGAAGTTTTCTAAATCTCACCAAAACAACCCACCATTTTCTAATGACGATATCTCAGCAACTAATGGTCCGATTTTCAATGTTAATACATAAAACATTCGTGAAATTTTTCGATCTTTTCGAAAAAAATATGTTGAAAATTTTTAAATCAAGACTAACTTTTTTAAAGGGCCAAACATTGAATATTACGCCCATTTAAAATGCTAGTCTTGATTTAGAAATTTTCAAAATATTTTTTTCGAAAAGATCGAAAAATTTCACGATCGTTTCATCTATTAACATTGAAAATCGGACCATTAGTTGCTCAAAAAAAATATTTTCAGAAATGGTCACTCATGGTCACTATTTTTAAAAATTGAAAAACTGCAAATATTTCGCTAAAATCAAACTTTCGGTGGCTATATCTTGAAAACAGAGCCCTTTATCAAAAAATCTGTAAAGTACTTTTCGATTGCAAATTCAATTTTGCATTAAAAAATAATGTCAAACTTGTTTTTGCATGAAACTTCGATTTTTTCCAAAAATCACTATTTTTTCAAAAATTCATAACTCGGCGACAGATTTTTTGACCATACTTCTCTATAGCTCAAAAGTTGTGGATTTTTGTCCCCTAAAACATATCAAAAAATCTCGAAAATCAAAAAATACATATTTTGGGAAATTGAGTTTAAGTGAAAAAAAAAGTTGATTACAAAATCTGCATTTTTTTCCGTGTTCCTATTTTTTTTTCTCAAAAGTCCTCAACAATACCTACAACTTTGCCGAAGACACCAAATTGATCAGAAAATTCACTCAAAAGTTACAGCTGTTTGAATATTTACATACCATTTTTGTATGGACAGCAGCCAAAATTGTATGGAGACTTGTATGGGTGAACCAATGACACAAAATAGCTTATTTGGTCATAGGGAAGGCCCCCACAAAATTTGAGCCAAATCAAAAAATACAAATAAAATCCATTTCCGGTTTTGGTAGAGAACTGCTCTATTGTCTTTAATATGTTTATAGGACTTATTCAAAAAAAAAAAAACTCTGGATCTATGAAAAAAAAATCTTCTTACAATTTGACATCTTTTTCCGATATGTGTCCCAAAAATCTAAATGTTAATCAATTGTAGAAGTTTTTTCTCTAAAATATTTATTTTTTAAGTAATAATTTACCAAAAATGTAAAAAAAAACTTATGAATTTTGAAATTTAGAATAAATCTATACAGCAATTCCCCACGAAAACAGCATGGAAAAAAACAAAAGTGCTCGGATCGGGCTCAAAATTTTTCTGGGGGTTCCCTGGCCGAAATAATTAGACCCGTATTTTTTTTGTTTGACCATTAGGGTGACCTACGCCGTGTTAGGGTGGTCTAAAAAATGGCCATTTTCGTCGATTTTCGCAAAAACCACTTTTTTCAAAAAATCATATCTCCGCGCCATTTCATCCGATTTTAGCTGTCCTATACGCAAAAGAAAGGTGATTAGTTTGGCTACTTGGGAAAAATAGTAAGAAGTTTCGAAAATCTAGCTTAACATTTGAAAAGGTCATATGAAAACTTAAAATGCTGTTTTGAAGGTCTCGGGACCAAAGAGCCTATGTCTGAAAATATTTTTATCGGATTCCTCGGAAAATTTCACATAACATATCAAAAAATGGTGAAGTTATGTTTTCGATACTCTGAGATACGATTTTTTTAAAATAAAAACTGTGTTTTTCGACGCGCCACGCGCAAAAATTGGAAAATGACGAAAACGGGGAAAAATCGACTTTTTTCACTAAAACTGCGATAACTTTAAAATTTTAGCGATGACCTATAGATGTTATGGTACCAAAAGTTGCGTCTTTTAATTACGAAAATTTTAGTACCCTAACATGTATAGGTCATCGCTGAAATTTTAAAGTTATCGCAGTTTTAGTGAAAAAAGTCGATTTTTTCCCGTTTTCGTCATTTTCCATTTTTTGCGCGTGGCGCGTCGAAAAACCCAGTTTTTATTTTCAAAAAATTGTATCTCAGAGAATCGAAAACATAACTTCACTATTTTTTGATATGTTATGTGAAATTTTCCGAGGAATCCGATAAAAATATTTTCAGACATAGGCTCTTTGGTCCCGAGACCTTCAAAACAGCATTTTAAGTTTTCATATGACCTTTTCAAATGTTAAGCTAGATTTTCGAAACTTCTTACTATTTTTCCCAAATAGCCAAACTAATCACCTTTCTTTTGCGTCTAGGACAGCTAAAATCGGATGAAATGGCACGGAGATATGATTTTTTGAAAAAAGTGGTTTTTGCGAAAATCGACGAAAATTGCCATTTTTCGGACCACCCTAACACGGCGTAGGTCACCCTAATGGCCAAACAAAAAAATACGGGTCTAATTATTTCGGCCAAGGATCCCCCAGAAAAATTTTGAGCCCGATCGGAGAACTTTTTTTTCGAATCATGCTGTTTTCGTGGGGAATTGCTGTATATATATAAAAAATTTCGACGGTTTTGTTCGAACGCGAATCAGTTCAATACGGAGCGTCGGATCGAGGTGCTTTTTGTTGCGTTGGGTTCGTATAAGCCCAAGGAAGGTTCTTACGCTAACTAATTGACACTTTGGCCACTCTGGGACCGATTCCGGAGCATCTGCAGATTGTATGGGAAAAGTTGCGTAAAATCAAATTTTGATCACAGGAGGCTGAATAAGCAAACAAGCTATACGTCAACAAACAAAAAAACACAAGACGAAGTTTGTCGGGTAAGGCTTGTTTAAATATATTTTTATTGAAATGTATTTGAAAACAATTAAAAATTTTAGATCGAATTTTTTTTATAACCTCTATATTTTTTTAACTTCAACTTATTTAGGTTTTTTTTTATTTTAAATGTCAAAAAATTTATACTTAAAATAAAACTTTAGAATTGTTTATTTAGACTAAATTTAAATGAACCAAAACTGATAATTTTAAAGTGTCACAAACTTTTTTTTTAAATCGCTTTTAAAAAAAATATTTAAAAGCATTTAAAAATTACTTGAAATTATAAATAATAGATTTTGATATTTGTTACTTTAAAAATCTTAAAATTTTTTAGAATTTAAATTTTTTTTATTTTTTAAATATTGTTAGAACAGATAAACATAAAGTATTAGAACTTTAACCACAGTCTGTGCTTTAACATTAGAATAAATTTAAATTTAAATCGTCATAAACTTCAATAATATTTTTTTAAATCAAACAGAATTTAAAAAAATAATAGCATTTATATGATTAAAAATATTAGAATTTTTTAAAATTTGTAAATATTGAAAAGAAAACAAAACATCGAAATAGGGACCACGTGGACTCTATGTTGAGAAAGGGGAGAGGGGGGGGGAGGGGTTGGCGATTGTTCACGCTCCATACAAAAAAGTTTTAAGAGGGTTAAGATTTCCAAAAGTGTTTAAACGTGGTTTATGGATGGTCCCCTACAGTCCAGACTCGATTATCCGAAGTAGTTCATGGGTCATGCTTAAGCTCAACAATAAAAAATATTTTTTCCGTGATTCGATTTCCGAAGTGAATTTTTTCCGAAATCTTCGAATAATCGAGTCTGGACTGTATATTGAAATTTAAAAACATAACATAGAACTTTACAATTTTCAAATTCACAGTAAATTTAAATATGAAAAACTCTAAAACATCACAAGCTTAGAAAATATTTAAATAAAACCTTTTAAATGCATTTAAAAAAGATTGAAATTAAAAATTTATAAATTTTAAAAACATTATTTTATTCAATATTATTGGAATTTAAACAAGTAACAATGAACTTAAGAATTTTTAAATTTAACGCAAATTTAAATATTACAAAAATTGAACATTTTTAAAGCGTCACTTGTTTATCTTTTGAATTTTCTGAAAAAATAAATTCAGGACCAGATTATCCGAAAGAAATTCGAAATTATTGCCTTGGGATAATCAACGATGTATTTGTTGTTAAGTTAGGTTAAGTAGGTTTTCAAATTACAGTTCATGTTCAGTATTTTGCAAAACACAAATAATAATAGCTAAGCAAAACTAGAAACATGTTTGAGTTATGTTATAAAAGTAATTTAAAGTAAACAATATTTTACATTGACGATCTCGAGATATCCCCTCGTAATTTGTCGATCAGTCCAGTTAGTGAAGTATTCTACAAAGATTTTTAATTTTGATTGTTTTTTTTTTAATTTCTAGATTTCATTTTAAAAAATCAATCACGCAAACAAAATAATTTTTTTTAAGCAGATTGAATATTTTAAAAATGATCTAAATGTTTAGATTTCAGTTTTTGAGTAGACGATCTTCGATCGTTTGATATCAAAAGGTCGCTTGCAATTTTAACAAACCAGTTTGAATTGTAACCAATGTTTTTTTTTTCTTCCAGGTCTTCCAAGAGGACAACGACCCGGTCCCCATCGAGAGCAACAACTCCGACTGGCTCCTACGCTACCTCCCCACAATCCCGCACTTTGTCTACGTCCGTCCAAACGTGGTCGTCCAACTGCGCGCCGCCTGCCAGGTCGAAAACATCCCCGAACTGGTCATGGTGTACATCCAGTTTATCGCGGCGCACACTTCCCTCGACTCGGAACCGGACATGCTGGAGCACGTGATGGACATGTCGCATCTGATCGTTGAACGCAGCACCATCTTTTCGCACATCATCCCGACGGTCACCGACCAGAGTGAGACGCGCGTCCAAACGCTGAACTGTCTGTTTGTGATGTTCAACAACTTTTTGATCAAGTTGCGCGAGTACAAGATCACGCAGGCGTTTACGGAGTATCCGGATCTGCTGCTGGTGCAGTTTGCGGACGAAACGCAGTGCCACATCCATCTGAACATCATCCAGGGCTTCGTGATCTTGCTGACCCACTCGGCGTTCATTCCGATGGCGGCGCAGATTCTGGACTATTGGTTCCCGGAGGGAGCGCCACCGCCGCAGGCGTTCACCATCGACACGACGGAACCGGTGCAGATTCTGCCCGATTGGCTCAAGCTGAAGATGATTCGGAGCAACGTGGATCGGCTGGTGGACGCGGCGTTGATTGGGCTGACACCGGACCAGATCGTGCTGTTTGTGCAGAACTTTGGAACGCCGATCAACTCGATGTCGAAGCTGTTGGCGTTGTTGGATCGCGCCGTGATCGAGCAGTTTGAGGCGGTCAACAGTGCCATTCTGCACAAGAAGTATCTGGCACAGCTGGTGGAAATTCAGCAGGCTCGGGGTGCGAAGAACGGACACATTTCGATTCAGGCGCTCGAGTTGGACAACCAGTCGATCGGGGATCCGCCGATGATGACGGTGACCGTGATGCAGCCGATGAAGGTTGATTTCGGGGAGGAAAGAGTGCGAACCATTTCGGAGCAGAGCAAACCTGCCTCCAAGGGGAAGGAGATTGAGGAGGCGGTTGAGATCATTCTAACCCATCCGGTCATCAGTCAGCCGAACATGGCGAAGTATCGCAAGCTGATTCAACGCCTGATGGTCGGTGGGAAGTCGGCCAAATCGCAGGAGTACACCGCCAACAAGGTGCTCAACTATTTGGGTCGGTTGGTTAAGAGTTCGCAGGGTCAGTACCTGGTCAAGAACTGGGTCCAGAATCCGCAGATGTGCTGCTTCTTCCGGTCGCTGCTGGAGATTGCGACGGAAAAGTTTGAAAATCTCAACTATTTGCTGCACGTGCTGGACGAGATTATCAAGTTCATGAACCCCGCGCCGAACACGGTGTTACTGCAGGTTTGTTAGATATGTTTTTTTATATTTACATAATTACAAACGTTCTTATTATCTAGATGATTTTTATAGTCCTATAAACATATAAAAAACAATAGTTTATAGGACCTTTCAAAAAAAAACTAGATTTTCAGTTGAGCGACGATCTTAACATTACCATAGTTTATTTTAGATCTGCGGTCGAAATATTTTATTTTTATTATTATTTTAAAATCAAACTCAGCCCATTCTCAATTATCCGAAGCTTTGATTGTTATAATGATGATTGAGAAACCCTCAAAAGTGTAATAAAAATTGCTAATTTTTCAAATAATAAATATTTAAAAAATTTCAAATAATTTTAATTTTCCAAAGTTTTAAAAATTTATATTTCGATATGTGTTGTTAAAATTTAAGCAATTTCAATAATTTTTTTATTTTAATTTTTTTTAGGAATTTAAAAAAAAATAGTTAAAAATTGTAAAATACTTTGAAACTTAAAAAAAAATCTTTAAAATATGAAAGTTCATAAAATTAAAAAAAAATCATGAAATTCATAATTAAATTAATAAGTTCTAAAAAATATATGTCTACATGACTCCAAATTAGGTTTCTAATTTTTGTCATTTTTGCAAATTAAAATTACAAAAATACAAAAAATCACAAAAATTGCTGAAATAACAAATGCAAATGCATTTTTTGTAATTTTTTTTATCTTTGTTTTTTGTTTTCTGTGATTTTAGTTTTTTTAATTTGTTTTTTTTTATATTTTTTGTAATTTTTATAATTTTTGTAATCTTTGTAATTTTCGTAATTTTTCTATTTTTTTAATTTTTAAAATATTTGTTGTTTTTGAAAGTTCTGAAAAAAAATTAATTTTGGAAAATGTTGACATTTTTGGAATCGTTGAATTTTTATTTTTTTAAATTCCTAAAATTTCAAAAATTCTGATTTTTTTTTAAAAATTTTTGGATTTTTTTTAAAATTCGTAGTAACAGTTTAATAGGTCGAATCTGCATTTGCAAGCAGTCTATCCCTTTTGCTCAAGTGACAGTTCACGTCAAGTAAGAATTAAAATTAAAAAAAAAGAATTAAATTTTGAATTAAAAGAATTAAAAAATTGTAAAAAATTGTATTTTTGAAATTTTAGGAATTAAAAAAAATAAAAATTCAACGATCCCAAAAATGCCAACATTTTCCAAAATTATTTTTTTTCACAACTTTCAAAAACAACAAATGTTTTAAAAATAAAAAAAATACAAAAATTACGAAAATTACAAAGATTAAAAAAATTAAAAAAATCCCCCTCTCACTTGACTTGAACTGTCACTTGAGCAAAAGGGATAGACTGCTTGTTTACAAACGCAGATTCGCCCTATTGAAATGTTACTACGGAAATATTAAAACCTTTGAATTTATTAAAACTTGTTTTTTTTGTAAAATAATTTAATGATTTAAATGATTTAATCATTGATGCTTGATTTAATGATAGGTACTTGTGAAATTTTTGAATTTAATATTTTACAAATTTTGATCGTAATTTTTTTTGGAAATACGATTCAGTGAAATTTTCATCACGATTAGTTTAAATTTAATTTTAATATTTTTTTGTTGTTTTTACTCTTTGGATTTTCAAATTTTTAAATTTTCTGAATTTTTTAGGTCTTATAATTTTAGAATTTAAAAATGTAAAAAGTTCATAAATTTTAGAATTTTTACCTTTAAGATTTTTTAATTTCTGGGCATACCGTTTTTAAAGTTTTGATGTTTTTTATTATATGCTTTAGCACAGTAAAAATATTGTTATTGTAATATTACGATCACTTCGAATAATCAGGATGATAACTTCGATTTTTAATTTCTTGCAGATCCTAGTTGGAAAACGCGCCCAGCTGATCAAGGTCGCCCAGAAGGACACCTTCCAGACGCAGTCGCAGTCCCAGAACCTTCTGCAAGTCCTTTCGACCACGAAATCTTCAGAAGTGGAGAAAAAGGGCAAGCAACAGCTGCGTCAAACCGACAGCGACGAAATGATCAACGTGATCTCCACCATGCTGAAGAACTGGAAGGGCGTCAAGTCGGAGTCGGCGTCCGCTGAGCTGCAGTACGACAAGCGTGGTCTGCTGGTGGATTGGCTGGCCGAGGCCGACTCCGAGCTGGTGCACGTCAACAAGGAGCAGCAGATGGACATGCTGTTCAACAAGGCACTGCCGGACTTTCGGCCGTATCTGCTCTCGTTGATGAGCCACCAGGTGAGCTGGGCGACGCTGCACCAGACGGTGGAGGTGCTGATGGAAAAGTTCAACCCGAGTTACGATCCCTGCTCGGTGCTGGACTTTATCGACACGTTGACGCGCAATCCCAAGCTGTGGCAGGGACGGGACAAGGCCGTTCCCAAGCACGAACAGGCCGAGTACGTGGTGATGCTGAGTGAGGGGCAGGTCAAGACGTTTATCGACTACGTGTTGGCCGAGGAAGATCGCGACAAGATGAGCCAACGCGTCAAGTTGCTTGTGCAGTGCATCAGCTCCAAGTACGACTATTTGAACTCGATGGTCGAGTACGCGGACGCGAAGAATGATCCGGCGTCGAAGCTGTTCCTGCAGCATCTCTATTTGAATATTCCGCCGATGAAGTTTTTGATGCCGCACGTCAAGGCTGTTTATGACGCGGATGTTCGCAACGAAATTGGTTGCGTTGGGGATAAGTTTTCGTACTACATCTTGACTACGATCGCTTGCCTGTCGAATCCGCGCGACTTCCAGCAGATGTCTGCCGAAATGGAGCTGATCGTGCGGAAGTTGGCCGCCTCACACCCGGTTTTGCTGCTGCGCCAGCTCTCCGTTCTTGCTACCCTACTCCAGGGAAGAGCTCACATGGACTTGCAGGTTCTCCGCGCCGAATATCACTTCCACCTGTTCCATCTGGTCATGGGAATTTTGGAACTGCTTCAACCACTCGTCTTCGAGGACAGCTACAGCGTTGGACTGCAAAACGCCCTCGACTGTTACTTCGCTCTGCTTAGAAATCACGGCAACGTCAAGGAAACCTACACCCTAATCTACCGCTTCATGGAGTTCCTGCAAGCTTACATCGCTGCAAACCCCAAATCAGCCACCATCTTCATCCAGCAATACTTCGACCTGCTGAACGACCTGGCTCAACAGCACTACGACCTACAATCCCTTCAACAACTCGTCCAAGGCCTATCAATGCTCAAGCAACGCACCCCACTCGCCATCACCGAACCACAACAAACCCCAACCGAACCAACCCCCGGAACATCCAAGGACGTCAAGAAACCAACCCCGGACCAGCACCAATCCGCCACCGCCGTCATGATGACCCCGTACGTCAAAAACGAAATCCTGCCCCAGCACTGGCTCGAACTCACCCACGCGCTCCGATCCCGCGACATCGACGACATCTCAATGCCCCTCCTCGAAGTGGACGCCCTCACCGTCAAGCGACCCGCCCTCCTCGAGGACGTCTTCGACGACGTAATCCGCTTCCTGACCCATCACTCCGGCTCGATCCGGCAAACCGCCCACTCGCTGGTAACCCGTTGGCTCAAGCAGAACCCCGGCAACTTCTCCACCAACAGTACCGCCCTGACGGCGTTTGTGGGCTGTCTGTACCACGAGGATGTGGCGGTGGTGCAGAGCGCGCTGGACAAGACAACGGAGTACGTGCTGTGTCTGCAGGAGTACGCGCCGCAGATTTTGGTCACGTTGTTCAATTTGGGCATCGGGTGCAAGATCAACACGTACACGGCGATTCGGCGGTGCGTGCAGGCCGTTAAGAAGCAGCATGCTTGTTAGAGTGTGGGGGGATGATTGAAAAATGTAACAATTTTGGAATAAAGTATTGGATCGCAGAGAATGTTTTTTTTTGTTTTCTGAAATACCTTATAGATTAGATTAGCGTGGTTATTATTGCACTCGATCGTGATATTTCGAGTGAGTCTACGAGCAAAGCATACCTATCTCGCATCGACCAATCTGGCTGAAATTTTGTTGTTTGTACATATAAAACTAGCATCTGGGCCAAATACAAGCACACTAGGTCAACGGGAAGTGGGGATAATCGGGACACAAAGTTTGAAGATTCTAAAACATCAAAAATCTTAAAAAGGCTGTAACTTAAGCAAAATTGAATTTAATTTCAAAATTAAAAAAAAAATCAAAGTGAAGTTTTGCATCTCAATTGTTTAAATCTGAAGGGAGTTATCGACATTTTAGTGAAGAAATAGTCCAGATATCAACTCGATTCGACCTGGAGCTTGTAGGGAACATCTGGGACTATCATCTGAGACTGAGAACGCTTTGGGTAAGGCAACTTTAAAATTTCTAGTGTTTCAAAATTGCAAAAAAAATACAACCTTCAGTAAATTTTTAAAAATTAAAAAAAAAAACAAAATTTGAAACATAAAAAAATTATAAAAATTAAAAACAAAATAAGAGTTTAGGATTTACTGAACAAGAAATATTGAATTTTGGAACTCTTTTACCTTGATTTTTTTATTTTCCACTTTTTGAAATTTTAGAACCTTTTAAAATTTTAATTTATTAATCGCTTTCTCAAAATTTTGAAATTTTTTTTTGAAATTCTTAAAATATTTAAACATTTTAAAAGTTTTCTAAATATTGCAATCTTTTAAATTTAAAAATAAAATTTAAATTTAAAAAACCATATCAAATTTACTTTCTATTCAAATTTAAGACTTACTAGAATTTTTTATTAAATATTAAATAAAAAAAATTATAACAAAACAAATAAAAACTAAAACGATAAGAAAATCTCTACGAGTTTCATTATTTATAAGTAAATCTTTCCCAGTTCCTGAGGGGAACACCCTTGAAGAGTATCGGGGCCGGCATTTACAAAGCGGATTCAGTGGCTATTTCATTCTCAACTTAATGTTAACATGTTAAGGTTAATGTTAACATTCCATAGGTCGCCTCCCTAAGGTGTCGTGATAAGGTCCAGTTTGTGACGATACACTACCTTCCCTTTACTAAGCAATCGAATCCAGAAGAGAAACGATCACCAGTTGTGTTGGTCCGAGCCGGGATTTAAACCCCGATCTACCGCTTACTAGGCGGGAGCGTTACCACTAGGCTACGTGGCTCGGTCATAAAAATTTACATTTCTTTAGGAAAATCAACAACAACAAACTTTTCTGGAGAATGTAAATGTGAAAATAATGAAGTAAAAACCCGTTTGAAAGCCTCAAATCATATTTTAATCCAAACTTTGGCAAATACGGATATTTAAACCCGAGAAAAAAACTAGTGAAATTCTTGAAGTTTTTAAAATTCCTACAATTCTTTAATATATTTTGTTTATTGATGTTTTACCTTTTTTGAAAGCTTTCAAAACTTTTAAAAACTTTTGAAATTAAAAATTATATATTTTTTCAATTTCTGGAACTTAAAAAATTTGTTACCCGAGAAAAAAAACTAATGAAATTCTTAATGTTTTTAAAATTCCTGGAATTCTTGAAAAAAATCTTTTTTTTATTTATTTTTTGAAGATTTTTAAACTTTTGGAATAACAAAAAAATCTGGAACTGATTTTTTTTTGTGATTTATAAAATGTTTGATATTTGTAAAACTTTTGAAATTTCAAAAAAAAAAATTCTTAAGCTTTAGTAGTTCAAGAATATAAAATTTCTAAAATTTAAAATTGACATGGTGAAATTTTAAAAAAATTTGAGATCTTGAAACTTAAAATTACTAAACTTATTTTTTTTAAACATTTGAAATTTTTTTTTTTCATTTTAAAATTGTTGAATCTTATATGATTTTTTTTAAATTTATAATTATTTGATATTTTCAAGCACATAGCATTTTAATAACGTTTAAATTTTTTTAACATAAAAAAAAGCAAAGCAATCCACTTTAACGACCCCCGGGTCTTTTGTGGTCTCTGTTGCAAGTTTCTGCTCATTTCTAGCCGTCCGAAGGTTATGTGTGGAGAGTCACCCAAAACCTCTTTTACGCAAATGGACCGACTTTTTACTTCCCCATACGATAGAAGGCCAGGAGGATAAGGCGGGAATCGAACCCGCGCCCCATAACAACATATAAATCTTTAAAAAAATATAAAAAATGTAAAAAAATAATATCCTATTTAAAAAAAAAATAGAAATGGATTGTTTAAATGAAATTTTAGATTTTGTTTTTATTTTTTAATCTTTAAAATAAATTGAAAACATATCGAGTCGAAATTTGTCAATGGTAGATCAACCTTTTAAAAAGCTAGAGCTCTTTTTAGAGGTACAATAAACCAATTGTCGTTTTCTTTTTTTGAATATCCTTGACTAAAAGCGGTTTCAAAAACACCCAAATGCCAAAAAATGGCTCTTTCCACCGGAGGTCGTGTACGTGTACTTTGTACACAGTTTGTAAGGGCACTTGTAAGAAATGCGAAAACACGCGACTTCCCGAAGAAAACTTCAGAAATTTGTCTAATCCAAGCAACCCAACTCAACTATCTCGAAATATCCCCAACCTGTCACCCACGATGGCTCCCAGCCGCTCGATCCGGCACCGCCCCGCGGACAAAATGGCCCAACTCCTCGCCCAAAGCCCCACCCGCAACGACCCAAGTTCCAACTACCAAGCCACCTTTCTGCCCTCCCCATCGGAAATCTACCTCTCCGCCCAGAAGGAACGTCCCACCATCGACTACAGCACCCAGGTCAAACCGCTGCTCGAGGTGGATCCGGGGAAACAATCTTTGCTGGACCGCCTTCGCACCAAGATTGACGCGACATGCCAGCGGAAGGGTCGGTTTCCGCCCACGGGTCAGCAGCGCGAACTTGGGACGGTTCGCGATTTGGGCGTGACGAGACGGCTGACGCACGGCGTTGTGACCAGCTTGGGGGAGGATATGAAGGCGTTGCTGTTTCCTGGGGAGGAGGAGGAGGTGGAGAAGGTCGTTGATGTCGAGTTGGAGAGGTTGAAGGGGAAGGTTCATGGGTCGTTGTCCAGAAGTGATCCGACTGGGGGACGGACGTTGAAGGCGTTGCGGTATGAGAGGTGTGATGGGGGGAAGTTGGAGGAGGCGGGTTTGAAGAAGGTGATGCGGAGGGTTCCGGAACGGAAGGAGAAGGCGCAGAGGAAGCCTTCAAATTTGATTGTTAACCAAGATATTGACGAGGAGTTTTTGAATGCTCAAGAAGCGTTGGGATATCTACGAGCTGTAAGAGCTAGATTAGTCAAGAGGAACAAATCCGCTGTGGATATTTGTAGGAAGCAAGTGGCTAAGTTAAGTGACTTGAATGCTGCAGTTGATTTGCTGAAAACGAACTCTGGAGTACCGATTCAAGCAGCGAAGCTGGAACCCCTCATCAGACTGTTGAACATTAGTACCGAGAATTTAGATCGCTTTTGGGACCTGTTTGATCACCAAGTCCAACTGTCAACCTTCAAAATTGGAAGTTTTATAAAACCATTCCAAGATCTTTGTCTCCCCGAAGAGTCATCCCGTCCCAAAGAAGACAAACACGACAATTATCAGGAATCCCTGCAACACCGGCTAAAGCTTCAAAAGTTCAAAGACTTCGACACGGCCGCCGACCTGATTGCCCCCAAGCCGGGAACGCCGTTTGGCCTGAGTCACGTGGACTACTTTATGCCGCGAACGAAGGAGGAAATCAAGACCATCTTCCGTAACTTTGACCTGTCGGAGCGCGCCTTCGAGGACGCTTGGCGGGTGGCCCGAGCGCGCGAAAGCTGCCCCATGAACAAGGTGTCGGCGGAGAACTTTAAGGACGTTCTGCACGAGAAGAACATTCGGCTGGTGGGGACATTTCTTTCGCAATAAACCGAACTAAAATTGTTTAACTTGTCTTACTTATTCAATATAAATAACTTAAATCTGCTATCGCCTATTTAATTTTTAATATTTTACTCATCTTTTCTTTATAATATTTCTTCAAACATAATATATTACACAACATTCTCTCTTGCCGTTTTAGTCTCCCACCTGATTTATCATATCGCTGATACGTGCATGTTTTTATTCCTTTTTGTTACACTTTCACGCAATCGTTCGTTTGCATGGCTCAATTTAAGGAAAAAAAGAAAGAAAAAAGTACGCTAAACTTTAATATGCTTCTTTTTTTCTCTACTGATTCTGGAAAAACACTACTGTTTGACTATTTTTTGTTTGTTGTTTGCTTTCTGATTTACTCTGTTGGTTGCTAGAATGAAACAGGCGGAACGCCATCTAGTTTTTCGAACACGCACTAAGCACACTCGCATGCAAGTTTGCATGAAAGACTGTAATTCTGATGATTTCAAAAAGCAGATGGCGTCCCGTTTTCGTGTGAAAATTTTCAAAAATGGCTGCGATGAGAAAGATGAAATTGCATTGTGAATGACGGGGGTATAAATTGCTGCGCGCTACCGAAATAAGCTACAAATTTGTCTGCTCTAAATAGTACTTGTACAACATCGCTTCGATGGTGGTTTCCGTTGCTTGTGTTTTTAGTATTTGTATTTTTTGTGTGTTTGTAAAGTTGGTTTATTTAACTGGTTTAGTCCCATATTTTTGGCAAATTTTAAATTTGTGTAGTAGCATTTAGCTCAAAATATTTGTTTGTTTTTTTTAGTTGATTTGTAAGATTGGCGCTAAGTTCCTTGTATAGTTTGTGTGTTTGTGTGGTGTGATTTTCTAATCTGAGTGATTAATAGCTCGTTGACGGAGAATGAAACGTTGGACATGCATTTATCATGTGAAATAGTTTCGCTAATTTTGTATGCAAGATTACACTTTGCATGAAACAGGGTGTGTGTGTTACGAGTAAATGCAGCTTAGCTTAAACTTTTTTTGTTGGTTTGATTCTATCATTGTTTTATACTTAATACAAATCTACCACTTTCAACAAACGTGACTATTTTCAACTGCCTCAACTTGAGCGAATCGTCGTCGCCGCGCCAACTCGCACTCGTTTCAGTCGGTACCACCTAGATTTAGCTTATGTAGTAAAAACCTCTTTTTTACTCTCAATTATGTGTGTGAGCAATAGTTTGCTTGCTGCCAAATAATCCCCACTTTTTTCTAAAACTGATTTGGTAAAATAATAAACTCCAACAAGCAGGGATTTCTCACTCGCGTCACCACGTGTACGGAATACTTCAACTAAGGCAACTCTATATTTTAACAATCGTGTCCGAAATACTTACCAACAAAAATATACACTCTCGTTTCGATTTATTCAGGTGTTAAATCTCAAAAGCGAACAAATAACCCGGGCAAATAACAGTTTCTTCTGCAAGTGTGCAATGTGAAACCCTAGATTTTGTTAAAAAAATAGTTTTCTAAATGTAAACCTCTTTAGAAAATATAAACTCGAAATTTAACGCGCACTTGAATTTAACACAATTCAAATCAAACCACCCACCATGACTTCCTGTTTGATTTGTTCGCTCTCTCGTTTCTGGTAAAATATCCATAATTTCTATTTAAAAAAAAAGAAGAAACAACGAAACCTCGAAATTGCTCGCTATCTTACATGCAACCATGCCCACCGCTTATGTCGCAATCGTTTCGACGTAATTCGCCGGGTACAGACCGACGCGGCCGTCCTTTCGGCCCTTGCACCAGCCCTGCTCGTCCTCGTCCTCCAGCTTCTCGAAGACTTCACCTGTGAATGGGAAATGTTAAAAGTGGGGTTGAGTTTCAAGTTCAAATTACAAAGCATGATTTTGATCATTTTAAAAACAAAAAATCAAATAAAATAAAAAATATTAACAATGTGGAAACAAATATTCATTTATTAAAAACCAAAAAAAATAAATAGACAGAACATTGAACCTATACTCAAAAGCTGTAAATAAATTTAAAAAAAAAACTTTAAAATAAAAATACTCAAAATTTTATTTAAATGATCCAGATAGGAAACATTTCTAAACTAAACCCCGATTGTTTGACAAAAACTGTTGGCAAACGAACGGGATCACTTTTAAGTTTGACACCCTTTTACACAGAGCTCACACTTACCAACAAACGTTTGGTTTGTTAGTATGTGTGAGTCCCGTTTAAAAAGTGACAATTCATCGCTTTTTAGTTTGAATTTGTCAAACCAGCGGAGTACAACCTTAAAAAGTGTCAAACGAAAAAGTGACCAACCACAGAGGGTTGAGTGTATAAACAAATTTTCTAGTTAAGCTTTTTGAGTGTTTTTGAAAGCGTTAGGCATATTCAAAAACACCCAAAAAGCAAAAAATATAATTAATATAATTCTGTTTTTGGACCCACAAAAACAACTAGATTTAAAGTAGCCAACAAATAGTTCAAGCAAACACAAATAAATATGAATCAGAAAAAATATAAAAAAATAAACAAGTACAAACATAAAAATTACCAAAAAATCTTACGGAAAATGCAAAAAAACTTAAAATTTACTGTGGGCAAGAAGAGAAACACAATATCCCAATAATAAAAATTCAAGCTAATAAATAAAAATTTAGAATATTTATAAAATTATTTTTTTGTCTCCAATTTTCTTTATTTTGTACTGATTATTTCCTTTATTATACTACTGGATCAACAAGAATCCAACAAAACGAGAGAGTAAAGCAGGTATTAGACTATGACAAACAAACAAATAAACTTGCACTTCTTGACAGTTTGCCTGCTTTGTTTGTTTTAATGCATGTCTATTGTTTTTTGAAAAGGTCCTATAAGCTATTGTCTTTTAAATGTTTATAAGACATAAAAAAAAACTCTAGATTTGTTTTCTAAAACGTCAGTCACAAGTTTGCTGGTTTAGCAAACCGTCAAACACGAAAAAGTGCGAGTTTGTTTGCCATAGAGCAATTCCATGCCAAATAGGGAATCGGTTGTACCCGACCCTCTCCGATTTCAATGAAACTTTGTAGACATGTTATCCTTCGCTTATATAAGCCATTTTTGTGTATATGGAGCCAGTTCCACTTGATAATGACATTTGAGAAGGGCGTAAGTGTTTTAAATATTTTTGTAATTCGGAATTTAAATATTTCTGTATTTCGAAGCCGTTGCATCGTATCAAAAAGTGGTCAAAGAAAAACTTGTAGGAAATTTGACGGGCTTTTCGATAAAAATACACTGAAAGAAAAAAACACCCAACCTTTATGATTTTTTTTTAATTTTTAAGTTTAAAAGTCAAATTTGAGGGGGAGCCCACGATTTTTTTAGTTCAAATTTTTTGTGAAGATAGCCTAAGATGTTACAAAAAGACTCACGAAAAATGCAGGATGGAGCAACAAAAACCATTTACTGAAACTGTTTTTTTGAAAAGTGAACGTCTAAACGTCAAAATTTTCAAAAACCGAATATGGGAATCGATTCTCCAGACAATTTTACATAAAAGTCTCCATATTGACCATTGTCCTAAGTCCAAGCCTTGTGAAGTTACAGCGGTTTTAAAAATAAAAATGTTGAAAAAATAGGTTTTTTGATGGTTTTTGGCAATTTCTATATGACAGACTTGATTTTTCAGTCTCGTAAATATTTTTATCGGAAAGCTCGTCCAATTTCCCATAAGTTTGTCTTGATGTAAGCTAATTTACTATCCAGGTTACTATACTACACTGAAAAAATATGATGTTTTCAGTTATGAGCAATGTAATTAGCTTATACAGTCGACTCTCTGGTTGTCAATATCCAAGGGACCGTCGAGGAAGAGAATCATCAGTTTACAGAACGATGCAAAATGAAGACTCGATTGAAAATATGTTTTTCTTGGTACACAGCTATGGGAGAGAATCATGGCAACTTCCAGCAAACAAAAACAAACTAATGTCAAACACCCTTCAAAGCTTCGTTTCGCAAAGAAAAATGTCTATGCAAGCCATGAGATAGTGACAATATTGACAACCGGAAGAGATTTTTAAAGCAAACAGAATCCAAGGGACCGTCGAGAAATAGATCCTTCAAGCAAGAGAAAATATCGAGGAATAAAGCCAATCGAAGTATGCAGTTTGAAGGGACTGAAGAATTCATCGATAGATGGAGCAATATTGATATCGAGAAGATCGACAGCCAGAGAGTCGACTGTATCTGTAAGCTCATACATCCAATTTAAATGTGGTCAAAGACAAACTTATGGGAAATTGGACGAGCTTTCCGGTAAAAATATTTACGAGACTGAAAAATCAAGTCTGTCATATAGAAATTGCCAAAAACCATCAAAAAACCTATTTTTTCAACATTTTTATTTTTAAAGCCGCTGTATTTTCCCAAGATTTGGACGTAGGACAATGGTCAATATGGAGATTTTTATTCCCGTATTCGGTTTTTGAAAATTTCGACGTTTAGACCATTTTTCAAAAAAACAGTTTTATTAAATGATTTTTGTATTTTTTTAGGTGAGTTGCTCCATCCTGCATTTTTCGTGAGTCTTTTTGTAACATCTTAGGCTATCTTCACAAAAATTTAGAACGAAAAAAAATCCTGGGCTCCCCCTTCAAATTTGACTTTTAAACTTAAAAATCAAAAAATCTCATAAAAGTTGAGTGTTTTTTTCTTTCAGTGTATTTTTATCGAAAAGCCCGTCAAATTTCCTACAAGTTTGTCTTTGACCACTTTTTGATACGATGCAACGGCTTCGAGATACAGCAATATTTAAATTCCGAATTACAAAAATATTTAAAACACTTACGCCCTTCTAAAATGTCAATATCGAGTGTAACTGGCTCCATATACACAAAAATGGCTTATATAAGCGTAGGATAACATGTCTACAAAGTTTCATTGAAATCGGAGAGGGTCGAGAAAAAAGTACCTGACAAATTCCTGTTTTGGGCTGGAATTGCTCCATAGGCTAATACCTGCTTAACTGTCATGCTAACTATCATGTTTCGAGGCAAGTATACAGTTTCGAGGCAGGGTGCCAGGTTGTCAAATATATCTGAAGATCACAGATTTTCCAAGTTAGTCCGAAGATTTACCGGAGCCCTGGTTCGAAACGTCATACAGGATTAGCGGTGACGTTTTGAAATTTTGACAGTTTGGAGTGAATGAATTACCCCATTATCGGTTTCCCGCACGGATAAAGTGGAAATTTTTTTGCACAATACTGAAGTTTGCTAAAGATAAACTAATTTTAATTTTATGCTGATTTTCATAATTTAAGCAAAAGTTCACATTAAAAAATGATGGTAAATTAATATTAAATTTGGAGCACGATGATTTGACGCATACTCATGCTTAAAAAGGCGTAAAATGCGAAAATAATTTTAAAAAAAAAATATTTTTTTTCCAACTTAAATTTTCGTTTTCCATTTCCAGACGTTAAAATCAAAACGCAATAATGGAAGTTTTTTTTTTGTCGGGACCCGTAGTGTAGGGATAAGCGTGGTTGCCTCCGACTCAGTCGGCCTTGGTTCGATCCCAGAAGGTCCCGGTGACATTTTTCAAAACGAGAATTGTCTGATCACGCCTTCCGTCGGACGGGGTAGTAAATGTTCGCCCCGGTCGTTAGCTCAGTCCAGGTGTAGGAGTCGTCTCCCTGGGTCCTGTCTCGGTGGAGTCGCTGGTAGGCAGTTGGACTAACAATCCAAAGGTCGTCAATTCGAATCCCGAGGTGGATGGAAGCTTGAGTGTAAAAAGAGGTTTGCAATTGCCTCAACAATCAAGCCTTCGGACACCTAGTTTCGAGTAGGAATCTTGCTATCGAGAACGCCAAGGCAATGCTGTAGAGCGAACAAATTTGTTTTTGCAATTATTGCAGATTTCAGAGATTTTTAGACAATCGTGCAATTTGTGGAAAGCTCTCCAACAAAGTGCACACCTCAAACTACAGCAGAAAAAAACTATCCAAGACACATACCCTAGTTTGAAACTGTTATAAAGTGGTCGAAAGCAACAAAGTTCAGTCGAGACACGCACCACTCTAGGCGAGAGGGGGGAAGAAGGGGTAGGATTTCAAGTGTGCAAATATTTGGTGTGCAGTTCTCGAGTTTTTTTTGAAAAGGTCCTATAAACAAAATTTCCAATTTTTGCTTTTTGGGTGTTTTTAGAACCGCCTTGAGTCAGGGGTATTCAAAAACACCCAAAAAGCAAAAAGTAAAAATTTTGTTTATAGGACCTTTTCAAAAAAAACTCGAGAGTTATGATTTGCAAGGGTGGAGAATTTGGTGCAAAGTGTGCAATAATTAATTTTCCATTAAACATCTCTGGAGTTTTTTTTTTCTTGAAAAGGTCCAGTAAACCAAATTTTCAGTTTTTGCATTTTGGGTGTTTTTGAAACCGCCTTGAGTCAGGGGTATTAAAAAACACCCAAAAAGCAAAAACTGGAAATTTGGTTTATTGGACCTTTTCAAAAAAAAAAAAAACTCCGGATCTCATGTTCATAAACAAACGACGCCATCATGCCAATGTTGTTCAGTAGCGCATTTCAGGGCTCAAATCCCGATCGGTACCCCTTGAAATTTGGAACCACGAATTTGAAGTTTGAATATAAATAAAAATGAAAATTAATCATTTATCTTTGGTCGGCGATTGTCTACGCTTCATAAAAAAACGATTTTTTTAGTGTGGCCAGACACACTATGTTACGTGTACCGAAGAGATGATTCTTTGAAATCAACTCATTTGATATTTTCTGACTTTTTAAACTCTTACTCACCCATTTTAAACGTCAGCTCATCGTTCTCGGCACCTTCGTAGTCGTACAGGGCCTTCACCGGCACACCCGGCTCGCCATTATCCACCAGGATGTTATCGTTGCCGTCCCCTTCGTCCCACTCTTCCTCCTCGTCGAACGGATTCTCACCGGCTTTGCCGTTTCCGTTGGTACCGTTGCTAGAAGTAATTTATAACGATTAAAATTCAATTACTTTTTGAGATCTTCCCAAAAACTCACGTCACAACGGTTCCCGCGGCCGCGGCCGCCGCCGCTGCTGCCGTGACGCGTGCCGGCGAGGTTCGCGTGGGCGTCACCACGTCGCTGTTCTTCAACGAGGCGTTCTCCGACTTCGGCGATTCCTGGCTCGGCGTGGTGGCCCGGGCCGAACTGTTGTTGCTGTTGCTGGTGGCGTTGTTTCCGGTCGAGTTGCTAATGCTGAGCGTGGCCGAGGTGCGGTTTATGCTGTTCTTGTTGTTGTTGCTGGCCGGCGGGGGATACTCCTGGGGGGCGCGCACAAATGGGTTTAGTGTTAGTTGGGATTTGGTTGAAAGTGTGTGGCGCGTGGTGCCTACTTTTGCTAATTGTTCTACAGCTAATCAACTGCTAAGCAGCGTTACGAACAACACTACAAACGGACTAAGAACTATTTGAGAAAGCATGCAACAAGTCTAAACTGCGATTTATTTTAAAAATAGAACAGCTGAGTCTACGCTATAGTATGGGATTCCTACCGGAAATAGAACCACAAACCTACTGAATTCTACCAGTTTCAAGTTCCTTAATCGAAAATAATAGTACAAATCAGAAAAAAAAGTATGTGCAAGTCTGTCCGGAAATACGTAGATCTACGTTCAAAGTATGTGCAACAAGTGTGTGCGTATAACGAAACTCTAGTTTAAAATTAATCAAAACAATTTGGTGAGGGAAACGATAAAAAAAAAACAAAGTAAAAACAAATCAAAAACTCAAATTACATGCAAATCTTCGGCAACGGGTCGCTGATGTATGAGCGTGATCGGCGCGGTGGGTAAAGCTTCTTTCGTCTTGATTCCCTTGGCAATGTCGCGGAATTCTTCGGTGTACTCCTGCAAGAACATATACATAGGATTTGCGGAATGGTTTGTTGGTGTGTATTTTGTTGTCGTATACGATTTTGGAGTGTTGCTGTTGTTGTTTCTTGGTCGGTGTGTTTCGATTAAAGAGTTCAGTTAAATTGGAGCTGGAGGGACACCTTCCGTTAGTAAGCTCGGAGCTTGAGGGTTAAATGGGTCTGTGGGAGAAAAGCTTTCTTTTTTTTAGACATTTGGCTGTTTTGTAAGTGTTTGAGGTTGTTACGGATTATATGAATCGTCATTTTCAAAGGGTTTGTTTTCAATAAACTTCTAAGCTATAATCGAATTTCCATATGAATTCGACTTTTTTTGATTTCTTAAGTTTATGTATCTAAAACACATAAAATTTAGTACCTTGTTCAAAAAATCATTTAAAAAACAAGTCTGAGGATTACAACTAAGACTATTTTGCTCGCTTGTAACTTGAATATATATATTTTTTCAATCAATTCTAAAGATTTTTTTTTCAATACATGAGAAAATTTCTAGGAAAGTTTCGCATATGTTGCATTATTTGATCAATCAAATATTTATAAGTAATTCTTTTTTAATTATGTTTTTTTTTTTCGAATAAAACTTTATTTAACCCTAAGTTTAAAAAAAAGCCATTCCGTGTCATTATTTTTCCACACAAAGCTCCATGGTAATACAAAATGATGATAAATCAAATATGCAATTTAAATTACCCATTTATTTTATAAAGTAAACAATTTTCAAGTTACAGTCCAGACTCGATTATCCAAAGGCCTTTGCAAAATTTCACTTCGGATAATCGAATCACAATTTTTATTTTTTCGATGTCTTATTTTTGATTGTCGAGCTTAAGTGTGACCCCTCAACTATTCGAAAGTAATTTAGACTTTTAAAATCCAAGATGGCGGCCAAAATGGCGGTGATAAAATATTGGAAAATGCATTTTTTTTATTTAATAGGCAATCAACCACTTTAATTTGACTAAAATCGGTTTGCAGAACTCAAATTTTATGTTGAAAGCAACATTTTTTTTTTTAATCATGATTCGATTATCCGAAGTCCCATACAAACCTTCGGATAATCGAAATTTCAGGTAATGAAGGCTTCGGATAATCGAGTCTGACTGTATATAAGCATATTAATGTGAAGTTTTTCAAAAAAGTTTAGTTGTTTAGCCATTCAAAAATATTTTACAATTTTTTAATAATTAAAAATATTTTGCATTGCCCTGCATAAAACATTTTCGAAAAGCTGAGAAAATTTGCAAAATTTTAAATAATGTTAATTGAAAAAAGCAGAAAATTTCGCAATAGTTTCATTATTTATCATTAAAAATCGAATTAGTAGTTTATGCAACAAGTTGCAAAAAGGGGATTTTTTCAGCACGAGTCGTACATTTATCCAACGAGGTTCACCGAGTTGGATAAATACGAAGAGTGCTGAAAAATCAAGTTTTGCAACGAGTTCCATACAACATTTTTTGCAATTCCGAAAAACACCCTTTGAGTGAAATGATAAGTCAAATGTTCATGTATTTTGTCAATAAATCGATTAAACCAAAAAATGTTGAAAAGTGTTACTTTTCGAAATAAGTGCTGAAAAGTTCAATTACACTGAGAAAAAAAAATATTTTTAAACTATGAATAATTAGTTTAATCATTATCAGTTTTATCGATACAATTTTTGGCAGCTTTCCATACAAAAATGGTACGTAAATATTCGAGAATCTGTATCTTTTGGAGACATTTTCTGATCGATTTGATGCCTTCGGCAAAGTTATAGATATTAATTAGGACTTAAAAAAATAGGTTCACTGAAAAAATGCCAAGTTTAATTAAACTTTTTTCACAAATATTTTTGAAATTTTTTGATGTTTTTTTTTTGGTGCAAAACCCAAAAATAGTTGATTATTAGGCTCTTTTGAAATGTTAGTCTTGATTCAAAAGCTATGAAATTATTTTTTTTCACGTGGATTATAAAAAAAGCATTGAAAATTATACAATTAGAGTTGCTGAGATATTGGCATTAGTAAATTGGGGGCTATTAGGACAAGACTTTGAAAACTTCAATTTTCTTGTTTGTTTTTCTTTTATCTTTGTTTCTCAGCAAAAAGGTTGAAGTTGTTTTTTTTTTTGAAGAAATTTAAGGCGATTTTCTGCCCTGGAGATGGAGCCACACGTTGCCGTCGTTTCAGGGCTATTTGCCAAGATGGTTTCCGATGTTGATATATATCACACATTTATTTTATATTTATATACTTGTGTTGATAGAAATCACAACTTTTATACTATGTAAAATTGCAAGATATTGATTTTTTTTTATTTGCATCTCAATATTCTTGTTTGTAAAATCTGGTAGGAACAGGTTTAAATCTTTTTGATGCATCGTTAGCTTAGGTAGAAATTCATAAAGCAAAGCAACGCTTACGCACAACAGTAAAAGAGGCCTCCTCTATGCATTGTCTTTTTTTTTTTTTTTTTTTTTTTGAAGTGGGTGTTAGGTTAGGATTTGGTATTTTGATAAATGAGTTTTTTTGCAAGGCACTCAGAAAGGTAGTTTTTTTTTTGTAACTTTAGGTTGTTTAATAGTTCCAGACTCCATCTATGCGTAAGCGAGTTAAGTAATGCTATCAGAATCTTTGATTTCAATTTATGTGGTCTAATAACCATTCAGAATTGTCAAAAAACCCATAGAGTCTCGATCAATCAATAATGTAATAGTATCGGACAAAATTCGTTAATCTGTTGAACTAACGGTTTTCGGATTATGGTTGTATTGACCATTGTTGCGAATCGAGGATCTACTGGAGTTTTGACAATCAAATGAAGCCTTACATTTCAAAGGGACACATGGGTTTTGTGAACAGGAGTGTATCTCTTTCACTCAAATGACAGTTTACATAAAGTATGATATAGATACACTCTTGTTTGCAGAGCTTCTGTACCCTAATGAAATGGAAGGCACGAAATAGTCTTCTTAACGAAGAGTGTTCAACTTGTAAAGTATGAACTGTTAATTTATGTTTATTGGTTTTGGAAGCGGCAAACCAGATTTAAAAACAAGGTAAAGGAATGTTTGGCTTTGAAATTAAAATTTCGGGGATTTGAGATTCAAGTTACTTTCAGATAGTTTAGTTTAGGTTGTTGATTCAAGTTAGTTTTCCGTAAATGATTATTCCCTAGACAAGTTAGTTTTCATCATTCGATTTCCAGTATTTTATTTAAATTTCCTTTAAATTTGAGGTTTCCTGTGTATAAATCTCCGATTAGTTACATTTTCTTATTTAATTAACTAACAATTTAATTTCTTCCGGGCCTTTTTACTTTGAATCATAACTTCAGATTTCCTTTATTCAGTGTTAAACTGCTCAAGTCATCCAAGTTCTTACTACTCACACCTACACTAATTTTCTTTCACCTTCCCCCTCCCGATCCCCTATATCTTCCGGTGGTGTATGCAATACTAGTTCGGCCACTACCCTTTTTTCCACAAGAAACCGGACTTGGACTGACTTGAGGCCGCGTCCCACACCTTGCTCCGTAAAACGAAAACGAAGAAATTTAAGGCGATTTTCTGAACTATTTTAAAAAAATCAGAAATTGGCCACTGTTACAATTGAAACAACAATTTGAAAACTGTTCATTTTACCTTAAATCAAACTTTAGTTGTCAATATCTAAAAAAAAAAAGAAGTTTTAGATTGAACATTCGTTTTGACATTAAAAACTGCAGTTTGGTTGGATTCCTATTTTTCCGAACAAAAAACACAGTTATTTAAAAAAATGATAACTCGACGAAATTTTTTTGGTCGCACTTCACTTAGTTCCAAAATTGCGTGACTTTTGTCCTCTACAACATGCAAAAAAATTCAAAATAATAAAACATACGTATTTTGAGAAACTGTTTATTTATAAAAAAAAACAAGCTCTTCCCGGCAAACTTCGTCCTGCCCTTTTTTGGTTTCCTGACGTTTCTTGCTAATTCAGCCTCCTGAGATCAAAATTTTATTTTACGCATCTTTTCCCATACAATTTGCCGCCGCTCCGGAATCGGTTCCAGCACAGAGTGGTTCCAGAGTGGCCAAAGAGTCAATTAGTTAGCGTATAAACCTTCCTTGGACTTTTACGAACCCAACGCAACAAAAAGCACCTCGATCCGACGCTCCATATTGAACTGATTCGCGTTCGAACAAAACCGTCGAAATTTTTTATATATATATATAAGAAAAGGTAATTTTAAAATCAGCAAAGAACATTTTTGTGTTCCTTTTTTTGTATCTTTTTCATCAATACCTACAACTTTGCCAAAGCCACCAAATCGTACAGGAAATTATTTCAAAAGATCCTTTATCCATTCGAATATTTGAGCAACATTTTTGTATGGATTTTTCCGGAATTTGAAGATGATTTTACGAATGAAAAATATTTTGAAAGTTTAGTATCTAAACAACGGTCAACGGGAAACATGACATGTGTTCTTAGCTTCCGTAACAACCTTTAAATTTTGTATGATTGTTAAATAATGATAAAACACAATCAAACTCATGACGAATAACGTAAACATTTTCATTGCCACTTTCCATGCAAGGAAACATCAAAACAGAAATGCCATTTCACGAAAAAAGTTTAGAACGGGTCAACAGCATAAAAAAGAACGTTAGAAAGGCGCGCTCGTTAGAGGTTTATTTAAATGGTCAGAAAGGCATGCTAAGAAAAGCGCAATGAAGCACAAATTGGACCAACTCCGCAAAACTTACCACGAACGTGGGCCAACTCATACCCATGTTGACGCCGTGGTTGTTCGACCACCACTTGAGGTCCTTCTGGTGGTCGGCGTTGTTGACCGTGTGGTGGAACTCCTTGTAGATCTGGGGCAGGCTCGGATCCTCCGAAATGTTCATACACTTGTGTATCGAGAAGAGCACGTTCTTGAAGAAGCGCAACCTCGTCTCCTCCATCTCTTGGCACTTGATAAACACCGAGGTCATGTCCTCGATGTAGATTGGGTTGTATTTGTTGATCTCCTGGAGGGCGGCGTCGTACCGGTCCCGGCACTTGCTCACCTCGTCCTTGGTACGCATCGTGCGGTCCTGCATCTTCTTGAGCTGGAAGGAGGGTGGAGCTTGTGATTGATGTCCGCGAAAACATCGACTTCACGCAGAATCTCACCTGGTCATTGGACAGCGATGAATCGCTGGACGCGTTCCGTTCCTGGTTGGCGGCGGATCGTTCCGTTTTGCACGCGGCGTGGTAGTCGGCTTTGCACTTTTCCACCTTGGCCAGGTGCTTCGCCCATGGTTTCTGCGCCTTCTTGAACTGGTCCTCCATCTCTTTGCGTTCCTTGATTTGAATCATCGTCTGGAGGGGGAGAGAAACGAAATTTAATTAGTCCTCGACTCCGATTGAGACTTCACGAAACACTCACCTTGTGGTAGTTATCCTTCTGCCAGCCCTTGATCTGGTGCATCACGTCGGTGCAGAGGTTTTCCTTGATTTTCAGGTGCACGTCCGACAATCGGTCCGCCTCGGTCAGGATTCCCTTCCAGGCGGCTTCCGTGGTGCCGTACTCGGGTCCTGCGTTGAAGAACAAACAAGTCGATAAAGTTAGCAACTTTTAATTGAAAGCCTAATTGGGGGGAGCTAATGAACGCCGTCGTCATCTTCGTATTTCAGCACAGAGAAAGCAAAACTGTCGTTATCAGAGTTGATTGGATTTCAGTTCGTGTTTCAATTTTATCCAGCAAATAAATATCAATTTGTCCGGAGGAACGACAAAAAAAAACCATCCACACTTTTACACATCGTTTGAAACCAATTTGTCCCACTCTCTCGGTCGGTCGGTTGGCGAAGCCAAGTATCATTTATTACCGGCCCATAATTCATTACTGTCCGGAGAAGTGCACTTGAAATCATCATCTATAGCCACAAACTGACCTATTTGTTTTCGAACGATTCATGTGTGCTGTGTGCTCTTCAAATCTGATGTAAACCACCCGCACTTGCCATCTATAGCTATACCACAATATCAGATGTCCGAGTTGTGGATGGGAAGTGATAAATTATGATCGTGGTGGACGGCCAAACCTGGCACGAGCGAATCGGGAGTGATGGCCACATTTGGTTTAGGTAAAAATAATAATAAACCAAGAGGTTTTCAAAAGGCTAAATTGTTAAACTGCCGATTGAAAAACATTTTGAAAGCTGAAAAAATACGTCGTGTTTTTTTTTCAAACAGTTATTTTTATTTGGTCCTTTTCGGTACTGGGACATGGTTAGGACCGAGTCGGCTTTTGTAAATACATTGTTCTTAAAGCTAAGAGTAAAATACGTCGTGTTTATAAAATGGTACATGTCCAGTGTTGACAATCCGACGACTATGATTAAATTAGCGATTAATCACTGCCTGTAACATGTCACTATAAAATAATGAAGTAATCCTTGATCCTAACCCCTTGATCCTTGATTGTTCTCGAAGTATTGAATCAGCCCAATTTTTGAAATATTGAAGAAAAATGTACAACTAAATTCATAAGCAACGTTTCACTTTTTTTAAATAAGTTCAAAAGTTTCCCCTTTTAGAAATTAAAAGTAAAAAAAAAAACTTAAAGAAAACAACGTAAGTTTGTTTTTTCCTGTATCCCAAATGTAACCTTTGCAATCATTACTTAAACAAAAAGTTTAGAAAAATGTAACTTAAAAAAAGTTTCACTTTAAAGATATGAGTATACAAATCGAGCAAAATCGAGTTAACTCTTAGTTACTTGACTCGATTTTTCTCATTGGTTTATGGATTTTTTTCTACTTTTTGATTTAAAATTCATCTAAAAATAAAGTTTATATTTTACTATACATTATCGCTTTTGAAAAATCATAATTTTCTTTCTCTAAATTGGCAACAATGCCAAAAATTTATTTGATTGGCAACACTGCAACATTATTTTTTCCATGTTATAAATAACTCATCCACTTATTTTTTTTCAATAGTTTATTTGCTTAGTTAAACTTTTAATCGTATTTTTTATTTATCAACTATGCTGAAGACACCAAATCGATTAGAAAATCCGTTCTCAAGATATCAATTTTGGAATATTTTGATATTAATGTTTTTTTTTTATGGACAGCTGCTCAAATTTTATGTAGAGTTGACAAACTTATCATCTTAAAACTTGCTTATTCTTGGTAGAATTTTTCATTGTTGAATAAATAAATGCTATTAATTTTATTAACATGATTTTTCTCTCTAATTTATTTTCCTGTAACCTTTTCGCTTGTATGCTATCTTTTCACACGTCTTCTGTAATGACATTTGACTTGTCGCAAAAGCGACAATGTTTAGATATATGGAAAGCATTTTTTATTACGATGCCTTTGTTGTAATTGTTTTCATTTTTTTCCAAAGATTAATATCCAATTTAAGAAATATAAAAAATATGAGCAGTGCTCATGCAACATCAAATTTTATTAATTGAAATTGACATGACGTTATATACAATCCAAACTCGATTATCTGAAGGCCTCGGAAAAATTTCACTTCGAATAATCAAATCTTCGAATATTCGAATCACGAATATATCTTTTTTATATTTTTTTTTTTAAAATGAAGTAGAATTTTAAAATCCAAGATGGCGACGATAAAAGATTAAAAAATGCATTTTTAAATTTAAAATGCAATCAAACATTAAAATTTGACAAAAATAAGGTCGCAGAACTCGAATTAGATGTTAAAAGTAAGAAAATAAAAAAAAAACATTTAAACATTTTTTTTTGGTCATGATTCGATTATTCGGAGTCCCATACAAACCTTCGGATAGTCGAAATTTTGGATAATCGAGTCTGGACAGTTTTATATTCTCGACTTCACTCAAAGATAATTTGAAACTTTCCAGGCAAAAGGTAACTTGTTGATATAACCAGAAGTATAAAATGGTAGTTGGGAAGGCTAGCAAATGTTTTGTATGTACTTCAAATTTTGTGAAAAAGTCACCTGAAACCTGAGAATTTGTAAAATAATTACAGCTGTCGAAATGCTTAACCACTAGGGTGTCAATAAAAAAATGACATCAGGGATAGCCCCTGACTCGATTCCGTAGGCAAAAGTAAGTAAATGTGCCAAATTTCAGCCAAATTGGTTAAGGTTAAAGGGTTGCTATAGATCATTAAAGTTGGTGACAAAAAAATCTTTTCATACAAAAGCGTCTCCATTCAATCGCTAATAACTCGTCAGGGTTAACTCGGATCGTTTTGCAGTCTTCGACAAAGTTTTTTGTCATTCAACATTAGAATCTCACACTTGACAATCATCCGACCCATTTAACGCCACCTTTTGGTGAAACATAGAAATTTTTATTTTCCCCCATACATTTTTTTGCGAATTTTTCCACGCAAACTTCAACGGTCAACAGCGACCCTTAAACCATAACCGATTTGGCTCAAAATTGACACAGTTACTTATTTTTACCTAAAGAATCAAACCAGGGGGTCTCTTCAGATTTTCCAAAATTTTCATTTTTTCTAGTCACCCTATTAACCACCCTTTTCTCTTGTTGGTCCAGATAAGATGCTCCACAAAAGGTTATTTTTTTCATAAGGCACAAAATACATGCTAAAAAGATCTTTCTTAGTAAGCCCGAAATTAGCGGGAGCAAAATTTAGTAACATTCAATCAGCTTAGTATCACCGGTAACCCAATAGGTTCAATTGACGTAATACAACAATTCAGAGAGGTCAGCCGTCTCATCATGCAAAAATTATCCACCGATTGTCCTCGTGCTCATCATCTTCTTGATCTCGGGGGGCTGCCGCCTGATGCAGTTGGTTGCGTGATTGCGATTGCAAAGTGGTTAAAAATATTTGAGGACGTTCCCTGGTGGAGGAGAAGGAGCACGTGCTTCGGATGAGGTCATCGTTAGATAATTTAATTCCAATGGCGCGCTGCAGCGCTGCTGGAGGATGATTTCACTCGCAAATTGCGCTGATGGATTCGCCGATTGCGCTTCGAAATGGTTTTTTGAATTCTAAATCTCGAAGGATTTTTCCCCAAATTATTCCAAGATTATCCCAACACAATCTCACACGCAAACGTTCATCAGAGCATACCCTGGAAGATTCACTTAGCATTAACCTCCATTTGAACCACCTGTTGTTAACAGCAGCAAGTGGCAGGCCCATCAACGGCCTGGAGGAGGTCGCGCGGGGGATCATCATTCAGAACACCGGAACACGTCAGCGTCGGCGGCGCTTATTAGTCTTGTTCAGACGTCGACGCTCACGACGCAGGGATGATAAATATTCAGCCGCACACATCCACTTATAAATAGCGCACTCGCAATTTGTTGCCGGCTCTGCTGCTGCTGATGCTTCAGGCTTGTGGAAGTTGGTATGAGTTTGTTGTATCCGAGTGCGGGTGTGTTTGCAGTCATTGCAGTGGTTCAGAATAATTTCAAAATGTGCAAAATGGGTTTGTAGCCCTCCATTAGCCAAATAGGGTTTTTTTCAATTTAACTAAATACACATAACTTCTACTATTTTTGTTTTATGAGAACTTGGATGTATGATCCTTTATTTGAAAAAAAAAATGAGGATATCCCACGCAAAAGCTCATGAGAGCCAAGAGAGAGATTGACTTAATGTTTTCGAAATGTGAAATTCAATACATTAAAATCGTTTAAAACTTTTTGAGACGTCAGCACATTTTTTAGAGTATGTCGTAGGCCATAATCTCATCTTTTTGTTTATAATTTCTTTTCAAAAATGGACAAAAATAAAAAAAAGACAATTTTGATGAATAATTTAACCTTAAATAGCATAACTCCAACATTTAACAAGAGTAGTTTTCGATTTAGAAATCAATTTTACATCAAAAAATGATCTTTTGAATTCTTTTATGCATTTTCAATACTTTCCAAAAACCCTATTTAAAAAAAAATCTTAACTTTACCAAAAACGAGAGGAGCTATTACACTAAGGCAAACAAACAAACTCGGACTTTTTGACAGTTTGTTAATTTGCCAGCTTTGTTTGTTTGACTGCATTTGTTTACAGAACCGTCAGCCTGCATACAGTTTGCCGCAAACAAGTTTGCGAGTTTGGCAAACTGTCAAGCACAAAAAGGCCTCTAAAGATGGCACTTTTTGTATACTAATTTATATCGAAAAAAAATCGAAAGGAGTAAAGTTTGTTAAAATGGAGTTACTGTGATAACAAAAATACATTGAAAATTGTTTTAAAGGGTGTAACTATTTTTGCCTTCCTCACTGAGGAAAGGCTATACAATTATTTAAAAAATGAACTTTTTAAATAAGCCTTTACGTATACATATTAACCGGGGTGACCACTCAGATCCCATTTTCAAATTTCTATTTTTTTTTTATTTCAGAAGCTGAAATATTGGGCATTTTTTACCTAAAGAATGGTTTCAAATAAAAAAAATGTTTATTCAAAAAAATCAATATTAACCATAGAACAAAATTTCTAATCAGTCTTTACAAAAAATAAAATAAAAAAAAACGACACGATTTTTATTTTGACCAAACATAAAGTTTTGGTAAATCGGTTTATACTAGAAATGAAAAGGGGAGCGAAGAATTAAAAATAACTGAATTATGAATTTTAAAACTTTTACAAAGAATTTGAAAATATCAGGAAATATCATGTTTTTATAAAGTTTCCTTTAATTTTTTGTATATTTGGATCAAAGTTAATTGAAGGGTGTCAGTTTTTTCATGTTTGTTTTATTTAAATAGAAAGATCTAGTTTAATAAAGTTTCACGTTGTACAACACATTTTAAGCGAAATGTATTGAAATGCAAGTTCTTTCAGCACAATTTTACCTCACATTTTTTTGTAATTACAATATTTCTTTTTCATAATTCAATACGTAAAAAGCTTTTTTCATTCAGAATGAAAAACGTTTGAATTTTATTTGTTATATATTTTTTTCAATAATGAAAATCGCGCTATATATAGTAATTTTCCCATACTTACACTTTTTTTAAAAGAATCAAACATTTGAAATATTTGAAATGAATAAAAAAAAACACCAAACTCGATTTTTTTTAAAGATATTTGAGCAGTTCCATTTATATTGGTTTTTCATTAGCTTTTCAAATGTTTAAAGTTAGATGTTAACTTTTTTTTGACAACCTAGTCAAAAATAAATAAAAATCATTTCATTCATGAAAAATATGAAAATATTTGTCAGATGCATGCCGTCAGATTCACGCACAACGTATTAGGATATTTTTTCTCAAACAGCCTTTTTCATTTTCAAAAGACCAAAATAGTGAAAAGAATTTTACATTTAAATTTAACTGAGAGAAAATAATTTGAAATCGCACAAAATATTTAAAAAAATTCAAGAGTTACAAAATATGTTTTAAACAAGCATGCTTAGGATTCTCGACTTTTTTGACATTAAATCACAAATTTCCGACTATTTCCCGATTTTTCGTGGTTTTTCTTCAATTTCCGACTTCCCGACTTGAGTGACCACCCTGTATTGACCCAGAATCAAATTCTGAGCAAATGTATGTGCGTGTGGATGGACGTAGAATTTTTTTTTCACTCACTTTTCTCGGAACTGGCTCGACCGATTTTGTCCGGATCTGTTTTGGTTGATACGAAAAAGGGTCATCCAGTTTTTTCGCGTAATCTTAACACGTAGCCACAAAATTGCTTAGCGTTTTTTTCGACTTGCTGTTTTTTTTTTTCATATGGGACATTTATGCGAACATAGGCAGTAAACTATTTTAAAGTAATTTCAAATTTTTACAACCAACATTCCGTCAAGAATTGTGTTGATATGGAATATAGAGAAAATACATTTGGGAACTTTGGTTGATCGAAACTTTGGATAATACTGTCTGGACTGTACATGTATTTTTAAAATTCAGAAGCAAAATTATCTGCTTAGACAGCTGAAAAAAAGCATCAGTTTAATAAATTTATTATTAATAAATTTCATGACAACTCAGCATCTTTCCCACCAACAAACCCATAAAATAAAGGAAAAATTAACAACGAACGTCCAGCGTGCAACTAATTGCCCAGGCAGTCAGGCAGGGCATCATTTGAGGGTTGGCTGGCGCACTTTTTTTTTCTGCAGTTTCTGTATGTGTATGAAGTTAATTCGTCATACTGCAGTCCGAACAGTAGCAGCGCAACGACCGTGACATTGACTAGGTCATATTTGTTGCAACGACTACGCCGATGACGATGGCCGGACGCAGCATTTTATTGTTTTTAAGGCGAGGGTGGTGTGTGTTTAAATCAGACGAAAGTTTGAAGAATACCAAAATTGGAACCACACCTTACCCAACCTGTTACATTTTTCATGACGACGACCTTTGACGAACGACTGGAAGTTTCTATCTAATAAACTAACCTTTTTCAATCAGTTCGCCCCATTTTTTCGACCAGGTCTTCAAGCTCTTGGCGTAGCCTTTTTCGATTTCTGCCCGTTCCTGTATCAGCGTTTGCAGGTCTGTGCACAATCTATGAACGTGAAGAGAAACAGAGGAAAACAAAAGTCAATCAAGATAAAAACGTTGACCGCCGATCGATCATCCGCTAAACATAGCATTAGAAGCAGTTTAGAGATAGGGCTCAAGTTAAAAAAATGAAAAAATGTTAAATATAAATCAAAATTAACAAAAAATAATCATACAAACAAGAACTAACCTGTAACCATCCTCTATCCGCTTGGTGGTCCGTTTGTAGTTGCCGGGCTCCCAGAAGGAATCGCTTCCCGCCTGCAGCAACTGGTCATCGCTGTGATGTGACATTTTCTGTTGTAACTGTGTTCTGACGACTTATGGCCAACAATTTGGACACGCCTCAAAAACCTCGAGGCTCTTTCGACGTTATTTTCACTTGTTTTCCTTTTTTCAACAGGATTTTTTCCTCTTCTACCAGCTAACTGTTGGTGGTAGGAATAATTACTCGGAGTTCACCCGGAAAAAAGAGGTCCCCGGGATACGGCGCGTCTGTATCCGCCTGCAGGCCTGCTAGCCCCGTTGAGGCCAGTAGGACAAATTGAGCTGGGTTTCACTCCAATGAGAAGGGTTCTGGAAGGAGAGAAAATGAAAAGAAAGAAAATCAGTTGATGGAAAACAAGCAAACGAAGCAAAAAAAAAAACAATCGTTAATCTGGAACTCGAAATAATAGCGTCGTAATGAACTGGGTTGCTGACATTGTAGATATGTCTTGTTGTTATTGGAAGCAAATTAAGCGCTTCAAGATGCTTCAAATGGCTTTCAATAGATTTTTATATTCTATTTAAGGTCGAATCACAAACACAAATAACTTTGTAAATCCAAAATTAACGATAAGCTTTCTTAGATTTGTAGAATTAAAATGGATAAAGACATGTTGAAAATAAATTTTATCCACAATACTGAACGCAAGACAGTAAGCAAGAGAGCAACTCTCGTTCTCTCAATTACTCCCGTTTGCTCTTACTTATGTTAACGAAGTTTAATTCTAGCTTATTGTATCGTTTAATTTTTTTTTATTTTCATCAAAATATGTTAACAAACTAATTTTAGCATACTCTTACTTCTATACTCTATACATTAGAATATCAAGTTAAGATCGATGAAAATAAAATGATTTACCAAAAATAAATGAATTTTTTTGAATATTTTCCAAGATCAAAGAAAATTTAATACAGTTCTCATTTTTGAACACAGATAATTGTACAATTTTAGACTTTTTTATCATTAGGTCCTATTATATAAACAAATGTAAATAATGAGTGTATCTCGCTTACTCCGATGGGCATTGACATAAGGTGTGAAAGGGATACACTCAATGTTTACATTTGTTTATAGAACCTTTTCAAAAAAGTCGAGAATAATTGCTGAGATAACAACCTTGCCTAAAGTTGAAATTGAGAAAAAACAGTTTTTCGAATTGTTTGACATTAGCATGTGTGTTTTAACTGACGAAATCTCGGCAAATGTCAGTTTCATTTTCTATGCTAAAAATTAAACCTTTGTAAAAAAATTTAATCTTTTGAAAAACACATTTTGAAAGTTTTGAGCTTTTCAAGAATTTGGACCTCCTTCAGCTTCAGAGAGAATTACTCTATTATTTTATATTATTTTAAAAAGTTCAAGAAATTTATTTTCCCTTTTGAAAATTTTCACTAGAAATCACAAAAAAAAAATCATAGAGCAAATCTGTTAAATCAACCATTTAGAATACATTAAATAATGTTTATTTATGCATTTTAAATCAAATAAAAACTTTTTAATTTCGTTACTAATTTTGAATTTTGAGATCACAAATTATATATTTTTTCATAAATTCATTGATTTTTTAGTTGCAGGTACTCTTCACTATTTATTCTTTTCTTATATTAAGAGTATTACGTACATATTTATCAATTTAAAAAAAATAGAGTATTACGTACATATTTATCTTTTTTTTTAAGAAAAATATGTTTAAAATAAAAATATTTTGAACAGATTTTCAACTAACCTGGCTTAGGCTTTGTATATAGAATATCTTTTCACTAACCAAACGTTTTTTAAACAACCAAAACGAGTTTTGGAAGTGAGAAAACTTTCTAAAAATTTAGAGTTTTTTTTTATAAGGTCCTATAAGCTATTGTATTTCATATCTTTATACAGCAATTCCCCACGAAAACAGCATGATTCGAAAAAAAAGTTTTCCGATTGAGCTAAATTTTTTTCTGGGGGATCCTTGGCCAAAATTATTAGACCCGTATTTTTTTGTTTGGCCTTTAGGGTGACCTACGCCGTGTTAGGGTGGTTCGAAAAATGACAATTTTCGACAATTTTCGTCGATTTTTCAAAAAATCATATCTCCGTGCCATTTCATCCGATTTTAGCTGTCCTAGACGCAAAACAAAGGTGATTAGTTTGGCTATTTGGGAAAAATAGTAAGAAGTTTCAAAAATCTAGCTTAAATTTTGAAAAGGTCGTATGAAAACTTTAAATGCTGTTTTGAAGGTCTCAGGACCAAAGAACCTATGTCTGAAAATATTTTTATCGGATTCCTCGGAAAATTTCACATAACATAACAAAAAATGGTGAAGTTATGTTTTCGATACTCTGAGATACGATTTTTTGAAAATAAAAACTGGATTTTTCGACGCGCCACGCGCAAAAATGGGAAAATGACGAAAACGGCAAGAAATCGACTTTTTTCACTAAAACTTTTGATACCCTAACATGTATTGGTCATCGCTGAAATTTTAAAGTTATCGCAGTTTTAGTGAAAAAAGCCGATTTTTTGCCGTTTTCGTCATTTTCCCATTTTTGCGCGTGGCGCGTCGAAAAATCCAGTTTTTATTTTCAAAAAATCGTATCTCAGAGTATCGAAAACATAACTTCACCATTTTTTGATATGTTATGTGAAATTTTCCGAGGAATCCGATAAAAATATTTTCAGACATAGGCTCTTTGGTCCCGAGACCTTCAAAACAGCATTTTAAGTTTTCATACGACCTTTTCAAAAGTTAATCTAGATTTTTGAAACTTCTTACTATTTTTCCCAAATAGTCAAACTAGTCACTTTTGTTTTGCGTCTAGGACAGCTAAAATCGGATGAAATGGCGCGGAGGTATAATTTTTTGAAAAAAGTGGTTTTTGCGAAAAACGACGAAAATTGCCATTTTTCGAACCACTCTAACACGGCGTAGGTCACCCTAATGGCCAAACAAAAAAATACGGGTTTAATTATTTCGGCCAAGGATCCCCCAGAAAAAATTTGAGCCCGATGGAAGAACTTTTTTTTCGAATCATGCTGTTTTCCTGGGGAATTGCTGTATAGAACAATTAAAAAAAAAACTTCTGAATTCTGAATTTCTGTAAAATTACTAAGAAAACCCAGTTTGCGTTAGAGTTATACTAAGAAAACTGTTGAAGTCAATGGTGAACAGAAATTATTAGAACTGGAAAAGAAAAGATGAACAATCTATTTCGGGTTTAGATTTTCACTCTTTATTTTTTCCCGATCGCAAACTTTGGCATTGCACCATTGCTGAATTGCAGTTGACATGAATCTAATATTCTGATACTGATAGAAAATTTAGTTAGGTTTAATGTCCTCGGGACCCTGAAAAATTGCAATCTTTTGACATCCCCCGTCAGCTTCGTCACCCACCACACTTTGTTCAAATAATTTCACCGATAAATGACATAACTGGCACATCGATAGAGCGAGCGGGGGCGCATCTATGTGCCTGTCCCATAGATATCCACATGACATCCAACCGACCGGAGGCAAAAACAAGCAATGCTCAAACATCAGCAGCAGCGTGGTGACAAGCGAATCCTAAAACTGTCTACTTTCACGGATGATGGGACTGTGGTGGGGGTGACGGTAACGACATTGAAGATGATGATGATACTTCCTTCTGCACCACCGGGAATCCTTGTCAATGTCATATGGGATTGCTCTTGATGGGGTTTTGCAAACTATTTGCAGAGTCTTTGCTGGCATTAAATGTTAAAGGCGAAAATAGGTACATCTTAGGTCGAAACTAGGCACATTATGTCTAACATCAAGCTTCAAGCAGAAACGGAAGCAGGATTCCCAACCGACAATCCTTTCTGTCCGTCTTGCGCTGGTAAACCGATGGCAGAAATAATTTCCGGAACTGTTTGTGTTCGCTTGCTCGAATTCTCTCGTCGTCGTTGAGATGCTCGCCCGAAGGCATTCCGATGTTTGAACTTGGCCTGCCTGCACTTCTTGGCAGAAACATGGCGGAGAACAAATAAGCTGCTGAGAAAACTCACCTCTTTCAGTCACAGACAATCATCGTGGCCTACATAACAGCGGGCACTTTGCTGCAATGTTCTTTAGAGTTGCTGGCTGGGATCTGTTTTTTTCCTGTGGAAAACAAACAGATAAAGAAGAAAATGGCAATTAGAATCCGCACTTGGAAGTAAGTCAGCAAATTTAAGCACATATTTGCGCTCTGTAAGCGTATACATAAGGGGTTAAACCCATTCTTGGGTAGATCATTGAAAGAGGAAAGAGAGTTTAAACATTCATTACAGGTAATGAGCTATTAACGGTCATGTGGCAAATGAATCACAACTTTCTAAGTTTATTTCCATAAGTTTCTTATTACTCAATATTTCCGGATGCAGAGGGAACTCCCTTTCCAATGGATTCCACTACAGCGCAGCATCCACCAATCAACTCAACTCATAAGCATGTGACTCATAAAGCGATGAACTTTGTACGAGTGCCGCGAAGAATGTTGCCCCGTCTCTTGATAAATCATTAATGAAAGTGTACCCCGAAGGCATCGTCAGCGGCGGCATACGAATCGTTCGTGATGAATGGGATTCAACTTATAATAGTTGTCGATGAATTATCACCGATTCAACGGGACTTCTCCACCGCCATCCCTCCGAGCTGAACCCCCTGCAGACCAGCCAGGAGAGATAGTGCTCGCGCGTTGATTTAGCGCGAAGATGTCAATTCATTGACGGCCACCTTGACTTCTATTTCTATGCCACAGAATGTAGAGAAGAACCTCGGGGACCGTCGCCAAGGAAGACAGCTAGGAACTAGTTTGAGGCACGAGCTGTGACCAACGTCATCCCGATCGAATCGTGATTGAAGCATTTATTGTTTCTTATCTTGACTGGTTCGTAGCACGAGGACTGCGGTTGATGGGCGAGTTGTGTTTCTGGAGGGATCGACCGCGTGGTCGGTGTAGGATTTTCAACAAGTGTTAGAATTTATACTTCTGAGTATTGAGGCAATAACAGTTTTGTCATTTTTGTGAGGAGCTCGTATTATAAAAACGATACTTGATCCACCGTTAGGTAGTTGATGTCTTCCTTACATTTATAGTTTTTGGTAAAATAAAAATTTCCGTCCTAAAAATGTTCTCTTAACATAACTTTATATACTCATAACTATCGATAGGGTTGTCAGATCTTCAGCACCGAAAAGGACCCAATAAAAATAATTTTATGAAAAAAACTTGATTCTGAGTCGATATGGAGCAATTCCAGCTCTAATCAGGAATTTTTCTGGTACTTTTGAACCCGACCCTCTCCGATTTCAATGAAACTTTTTAGACATGTTATCATATGACATGAGCCAATTGTACTCGAAAATGACATTTGAGAATTTTTGTTTTTTTTTTGTAATTTAAAGATTACTGTAACTAAAAGCCGTTACATCGTATCAAAAGTGGTCAAAGAGTGTAGGAAATTGGACGGGCTTTCTGAAAAAAATACACTGCAAGAAAAATATACGCCACTTCCATGAGATTTTTCAATTTTTAAATTAAAAAGTTGAATTTGAAGGTTTTTTTTTTCGTTCAAATTTTTTGAGGAAATAGCCTAAAATGTTACAAAAAGACTCACGAATAATGCTGGATGTCTCTCCTAAACAAATACAAAAAATCATTTACTAAACCTGTTTTTTTTTTTGTCTCTCCTAAACAAATACAGAAATCATTTACTAAAACTGTTTTTTTTTTTTTTTTTGAAAGGTGCTCTTAACCTCAAAATTTTCAAAAACCGATAGTGGGAATCGATTCCCCAAACAATTTCACACAAAAGTCTCCATATTGACCATTGTCCTATGTCCAATCCTTGTGAAAATACAGCGGTTTTAAAAATAAAAATGTTAAAAAATAGGTTTTTGATGATTTTTTGTAATTTCTAAATGACAGACTTGATTTTTCAGTCTCGCAAACGGAAAGCTCGTCCAATTTCCCATAAGTTTGCCTTTGACAGCATTTGGATTGGATGTATGGGCTTACAGATATGACCTTAATTGCATTGCTAATAACTGAGAATAGTATATTTTTTTCAGTGTGGGTAAAAACCTGGATAGTAAATAAGCTTACGGAAATAGGGACCATCCATAAACCACGTGGACACTTTTTTCGGATGGTCCCATATTAAAACGAGTCAAATTAAAAAGCTGTCAAAGGCAAACTTATAGGAAATTGGACGAGCTTTCCGGTAAAAATATTTTCGAGTCTGAAAAATCAAGTCTGTCATTTAGAAATTGCAAAAAACTATCAAAAACTCTATTTTTCCAACAAGAATTGAACATAGGACAATGGTCAATATGGAGACTTTAATGTAAAATTGTCTGGGGAATCGATTCCCACTATCGGTTTTTGAAAATTATGACGTTTAGACCACTTTTCAAAAAACAGTTTTAGTAAATGATTGTATTGTATTTTTTTAGGAGAGACATACCATCCTGCATTTTTCGTGAGTCTTTTTGTAACATTTTAGGCTATTTCCTCAAAAAATTGAACTTTTAAACTTAAAAATTGAAAAATCTCATGGAAGTGGCGTGTATTTTTCTTTCAGAGTTTTTTTTTTTCAGAAAGCCCGTACAATTTCCTACAAGTTTGTCTTTGACCACTTTTTGATACAATGCAACGGCTTTGAGTTACAGTAATTTTTAAATTACAAAAAAAAAACAAAAATATTAAAATAACTTACGCCCTTCTCAAATGTCATTTTCGAGTACAATTGGCTCCATATACACAAAAATGGCTTATATAGGATTAGGATAACATGTCTAAAAGTTTCAAAAAAGCTTTCCGAATCAGGTTGTTTGAAATACCCCGAAAGTGAACCATAATGTACCAGTAGAAAATCGTTCCGTAACAAGACACAGTCACCTAATTTTCACACCTTTTACTCGTTATGGACCAGGGAAAAACAAACTCAATTATTAAACGGTGGAAAAAGTGGTCAAACGGTTATGTCACTGCAAACTTGCTACTTTTCCCAGCTAAATTCATGCTCCATCGGAGCGCAGTTAACGACAACGTATCGACAACCGTCGATTTATGGTTCCGATTCCAATTGCAAATCGAGAGAATGCTCTCACAACTCGATAATGGTCAAATGATTAATGGTCTAGTTGTTCGAAAGGGGGGAAAGGTAATTTCAGCATGTGAACTGACCGCATGTTAATTATTGCTCCGATGATACGAGCACTTATTACTGTGCGGGGAAGGGTTCACCATCTCGCGCCCTGGGGTACTTATTGAACCTGAAAAGGTCCATTCAACCGTGTTAATCACCGTGAAAATCCACATGAAACGAGTTTGGACAAATCCGAACTCGCGCTCGCTGAATTATACGAATCGAAATTGATAAACGACCATCACCCTGTGAGCGATGGCCAGTAAACGATCGACTTTTCAGCAGAGTGAACTCGTTTGAGAAATGATAGATCATCATTATCGGAGCAGTAGTGCAGCGATTTGGCCCGAGGCCTCACGATCATCAGCACGGATAGTGCCAATTGGTGCAGTTCCATGACGATGCACTCGCTTTATGGCGTTGAGAGTGAGGTTTCTTCCCATTCATAGCGCGGTGTGCAAACTCTTCGTTTACTATGCACTGCCAATTATTGGAGGAGGTTCCCCTGTCCTGCACACTCTGAATGGATCTATCACGTAGCGGAAAGAGTCTGCCTCCGGCAGTGCGCGCTGGTAACAGCAGGTGACCGAACCGGTTTGCTGGGTAGATCTCCAGGAACCAGCGTCTATCGCCCGACACTTGATACCTGATACAATTATCGTTTTCCAAGTGGCTCGTATGATGGCAGATATTGCTAGCAGCAGCCGCAAGCCTGCTCAAACATCATCACTTAATTGATCGTTTCTTGAACACTCTCTTAAAGTGTGTGTGCACGCTCCAGGGATCAAGGTTAAGGCGAAACCCGACCCCGCACACACCAACCAGCTGATGGAATCCGGTTGAAGAAAGTGGTTCTCGTCCAAGTTGGAGCTGCGTTTGTCGGCGTGCGGTTAATCCGTGCGTAAATTATAATACGCGAAACCCGGCACGTGACATTTGGTGACACTTTCACTCTCAGTGTGTTTTGCATGCCTCTGCGTGAGTCCTCCAAAGATCTGCTGCAAGGTTCGCTCGAGCAGAGGTCGCGCGCGGGAACACCCTGCGGGACTAATTTATGTTTAGTTTCGCTTTCGCCACAGCCCCAACAAACAAGTTGCGAATTTGTCCAACTGTCAGCTGAGGGGTTGACCTCGGTTGCGTGTTGCGCGATCTCGCGAGTGCAAATATTTGGACGGATCTTGGAGGGGTCCGTAACAAGTCGGCGTTTATCGCCAGGGTTAATTATTGCTGGGTTGAAGAGGAAAGTGCGGCCAAACACTGTAATCAGCGATTATTCGATTAAGTCTAACGATGCAGCTGCAGATTGATATTGCCAGACGGCGATGGTCGCGACAGCGAGTAGACATCGCGTTGCATCGTGCCGGGTTATTACAGCCGGAAAGAAAGTAGACGCGGTTGTGGTGCGTGTCCCCAGCCTCAGCGTGACAAGGAAGGTAGCAATTACAATGTTTGCATAGGAATTTTCTTCCGGAGTTTTGAAAAGTTGACATATTTTTATTTGTATTTCGTTTTGGATCTAACCTTATCACGGGAAAGAATTATCCGGAGTCTTTGTTGGTATTAGAAGAGATTAGAGTATACGGGATCGCACAAGATAATGGTTGAATTTCAGTGAAGTTATTGAAATGATCGTTGCACAAACCCTTTCCGTAGCACAGTCGCTCGGAAGGCACATCAACGGATAATTTCAAGTTAATCCCAAAAATTGCCGTGTTGAGGATTCATAATTTTGATAGGGATTCTCACAGTATCCTTGTTCAGATTTGTTAATTTTACTAGCCTATAGCAACGTTACTCGGAAGGCATCGGCTGTAATTATGAAGGCAAAGATGAACCATGAATCGCCTACCGTTTTATCCTATAAACACAATTCTCTCTTTCCCGCATACATACACGGAGAGACTGTGCCCAGAAATTTTAACAATTAAAATTGTTGATTTTACTTTCGTAAATTTTAACAAAAATGTACTTGTCATTGCCAATTTTCAGTTAAATTAACCAAAATTCAGTATTAATTTAATAACCTGTTTGTTGAAAATGCTAAAGGCAAAAAGCTAACAGATTTCCCGAACTCGAATGAACGTGCTCGACTGTTAGCTTTGGTTTTAGGAAAAACAAACATTTTGTTGGTTGAATATAATTAACCATTGGTAAAATGTTTAAAAGACGAACTTGAGTTTGTTTACGTCTGTCATTTGAAGTCAGGATTCGAACGAGAGCGGTCGATTTGTTGAGTTTGTGTTGTTAATTATGAAGTGAGCGGATGTGAAAGGTGAAAATTACACTATTTGGCTAATGTTGAAGTGGCAAATCAAAGTGTTGCAATTGGGGAGGTAGATTTTGTGAGTACGTTTGTTGATGATTTCTTTGCAGGTGATAAACTATGAAGAGCAAGAGGACGACCTTCGCCATGAGGACCTCTAATGCGAGTGAGTTGAACACGTTATAAGAATGTTTGATGGAAAGAGAGGGCATTAGAAGGGAGATGCGGACCAACTCTTAACGGATAGAGCAGCCCGGGCAAATTCAACAAAATGTTGGTTAATCCAAGTAAGTATGGGTTTATTTTTGCACAATAATGTATGTTATGTGATGCTTATTAGAAAACTGAATCATTAAAAATCTTCGTGCACACGACGAATAAAATCTTAATGAAGCATTTTTTTTCAGAATCATCAATTATAAAATACATAGAAATGCGTACACATGACAACATTAAAATAGAGACGAATAAAAATATAAAAAAAATAAAAATATATAAAAGAAGATAATTATTATCTTGAAAGTTTTGTTGCAATACGACTGCTCAATAAACTGGTAAGTTAAACTCAAAATATTTTTTTCAGGAATCGGAGTACGTTGAATAAATTGAATCAAATGCAGTGAAAGTGTGTTGCCAAAAGTAATTGTTAAATTAATGCAAGCTTGGTAAGTAGCATTATTGATATTTCTTCTTTCCTCATTATAATTACATTTATTTACGTTCCTTTTTTCAGTTTATAGCCGAAATTAAGATTTTTGTATTAAATTTCTAATAAATTTCACATGCCTATTTGCAGCACAAGGTTCACTTTGGTGAAAATTCTGTGTCCCATCACAAGAAAAATAACTAAACCTGAGACCGTTGTAGATGATGATGACTTATCGGATGATTTCACAGTGATGGTAAGTGAATACAACACTTAATTTTATACAACATAATAAAAATATAAGCTTAAAACTTGGTGAAAATTTTGCTCGGTTTCTATTTTTAAGGAATTCACGAGAAATTTGTAATATGGTTTTTCATTATTTTTTTAGATTAATGCAACGTAATTTTTTAAAACGTTAGTCAAATTTTACATGTTTTATAACAACAGTTAAAATAAGTACAAAACGTTAAATTTTCATGCAGAACAAATGCGAATATAAAAACACTCAGCATTAATTTGTGAGGCATTATTACAAAATTTACTGCAAATTCAATAAAAATATTGCTAACAACAGCTAATTATGGACTACATGTACGAACATTTGTCTGTATTCAAGTAAGACATTAGTTAAAATATAGCTAGAAATTCGGCACAGCCTACATCGTTAGATAATTAAAGAAAATATATATCAACACTTACATAAATTATGTCTAATTAAGAAATGTTTTGTTATAAACCACTAATAATTTGCTGCATGCAAAAAAATTTCGGTTGATGCAACGAAAATTTTTTTTTAAAATAGGTGAAAAATATGTCCCAGCCAGTTTTTAACAGAATATTCCACAATATTTCAGCTGAAAGCAAGAAAGTCGACTGCTAGATTTTTTTTCGGCCATTTAACCAACAAAAATGTCAATTCTAACATTTTTTTTAGTTAATTTTAGTTACTGGTGGTCAGCAATTTCTGGTTAACAAAATCAACAATCGATTGTTGAAAAAAGCTGTGTAAAAAATTAACCCATACTTTTAGTTAAATTAACCAAGATTTTCTTATATTTGCCCCGGCCGGTCTCTCCGTGTACATTGCCAAATGAAGCTTATCATTTGTAATGTTCAGGTTAAGGTGTAGTTATCAGAAAGACTTATCGTGTAGGAGGAATTCAAACTATGAGCGGCACCATCAATCATGTGCTATAAAACTAAATTTCGAAATGCTATATAATTTGAAATTTGGTCATTCCTGGAATTCTAAACCCGTCTAGACATGCAAGCTTCTTCGCTCACCGTCTCCAAGCTAAAAAAAAGGCGGATTAAAAGAAGTGGGAATCAAGCTAATAATATGTAAAATGAGTGTTTCGTTTGGTAAACACCCCGAAATACATATGTAGGAGCTGTTCGGTATCAAAATCTGCTGAAGTTCAGATTAAAGATCTGACTTCGGAAAGGTCACGAAACTGTTCTGGTCGGTGAGCATCACGCACATCTTTGCACACGGCAGATAAGCCACACTTGATAAAATAGTATGAATACGTATTAAAGTGCTTCCGTTAATACAAAAGCTAAGGTATCTGTTCTTAAATTAAGCCTAATACTGAAACGCAAGCAAAACCTAAATAACGAGACCAACATTGAACCGTCTACCCTATAGCAACCACTTGAACTCTCTCGCAAGCACGAGCCACATTAAAACAACCGACTAAAATGGGTGCACAAAGATCGAAATCAATTCAACTTGAAGTGCGGTTTCTCATGCAACCTGAACCGGAGTCCGAATTATCAACCTTGGCAAAGTCGTATAGCGAAAAAAAGCGCAATTTTCCCACATTAATTGCTCGTGAGATGTAAATGTTTTGCTTGGAAAACCGGAGCAGCACACAAGCCGGCCATTTGTAAGCTCTTGTGTTAGGTTAGGTTATGTTTACTACTGCACAGTGCGGGGAAGTGAACTTTACTTGGTTAGTGGGTAGATCTTGGTTCATTTGCATGGTGAAATAGTGTAACATATGAGCTACGCAATCGGTTAATTAGTAGGTAAAAGGGGGCGACGATTCTTGAGATGAAACATTTTTCGAGGATTTTGAAAGTGCATCAAAATTCGTATCAAAAAGAAAGTTCACTGCCCCACGAATGATCACCCAAAAGCCACCACGCCACAACAAACTCTGGCCACCGCCAGAGCGGTTACGAAATAGCCAAAGGAAAGTGAAGCAGAAAAAAGCACATCGCAGAGACCGTTACCGTACGAAACAAAAAAAAACCGAGATGAATAATGGAAAACAAACCGTCTGATTGCCGAAACAGGTGATTTTCACCATCTCCCCTTAACCCTCTCCCAAACTCCACATTGCATTCACAACAGCGGAAATTTTGGCGCGAAAAGTCCCCCCACTTTTTTTTCCTGCTGCAATTGCGCACAGATCCACCTCACCCTCTAGAATACATTTGCATCGCCAATGAAGCCATCCCCCGGGCTGACCGCGCAGATTCATCCGGCAAAGGAAAGTGAAACTTCCGCGCTGAATGACGACGCCCAAAATGCGCGGCCCTGCTCACACTCAATTGATGGCCGGGGGTTGATAACATTTCGAGAGTTGGCGGCGGCGGCTTCGTACACGCAACTCTTGAACGGCCCGTTGATGATCGGATCTTCAGTCAGGGAGATGATACCCACAATTTGCCATGTGCGCGGACATTCCAATCGGCGGTGGCGGCGCTTTTCTTGATTGACTTTCAATTTCGATCCTATCCATATTAATCGGCGGCGGCGGTGGTGGTGGCCATTTCGCCAGTTTGTGTGTGTTTTTTACGTAATATCAAACCGCTTGAAATTCAGTACGCGCTCGCTCCGACAACCACGGGTGTGGAATCCGTGGCGAGGGATGTGCCTTGGAATCCTACTTCTTTCACCGGTCAGTTTGAATTGGAATCGTTGACATTGCTTTGCTGGTCGCAGAAAAAACAGAAACAAAGTTGAAATGCACGCAGAAATGCGGACGGTAAACGGTCGCATGCAAATCATTTCGCAATGGCGTAATCGTTCCTTGGTGCATAAAATTTGCTGCTGGTGGAATGTTGGTGGCGGCCGATTGAGAGTTCATGTTTGGAATAAATCATGGAGTGAGTGAAACGATTTAATTGTCGTGAATTTGTAATACGTTTAAGCTTTAGTCATGACCGAGATTTATAAAATTTTATGTTTTACTAAGATGATCTTTATTCAATTAAATAGGGTTTAAGTACAAAATTTCATATAATTTCAAAGCAGTTAATTTTATATTAAATAGCTGATCTGACGACATCTGGCTGTTTTCAAATTCATGTAACTTCTTTCTAAAACATTAAAGAAAACTGATAACAAATACAGTGACATAAAGACAGTAGATCAATTTTCTACGAAATATGTATTTTTTCTTTAATTTTAATTTTTGTATTTTTTAATCCGGCTGAAACTTTTTTGATGCCCGAAGAAGCCATTTTGCATCATTAGTTTGTCCATATAATTTTCCATACACATTTGGCAGGACGTAATATTGAATGTTTAGTCCTTTTGAAATGTTAGTCTTGATTTAAAATTTTAATTTAAAAATATTGATTTCGGACAGATCGAAAATTTTACGAAGTTTTCATATTTTAACATTGTAAATCGGACCATTAGTTGCTGAGATATCGACATTAGAAAATGGTGGGTTGTTTGGGTGAGACTTAGAAAACATCAATTTTCCTGTTTTTAAACCTTTGCATGGCAATATCTCAGCAAATAAGGGTCGTATCAACAAAGTTCAAAAAGCAAAATATAGAAAATTTTCTCAGCTTTTCCAAAACAATTTTTTCAAAAGTTTGCACACTTTGTGCACTAATTAAAAAAAAATCAATCACTGCGAATATTTTCAAAAAAGTTATCTAAAAATGGCTACGACTTTAAAACGGTGCACTTTGTCAAAATTTCACTAAAGTACTTTGATTGCAAATTCAATTTTACATCGAAAAATAAAATTGAAAAATTTTGCGACCAATATTTCGATTTTTTGAAAAAAAATCAGTATTGATTCAACAGAGTGTCGTGTGAACAGCAGCGCCGGGAAGATGGATTTTTGTGGCGTTCTTTTTGTGCTGTATTCGTGATCGTGTTCATATCATGACTTTTTTTTGATAAGGTCCTATAAACAAATGTAAACATTGAGTGTATCCCGCTTACTCCGATCGACTTTGACATAAGGTGTGAAAGGGATACACTCAATGTTTACATTTGTTTATAGGACCTTATCAAAAAAAAGTCAAGATATCATGCATGCGGTGAGGGGGGTCATTGTGCTAATGAATATTATTGCGCGTCAGTGTCGTGTGAGCAGCAGCGCCGGGAAGATGGATTTTTGTGGCTTTCTTTTTGTGCTGTATTCGTGATCGTGTTCATATCATGCATGCGGTGAGGGGGGTCATTGTGCTAATGAATATTATTGCGCGTCATTATCGTGTGAGCAGCAGCGCCGGGAAGATGGATTTTTGTGGCGTTCTTTTTGTGCTGTATTCGTGATCGTGTTCATGTCGAATTATGTGGAAGGTGCGAAGCCGCGTTTTAGGATTCTTGTGTCTTTGTTGTTTAATTTGTGTTTCCATCTGGAGTATTAGTTTTAAAATTATTTTCATTTTTTACAGCTTCCTGGAATTATTTTAAATCAAATGTCTACATGTAAATTTGTCTACTCACTATATGATTTATTTAAATGTTCATATTATTCCTTATCCTATTCCTTTCCTGTAATATACCATCTCCTCATACCATATATGATCAAACTGCTTAAATTAACGAAACTTTCTAAAACAGCATGGGAACCATCTGGAGCATTTATATTTTAAATAACTGTTTTTTTTTTTACAGCTTCCTGGAATCATCTTGATTGTAGTTATTATATTTATTATATTTATTTTATTTACTATATTTATTATATTTATTATTTATCATTATTACAAAACTATATGCTTATTAGATAATACACTACAGACTCACATTTACACTTACAAACATTCAAATCATTAAATACATTACGCACTCAACCATTTTCATCGGCCCGATAAAATTCCCCTAACCCCCATTCCAAACCTCCCAAAAATATTCCGTTCACTTTTAAAAGTCGCATGGGTTCCCTGCACTTTTGCCACTAGTGAACAACAAAAACATCCCCTCCCAAATCCCCACGGGACTGTATGGGCGTAGCCTTGGAGCACAGTGTGGAAATTTACGTTCTTAGATATTCTTGGTTGTACCGGGCAGCAATCAAATTGTCTAAGAATATTGAATTGACCATGGCACCCCCTACAGCGTGGTGCAGACCCGTTATGCTATGCTATGCTAAAAATCAGTAATGATTCAACAAATCATAACTCGGTCAAAGATTTTTTGTATAACCTGGAAATTTCTGAAAAGTTGGCATTTTATGTCCCCTAATCTCAGAGAATTGCTCTTTTGTGGGTGAGAGAAGCAAAGCCTTGGCAAGATTTAAAAAAAGTTTTTTGGAGAATGACAGGCAAAACTTAACAATCAATCAACTCAACTAAACATTTTTTTGTAATTTTTAATTTGACTAAACATTTTCTAGGGCTTTTTTAACACCAAAGGAGAAATTTTACCCACACAAGTCTCCATACATTTTTGGCAGCTATCTTTACCAAAAAGGTAAAAGGCAAAAATACGATTTCTAAATCAAAAGCACATCACCTTTGTGAGAAAAGCCACTTTATATTTCACACTGCTTGTACATTGTACACTTATTCTTCGCCAAAAAGTTACAACCTACGGAATTCAACGGAATAGGTACTTTTCTATTGCAAATTATATTTTTCATAAAAAAAATTAGCAAAAAGATTTTCTAACTGGAATTGTTTTGTTTACAAAATATTTTAACTTTTTCCTACTTGTGATCAGCCTCTAGAATATCCAATTGTGTCAAAAGAAAAAAATATCAACACATAGTTGAAAGGACCTCCAAATCTCTATTAGGTTGAATTGCGAAACAAATTGTGAATTGATTACCGTCAACTGGGGTGAATTGGGACAGCAGTTTTAACCAAGTTAGAGCACAATATTTTGATTTTTCTGGTTGGTTTCGGATAGAACAGACTCAGACCAACAAAATGTGTACATCCATTTCCACATTTAAAACCTTTAAGTGCTCTAAACACTGCTGTCCCTATTCAGACTGTAGTCCCGATTCACCCCAGATGACGGTATTTACTTAATAAAAACTGAATTGAAATACAAAATTATTTTAAAAAATACCATTTTTAAGATTTTTTGTTTAAAAAAGTGTTAGCGAGTGCCCATTTCTGAACATAGTTTTGAGATAAAGCCACTCTAACAAAAAAAAATCAAAAGGGTAATAATTTCAATATTTTACCGTTGAAGATCAATATAAGACACATTCTGCGGCAATGTACACCTTAGGATGAAATTTTGAAAAGCGTGTATGAGCTATTTGGATATTTTTCCTCGATTCTAGACTACTTGAAGCTTCAAAAATCATGGTTTTCATTAATTGAACTTTTGAATATCATTATGTACAAGTTGGTTAAGTTATGCAACAATTCGTGATAAAATCAGCGTTTTAAAACATTTTCTAAAAACTCCTGGTTTTCAGCGAAATAAAATCCAAAAATTATTCTTTTGATTGCATTTTGTAGGTTTTTAGATGTACTAAACGGAAATGTCATGGATTTACAGTTTATCTTAAGTTAAGTATTTTTTCAAACTAGTGTAAGTTTACCATTTTATTGCGTTGCAACGTCACGAAAAAGCGACAGTTGTTTATGTCAACAGAAAACTAAACATTCAATCATGTTGATATTTCGGATGCTCTTTGTACTTGGAAAGAGCTTTCAAATGCAACCTAGAGCGACTAAATTGGTTGTCTAGATCCAAAGTTACAACAGGTTTAAGTTTGCGTTGCAACGTCACGAAATTTTAAATCATATTGGTCACATGGCAAAAAAGGTGTATGCGTAGTTGATTGTTGGAGATGAAAGGATAATAAATATTATATATGTTTTATATAATGTTTTCGAGCCTATTTACAGAAAAATTGTACATGGGTCATTCACAAATTCCGTCACTTAGGTTTGTAGCAACTCGAAAAAAAAGTAGGTATTTTATAAAACTTGTTGAGTAAATCAAAATAGACCAATGTTCACAATGGGGAAAAATTCTAAAACTTTCAAAAAAATAATCACGTGGTTACTGGATGGCCCCTTTATGATAAACTGATTTATGTGAGGGTTCATTCTAATACAACGCAACGAATTTTTTTATCGCACACCCTTAGTAGGCCAAATTACGGTGAAATTCACCAAACAATAATAATCACGTGATTGGATTGTTTTTTTTACAAACTTGTGTCACTTTGTTGTTGGACGAACCCTTACCTAAATGAGTTGTTTGCAACGTTTAGTTGTTCGCAATTAAAAATGTTATGTTGCGCAGGTAAACAGTTTTATTATTTCCTCAAATTTAATTTAAAAAGCGCAAAAGTCAACAAAATAAGTTACGTTGTTTGCAGATCACCCCTTAGGGGCCATCAACAAACGATATGGGCACTTTAGTTATAAATTTCTTCCCTCCTGAAAACTTGAAGCTCCATACCTCCTTTCTAAAACTTCCACGTGTTTTGTAAATTTCCCAAAACGATTGAAATATTAAGGGAGCGTTCTTGCATTACGTAACAAAACATTTATATTTTTAGACCCCCTCCACCCCCTGGTAATACATTTCCGATACATTTTTTTTGTATAAATCCTCGAACCCCGCCCCCCTCCCCCTTGATATTACGGCGTTACGTAATGCATGGACGCCTCATTACATGGAGAGACAAGGGGAGAGTGGGGGGGGGGGGGGTATGTCCTTCTTGATAATGGAATAATACAAATATTTTTTTTTACTTTGAAAATGCTGGGAAAACTTCGTATACTGTGAAAGCGGTATAGGGGGAGGGGGGAGGGGGTTTAACATGGGCGGGCCAATCAATTCACATGTCCTTGTACTGTCTTTTAATGTTTTATAATAAAATCATAACCTACAGTTGCTCAAACTAACAAAAACTATGATTTATTTTGAAACTAAAATTTCGTGACGTTGCAACGCAACGAAAAACCCTGTTTTCAAAAACAGTGCGTTGCAACGTCACGAAATGTAAATGGTCTTTAAAAATCGAGGTTTGATTTTTTCGAAAAACTAATGATTGCATTCGATTTGTTGGCCAATTTTACACTAAAAATGGAAGAAGAACTCCAAATTTGCCATTTAACAGAGCAGAGTTAATGGCGAAACATGAATTGGGTCAGGATTGAGAAAAAGTCACGCGTTGCAACGTCACGCTACATATTCCCCTCTCAAAAATAGGATATTCGCTTAAAATAATGTTTCAACATTGTTTCTTATAGGAAATTGAATGTACTTTCCAAATCTGTAATAACATATGTACCTTTTCAATTTATTTTGTTAGTTACAGCCGAAATACTGAAAAAAGAAAAGTCAAAGCGTTGCAACGTCACGGCGGAATGTGTCATAAATTGATAAAATGTACGATACTGTTGATTAAAAATGAACTTAATATATTTTTTTTTTTTTTCAAATTTTTGCATGACAACCAGCAGGTAGGATCAACAATGTTAAATTTTATGGGAAAGGGGATCTGAAGCTTGGTGAGAAACCACCAAAAAGCAGAATTTTTAAATCATTCTTGTATTTTTTTTTTGTTTTTAATTTGACGCCGTCCTTTTGAAACCAAATTTTAAAAGCAATTTGAGATTTTGTAAAATTTCAAAAGACCTTGACCCTGACTCAATTCTTTAGGTAAAAATAATTAACTGGGCCAATTTTGAGCCAAATCGGTTAAGGCTTGAGGGATGCTATTGATCGTTGTAGTTTGTATGGGAAAAAATCGCAAAAAAATCCAAATTCCGCCAAAAGGACAAGCAACTTTGTCGAGGACCACAAAACGATCCGAGTTAACCCTTACGAGTTATTAGCGATCTAAAGAAGACGGTTTTTATATGAAATGTTTTAAAATAAAAAAATAGCAAGCCATCTTTAAGCTTGTTCTGAGAAGATTTATGCATTGTTATAAAATTAAGGATTTGGGCTGCCTCGCCTAGATACTTATCACTAAGCCGGCTTATCACGAGTTCGAATCCCCAACATGTGAGTCATTTTTGTCGCGGTGTTGCTGCAATCCAAACACATGCAGTAATGCAACGCTATCACGAGTTCGTTTTACAAACGAACCTACATCGATGAAAACATTCCTAGCAAAGTTGGCATGTCTAGGTTCGATTGTGTACTACATTGGTACTTGCAGCAGACACATTGTAAAACATCAAGAACTCGTACTGAACACAGACACAAAGTATCAATTGCGAGTTTGCACCCAATAAAGCAACAAAAAACATTTTTTACGCACATTTGGTTCGAAAGAGAGCCCAAAACAAACAACCCACCGCCGGCGCGCATGTAAACAACTCGGCGGCTTGGCTAATCGACTAATTAAATCGCGTCTTTATTTGCGTTTTCATTTGGCGTTTGCGGCAACTGTGTGCGTTACGCGGTGCGCTGATTGGTCTATTAACGCGATTCCCTGCCCCTTCGTGTCCTGGCCAAGTGTTGATAAGAAATGCACTCACAATTCGTTCCAGACATTAGTCACGCTACTAGCACCTATAATTACACGCCAGCCCGTTTTTGGATTAGTTCCATCTGTTTTTGCTGCGTCTCCTTCTTGCACTCTAATTCATTACACCTGCTCCAGTAGTAGTAGTTGTGCAGTCGTAGTTGGTACCCTTAATTCGATCGAACACAATTGTTCGAGTACCGGCCGGTCTACACAGTGCAATCCTGGCCCCTGTTTTACCCACTTTTTTGTGCTCACTCAGGTTGTGATTGCCTGGTAACTACAACACCAATCAACACCTCTCCCTCTCTCTCTGTCGAGGCTGAGTTTAGTCAGTCAGCGCGCGATTACATAGTCAATTAAGTACATGTGAGAATGTGATATAAATAGAGCCGGTCGACCTCGCGAAAGACCGGCGCCGCGGAGTTGTACACAAGTGCAAACACTTCTTGAGCCCTCCATTAAAGAGTGCTTGTAGTGCACTGGATTTGGGCTTGCACTCTGTGACTTTGTTGTGACCAGTGTGGAGCAATGGCCCGCGAACTCGCTCTCGCGTCGGGGGTTCTGGTGGAAGATATGTTTCGAAATCGACGTTTGAAAGGTTCTCTAACGATTGTGTTAGGGGTTACCCTGTTCAATTGTTGAAAGCATGTTGAACTTGTTTTTTTTTCTGTCTTGCCATTGCACTTTGGAATGCATTTCAAGTGCAGTTATGTTTGGTTGTTTGGAGTATGCAAAGTAGCTAGAACAATGTTGTGTGAAATATCACAATCTAGACCAATTTGTATTTTAAAATGCTTGATTGTTTGAAATCCTAAAATCTTGGAAATTCTAAAAGGAACCATTAACAAAAAAGGAATACAAGGCAAACCAAAATGCAACCTAGCAAGCTTTAACAAAAAACAGCACACTTTTCAATTTCAAAAAAAGTTTTAAAAATATATTTTGAAAATTTTATTACGCATAGGATATTTATTTTACTTATGTTTCTTTCGTTAAAAACCATTCCAATAATATATTAGACGCTATTCTATTGACAGTCAGAAAATCACATTTTTTTTGTTAACTTTCCCATCAGCAACCGTAAGTTCCATCTTCAATGAGTTTAAGGCAAATTTAAAGCAAATTTTCGATCCTTTTTTCTAATGTTCATGTTTGGTCTACACTTGTAAGGTAATAAAAAAAAATATAAGAAACACTTTTAGGTGGATATAACTTGAAAACGATGCCACCCTTTACAAAAATGGACTCCTTCATTTAAAATTTGATTTTATACTTAAAAAAGAAATCAAATTATTTCGAAAAATCATGTTTGAATTTTGTGCTATAATATACATTATTTGTAGAGTGCAATTCTCTCAGATTTCAGTCATTTGATTTTTTTTGTATTTTTTAATCCGACTGAAACTTTTTTGGTGCCCAAAGAAGCCATTTTGCATCATTAGTTTCCATATATTTGGCCCTTTTGAAATGTTAGTCTTGATTTAAAAAAAATGAAAATATTGTTTTCGAAAAGATCGGAAAATTTCACAAATGTTTTATATTTTAACATTGTGAATCGGACCATTAGTTGCTGAGATATCGACATTAGAAAATGGTGGGTTGTTTGAGTGAGACTTATAGAAAACATCAATTTCCCTGTTTTTAAACCTTTGCATGGCAATATCTCAGCAACTAAGGGTCGTATCAAAAAAGTTCAAAAAAGCAAAATATAGAGAATTTTCTCAGCTTTTCAAAAATATTTTTTCATTTTTTCATGTTTATTTGTAGCATTATTTCATATACATTTTGATGTTGTTATTTACAGGGTGTAGTGTTATGGAGCACCTTTCAACTACGATTTGATACATATATCAGGAGATACATTTATGCAAGGATTGAGGTTTAGAAAAGAGCAGGAAAAGTTCACAAAAAAACTGCTACAATTACTTAGGGGAGGGGATAGGGGAAGGGAAAGCTTATTACTAGATCACAGATAAAGATGTCAGCTGGTCACTGACGGCGTAATTCCCTGCGCTGCTGAAGACTCAAACAGCACACACGTATTTTATCATCAACTCCGAGAGAGCCATGAATTGCTGCTGCTTGTTGCGGCAGCTACTCAGCCGTTGGTACATGTCCCTCGCAAGGATGAGGAACTCCGTCAGCGAGAACAGGTCACCGTCGGCAGCGTTGTCCTGCACAGGGGCAGGTTCTAGGCCGGCTGCTGCAACGCTCGCATATGTTCGCGACCATCCGGGAGGATGCGTCGAACTGCGATCAGCCGCGGGTTTTGTCGGTGAACTGGCAGGTGGCTTCCTCTTCTTTTCCTGCTGCTCGATGTACAGCTTCCGGGAAGTACATCCACGGAAGTTGGCGGTGTGATTGCCGCCGCAGTTAGCGCACTTCACGCTGGACTTGTGTTTTTCGGCGTTTCCGCCATCCTGGAGAGCCGCCTTCCGGGGTAGAGAGCAGCCTTCGGTGTTGTGCTCCTTGCCACACTTTACGCATCGCGGGGGCAGATTGCAGTTCCGAGACCCGTGTCCAAACTTCTGGCACCGGTGGCATTGCGCAGCATCATTCGGCTTCTTCGTGAAAAACCTCCAATTCACGATGTATCCAGAAAGGGTTTTAACCTGTCGGAGGTCTTGTAATTTGACAGTCCCTTTGTCAAAGTACAGCAGGTACAGTACATGTGTACCGGTTGCCGTACTCTTTTTCGAGAGCACCTTAACTTCGCGTGGAGCAATGTCAAAGTCCTCGAGTTCCTTCGTGACCTCAGGGATGCTCATCTCCCCAAGACCCTGTAGAACTACCTTTACCGGTTTTTGACCTCGGCAGTCGTGCGTGAAGAATTTCACATTCTTGGCCTTGAAAATCTCCAAAACCTTGGTGTAGTCCGCTTGGCCCAACGCAAGAACTTGCACCGCCACCTTGGTCACCTTGATGAAGTATTGAACGTTTGACGGTATCAATAAATCATCAACGGTGGCCGCTAGTGTGTCGATGACGTGAATCATCGGTGGCCTATCTCGAACCCTAGGCAGAGCACACTTGAGCATTTGTGCTTTCTTCGCCTCGTCTGCAGCTGGGCTATTGTTCTCCTGCTGCGTCGTACTTTTGTCGTCGTCTTCACTGTCGGTCAACATCTCGAACGAATTTGTTGTTGGAATTGTGATTCCCGTTTTGCTGGAGGATGGACCTGGTCCACCGGCTCCGGACGATTGTTGCGGCTTGCCGGAAGCTGACTCGGACTGCTGCTTGCTGGTAAGTCCACGTGTCCGGACGGGGCTTCTGGAAACAGTCACCTTACCGTCCGCTGAAGTCAGCAAAATTGCTGGTGTTTTTGCCGCCGGCGAGGAGCTCTTGTGGATGCGGTACAAAGAGCTGTTTTGGCCGCGTCCTCGAGCCGAACTCGAGTTGCCACGGCCGCGGCCCTTTTTACCCATCGCGTGGGAGCACACTCGCGGTTAATTAACGACCGTAAATCAGAAAAATCGGTGAAAAATCGCGCAGCGCAAAAACTTGTTGCTATTGGCTACTGGTGTTGCCAGTCCGATGAAAATATTTTTTCAAGGGTTGGCAAACATGTGCACTAATTTAAAAAAATGAAGAACTACGACTATTTTCAAAAAAAGTTACCTGATAATGGCTTTAACATGAAAACGGTGCATTTTATCAAAATTTCACTGAAGTATTTTTGATTGTAAATTTGATTTTAAATCGGAAAATAAAGTTGAAAAATTTTGGGATTTAGATTTTTTGAAAAAAAAATCAGTATTGATTTTAAAAAAAACATAACTCGGTCAAAGATTTTTTTGCAAAACCTGGAAATTTCTGAAAAGTTGGCATTCTGAAAAGTTGGCATTTGTCCCCTAAAAAATATAAAAAAAAAATATAAAAATAGAGTTTTTTTTTGCAAATCAAGTTTTAGTTACAAAAAAAGTTAAATTAAAAATCACCGATTTTTTTACAGTTTATCATTATTTTCATTGTAGTCCTTATCCAAACCTACAAGTTTGCCGAAGACACCAAATCGATCAAAAAATTCCTTCAAAGATACAGATTTTTGAATTTTCATACATCATTTTTGTATGGACAGCTGCCAAATTTGTAAGGAAAATTATGAGCATGAGCATGAGCATGAGCATGAGAGATCACCCATGGTTGCCCCTCCGTTGCTGAACAGAACCGTAATATCCTTTCAGCACTACTGATTATAGGCTTCGACGATCTAGTGGTGTTTCTCTTATCAACAGCATGTATGAATGCGCCGAAAAGATAAAACACCATGATTGCTAAAGCTAGATCAGTTGCGAATAGGTAACAGTCATTGGCCACCAACGGCGCCCGCCATGTCAGTTTGTAGACCTCGATTTTAAGGGACGGGAATGTTAGTTAGCGCAGGTTGCTACTAGGGCAGCTGATTTACTCTGTGCTTACACCCCACGAGCGCCAGAAACCTGAAAATTGTGTTAGTAGGGTAGGGTATATGGTCAGGATTCATCATAGAAGATGATGATGCGACCCAAAATTGAATGTTTTGTTTGGAGAGATGATGTATTATTCTCAAGGCAAGCAATCGGATGCTGCGGATGAGACATTTCCCGATTATTGATTGTTGAATTTCATTTGAATGGTTCAACCTTAGACAGCCGGCTGTGGAAAGATAGAACTGAAATCATTTGTAATTAGATGATGATATATTAAGCTCGGTGTAACATTTTTACTTGAGATGATTTTAGGGGATTTAAATGGTTGATGTTTAGTGGGGTATTGATTGGCGAAACGTAGGACGAGTTACCGAGCTGAAATGATATATTTTTCAATTTAAAACACGCGCGTTCTAAGCAGATGATCGTGTTGTGATAGATAAACTAGCGTAAACAAACCTTCATCGCATTTTACTACCGATGACTGATCGAAACAAAACCTGAACTGATCGAATACACGGCGACCATCGAAAACAATCAAAAACGGAAACAAAAACGACATACATAGAAACAAAGATTACGCATGAAATTTTCAATTATGGAGCATCTAAATCTTAGGCAAGATAACCAAACCGCCGATCTAATACGACATACACTCAATATGATAGCATAACGACGAAAAAAAACGAGTGAACCCGGTTGCGCTCGCGCCGCTAACTGTACAGGTGAACTGAATCTACTGTAATTCGACCGACAATTTTTCTTAGTGTAAAAACCTGCTAACATATCTTTCCTTGCCAAACGTCAGATAGAGACCGTCACTCGCACACAAGCATCTCAGAATTGTCTAACGAAAAATAAAAGCAAAAAAGACAAAAAATACAAGAAAGATCTCACCCGATTTCTGAGGCACCGACGAGACCGACCAAAAATACGCAAGAGAGAGAGGGAGAGAGAGAAACCTCTCAGCATTCCAGCGTTGCCACATGTACAGATTTATCTGTCATGGTACAGATTTTCAGCAAAGATTTGAGTATAGAATCTGTACGTACAGATGACAGATATTTGGGTCACCGTACTGATTTGTACAGATTTTCAGATAAAACAGATTCTTTCTCAAAATGATATTTTTGAATAGTTAAGTTATTGCAATTATCTCAACATTTAAAAACTTTTCATTGATTAAATCTAGTTTAACTTTTGAAACATTTAGAAATGGATCAAGCTTATATTTTTTAACGATCTTAGATCCATTTATGCTAGAATATTTTCTCTTAATACTAACCCCCAGTACGCCGCGGGTAATTGGCTCCCTCCCACTAAACTTTACACACAAGATCCTCTGTAGTTTTAGGTTTTTCTTAGGTTTAAGAAAACTGCATTTACAAAAGCAGACTCATTGCTAACCAGGTTTCAGTACCGACAAGGACCTAACAAAAATAATGTATAGCATTTCGTTCTAATAAAGTTATAACATAATTTCCAGCATTTCCCATTCTTCTCAAAAATGATTTTAAAATGAAGGAGAACACAGGTAAAATAAAATCTAAAATACTTTAAAAATTTAATAAAAGTTGAACTGAATCATACAGAAAATAATGAGTCATAAAGTTTATTGTATTTTTTTAAATTAATTTGAGTATATTTTTAAATGACATGAAAACAACATGATTTTTTTATATTCATAATCTTGCTATTGCATTGAAAGCATTTTTTGCAAAAAAAAGTTTAATAATAAAATTTATCTTTTTAGCATTCCATACTTTACATGCACTAAATTTGAAACATATTTACAACTGCCTTGTAGTTGCCTGAATATTAAAAAAATTAATCCTCGTTTTTCAAAACATTATTATTTGTTTCTTGAAAGGTAACGCCATTATGTCACATTAAACTATTTAATAAATGGAATCTGGTCAAAGTAAATTTTATTGAAAGTTTTCGATAAATCATGTTTTGCACCATCAACTGGGTCAATCGGGACTGCAGTCTGTATGAATATGGATTACAGTCTAACTTAGATTATTTAATTCTTAAATTCCTGAATTCTGAAATTCTGAAATTCTTAAATTCTGAAATTATGAAATTCTGAAATTCTGAAATTCTGAAATTCTGAAATTCTGAAATTCTGAAATTCTGAAATTCTGAAATTCTGAAATTCTGAAATTCTAAAATTCTTAAATTCTTAAATTCTTAAATTCTTAAATTCTTAAATTCTTAAATTCTTAAATTCTTAAATTCTTAAATTCTTAAATTCTTAAATTCTTAAATTCTTAAATTCTTAAATTCTTAAATTCTTACATTCTTAAATTCTTAAATTCTTAAATTCTTAAATTCTTAAATTCTTAAATTCTTAAATTCTTAAATTCTTAAATTCTTAAATTCTTAAATTCTTAAATTCTTAAATTCTTAAATTCTTAAATTCTTAAATTCTTAAATTCTTAAATTCTTAAATTCTTAAATTCTTAAATTCTTAAATTCTTAAATTCTTAAATTCTTAAATTCTTAAATTCTTAAATTCTTAAATTCTTAAATTCTTAAATTCTTAAATTCTTAAATTCTTAAATTCTTAAATTCTTAAATTCTTAAATTCTTAAATTCTTAAATTCTTAAATTCTTAAATTCTTAAATTCTCTTAAATTCTTAAATTCTTAAATTCATAAATGCTTTAATTCTTGAATTCTTAAATTCTTTGATATTTTTTAAATTTTATATCTGGGTATGATTTGAAATTCTAGATTTTAATTTAGAATTTTAAATTTTTTGGATTATAATTTTGAATTTGAAGGATTTTGAATATATGAATTATTGAATTATATTATTTCATTTTTATTAATTTTTAATTATTAGAATTTTAAAGCTTTGAATTTGTTATTTTTAAATTTTGTTTTGTATATATATTTCTTTTTATTTTTTTAATCTAAGATTTTTTTAGTTTTAATATTTGTATTTTTGAATCTGTGTGTTTATGGATTTTCTCTTTGGTTTACTTCTTTTCAAGCAAAATACAAAATCCTTCCTTTTAATTTCAAGATTCTGCTTTGTGAGATTCGGCATCAAAAGGCAATTCGGAATTTTCAATATTATAATATCGATTACAAAATTATTGATACATTTATGACTTTCAGTTGCAATAAAATAAACAAATTCTGAATATTTAAGTTTTTTTCACTAGAACTTTTGCAAACAAACTTCGCGCGAAGTAACGTCACGCGAAGAAACGTCTTTCCTTGGCCGTTTCTTGGGTGTTTTTATATGGAGTTTTGCGTTCCTTCCGAGCTGCATATCAGCGTTTAGTGTTGTCATAAGATTGTTCAAAATGCATGTTAAAAAAAAGTTTTTTACAAAAAATATACCGTACAGATAATGGTACAGATATTCGCCATGCTTGGTGCAGATAAGACAGATTTTTGGACCCTCTGATACAGACGAGCATGTGGTAACACTGCAGCATTCACTCTTTCACGACAAAGCTTCTTCAGGTTCTGCAACACACATACACACTCAGTTTCGTCGATTTTTCTTCGTCTCTCTCTCTCTTTCGTTGTCATCTCACGTCCAGCTTCTCGCAAGTCCCATGCAAACACAATAACCACTTCTTTCGCACTAACACATATTTCTAGAACTAGATTCCCTCCTACTCTGTGTTTTTTAAAGGTAGGTACTTAATCGGAGCAAAATCACCAGAATTTGGTGTGAATCATCTTCAAATGTGTAATCAGCTGCCACTTTCCGTGGATGACACCCACCCAGCAAACGACACCCACTCGCACACCACGGTGCACTGTGTCGCGCAACGTTTTTCTTCCTCTTTCTCACTTTTTTTCTGACACCTTCATTTCTTGCGCTGATCGCAGCAGGTTGAAAAAGCAACCACACTAATACCAACAAAATGATCCTGCAACCGGCACGATAGAGCTGCCACGAACGATGCTTTCTGCTTATTTTCTTGCCATTTTTCTTCACACCAATTCAACACTAATTTGAATTAAAGCAGGCCAATCTTCAAAGCAGATCGAATTAAAAATGCTTTACACTTCTGCACCTTCAACCTAAAATATCATCTGCTTTATTCTTATTTAACCTCCACCCCCGGACAGCTGCCAAATTTGTAAGGAAAATTATATGGACAAACCAATGATGCAAAATGGCTTCTTTGGGCATACATAAAAGTTTCAGCCGGATTAAAAATTACAAAAAATAAAATAAAAAAGAACGATTTCGTAGAGAATTGCTCTAGGGCAATCGATTTCTAGAAAATATTTCACGAAGGTTTTTCACAGTAGTTTTTTTTATTTAGTTTCTGTTGATTTAAGTTTTGCAAGGGCCCGATTTAACCAAATGTCCGGTTTTTCAACTTTTGTATATGCTTCAAAGCATCAACTAATTTAACAATTTACCTGGATGAAGATTTAATTCAAAAAAAGTTTAAAAAAATGTCAACATTGTTTTTAAAAGACTATGATTTTCCTGACCAAAATTTCCTTTTTTTTAACAAACTCTTAAAAGATTTGCCGGGACCGTGGTGTAGGGGTAAGCGTGATTGCCTCTCACCCAGTCGGCCTGGGTTCGATCCCAGACGGTCCCGGTGGCATTTTTCGAGACGAGATTTGTCTGATCACGCCTTCCGTCGGAAGGGAAGTAAATGTTGGCCCCGGACTAACCTAAAGGTTAGGTCGTTAGCTCAGTCCAGGTGTAGGAGTCGTCTCCCTGGGTCCTGCCTCGGTTGAGTCGCTGGTAGGCAGTTGGACTAACAATCCAAAGGTCGTCAGTTCGAATCCCGGGGTGGATGGAAGCTATGGTGTGAAAAGAGGTTTGCAATTGCCTCAACAATCAAGCCTTCGAACACCTAGTTTCGAGTAGGAATCTCGTTATCGAGAACGCCAAGGCAATGCTGTAGAGCGAATAATTTGATTTTGAATTTGATTTTTTTTTTAAAAGATTAAACAATAACAAGAAAAACACTTCCAAAAATGCTATACTCAGCATCGCAAAAAGTAAACATTTTTTTTTTTTTTTTTTTTTTTCTCATAACTTATTTTTATTAGGTCCTTTTAGGTGCTGCGACCAGGTTAGGACCGAGGAACAATAATACAAAAAATAATAAAAAGAAGATGATCATTTTCCCGCCCCATGTGTCAACAAGTGTGCGATCACATCAATCTGTTCCTCGGGTGTCTTGCACTGCCTCAAGCGAACTCTATATTCTCGATAAATGGTCCACAGCTCGGACTCGCTGTACAGCTTCCGTTCGCCTGGTTGCTCCTTCGGGGTTGCACCGGCGCCGGCGCCAGTGTTTTCTCGACTTTTTCCTGCGGGACGAGGATGCTTTTCTTCCGTCCCGACGGACGGCACCGCTCCAGGTAGCGGAGGAAAATCCGCCGCGGTGAACGCGGCTACAGCCGGAGTCTGTTTGTCCTTCTTCCATGCTGGCGGCTTCGGCTTGGACGCCTGCTGCCTCGACTGGATGAACTGCGCACGTTTGGGGCAGCTGCGGTCCAGACCCTCGTGAGATCCAGAGCAGTTGACACACTTCTTGGCTCGCGTTTCTTCTTCCTTACACTTTTCTGTGCTGTGGGCACCCCCACAGCTGCTGCACCTGGGCTTGAGATGGCAGTTACTGGTTCCGTGACCAAACTGCAAGCAGTTCTTGCACTGGGTCACGTGCGGTTCTTTGTTCCGGAAGGCCACCCACCGGACGACGACTGATCCCACTTTCTTTACCTTGCTACTCAACTCCTTGAGACTGGTGTGCCCCTTGGAGAAGAGTACAACGAAAGGTGTCTCATCGATGGCGGGGAGCTGCTGCTTCCGCTTGATGGCGTGAACTTCCAAGGCGTCCAGCTGATGTTCCGACTTGAGCAGCTCCTTGATGTAATCCGGTTCCAGGTTCGGAAGACCTCTCATCACTACCCGGTGCGGTCTATCACCGCGCCTTCCGTAGGTGTAGAACTCCACCTTGTTCTTCTTCAGGTGGGCTTGCACCGTGTCGAAGTCGTCCCTCTTGAAGCACGTAATTTTGGTGCCGTACCGCGTCAGTTTGTGTTCCGGCTGGACATCACATGTCGACATCACCTTCGCAAGGCGGGCGAAGCTTGTATTTTTCACCACCAGCGGCGGCTGCTTCTTTTCCCCGGCCGACTTGCCGGATTCTGGTACCACGGGGGTGGATTTTTCTGCGGCTGGGTTCGCATTGTTGTTGTTGTTGTTCTCCTCCGCTAGCGGGCTGAACTTGTTGTTGCTGAGCAGTTTTTTCACCTCCTGGCCATCGGCGACGGTGATCTCCTCCATAGCCTTCCTGCGCCGAACCTTGATAACGGGACGAAATTCGCCCCCGTCCTCTCCTCCTCCTTCGGAGTCTTCCACCTCCATGCCCGTCGCCGCCTGCGTTTTGGGCTGGAACCCGTCCGGCTTCTCCCACACACTTTTCTTCAAGGCCGCGTTCCAGTAGAACGGCCTTCCATCCTCAGTCCTGTGCTCCGTCCACACACTCTCCGCCGGAGCGGCCGCCGCCATGGCCGTCGGCGAAAGTTAAAAAAAAACACCGTCAAAAACGCGCTAAGCTCCAATCAAAGGACACACGTCTGCTCTGGGCGAGCTGTCAAACTGGGAAAAAAAGTAAACATTGATGAAGGTCATTCACTCAAAATATCAGCAATCTCGCCGCCTTATCAAAAGTCAAATTTACCGCTCAATAAAGCAAAAAAAAAAGCAAGCGGCAACGTTCCTCCACCAACGGTCGACGCTTTTAACCGAAAGCAATTCCGCGCTCGCCGGTCATAAATTCATCCAGCCAGAAAACAACCAAAGTGGTCAAATTTTCGCGACTCGCCTTTTGCTGCTACTGCAAAAATTGATTAAGAAATTGCAAGAAACGCGCTAGAGGTGATGTATCAGCTGGCCCAATGAAGGCAGATGTGAGAAATCGGCTTTCAATTTCTCCCTTTTTACTTGAGGTATTTTAAGAGTTAGGGAAACAATAGCAAACAGTGAATTTTAGGAGAGATAAAAAATCGCTGATGCCAGAAGGGGGCAAATGGGTGAAAAACGATCGGTAAGAAGTAAAAGTTAAATGGTTAATCGAGAGGAAAAATGACCACTATTATTTTGGCTTAATTCCTGGCGAAACTGTATGCTTAAGGCAACAGAAAATGTATAGCACTGCATCGATCAGATAAACACAAATCCAGTAGGGTTAAGGTACGTTAATTCGTCCAAAATTATAAAGTAGGTATAAGATTGGGGATAATGATAAATGTATTTTAAAATTGTATTTGTATTGTTAGAATATTTTGAAAAAAAAAATTAAGCCCAAAAAAGAACCCCTTACCCTACGCAAGTAAACTCTGTGGTGCAAGTATTTTTCGGCACCTCATGTGCCACGCGGAAAAAAAGAAGGAAGAAATGGGGCTTGAAATCGAAAGTGAAATGGTCTCAATGAATCGATTCGATATTGATGGTCTGTGTGTGTGTGTTGGTTTGTGGGTAAATGTACGGACGCGAAGCAAAATCGATTAACAAGATTTGATAATGCGTTAATTATTCCGCAGGAATCATTATGCTATCCGCGTGCTCGCTTGAGCTCTCTGGGGGTGGTTATATCATCTCTCGTCATGGAGGTTCGATCACGTCAGACTGTGGCAGCCTTTCTGGGTGGTGGTGGTCAATGGACGGCGTGGGAGATTTTTTATTTGCATGGAAGTGGGGAGTTGTTTATATTTGTGTTTGTCAAAGCATAAATATTTCATGGATATGAAGTCACTTCAAGTGGCTTTAAACTCCTAAATTTCCTAATATTAAAAAGACCTGAATTTCAAACTCAAATTTCATAAAGGTTGAAGCAAAACTTCGTAAAATATTTGCATTTTGTATTGGATTTTCTTTTGAAATGAACTTGTGAGTAAAATGCTCTCAGCCAACTTGAACCAACATATAGTGTCTTCTTTTATCTACAAGGACTTCTTTAAACAATACAAGGTTATCGTAAAATTTCCTAGAAATATACACCATAATGGATATTTAAGAAGCAGTACAATTTGTAAATTCAACGATTCCGTTAGTCTTTAACTAATGATTTTATTTTGGAACTAATTCCACTGAGCAAAAGTAACAGATTACAAACATTACTCAAGTTCAAACACTGCAGGTTTCACACTTATCTCACAAGCAGATAAATAAAAATATAAGCTTCTGCCCAGGCAACTTATCGTGGATGTAAATATTCCCATTTGCACAAATATACACTTAAATTCACCTGAACACATCCAGCGGAGCCGGGACTCGGGCCAACGTGTCCATCCATCGCAGACACACACACAGAGTCCCATCCATCATAGATATTTATAATGCGATATTTTTCCCGGCTAACGCCTGCCTGCCTGCCTGCCCAACTGATAAGATAGCAGCACCTTGCCCGGTGTGATATGCCAAAAGGTAACAACTCTTTATATGGGTCGCTCGGTAAACCACGTTTTGAAACGTTACACCGCAAGCTGTTGGAAGGAACCAGCACCGTTACAGTTTGGTGTTTCTGCGCCGGCCACCTTGAATTAGCGGGTTCTCGTCAAGCAGCCGAAACAACACTCCATGACGGACACTATTTCGAGCCGAAAACAAAAAAACAACAAAATTTATTAAAACATACTCGCGTTTAGAGCCAACGGCTCACGCAAGGTAAAAGTTGAAAACTGAGACCCCGAAAAAAACGAAAACGTGATGATGAATTAGGCGGCATCTCTCTGTGCCAACGCTTGTATAGTTTAGTAGCGGGTGCTTCCTGTGCCCATCACATCTTCATCACAACGACGCGGACAGATGATCAACGCGCGTTTCCGTCGTGTCTTGAAAGGGGTTATGAAGTAATACGGACCTAGTTGTTGCGTTTAAGTGCATTCCGTTTGGCGTTCAGCTGTGTTGGAAACTTGAGGGAAGCTTACCTGAAACAGGAAAGGAAAAAGGTTGATGTTTAGTATAGTGTAACACTGAATGAATAATCTAGTCAAAAATGATCAAAACAATCTAATTCAGGTGACGATTCTTTATCGCACCCCTCTAATGGCTCAAACCTAGAAAAAAAAATTCCGCGAAAACACCTCACTCAATTTGTCACGGCTTTAATGCTCCCTGTCAAGCTATGTGGGGTTGTAGTAGAAGGCAATAAAAGCTTTATGTTTATGCCGGCGACGAGTTCGTGCCGGTCATGAATGTGACCGATTTATGATCAATCGAACTTCATTGTTTGCGTGACACTGGCACCCGTTGATGACCGTTTCGATGTGGGGGAGTTTGTTCTTCTTGTTCATAGCGTTAAGAGAAAAAGTTAGTTAAGAGATTCCACAAATTAAATTTATATTTTAATATTCAATTTATAAAATTATTATTGTACTTTTGCATTTTACAAAAAAAATCCAATAATTTTTCCAAACAATTATAATTGTTACAAATGATACTTTTTCTAAATTTCGTAGCCGGCCTTTGGAAATTTAAATGATTACAAAAAAAAACATATTCTAACGACTATTTATTCTCAACAAACATAAATATCTTATTTAGTAATATTCCAACTGAAAATGTACTTTATCCTCATAAATTGAGGTAAAATTACATAGAAAAAGAGGTAATATTCAATCACCAAATGTTCAACCTTCCAAAATAAACCAAAAAATTAAATTGGGCAAATTTTAAAACAATGCGCTCAATTATATTTGTTTTAAATACTCTTCGTTCAAACATTTATTTTTATTTCATCACAATATTTTAGAAAAAAAAAAAACAACTCAAGGGTTATTCATTATTTTATACATTTTTTTTTTCACCGTTTGGTATGAATAATTGCTAAAATTTGACAATTTAAACAAATCTGCTTATGGACTACAGATTTGGTTATTCAGAGTCTCGATAGTTTTTAAACGTGATGATTTTGTGAAATGTTATCTATTTAAAATTTGTTTCAGTCAAAATAGAAAAAAAAATAACAAACATTTGTTAAAGTTTTTGTCCCTTGGCTTTAAACGAGCCGAAAACAATGCATCTAATTCCAAGTCTTACCCTTTATTTTATTTTTGATTTTCTTTGTTGGATTTTTGTAAAACTTAACAAAATCATAAAAAAATAAAAATATAAGTTATCCTATTGCCAAAATATTCAAATATTCGTCAGAATTTCTGTTTTTTTTTTAATTCCATTCCGGTTTAAACACCTAAACCAGGCCTGCCCAACCTTTTCGGCTCAATTTTCACATTTTTGATCGTCAAAATTACAATTGTTGATTTTTTTTATGGTTTCTTTGATGGAATCGGTTCTCAGATGTCCAGTGAACATAACTTTGATAAAAGCTTGGAAAAATATTTTTGCAGGTCGTTTTTATGTAAGTTTTAAGTGAAAAATTGGTCCGGCCCGCGGGCCGGATTGATTTTTGACGTAAAATGTAGTTAAAAACGACTTGTATAAATATTTTTTCAAACTTTTGGTAAAGTTATGTTCACTGGTCATCTGAGAACCGATTCCATCAAAGAAACCATGAAAAGATTAACAATTGTAATTTTGACGATCAAAAATGTGAAAATTGAGCCGAAAAGGTTGGGCAGGCCTGACCTAAACCTAAAGATATATTAAAGTTACAGACACAAGTTTCGATAATCTTTAATCAGTTAAAAAAACATGGTAATATCACATAGTATCCCAGAGAGGCTCCATATGGTGTGTTGATAGCAAGCGTGCGATTTACCTGCGATGTACCACGAAATGGAACTAACAATTTAATGCTAGTGTTCCCTCTGCTGGGTTACTCTGTGGTAATACAACACCTGGGAGTGGGTACATCTTTTATTTCAGAAAAAATTTGTAATTTTTACCTCTAAAAATGTGTAGATTTATAACTTTTCTGGTGTAACACTAGTTTTTAAGTCTAAATTGAGAGTCAAATTACATCATGTAAGAGGTTTTATTTAATCTCACAAATTTGTACATTTTTTACTGTGAACTGAGACATCAGAAACAGTACTACAAAAAAAAACAAATTTATTTTTTAGAATCGTCTAAAAATTTAATTTTGTTTATAGGACCTTTCAAAAAGAAAAAAAAAACTCCAGAAATGATTGTATATTTGAAATTCATGATTTTTTTCAACGCTCTTTTTCTCAACTTGCTGAAAATGCATATGGGACATTTATGCAAACAAGGGCAGTTTAGGGAATGAATCAAAATGATATCGATTTATCCCGGAGTTTTGAAGATACTAAACGAGACATTTCTAAAAACATTGCACAAATCTATCAAAGTAGTCCAACGGTCCAATCAAAATTTGAAGTTCGTTAAAATTTGAAGGTCGTCAAAATTGAGAAGCTTCCAAATTTACCGTGAATCAAAAATGTCCGACTCCCGTTCGTCCAGCTGTTCCGAAAATGAACCGATCCATGGTATCATCAGCAAGCTTGACAACCTGGAGAACACCATCAGTAACCTGGAGCTGGATGTCCGAAATGGTAATTCTTCAGAAATGAATTTCAAACGGCAATTTTTCAAGAATCTTTTCCCACAGAGCTCAACACCCAGCGCCTGCTGAACCGCTGCCAGCTCGCGATGGCCACCAAGTGCGAGGACACCCCGCGCGACCCCTCCCTGGTGGAATACCTCAACCAAACCGGCGGCTACGGCAGCATCAAGTCCGCCGGAACCGGCTCGTACTGCTCGACCTCCCCATACGGCGAATGTAACTGCCGCTGCAACCAGGCGCTCGCCATCTACCTGGACCAGCTGCGCCAGGCCCGGCTCGAGGAGGAAGAACTGCTGCGGAAGCTCAAGATGACGGAGATGAAGGCGCAGCTGTACCGGGGCAAGCTGATGGATGCGAGTGCCGTGGTTGAGCGCCAGAAGCAGGAGATTCTCGACATGAAGCAGAACGACGAGCAGGTCACGCAGAAAATCAACGCCGCGCTCGAGCAGGAGAACCAAACGCTGATGGACGAAATCAGTCGGTTGAAGCGACTGCCGGAAGAGCTGTGGGAGCGGGAACGTTCGCTGAAGGCCGCCAACAAGGAGCTGCAGGAGACGAAGCTGACGCTCAAGTCTCTGTTGTTGAACATTGAGTCCGGGTTGGAGGCGTGCGAGGACATTTCCGGCGAGCTGCAGCAGGAGCGGAGGCGGGCCTTCGACACCATGACCGAGATCGACGAGGAAAAGCGGAAAGGTAGGTGGCTGCCGTTGGCTCTCTCTGGGTTGACAGTGGAATTTCAGCAATTTGCATAATAAAACGAGGCCAATAACAGAGCAGAGTCGCTATTCCAAGCGAGTGGGAGAAATAAAAAAAGAGTTTCGCGAAACTAGTCTCGGTTGATGGGACGCGGTCGTCGTGAAATTGATAGTCAGATTAACCCCCCGCAGGCCGAAAAAAGCGCCGGCCTTGTTATGATAATATTTCGGGGACACTGATATCTCTCTGCGAATAGGGAGCGCGGATGTTCTAAATTTCTCTTTTTTGCATATTTGTCAGTCATGAACTGGGTTGCCAAATACAGCGAACTGAAGGAGCAGTACGAAACGGCCAAACAGCAGCAGGAATCGGTGTCCAAGCTGAGCCGGGAGCTGCAGGACAAGAGTCGCCAGCTGGAGCAGATTACCCGGGAGTACAGCGTACTGAAGGAGGAGAGCGTCGCATACGTGAGCGGTCCCTCGCGGGGAAATTAGTGTGCTTTTGAGTGATTAATTCTTGCTTTATTCAGATATCGAAGGTTGAGGCTCAGAGCGAACGCCAGCGAGCGGAGTTTAACGAGCAATACCTGGAGATGGAGTGCGAGAATCTACGGCTGAAGGTGGCGTTGGAGGAGCAGAGTTCAAAGACTTCGGATGCAACGCACAAGTAAGATATTGATTCTTTTTCTAGAGATTTCATCTAATGAATACCACTTTCAGGATGCAACAAGAGCTGGTGAATCTAGAGCAGAAGTTTACCGAAGCTCACGAGGAGGTCCGGATGTTGAAGCAGTACAACGAAGCTGCGGCGGCAGCCGCGGAGTTGGGATCTCGCAAGAAGGACAATGCCGAAGTGGACGAAACTTGGCTCGAACGGCAGTCCATAAACTGTAGCTACTGCGTCGGCGAGGACTCCACGAAGGAGTCCGGAACCGCAAGTGGCACCAGTTCGTTGGAGAAAGATGCGTCATCGAAGGGAACTGCCGACGAAGGTTCCAACTGTAAATGTGACGAAGGGGACAACAGTCTGACTATCACTTCCAAGTAACTGATAGAGACGTCGGTAAATGTTTAGTCTTGAACGATAGATAAACAATTCGAGCAAACAGAAGCAATTTCAGCGCGGTCCAATAAAATGTTTACCCAGAACAATCTATCAGAGTCCAGTATGTGCACAACTTGTCAGCAGTACCAACTTTCATCGATCAAAAATGTTCCGCGCGCCATTTGAGACAGGAAATCGTGTCACTTTACCCCCTTCCATAATGAGTGCTTTCGAGGTGGCAATGCCGCGCACTAGTTTCTCTTCCAAAACGGAAACCCAACCTTCAATCAAAACACCCGCTAGCTAGTTATTGTCGGTTAGGCCGGCGTTTCGCGCCTCCATTCTAGCCGTCGTAACACGCGCCACGATCTTCTGGTCGTATGTTGCAAGCGGGGTTGATCCACCTAAAAGGGGGATTGATTCTTGCTTAGGCACCTTGTCCGCACTAATTGAACCTCTGACTTGGAGTACACCCAAAGGCAAGCCACCACCATCTGTTGGTTAAAGAACGTGCTCAAACTAAGCGTCTTCTTCCCCCCTCGTCAAAACGGGCGTGAACATCTTGATCATCACACACCTCAACCTCGCTTTGGTTAAATGGAGTTCAATTAGTAGGTAGCAGCTGTGTGCTCGCGGATCCCACCGCTTGATTGGTGTCAATGATGGCAAATATTTACTTCGCGACACACATAGAGGTAAATCACCGAGAAGGTCGTCCCGACTCGCACAGTTATCAGATCTACGCTGAACATGGCTCATTTCCGATAAAGCTACGTCGATTTCCAGGGAGTTCTACCAGCTGTCAACGAACGTCAAAGAAGCTATCAGAACGGAACCACCTATTGCTGCCCTGCCGATCTATTGATTTTTATTATTTAATCCAATTTCGCTGTCTTGCATACCGACCCATTCTAGACAAAGTAGAGTTACTCTCTGTTGGTATGTGTGCAAGTTCTATGTGCAATCTCGTGTGTATGTGTGTCCGGAGTTGGGAACGCGATCCGGTTCCACACCGGTAAGCATACGGAATGGGGAACCCAGCAGGGCACACACAAACAGAACAGAGACGCGAAAACCGGGTGCGCTCGTCGTCGTTTTGACCAAACTGGTGGAGTTCAGGCCTGGGAGAAGAATACCTAGACAGAACGAGAGACCTAGGAAGAACGGAACTTTGTGTGGAATGAAGTGCAAGCATTCCGGGTCGGTGAATACCGTGCCGGTTGTGGACGAATAGAAGAAATCATGACCTATTCTACCATCATACCTTTAAAAAACCAATTTACGCCCAGCAGAAACGTTACTCCAGAACCGTGGTGCAATACCACCCGGATCGGGTATCAACACCGTTGTTTCACCTGAAACACATACACGAGAATCGGTCAGCCAAGCGTGAAACCCTTCGACCCCCCTTCCTGCAAGTCCACTCCCCCCTCACACTGTCCAGCCGTGATGTCGATGATAGGTTTTAATCTAGCAAATTACGGCACCTTAAAAGTCGATTTCGAAAGAAAACGGTATCGAAATCGCATTCTTAACATTACTTCGGCTTATCTTTCCCCGAGGAGGAGGGTGGGCTCGTGGGCCCCTCCAAAGTGGTTCAAATGTTTGCGCTAATCGGGTTATCGGAGCAAACACTACCACGAAATCCACTCAAGTCACGTGTCCAAACTTCAGTCTACTTTTGTCGTGTAGTGTAGAGTAACGCGTCGCGACGCCCCTTATCAGCGTTCTCAAGAGTTTTCCTTACACGGCCGGTTGGGAACATGGTTGCGAGGTAATTGAGCTCATAACCGTCGTGTAGAATGGGAATTTCATATCGAGTCGGAAATTGGATTAAAATTATAACTGCGATGTGCCCACCGAGTTCGGTTTGTTATGTCTCCTGGTTGGTAGTAACGGGCGTGACAAGCTTACTTCAAGAAAGGCTGACTGTTGTCCTTGAAAGCAATATGAGGTTTGTTTGGCTTTCGCTGGACAAGAATATTTTGGGTAAATAACATGTTTTTCTGGTGAAAATTTTAACCAACTCTTTGTTTACTGTTTTAGATTCAATTTTCAACCAAGTGCATTTCATTACCATGAAACAGGCAGTCCAAAAGTAATGGAATTTAAAATAGTTTTAAAATGTACAAATATTGTTTATATCCAGTTTATCTTTTAAGTTAGGGGTTCGTAACCAAAGATAACCCAACGACCCTTTGAATTACTGTGAACTTTGTAATCCTCTTTTTGCAAAGATTTCTTAAATAATGCTATTGAAAATTAATATACAGTCTAGACTCGATTATCCGAAGTTTCGATTATCCGAAGTTCGATTATCCGAAGGTTTGTATGGGACTTCGGATTATCGGATCATGAACATTTTTTTGTAGTTTTTTCATTTTCTTGTTTATAACATAAAATTCGAGTTCTGCGACCCCATTTTAGTCAAATTTGAGTTGCTGATTGCCTATTAAAAAAATAAAATGCCTTTTTTTCAATATTACATCACAGCCATTTTGGCCGTCATCTTGGATTTAAAAATTCTAAATCATGATTCACATTTATTGAAAATCAAGTTTACAGCTTTAAAAAAAAAATGCGTTTTTAAACCATAAAACTTTGTTTTTTTCCCCACTTCCCGTTGATCTACACAGTAAAAAATTGTGTAAATTTGGAAGGTGTAATTTTTAATATTAATATTGAATATTACCTCTTTTATGATGTAATTTTACCTCAAAAGCGACATTACAACAGAAAAGTGGTAAAATTACACATTTTCAGAGGTAAAATTACAGATTTACCCCTTCCCAGATGTAATATTACCATGATTTTTTTTACTGTGTAGAGTGGTCATATTTTGGCCAGATGCTAGTTTTATATGTACAAACAACCCCTGAAAATTTCAGGCAGATTGTTGAGGTCCAAACGACATTCCATACAAAGGGGTATGTCCTGTTCGTGAACTCGCTCTTAAAGTTTTATCGTTAGTGTTTTTCTATTCATCCTACATTTTTTGATCGAACTAACTAAAACTAAAATCATAATTTATAGTTAAACATATTTATCCATGGAAAACTGCTGCTTGGTAGCAGTAAATATCCATAGCAGTAAAATCACACGCGGCAGATTGCATAATCCATAACCGCCGGGCTTGTAATGAATCAATTTCAAGTTTTACAGTGTTTCCCGGCCAAACGAGAATCACACACATCACAATGTGCCGTTTACGATCCTGCTAGTTTGTCGCACGTAGCATTTTGTTGGGTCGAAAAAAGATACATTCTAAAATTTTAGAATCAATTTGATTTTCGCAGTCCTTAGTATCAATAAAAATGTAAAAGTAAAAGGAAATGCAAGTAAGACAAACTGACACTGGCTCTGATGTATGCAATGCGACATCATGATGACTTGCAATGCGGCAATGTGCAACTTGCTGAAGAAAACATGTATGACATGTGGCAATAATACAAAACTCTTGAAATATAATTTTGAGGATCCCTGGGTGCCTCTAGATAAAGCATTCAAACTGTACAACATGTCATCCTTATCTAAATTCAACGCAAAATTCACGTACGACAAGATAGCACGAAATCGAAATTTGCAAAATTTGCTATTGGACTGGACATGCTAGAAAACCGCATAAAATCGCAATAGCGGAGCTCCAGCTTGGACTGGAGCAGCACTTTCTTCCAGAACCAGACCTCTGCTGCTGATCTCGCACCAGCAGCCAGCTCATCTCAGAGACACTCGATTTGAATAATTTATGAAAGCCAACACACAGGGTACTAAAAAACACGGTCCACATTGGCATGTGTGCGCGACGACGCTCCGTCCATATGTAGGTCTGTTGTTCAAGAGTAAGCAACAAATGCCACTTGATGCGTGCTCCAAACAGACACACACTGGTCATCGGAGTGGCACCGGGTACTAGGGACTTGCTTGGCATCTTTTCACTGTAACGAGATGATACACCAGCGACGATTCTCGTTTTCACGCGTTGAATGCGAGGATTAAAATTTTCAGCATCCCCTTCTTCGCGCGATACATACAATTTCGCTCTGCTGCGTTAGATTGCCATTCAAGATGTTTGGAACAAAAGCAACAGCAAAAAAAAGAAGCTCGCCGCGCGTTGGATTCTGGCACGGGATCTTCGTATTGGTAGCAAACGGCGATGAATAGCGTGCAATTTGTGTTCTTGCTGGGCGCGCGCGGCTTTATCTCGATTCGGAGAATCTCGAGACGTCCTATTGTGAGTAGTCGCAAAAGGGTGAAGTCGCCGTCGTGTTCTGAATCACATATACGAACGAATCAGGTTCAACAAACCTACAATTGATGGCGTCGATTTTCAGTGCGCCGTTGTGTAAGTTTGATTCGCGATGCTTGTTTTGGGTTGAACTGAGTTGTAGCTATTTATTTATGTCACAGCAGCAATCATTCCGGCACCTTCCATTTCGGTGGTTTGAGTGTGAGCTCCGTGCACGAAACTCCAATAGAAATTCCATTATGAAGTAGGTATACACAGAGCTGTGGCACCGTTTTGCTTCGTTGACTCAATTAACCTTCATTTTTTTCGGGGAGAAACATTTACACAAAATCGTTCAATAACACCTCACTGAGAAAAAAAGAAATCTCAAAAAGTTTAATCAATTCCAAAACAAAAAACCCACAAAATTCATTCAGCATCCGGTCCACCTCTACCTCTAGAAACAGGTGACACGTGAGGGAAACACTCGACCGTCGACCATGTCTCATACCACACTGTACGAAAAAAAAGTTGTGTGACCTAATTCCCACCATGACAAGCGCAAAGATCGGGATGGAGCAGAGAGCGGAGTGGTGGTGGTGGTGGAGGAAGAAACTCTTCTAATGATTAATGGATATTCAAGGCTAAGGAAGTGTGGCTGTGTGACACACACTCATCTGAGTTGGGTGTTTTGAATGGAGAGTCTGCTTTCTCTACTATGAATGTAGGGTTAAGGCTTTGGTGTATTGAAGGGCAAATATTTTTTAGCAGAAAGTTTTGCTTTAAAAATTGCTTAATAATCACGAATCTTGTTAAAGTATTCTATTGCTTCATTTTCCAAATTGATTGTTAGAATATTCAATAACATCAAAATGAAATACAGAAAAAAATAGTTTAAAGGAGCCACAAAACTACATAAGATTGTAAGAAATACGAAATATCGAATGGTTCAATATTTATATTAAGTTTTTATTTCTTTAATTGTCAATAAACAGCTTGTTATTGTTATGGAGTTTTGAAATTCCTTTCAGCTTATATTTATAAATTCATATTCGCTATTAGAACTAGCAAAAAGGATTCACCTGAAGTAGGACTAATTTGAACAACGAAACCCTACTACAAAATTGTGATCTAGTTATTAATAAAATCAATTAAAATTAATTTTATTTTTATTTTTTTGCCAAAAAAATATAATATGTAGTTGAAATTACAAACCAGAATTTAAACATTTCAATAAAAAAAAACTACATTGCGCTTTGCGGTTGTCTACATCAAAAATTCACTAAAATTCAAAACATTTAAAATTAACCCAAACATGCTAAAAATGATTCTAAACGCAGGGGAATGCATTTTAAATTGAATTCAGTTGATTGCACCTAAAATTCCATTGACAATTTATTTGTTTTAAGTTTCAGTTTTAAAAATTGTTCATTATTGTGTGCAGTTTTAGATTGGTTTTCGATCAACACTTTAGGAGAAAAATTAAGTTAGTCTCATTCATCAGTCATTCTTGACGAGAAGTAATATGTCGGAAAGTCGTGTTGAAAAAAACTAGATGGCACTGTACAATTAAAGTATTTTTGGCATGTTTTTCACATTTCTACGAAATAAAAAAAATGAGCCTTTCTGGTGTACTTTATCCAATCAAATATATGAATCTGATAAAAATACAGTTTTGAAAAGAAAAGAATGAAATACAACAAAAAAAACTATGTAAATTAATCATATAATAAGCAATTCTCTGAGATTTCCGTTATTCGATTCGATTTTTTGTATTTTCATTCGATTTTTTGTATTTTTTAATCCGGCTGAAACAGCTGTCCATACAAAAATGATGTATGAAAATTCAAAAATCTGTATCTTTTGGAGGAATTTTTTGATCTATTTGGTGCCTTCGGCAATGTTGAAGGTATGAATAAGGACTACACTGAAAAAATATGATACACGGTAAATTTTTTTTGGTGATTTTTAATTTCACTTTTTGTCACTAAAACTTGATTTGCAAAAAAACACTATTTTTTCTGATATGTTTTAGGGGACATCAAATGCCAACTTTTCAGAAATTTCCAGAATGGGCAAAAAATCTTTGACCAAGTTATGAATTTTTGAATCAATACTGATTTTTTTGAATTTTTGAATCAATACTGATTTTTTTAATAAATCGAAATATTGGTCGTAAAAATTTGTCAAATTCATTTTTCGATGTAAAATCAAATTTGCAATCAAGAAGTACTTTAGTGAATTTTGATAAAGTGCACCATTTTCAAGTTATAGCAATTTTCAGGTAACTTTTTTGATATAACAGCAGCAGTTTTTATTTTTTTTTTAAATTAATACCAATGTTTGCCCACTCTTGAAAAAAATATTTTTGAAAAGCTGAGAAAATTCTCTTTTTTTGTATTTTTAAACTTTGTTGATACGGCCCTTAGTTGCTGAGATATTGCCATGCAAAGATTTAAAAACAGGAAGTTGTTTTTTCTAAGTCTCACCCAAACAACCCACAATTTTCTAATGTCGATATCTCAGCAACTAATGGTGCGATTTTCAATGTTAAAATATGAAACAGCCGTAAAATTTCCTGATCTTTTCGAAAAAAATATTTTATTTTTTTTTAATCACAAATTACATTTGAAAAGGGCGTAATATTGAATGTTTGGCCCTTTTGAAATGTTAGCATTGATTTAAAAAAATGAAAATATTGTTTTTATCGACATTAGAAAATGATGGGTTGTTTGGGTGAGACTCAGACGAAGATTTATTAACATGTGTTTTCATCCATGTTTCAAAGATCAATAGATGCCGGACATCGCACCACGTATTGATGTCGCCCCTTCTGATGGCAACCAAAATTAGGCCTAATTCCCGGTTCGAAAGCTGACCAAAAGCAAAAACTTTCCACATTCTTCGAGAGCCCTCTTCTCTCTCTGGCTCGGTGGCTCGCTCGCTGACTGGACTAACTTTGGCTCGTTAAAATCAACGCCTGCTCTTCGCGGTGGCCACAGAACCTCCACCGCCACCACCAGCCTCCAGGCAATTTATTTTATAGATATTCCCGCCCAAACTGGTCACTGGCTGTGGCCATCGACGAATTCCAATGGTCTCCCCCCGAAAATGGCTTGTTCCGAGGTTTGGCATACGATCACACATTGAGAAGTTTGGGGAAGAAGAGGAGGAAGATAACATTGTCGCCGTCGTCATCATCAGTTCTTCACGTGTCCGTCCAAATCTTCCAGAAGTTCAAACCTCATCATGGTTGGGCTCGAAAAATTGGTGCCAATAAAAGAGCGAGAGAGAGAGATGCTGATGAAAATAAACAAATTGGAAGAAGGGCCCGGGTCGGGATCGGCGACGGAAGAAACCGAAAAAAAAACAGGTTATCGCTTAAAATCCCCAAACGTGTCCGAATCGTGGCGCGACGTCGCAAGTGTGCGCAAAGTTTTTTGTTGTTGTTGTGGTGTAGCTTTCCTCTTCAAACTTGGCCACTTGTTGGCGGTCGAAAGGCCCTCCCTGCGCGCGCCACTCCCTTTTGCCAGCATCGGAGCCGGTTTCGGGATCGTCGTTGCTGGATTTCACGACGACCCTCTCTCTCTCAAGAATGAGAATGGGAAATCTAACGGAACGCGTCCACATTTCGTATGTGGCGATCTCAAGGTGAGAGTGTGTGAGTATGTGAAGAGTCCGGTGATTTCGGGAACCTGTCAACCCCCGGAGGGCACATCGAGTTGAGATTCCAGAGACCCCCCTTCGAATTTTGCGCTACGTGGCCACATCGCGCCACACACAATCATAAATACAGGTCTGAGATTTCAGATTTCAGAGTCCAAAGAATAAGAGTGCGAGAGAGAGAAGGACACTGAGGCGTTGCTGTCTTCGTCATCGCTGGAGGAATTTGTGTCTTCCAGGTCGACGTCGATTCACGTGGAACCGCCGCCAACGCAACGCAACGACGTGCGCTATCAACGAGGTATCATTGAACCTTGATAAGGGCGGTTTGAGTTCCAATTCTGTGCGGAGTTGTAGATTGATTACGGAACGATGTAGTTCGAAACAGGGTGACCACTTGCATAGCAATTTCCAATTCCTGACATTTTGCCAACTATTCTATGGTTTATAAAAAAAAATCAACATTTTCAACAATATCCATCCAATTGGCTTTAAACGGTTACGTAAAAAAAATGCACATAAGTTGACAAAACGTTGCCGGATCTTTAACATCTTTAAAAAATTTCAATATCCACCAAAGCACAAACGAAGCAAATGTTAAAAAAGATTATCTGAGCAAAAATTAGAAAAATAAACCTCTCAAATAATAAATGTCATGTAAGCTGCACCCAACCGGCGGTCGCATGATTGTGATACATGGCGGCATGAAAGTATATCAGAATCTGCATGAAATCTGTCCTCATGCATTTTTTGCGATATAGGGGTATGACATTTTTGCCCGTTACCGACAATTATTGACATTACCGACGGCTGTATTGTATTGCAGAAAAAAAATCTTGACAGAACGAGGATTGAACCATCAACTTCTAGGTTGCTGAGCCGACACGCTACCACCGCGCCATGGACGCTTGATGAATTGTGAGGGACAGAGCGCGAACATAATGTTCTCTCTGGAGTGTTGCTCGGGGACGCGCCAGCATTATATGTGTTGGTGAGAACTGCAGATCGCTGACATGTTCACACGCGGGCAAAATTGAGCTATGAGCTTGCTGCAAAAACTGTTATAAAATGTAACATTTTCTGTAGCAAATCCACTGTTGCAGATTTTGAGCTATATATTTCCTTTGGATGTGGTATTTCATAATTCACAACATCTATTAATAAGCAAAACAAATATCAAACCTCAAAAAAAATATATCGTCACTTGTGACACGTCAACACTCTACAGTAAAAAATATAGGACGCGTTCCATGTTGACGAGTAATTCTGCACCAGATACTGTGTAAAATTACGTCAGCGGGCTGAAACTTAGATAATTTTACTTAGATAATTTATCTCTGATTTTTTTTTATATTTTGTACCAGTTTTGGAAGATATTTTATCTGTTTCAAATTTATTGGACAGTTCGTTGAAAAACAAAAAGAATTTTCTCATGTAAATTGTAAAAGCTTTGCAGAAAGCTGGGTCTGCTACGATCGCTCCCTAGTTAGAAAGAAAGTGTCATTTTGGAAGGTGTAAAACTTAATGATCAAATCAAATCAAATCCTTATCGAAAACGCATTTTTCTGCATTGATAATCATGTTTAGCAAGTTTGAGCTGAATTAAAAATATTTTGATTTTTTTATAAAATTAAAATTCTAATGTACAGCACGGCAAAACTTCAAAAAATTTTGCAAAGGCCTTAGGCTGATAAAGTTGAGTTATACTGAAAAGGAGGTAAATTTACATGTTAATTGTGACATTAAAAGCGTAATCATTCCCTAATGTATTATTTATTATCATGAGTTTTCTTACTGTGAAAACGGCTGTTCTGCAATTAGGGAGACATAATAATCATAAAAGGTAGTTAGTTGAACCCTCTATACGCAGCAAAAAAAAAAGTTGAATTTTGGAATGTTGAAAATTTTGTAGGTTGAATATTAACTCTTTTTTGAGTAATATTACCGAAAAAATGTGTAAAAATGTGAACCTAATGAATACTCACCAGAAACCCCAGAAACTGATGAAAATTTATCATTTTCTGATGTAATATTACATTTTTTTACACAAAATCTGTCACCATTTCCTGATGAATGTTACACCAGCTTTAAGCGGGCTTAAATCTTCAAATTCAAAAAACTTTTTAACATTTTTTTTTATTTTTCAAAAGCAATGGAAAGAAGAACTCTTAAGATTTATTAAAAATGAGGATTTGAAATTTGACTTGGATTTTTAAGTGGTCAACTTTGGCTGCGTTTTGCCTTCCTCACCTTACTGAGGAAAGGCTATAAAATCACTCGGAAAATGAACTTTTTAATAAGACCTCCTAGACCTACCTTCATTTGTACATATCGACTCAGAATCACCAGCTGAGCAAATGTCTGTGTGCTTGGCTGTATGTAGACATGTGTACCAAATCAATGTCACTGGAATATCTCGTCACAGGCTCAACCGATTTTGGCCGGAATGGTTTTAATCGATCCGTCTTAACGTCCCCTAAGTTGCTATTTAAATTCATGCAGTTTTATCATGTATTTAAAAAGTTAGGTTAAAAAAACAGTTTCATATTAAATTAAAATTATGGTAAAAAGGGTGGTTTTTTCATGAAACCCTCACATCTTACATATTTTTAGAAAGCATATGAGAAGACCTTTTAGGTGGAGTAAAAATTTTCAAGATCTGACTTACCTATCTTAATTAACAAGCAGTTTAAAAAATGGTCTGAATTCACATAACCTCAACTGGTCGGGTCTGATCGCCACGAAAAAGCCGTGTAGAGGGATGCCATTTTCCTCAAAGGCCGTGTCTGTATAATCTTGACAAAAAGTCTGTAGGTAGTCTGTTTTTTTACTCATCACTAGGGTTAGTGAAATTTCACGATTTCACGGACAGCGTGAAATCCGCGAAATTTGGCTTTTTCCGCGAAATCCCGTGAAATTTTATGTTTGTGTGAAAATGTAACGATTTTTCATAAAATAACTTATCAAACTTAAAAAGGAATAAAAATAATGTTATGAACTACTGTAGAATTAAGCGAGTGAATACCCTGGTTTTATTACTAATATAGGGTTAATGATTTTTGACGGTTTCGTAGACGGCGTGAAATTCGTGAAATTTATCAATTTTCTCGAATCATTGAATGCAAATTTGGGCAAAAAAAATAAATATTGAAATAACAAGCCATACTCTCAACATTTGCATGGAAAAAGTGTTTTAAAATGCATTTTACACTAGTTCAGTAGTTTTGCAATCATTAGTTTTCAAAAAATGTAAGATTTGACGAAAACAAAAATATTAGCAAAAAAAAACATTTTGCGGTAACAAACATCGAAAATTTTCAGACTTCGAAATATTTTTAAATCAACCCAAACATTCTTAAAATGATCCCAAACATTCTAAAAATGGAATGAAAAACGCAGGGGAATGAATTTTAAATTTATTTCAGCTGATCCATTGAAATTTTTAAATTTTTCGAAAAAATATTTTTTTTGTCCCCTGATTTTTCGGGCCAACTTCGAAGGGAAGGGGAGGGGGGGAGACAAAAACTTTTAATAAAATTTGTACCAGCCTAACAACTTAATAAATATTTCATCCAAAAAGAAAATAAATTTTATTAGTTTTCAATTAAAAAGCTTGATTATATATGTGCGTCAAGTTGATATGAACCATTTGAAGAAATGTTGAGATTGAAATTTAGTAAAGATTTTTTTTACATAATAATACATAATGAAGCATAAAAAGTAGTTTCTGTGATTAAACATAGGATTTTCAGAGTTATTTTAACATTTTTCTAGTTCCGCGAAATTTGCGTGAAATTTGGTGTTTTGAAATTGAGGTCCCCGTGAAATTTGCAATTTTCGAGCGTGAAAAATCACTAAGCCTACTCATCACTTATTTTTATTAGGACCTCTTAGGTGCTGCGAACGTTAGGGGAGATCCATAAACATGTGGACACTTTAAGGGGGTTGGAATCACTATAAATGAGAGGAAGGCACCAACCACCTAAAGGTGGATTAAGTAACGTTTTATACTAACATTTTCTTACAATTTAAATGCAAAAAAGTGACTGTAAAAACATGACAAAACTAAAAAGGCAAAGGAAAATGTGATAGAATACGCTAAATATTATCGAAAAAAAACATAAAACAAGAGAAGTAAAACAAAAGTTGCTCAAAATGACATCCTAAACGCGTGAAAAAATTAAAATTTGGAAAAAAATTGGGTATTAGAGGGTTAAATAATGTAAGGATTGTTTTTTTGTGACCGGAGTGACCACCCAGTTCAGATGATGTTTAAATGTGTTCAGTTGATTAGAGATTGTACCAGCAGTATCTTTGAGGTATTTGAACGTCACTTGGTGACAAAATGTGTATGTACAATGTACAATAAAACAAAATGATGATAGCATCTCTTGGTAAGCTAAATCGCAGCTCAAAGAAGTTTATACGAACGGCGCATTCTTAATTCTAGATTAAATTTTCAAAACAACCTATCCCTCATGGGTTTCCTATGCAGATAGGACCTTTTGAAAATTTAATCGAGAATTATTCTCTTTTCCCCATTTTTCACAATTGCGCACACCATCCAGTGATAATCACCAGTGTTTATGCCAGTCGTCGTCGTCGTCGTGCGAAATTCATCCCATCCATTCCAGGCTGCCAGAGGTGGCAATAGCTCATCTTCCCGGTCCCGCCGCAGCACATTTCAAGCCCCGAGAATGGTTGGTGATGATGTCATTCATTATAATAATCTCTCTCAACTCTCCGGGCCCTCTGCTGGTGCCATCAGCCATTTTTAATACACTTTGGTGTCATTCGACGTCCAAAGCTGCTGCTGCTGCTACGCTTAGTTCTGTGAATTGTTCACACATTCTGAATGGGGACACTTCGCGAAGCACTTCCTACTGCTGCTATCCCGCTCGGAGTCCAGGTCCAGGTCGGGCGGCATGTGTCTGCTAATTAGCACTTTGATGCCATGTTGCCCCCCTCTACACAGAGAGAGAGAGCGTCCAACATTGACCAAAGTGTCAAATCTATCGGGATTGATTGTATGGCCGACCCCGGAAGATTCGAATATTAGAAAGCCCGATTAAAAACGAGTTTCCGAAGAATGTCGAGTTCTACGACGCCACGCCAAACAAGCTTTACAGATCCCCGCCCCGACCATAACTGGATGCTAATGTAGCAGCGCTCGGCCCGGGACCTGTTCCCGAACTCGAACACCAACTCGGATTCGGAATAGATTTTAATCAATGCGTGAAATTTCACCGCAACAATTTGCTAATGATGTCAAATAACGTCGTGGAATATAGCCTGGAGAGTCCGCGATTTTGGAGCTCTCCGGTTTTGTGGAGGACCACATGATATTTCCACTTTCAATTCATAATGCCGCGCAAACTGTGGAGTCAGCGGCCGCGCTAATTGATCCGACTTTGACATTATCGCCTTTGAAGTGGTATGTTGTTACACGTACCATACCAGTGCGATTGTGTGATAAAATAAAAATGGTGAACATCAGGAGTGTAACACTCACAGGCAATGTTGTTATCTGTGTGATGACTGCTACATTGGTTGTCATTGAAGGTTGTGGGCCTTTGGGGAAACTAGATTATTTTCGCGTCGTTCTCACGTGATTTTCTTCAGTGCCGTCATAAAAAAACATTCCATAGCATCGCAGCTCGAAAGGCACGTCGCCGAGTATGGATTCGCTTAAAATTGAACTTTTTTTCAACTGCTCCGAAAACTTTATACTATTACAAGCTGAGCCCGTCAAACTTCGTTTTGTCATTTTTCGTTTGTTCGCTTATTCAGCCTCCTGTGATCAAAATTTGATTTTACGTAACTTTTCCCATACAATCTGCAGATTTACCGGAATCGGTTCCAGAGTGGCCAAAGTGTCAATTAGTTAGCGTAAGAACCTTCCTTGGGCTTATACGAACCCTACGCAACAAAGAGCACCTCGATCCGACGCTCCGTGTTGAATTGATTCGCGTTCGAATAAAACCGTCGAAATTTTATATATATATAGATTATTAGTATTCATCGTTCAGCAGTTTTTCGGTAAAATGTTTTCATTGATAACACCGACCAACTAAATTTCTGCGCAGGCTGAACTCAAGGGGAAGCGTGCACTTTAGGGTCCCCATAATCACGTGCACTTTGAATTTTTCAAAATATTCAGATATGGTTTTTCTTCAAAGTTTGTATGGAAAACTAACAAAAATAACTAAGAAAAACTAATGAAAAATTAAAAAAAAAAAACACACACATTCCACAATTTCAATATGTTAATGCAAAATGGCATGAGCAGTTCTCTCAGATTTCGGTCATTCGATTCATTTGTATTTTTTAATCCAGCTGAAACGTTTTTGGTGGCTTAGGTTGCCCAAAGAAGCCATTTTGCATCATTAGTTTGTCCATATAATTTTCCATACAAATTTGGCAGCTTTCCATACAAAATGATGTATGAAAATTCAAAAATCTGTATCTTTTGAATGAATTTTTGCAAAAAAAAAACTATTTTTAATTTTTTTTATATGTTTTAGGGGACATCAAATGCCAACTTTTCAGAAATTTTCAGGTTGTACAAAAAATCTTTGACCGAGTTGAATTTTTGAATCAAAACACTTTTTTCAAAAAATCTAAGTCAGTGTTGCGATCCTCACGCGCTCGTGAGCGCTCATTTTTCGCTCATTCGTGAGGAGGAGCGCTGCGCGAGCTAGCTCACGTTTGCCCGCGCTCACGTTTGCTCCGATTTTTTCAGCTCGCGTTTGCCCCACGATTGCGCTCGCGCTCATATTTCGCTCACGGAGCGCTCTATTTGGAAGTATTGCTAATCGTTTTATGTTAATGAGAATGTTTTTTTTTTCAATTCTGATCGAGTTTTTTGCTTAAGGTGCAGCAGGGCAGTGGAAACATTACTTAGTGAACTATTTTTTTGATATAGTAATTGGAATAGCTTATTTTCATTAGCTATGTTTTTGAATAATAGGTTGGATTCGCAAGGGTCAAATCATTTTGAAGACCTACAGTCAGAGTTGAAAGTATAAATATTTTCGAATTAATAGGCCTTATCTTAATAATAATTAAGGTAAGCAAAGACAAGTGCTGGGGGAAGGGTATTAGCGCCTGAAGAAAATGGCCTTAAAACCTTAGAAAAAATTACAAAACAATTCAAGAAGATTTATGCTCTGGTAAGTTTGATTCGATGTTATGTTCATTTGTGATTAAAATATAATATTAAACTATTTTATGTACCTAAAAAGTTTTTTGACTACCTTTCCAGAGTGCGAAAATCATTCCGTTTAATAAATCTTTTGGATTGGAAACGGCTGAGTATTTTTAATAAAGTTAGTCTTTCTCTTCCTTATTCTAGAAAATAGGGTAGGAATTTCCGAACATCAGGGATGATTGTAACTCTTTTAAAGCTTATTTCTGGGTTTTTTTTAAAGGTACAATAAGGCGGTTTTTTTTTTTTTTTTTTTTTTTGGGAGGTTGATCCAGCCGCACATCGTTGATGTCGAAACCTCTAAACTGGGCCCTCGTCCTGTCTCGTCCGTCAGTAGTCTTGTCGTACATTACAACTAGAACCAGATCTGCCAATGAATTAGTACACTTCGACCAAATAAACACTGACGCTGTATGGATCTGACTCTAGAATAAATGCACAGTTGTGTGTTATTCATAAGTCCAAAATGTTCAATTATTCATATAAGTCCAAATATTCATTTGCGGATAACTACCTAACTTGAATTGAATACAAGATTTAAAGCAACCTATCCGAAAGCTACTCTTATCTCAAGTCCCCGACATTTTAATTAATAGCCAAAAAAAAACGTTTCTTTTAAAACCTGTCTGGCTTCTTTTTAAAAAAACAAAAAAAAAATAACAGTTCATATTTTACAAGTCGTGAATAGAAAAAGAGACGACCATTTGATCGTCAGAATTCCAGTAGATCCTCGATTCGCAACAATGGTCGATACAATCACAATCCAACAACCGTTAGTTCAACAGATCAACGAACTTAGTCCGATATCATTTCACTATTGATTGACTCTACGGAAATTTTGACAAATCATAATGGTTTTTATGCTACTTGAATGAAAATCACCGATTCTGATAGAATTTCTAAATTCACTGTTACTAATTTTGTCCCTAAATAACTAAAGGCAAAGTATTAAAAGTTGATATTTATAGTTAAAATCCTAAATTCTACAAAAACTATTTTTTTAAAAACCCGCATCCTAACCTGACACCCACATTAAGATAGGGAAAAATCACATATGTAGCGGTTCATTGTACAAATGTGATATTTCCACTATCGGAGAACCTCCTTGTCTCGATGACAGCTTACCGGCCATCGATTAAGCCCTGAGACTGCGCCAAAGTGGGTTCTCGCAGCATAAAGTGGTGTCCATGTGTAAAAATGGAAGCTTCAGCAATATACTGAACACTTCGATTTTAATTCCACATCGAATCAAATCATACTCTTTGCCAAACAAGCATCAAACCTATGACACTCATTATGACAAAGCCCAGGGTTAAAGGTACAATAAGGCCGTTGCAAATATTTTTCAAAGTTTATGCGACAAAAAAAATTCCATTCCATTTCATTTCCATTCCATTTCCATTCCATAAAATTCCATGAAATACCAGTGTACAGTCCCACGAAAAGTTTTTTTTTCGCAAAAAAAAATCCGTCAATACATCGATATTTTGAAAACCAATAATTGGAAAGCAACTGGACGCATGTAAAATGCATTTTGAAACACTTTTTTCATCCAAATATTGAAACCTAGGCTTTTTCATTTTTCAATTTAAAAAAAAGCCATTCATAGGTAACTTTTTTGAAAATAGTTGCAGTTTTTCATTTTTTTAATTAGTTCACATGTTTACCTATTTTTGAAAAAAATATTTTTGAAAAGCTCACAAAATTCTCTATATTTTGCTTTTTTGAACTTTGTTGATACGACCCTTCACAGCAAATTCTGATGTTCGTTTTCAGTTAATATTTACTGAAAACTGCACTACTGAAACTTTCAGTTAGTTTTTCGCTGAACATCAGTAAAAAATTGTATGGAGCTGTCAAAGTTTGCTGAAATTTCTGCAAGTTTTCATTTACTGAAAATTTCTGTAGTGTAGATTCAGTAAATTTAACTGAATTCAGTAATGAGAAATTGGTGTGTTAATTGCTGATATATTGCCATGCAAAGATTTAAAAACAGGGAAATTGATGTTTTCCAAGTCTCACCCTAACCACCCACCACTTTCTAATGTCAATATCTCAGCAACTAATGGTCCGATTTTAAATGTTAAAATATAAAACATTCGTGAAATTTTGCGATCTTTTCGAAAACAATTTTTTTTAAATCAAGGCTAACATTTCAAGAGGGCCAATCTTTCAATATTACGCCCTTTTAAAATGTAGTCTTGATCTAAAAAAATTTAAAATATTGTTTTCGAAGAGATCGGAAAGTTTCACAATTGTTTCATATTTGAACATTTACAAATACCACAAACAAATTAAAATGCATTCTCAATTCGACCTTGATTCTTCAAGAATTCCTTGTATTACAACATATTTCTCTCTCTACAAAATTCACACAAACAAAAAATACCACAAGAAGATCTTCGGTGCGTTTCAAGCTGTATGCCGATCATCCAACCGGTAAATCCTCAATCTTTCGTTGACAACACCCAAATCCCACCACCAACACACAGGGGGAAAGCAGGAATGTAAAAATAACCTTCCCAACGCCGAGAGAAGAAGCATCCTCCCACCAAACACTCAATCTTGGTAACACTTCCACGCGAGTCGGCGCCCACGCTTGGTATTAGAAGTGTGTGCTTCTATGAATTTTCGATCAGAAAAGGTACAAAATCCATACAGGTCAATCTCGACGCGAAGGTCTCGTGACAATAAGGGGGGAATTGCTCGTAAATATTGTATGCTGGCCTCTGCCATTAGATCTAACTTTTCAGTTAAACCCGGGAGAGGACAGGGTGTGTTGTGTTGCGCCGTTGTGCAGTACCAAGCGAACCTCCCTCCAAGTTCAAGGTTGAGACGTGACGAGAGAGTTGAGTAGTACTGAAATGGTTTAGGTCTCTTACCTTTTTTAACGCAGGTCAACGGCAGGCTGCAGGGTAATCCTTTGGTTTTCGGGGGGATTCCGGACCGGAAGCGGGAACAACTCACTTGTTAATTTATGCCACAACACACTTTGAAAAACTTGCTTCTTCTCGTTGTGGAAGGGACTCCAACAGTTTACAACTTTTCTGAATTCTACAAAACACGGTTTACGTGAGCAGAGAAGGCCTCAACCGACCTCAAACCAGGTGTAAAACTGGACACCCCGAAAAGCTCCGAGCTCTGTAAATAAAATATTTAAATTTCGACTTCGACTCTAAACATTCCTAAACATTCCCGAAGGCGGTGGTTTCCAGTTTCACACCCGCTCGTTTGAGGCCCCCCTCCTGTCCACCCCTTCCCAGGGGGAGCACTTTTTGAACTTCCAACACACACAAAACGCGAAGAGAACCGTTTTATTTCCGCCGCGCAGAACAAAACGTCAAAATGGATGACGTTTTAATTATTTTTTATTCTGTATGTTCTCTCCCTTCGGGGCCTTTCGCTGACCGATGACCACTGGCCACTCACACACACACGAGCGCAGGGGGGAGAAATTCTGCTGAACACGACAGCAAAGTGGCCGCCGCCGCGGTGAACGGGTTTTACTTGAAAAAGTGGTCTGCCCGTCGAGTAAAAGTGCGTTCTTTTATGTAATCGCAACGCGTGTGTATGGCGTTCGCTAAATTCCGTCACTGGTTGCACCGATTCCTCCCGCGGGACGTCGCACTCGTGACCAATTTTTCCTCTTGCGCCTTCTCCCAAGGGTAGGAGAGGAGACAGCACTTTGCCTAATTTAATTTGCGCAACTTTTTGCACTGCTCCCGGGAGCTCCCCCTCGCTAAAGTGGCCGATAACGGGGTGATTTTCCTCCGGAGAACCGACGACGTCACACTGTTTAGTGGCCACCGTGATTTCCACGAAAAAATTCCGCGACACTCACTTGACAGCTTCTTCGTTTTTCGCCTCTCTCTCTAAAAAAAACACCACCCAAATTGGCAAACAAGAAAAGCACACAAGAGTTGGAAGAAAAAGCTGTCCCTGGAGTAAACACCGTCGTAGCAGGTTCCACACCACCAAAAAAACACCGTAGAAAAGGGTCTCCGAACCTTGTCGACCGCGGGACACGACTTGCGTGGTCAAACGTCTACTAATCACTGAACGACGACGGGGAAAATTTTGCTGACGGATCTCGTTGTCGTCGTTGCGTTGCGGGCACGGTGGGAAAATGAGAATGTTTTTCTTCTTTTAAATTAAATTTAAAAAAATTTCATGTTTATTTTTGGCACGATATTTGGGCAAATTTTTGGGTTTATTGATTAATTGAATTTCATAATTTGTAGTATATTTTAAATCTTTTTTTTTAAAGAAATGTGTCCTGAAATCAATTTAAAACAATAAAACTAAATATTTCTTTAGAAATTTCAAATCAGTCAAAACTAGCCATAAATGGTTATTGTTTTTCTCACCGTGCGTGCTCCAACACAAACAAAACGATTTTTTGACCGCGCGCTGTCAAACGCATGCACTGAAGAAAAAGTTCGATGAGGGGTACTCAAATTAAGCAAAACTAAAGTCGAACAACAGTGCAGGCTAAAAAAATCAAACCGATTTATCGATAATCGATCGAAAAACTTCTTAAATTCTTAAATTCTAAAATTCTAAAATTCTAAAATTCTAAAATTCTAAAATTCTTACATTCTTAAATTCTTAAATTCTTAAATTCTTAAATTCTTAAATTCTTAAATTCTTAAATTCTTAAATTCTTAAATTCTTAAATTCTTAAATTCTTAAATTCTTAAATTCTTAAATTCTTAAATTCTTAAATTCTTAAATTCTTAAATTCTTAAATTCTTAAATTCTTAAATTCTTAAATTCTTAAATTCTTAAATTCCTAAATTCTTAAATTCTTAAATTCTTAAATTCTTAAATTCTTAAATTCTTAAATTCTCAAATTCTTAAATTCTTAAATTCTTAAATTCTTAAATTCTTAAATTCTTAAATTCTTAAATTCTTAAATTCTTAAATTCTTAAATTCTAAGATTTTTAAATTCTTAAATTCTTAAATTCTTAAATTCTTAAATTCTTAAATTCTTAAATTCTTAAATTCTTAAATTCTTAAATTCTTAAATTCTTAAATTCTTAAATTCTTAAATTCTTAAATTCTTAAATTCTTAAATTCTTAAATTCTTAAATTCTTAAATTCTTAAATTCTTAAATTCTTAAATTCTTAAATTCTTAAATTCTTAAATTCTTAAATTCTTAAATTCTTAAATTCTTAAATTCTTAAATTCTTAAATTCTTAAATTCTTAAATTCTTAAATTCTTAAATTCTTAAATTCTTAAATTCTTAAATTCTTAAATTCTTAAATTCTTAAATTCTTAAATTCTTAAATTCTTAAATTCTTAAATTCTTAAATTCTTAAATTCTTAAATTCTTAAATTCTTAAATTCTTAAATTCTTAAATTCTTAAATTCTTAAATTCTTAAATTCTTAAATTCTTAAATTCTTAAATTCTTAAATTCTTAAATTCTTAAATTCTTAAATTCTTAAATTCTTAAATTCTTAAATTCTTAAATTCTTAAATTCTTAAATTCTTAAATTCTTAAATTCTTAAATTCTTAAATTCTTAAATTCTTAAATTCTTAAATTCTTAAATTCTTAAATTCTTAAATTCTTAAATTCTTAAATTCTTAAATTCTTAAATTCTTAAATTCTTAAATTCTTAAATTCTTAAATTCTTAAATTCTTAAATTCTTAGATTCTTAAATTCTTAAATTCTTAAATTCTTAAATTCTTAAATTATTAAATTCTTAAATTCTTAAATTCTTAAATTCTTAAATTCTTAAATTCTTAAATTCTTAAATTCTTAAATTCTTAAATTCTTAAATTCTTAAATTCTTAAATTCTTAAATTCTTAAATTCTTAAATTCTTAAATTCTTAAATTCTTAAATTATTAAATTATTAAATTCTTAAATTCTTAAATTCTTAAATTCTTAAATTCTTAAATTCTTAAATTCTTAAATTCTTAAATTCTTAAATTCTTAAATTCTTAAATTCTTAAATTCTTACATTCTTAAATTCTTAAATTCTTAAATTCTTAAATTCTTAAATTCTTAAATTCTTAAATTCTTAAATTCTTAAATTCTTAAATTCTTAAATTCTTAAATTCTTAAATTCTTAAATTCTTAAATTCTTAAATTCTTAAATTCTTAAATTCTTAAATTCTTAAATTCTTAAATTCTTAAATTCTTAAATTCTTAAATTCTTAAATTCTTAAATTCTTAAATTCTTAAATTCTTAAATTCTTAAATTCTTAAATTCTTAAATTCTTAAATTCTTAAATTCTTAAATTCTTAAATTCTTAAATTCTTAAATTCTTAAATTCTTAAATTCTTAAATTCTTAAATTCTTAAATTCTTAAATTCTTAAATTCTTAAATTCTTAAATTCTTAAATTCTTAAATTCTTAAATTCTTAAATTCTTAAATTCTTAAATTCTTAAATTCTTAAATTCTTAAATTCTTAAATTCTTAAATTCTTAAATTCTTAAATTCTTAAATTCTTAAATTCTTAAATTCTTAAATTCTTAAATTCTTAAATTCTTAAATTCTTAAATTCTTAAATTCTTAAATTCTTAAATTCTTAAATTCTTAAATTCTTAAATTCTTAAATTATTAAATTCTTAAATTCTTAAATTCTTAAATTCTTAAATTCTTAAATTCTTAAATTCTTAAATTCTTAAATTCTTAAATTCTTAAATTCTTAAATTCTTAAATTCTTAAATTCTTAAATTCTTAAATTCTTAAATTCTTAAATTCTTAAATTCTTAAATTCTTAAATTCTTAAATTCTTAAATTCTTAAATTCTTAAATTCTTAAATTCTTAAATTCTTAAATTCTTAAATTCTTAAATTCTTAAATTCTTAAATTCTTAAATTCTTAAATTCTTAAATTCTTAAATTCTTAAATTCTTAAATTCTTAAATTCTTAAATTCTTAAATTCTTAAATTCTTAAATTCTTAAATTCTTAAATTCTTAAATTCTTAAATTCTTAAATTCTTAAATTCTTAAATTCTTAAATTCTTAAATTCTTAAATTCTTAAATTCTTAAATTCTTAAATTCTTAAATTCTTAAATTCTTAAATTCTTAAATTCTTAAATTCTTAAATTCTTAAATTCTTAAATTCTTAAATTCTTAAATTCTTAAATTCTTAAATTCTTAAATTCTTAAATTCTTAAATTCTTAAATTCTTAAATTCTTAAATTCTTAAATTCTTAAATTCTTAAATTCTTAAATTCTTAAATTCTTAAATTCTTAAATTCTTAAATTCTTAAATTCTTAAATTCTTAATTCTTAAATTCTTAAATTCTTAAATTCTTAAATTCTTAAATTCTTAAATTCTTAAATTCTTAAATTCTTAAATTCTTAAATTCTTAAATTCTTAAATTCTTAAATTCTTAAATTCTTAAATTATTAAATTCTTAAATTCTTAAATTCTTAAATTCTTAACTTCTTAAATTCTTAAATTCTTAAATTCTTAAATTCTTAAATTCTTAAATTCTTAAATTCTTAAATTCTTAAATTCTTAAATTCTTAAATTCTTAAATTCTTAAATTCTTAAATTCTTACATTCTTAAATTCTTAAATTCTTAAATTCTTAAATTATTAAATTATTAAATTCTTAAATTCTTAAATTCTTAAATTCTTAAATTCTTAAATTCTTAAATTCTTAAATTCTTAAATTCTTAAATTCTTAAATTCTTAAATTCTTAAATTCTTAAATTCTTAAATTCTTAAATTCTTAGATTCTTAAATTCTTAAATTCTTACATTCTTACATTCTTAAATTCTTAAATTCTTAAATTCTTAATTCTTAAATTCTTAAATTCTTAAATTCTTAAATTCTTAAATTCTTAAATTCTTAAATTCTTAAATTCTTAAATTCTTAAATTCTTAAATTCTTAAATTCTTAAATTCTTAAATTCTTAAATTCTTAAATTCTTAAATTCTTAAATTCTTAAATTCTTAAATTCTTAAATTATTAAATTCTTAAATTCTTAAATTCTTAAATTCTTAAATTCTTAAATTCTTAAATTCTTAGATTCTTAAATTCTTAAATTCTTAAATTCTTAAATTCTTAAATTCTTAAATTCTTAAATTCTTAAATTCTTAAATTCTTACATTCTTAAATTCTTAAATTCTTAAATTCTTAAATTCTTAAATTCTTAAATTCTTAAATTCTTAAATTATTAAATTCTTAAATTCTTAAATTCTTAAATTCTTAAATTCTTAAATTCTTAAATTCTTAAATTCTTAAATTCTTAAATTCTTAAATTCTTAAATTCTTAGATTCTTAAATTCTTAAATTCTTAAATTCTTAAATTCTTAAATTCTTAAATTCTTAAATTCTTAAATTCTTAAATTCTTAAATTCTTAAATTCTTAAATTCTTAAATTCTTACATTCTTACATTCTTAAATTCTTAAATTCTTAAATTCTTAAATTCTTAAATTCTTAAATTCTTAAATTCTTAAATTCTTAAATTCTTAAATTCTTAAATTCTTAAATTCTTAAATTCTTAAATTCTTAAATTCTTAAATTATTAAATTCTTAAATTCTTAAATTCTTAAATTCTTAAATTCTTAAATTCTTAAATTCTTAAATTCTTAAATTCTTAAATTCTTAAATTCTTAAATTCTTAAATTCTTAAATTCTTAAATTCTTAAATTCTTAAATTCTTAAATTCTTAAATTCATAAATTCTTAAATTCTTAAATTCTTAAATTCTTAAATTCTTAAATTCTTAAATTCTTAAATTCTTAAATTCTTAAATTCTTAAATTCTTAAATTCTTAAATTCTTAAATTCTTAAATTCTTAAATTCTTAAATTATTAAATTCTTAAATTCTTAAATTCTTAAATTCTTAAATTCTTAAATTCTTAAATTCTTAAATTCTTAAATTCTTAAATTCTTAAATTCTTAAATTCTTAAATTCTTAAATTCTTAAATTCTTAAATTCTTAAATTCTTAAATTCTTAAATTCTTAAATTATTAAATTCTTAAATTCTTAAATTCTTAAATTCTTAAATTCTTAAATTCTTAAATTCTTAAATTCTTAGATTCTTAAATTCTTAAATTCTTAAATTCTTAAATTCTTAAATTCTTAAATTCTTAAATTCTTAAATTCTTAAATTCTTAAATTCTTACATTCTTAAATTCTTAAATTCTTAAATTCTTAAATTCTTAAATTCTTAAATTCTTAAATTCTTAAATTATTAAATTCTTAAATTCTTAAATTCTTAAATTCTTAAATTCTTAAATTCTTAAATTCTTAAATTCTTAAATTCTTAAATTCTTAGATTCTTAAATTCTTAAATTCTTAAATTCTTAAATTCTTAAATTCTTAAATTCTTAAATTCTTAAATTCTTAAATTCTTAAATTCTTAAATTCTTAAATTCTTAAATTCTTACATTCTTAAATTCTTAAATTCTTAAATTCTTAAATTCTTAAATTCTTAAATTCTTAAATTCTTAAATTCTTAAATTCTTAAATTCTTAAATTCTTAAATTCTTAAATTCTTAAATTCTTAAATTCTTAAATTCTTAAATTCTTAAATTCTTAAATTCTTAAATTCTTAAATTCTTAAATTCTTAAATTCTTAAATTCTTAAATTCTTAAATTCTTAAATTCTTAAATTCTTAAATTCTTAAATTCTTAAATTCTTAAATTCTTAAATTCTTAAATTCTTAAATTCTTAAATTCTTAAATTCTTAAATTCTTAAATTCTTAAATTCTTAAATTCTTAAATTGGGTAAGTTGAGTTTTGTCGAAATCAGCATGATTTCAGTTATGCGTGCTATCGCGTTACACTTGTGGTTGTGATCAATCAAGTCACGCATTCACTGAACAGTCCCTTTACCCAGCGTTACCGTTGTCAAGCTGCGCGCTTTTTTGTTTGCATTTTGCGAGGTTTGTATCAATAAAAATTTAATTTATTTTTCTTGCTGCGTTGTCTTAATAAACTTGATTAATTGAAATTCATTAAGTAGCGTAGTGTAACAAAGATCATTAAATTGTACTGTTTATGAAGGATTTAACAAAAACATCTCCCAAACCAAAATTCCCACGAACAGTTCGTTACTGACCTTGAACTTCCCGCGTCCTTCACTGAAAAAGGTGTCCTTTGTTTTCACAACAAAGCAATCGTCGACCGCCCTCCTCATCAAACAAGAAAATGTCGCACCAATCGACGGAATCGCCCACCATAACCGGCTCGAACCACGGCCCGGACGAACCGAAGGCTTTCATCATCTGGAACCAGCGGTTGGCGGCAGCATCGGCCACTTCCACCCCGGTCAACGTCAGCACGGACAGCTGCTTCAGTTTCGCCTACGACGACGGGCCAAACACTTCGTCGGGGGAATTTTCCTCCTTCTCGTCGGAGGGTCACATCTTGCCGATCAGCGAATCCGGGGAGGTGCTGGCGGAGGAGCTCGAGTGTTCGGATCTGAAGTCGAAGGGGCCGCTTTATGTGAGTGTTTGATTGCTTTTGAGGGAAATTTGTTTGATGAAACGGCTTTTTGCTTTGCAGAACATCATCCGGAATAAGATGAATTTGAGCGAGAAACGCGGTCCGAAGTTCCTGTGCCAGGAGTGTCGTTACCCGACCAACACCCGCCTCAGCATGGTCACCCACATGAAGATACATCTGCGGCCGTTCTGCGAAGCGTGTTTCGCGGTTTTTGATTCCCAGGATGGAGTGGTAAGATGTTTGGCACCTGCAAGACTAATAGAATTGCTCAAAGAAACTCTTCCGCAGCACACGCACATTCGTGCGGCCCATCCGGAAGTGGTGCTGGGCGAGAGCAAAGATTTCTACTGTTTGCAGACGGTTGCTCCGCCGAATACGCCCACGCCGTTGTCCGACGACGAGATGAAGACGATCGAAGGGTTGGTCAATCCGATTGTGAAGTATCCGTTCAGCTTCCAACACCAGGAGGAAACCGAGGGCGAGGCCACCAACGAGGACGAGCCGCGACTTGTGATCGACGACGGACCCAGACCGAGAGGACGTCCTAAAAAGAGCCAAACACCGGTGGTGAAGCGGACGCTGAAGAAGAAGAAGTTTAAGAAGGTAAAGGTTGAAGATACCACGCCGGATAACGTGATGAAGAAGATCACGTCGCGATTTGGACGTTCGATTAGCTTAAAGATGCCACAGTTTTAAATTTTGGTAAACGACTGTCGCTTGTTAATGTTTTATTGTTAATGGATTTCAATCAAGGAATTGAACCGTCTTTTAAAAAGACCTGAGCTGAATTTTTGTTACTGGAATTAAACCATTCTCCTGAGTTAGAGGACATCGTTTTATTCGACACTTATCTACAAACAAATACAAACAAGTTAAAAATCGGCAAACTCTTTCACATACAAACACTTTGAGGTCACCATCAGCTCCGGCGGTTCCTCGTACGCATCGAACTGACTCGTGTCGCCGGGACCTGCCACTTTTGGAATAAACGGCGCCGTTACTTCCCCGTTCAGCAGCCCAATCCAGTTGGTGCCCCGGAACCACGCATGCTGCTTGATGTCACTCGTGCCGTTCTTCAGGTTGCCGAACCGCTTGGTAAGATCCACCTGCACCAGACTCTGTATCAAGTTCCTGATATCCGTGCCAAAGTTGGACGGGAACCGCACCTTGCCCTTGACGATCTTTTCAAACAGCAACATCTGATCGGCCGAGTGGGTGTAAAACGGCGAGTAGCCCGCGATCATTTCGTACAGCAGCACTCCAAAGGACCACCAATCGACGCTCTTGCCGTAGCCCTTGTTCTGGATGATCTCCGGTGCCAGATATTCGGGCGTTCCGCAGAGCGTCCACGTTCGATCCCGGATCAACTTGCAAAAGCCAAAGTCCGTGATCTTCACGTAACCCTTCGCATCGATCAGTATGTTCTCGGGCTTGAGATCGCGATAGATCAACCCCAGATGGTGCAGGTACTCAACGGCCAGGGCAACCTGCGCCCCGTAGAACTTGGTCTGATCTTCGCCAAAGCGTTTGTTCTTCCGCAGCAACGAGTACAGCTCACCCCCGCTGACGAACGGCATCGCAAGGTAGATAAAACTGTTGTCCTTGTAGCAGCTCTCCATGGTCACCAGAAACGGAAACTCGACGCTCTGCAAGATCCGCTTCTCATTCAGCATGTGCTGTAACTGCTTGAAATGGAAGTGAATGAAAATTTCAATTTTACTCCTTAATCGTCGGAAACGCCAAGTACCTGCTTCTGCCGGATGATACGCTCTTTGGACACGATCTTCATCGCAAAGTATTCCTCACTTTTCTTTTTGCGGATCAATCTCTACAATCGAAAAACAAAAATCTCAGCGTAAATCTCACAACTCCACCCAGCCAACTCACCACAACCCCGAACGCGCCCGTCCCCAGCGTCCGCAGCACGTCGTAATCGTCCAGCCCGGACTCGCTGGCCACCCGCGGGTTCTGGTACCGCCGCTCAAAGTCCACCTTGAGCCGGTTCAGCGTTTGCTTGTAGTCGCTGGTGCTCGAGAACTTTTTACCTCCTGCCCCGCGGGACGACGACTGCGTCGACGGGGAACTCTTGAGCGGGCTGTAGCTTTTCAGCGTCGGGGCCGACTTGACCTCGGCCATGGCTTCCGAACGGAGGGACGCAGCGAGACAGCACCTGTTTCCTCCTGCACTACCGGTGAGGCGACAGGTCAGCAGACATTTGAAGTGCTGGAGACGGCCCCATTCTGGCATGGTTTGCTGGGGTTTTGCTGGGTCCCTTTTTCAAACTTTTGGGATTTAAAATTAAAACGACACAAACATAAAACAATTATTTTCTTGGAAATTTCGCAAAATTTTAGATATCTTTTAAAACATTGCAGCAAAGACAACAAAAACCAACCTACACGAACATCTAAAATCACTCGGATTTTAATTGAAATTTGGTAGAAAAGAAAAAGATTTTTTTTTAGTTTTTGTTGGGCGTTTAATTTCAAAACCTAAATTTTTTATTCTACATGTTTTTAAATTTTATTTTTTAGGACTTTTTTTCATTCCTTTCAATTTTAGAATCTTATTCTTTTAAATTAGACACTAGATTAGACATCATGTTAGGCATTCTAAAATTTAAGAAATTTATAATTTAAAATTTTAACAGTTGAGTTCAAGAATTTAAGAGTTTAAGTCAGAATTCTAGAATTATTCGAGAAAGTAAGAATTTTTAGAATTTAAGAATTTGAGAATTTAAGAATTAAGGAATTTAAGAATTTCAGAATTTTAGAATTTAAGAATTTAAGCATAATTTTCTAACTCAAATAAAAAAGTGTTCCATCCAGATATCAACTCGGTTCGACCTGCAGCTTGTAGGGGACATCTGGAACTACCATCTGAGACTGAGAACGCTTTGGGTAAGGCAGTTTAACATATTAAATAGACACTTTTACTTTTAGTAAATTTTTTGGTTGTACATTTTTGCTTGGGGGACCCGTTAGATCTACAGATTGTCAAGGGAGACAGATTGGCCGATGCAAAATAAATCGGCACTGGCAACGTATGTTTTGCGCTTGCAACACTGCCAGTTTTGCTGGGCGTAAAGGGCGGTTGGTGTCCAGCGCGTTTTATCTGTCAAACATTGGCCAATCAGTTTGCCTTGACAATCTGTAGTTAGATCCCATTTTCTGGAACACGAAGTTAAAAAAATCTTCGATTCACATTTATTGAAAATCGCGTTCGTTTCCAAGGATACTATATGACACCAGAAAAAAGCAGCTTCTCATTTTTTTTTTTTTAACTTTCATTTTTTAAAGGGTTAAAATAGATGAAAACAAACATTTTTATGCATGTTTCTAATGTGAAATTGTGTTAGGAACACGAATATGATAAAATTATCACCAGAAAATGGGATCTAAGGGGTCCCCCAAGCAAAAATGTACTACCAAAAAATCACTAAAAATAAAAGTGTCTATTTATTATGTTAAACTGCCTTACCCAAAGCGTTCTCAATCTCAGATGGTAGTCCCAGATGTCCCCTACAAGCTGCAGGTCGAACCGAGTTGATATCTGGATGGAACACTTTTTTATTTGAGTTTGAAAATTATGCTATTTTTTCACTAAAATGCCAATAACTCCCTTTAGATTTAACCAATTGGGATGCTCTAACCTGCATTTTGTTGCATTTTTTAAGCCCTTTCAGATGCATTTTGAATTTTGAAATTAAATTCAATTTTGCCTAAGTTATAGCCTTTTTAAGATTTTTGAGTTTTTGAACCTTCAAAATTTGTGTCCCGATTTACCCGATTCCCCGTTTACCTAGAGTGCTCATATTTTGGCCAGATGCTAGTTTTATATGTACAAACAACCCCTGCAAATTTCAGGCTGATTGGTGAGGTCGATGCGAGATGAGTATGGTTTGCTCGTGGACTCGCTCTTAAATTTTTAGATTGTTTTCTGTTGACTTCTATTTTCATTAAAATTTTGAAGTTTTTAACAAAAACATTTTTTTGCCCCCTGATTTTTCGGGTCAACTTTGAAGGGGAGGACATCCCTAGCACACACGTAACGCATTGCGACAGTGTAACGCTACCCCACAATTTTGACAGCAGCCGCCAATCTCCTTTACCGATAATAAACTGTTTACGTTTTCAATCCTCAATACAAGATTCAACAGAGAAAGTTTTACGGGATTCAAAAACATCTTTTTAAACCTGTTTTAAAGAAAATTTAAGAGTATTTTAATCGTTAAACGTTGACCAAAGCAAAGCATCACATCACACGATGGCAGGCAATCCCGCGGAGGAAACATTCGACCAGGCAGAGGTAAGACAAGTTTTCTACATTATGTTTACAAAATTCTCAACAAACACCTTCTCACCAGTACGACGACGAAGACCTGGGCGAAGTCCAGATCGAATCCACGGCCGGACGCAAGCGCCTGTTCAGCAAGGAGCTGCGCTGCATGATGTACGGCTTCGGGGACGACCAGAATCCGTACACGGAGAGTGTGGACCTGCTGGAGGATTTGGTGATCGAGTTCATCACCGAGATGACCCACCGGGCGATGGAGATTGGGCGTACCGGGCGCGTCCAGGTCGAGGACATCATCTTTCTGGTGCGAAAGGACGCACGCAAGTACTCGCGCGTGAAGGACCTGCTGACGATGAACGAGGAGCTGAAGCGGGCCCGGAAGGCGTTCGACGAGATTAAGTACGTCGGGGCGGAGGCGAAGATTAAGGAGAAGTAAGGGGGATTAATATAGGGACTGGCTAGGAATGGAATGTCGTTTTGTGTTGAATCCGAACGTCCGAGGATGGCTTTATTCGGAAATTCTAATAGGGATAGTGCTGTCTACAGCGAGAGATTCAACTAACAATCTAAACTCTTAAACGTATTAGGAAATGCTTACAAATTTACAGTTCGTCGTGGTTATTTCCCTCAACGGAATCACACTCACAGTTTGAAGATGTCCCCGGTTGGCTGGCCTGTTCCATTCCAGGAAGAATCTGCACGGGACTAACGATGTTTCGACTGTATTCCTGAGAAGATCGATTGATTAGTTGAGATTTTAAGAATCTTAACCCAACTAACCTTGAACAACAGCCCGGAATAGCACAGAATCGATCGCGGCAGCAGGTGCTGATCGACGAAGGCTTTCGCGTTGTCCCGAACTGTAATCATCTCGTCGTCTTGCTGTCTTGCCCGCTGAATGTTTTCAATCAAGTCGGACAGATCACGCTTCAGCGGCAAATATTCCCTTCCCTGCTCGAGTTTGCTGTAAAAGTGCTCGTAATACTTGGATGCCTGCTTGAAAACGACGGACGATCCGCCGAGCAGGTACGGGAACCGGTAGGCCGCCACCGTTCCGTCCACGTTGACCTGGTACTTGTAGTCGAAGAAGTCAAAGAAGGAAATGTGCGCCACCTTCGGACCGTATTTCTTTTCTTCATCCCGGAAAAAGAAAAAGTTCGTCAGTGAGGCGTTTACCAGATCCGGATGTTGCTGGGACAGTCCGACCAGGTCAAGCCGCTCACGGCACGCGTCCCGACCTCGCCAAAACGCTTTTGGGACCTTCTCCTCCCAAGGAACGCCCTTCCGCTGAACCGAGAGCATATCGAGAGAAACTCGACTCATGGCCTCGAGGGAAGCTTCAACGAGATCGTACGTCGGCATCACGATGTCGAACGTGTCTTCGCTGCCGCACCAGGAAAAGATCGGGTACGGTCCGGTGGTCCTTCGGTGACCTCCTTTGGTGACAAGTGGCCAATCGCCGAGGTTCACAAAAAGCTCCATATCCGGGAGAAGCGTTTTCCTCGCCAACGAGAGCAATATCGCGTCCATGTACATCTTGAAACCGGTGTACCGCCCATAGCAGGTTCGATAGATTTGGTTGTCCTTGACCACGTAATTACAGAGCGAAACCGAGCCCGGTTTGTCGTACTGCTGAATGATCCGCGGTCGCAAACTGGAAAAATTCACCGCCCGAAACGGAATCAAATCGCTGTTGATCTGGACGTCCTCACTGGGACACCCGATCTGCTCCATCCAATCTTCCAGCGGTGCCTGCGGACAGTAGCAGTTTTCCGTGTACAGCTTGCCCTCAAACCTATAAGGCGACTGTCCCAAATGCCGCTCTCCCAGAAGCACGTGAATCTCCACGTTCCAGCACGTTTCCATCAACTTGTACCGAATGATCGACGAGCCATCGACCCGGTCAATCTGCTCAATCTTCACCCGGCACGACCCAATCCGGGAGTGCCCCTTGAACAACACCCGATATTGCTGAGGAACTCTGGAAAAAAACCAAAACCAACCTGTTACTCACCACCCCACAAAAAACCAAAACAGCTGATTTCTACTCACATCCTCCCCGCACCGTCCCGGGACTCCACGAAGAAATACCTCGCATTCAGCGGCAGCTTGTCGGCCAGTTCCAGGCCCGGTCCCCAAACCCGCGTGTCATCGCCCCGAATCGAACCGAGCAGCTGCACCAGGGCGAGAAACAGCACTTGCAAAAGTTTCATTTTTTCACGCAAAAACTTTTCAATCGATTTCCTTGCGGCCGACCCGCGGCAGCAACGGGATCGATACTGAACGAACAGTTTTGTGGGGGCGGCAGGCAGTGACCGGCGCGCTGGCTGTTGATTTCGGTACCGTTGAACTGTGACGAAGGCGGTGGCGTGTTTACAAACAAATAACGGGAGTAAACAGATGGGTGGTTGGTGGGTGAGGTGGTTGGGGGGTGGTGATGGGAAAGAGGGTGGTTTTGAGAATCGGTAAAGTAGAATTGTAGAGATGGTCTGGTTGTGAATTCGAAAATGCAGTACGAAATTAGAGTGGTTCAATCTAAACTTTCAGCTGTTTTGACCTTTCACACAATTTTTGAATTAGGACCATATACAGGGTTGTTACGGACGGCGCGGATCGCGCGGATGGCGCGTTTCGCGCGGATCTGGCGCGGATTTGCTGGCTAATTTTGCTCAGGCGCGGATGGCAATTTTGATAAATAAATTAATTGAGAGAGATAGAATTACTTTCATGTTCTTAAGAAAAATATTATCAGGAATTACGATAATTTGTTTTTTCCTTTGAGTGCAAGAATTTCATATTTTTTATTAATTGAATTTTCTTCTGAAAATGTTTGTTTGTATTTTCTTGGTACGAAACGTGGAAAAATGAAGATGAAGATTATGTAGAAATTATTTTGTATGTTTCTTGTCATTTCTTAACATCTCCTGCTCCGAATATTTAATATCTTTTGAGTTTTGAGTAATGATATTTAACCTTATTTATTTTTCCAGTATGTCCAGTATGGATTTATTAAATTTTTAATGTTGTAAATCAAATATTACAAACTTTTCCCGAAGATATAGACATTAGAATGTGTAACAAAAACTATTATTGGGGCTTGTTCTTGTGGGCGCCAAATATGAGCTTGATTGGACGTAACAGAAGCTGGCCTCCACTTTCGAATTTTAGATGGAATTTAGAAATATGGAATTGAAATGGAGTTTAGAAATATTTTTTTTTCTAAATTTAAACATTCTTGGCGAAAATAAAAAGATCAGAACATTCCAAATTCAAAGCTTCCCAAATTCAAAAATTCGAAACTTTTTTTTGTTTTAATGGTTTTTATAAACAAAAAATCAAAATACATATATTTTTTTCGAAATTTCTAAAATTGTAATTTAAAAAATCTGAAATTTCTAAATTCAAAATTTTAGAAATCTGAATTCAAATTACCAAAAATTTGGGTAATCAAAAATTTGAATATTTAAAAAAATCTAAATTAAAAAGTTAAAATTTAAAATCTAGAAAATATCAAATTCAAAACAATATAGAAAACAACAAAAATATTTCTCAAATCTAAAATAATTTTAGTATTCCTAAGCTTTTTAATGATTAAATTCTTAAATTCTTAAATTCTTAAATGTTTATATTTTTAAATTCGTAATTCTTGAATTCAAAAATTCTTGATTTCTTAAATTCTTGAATGTCACAATTTTTGATGTCATATTTTATGTTAGAGATTTTGAAATTATGAGAAGAAAATATTTTATATATCGGAAATTAAATTTCTTTCGGAGTGAAATTTTAGCGAAGATTTTGGATTATAAACTGTATAAAAAGATAAAGATTGGTATGTAAAGAATCAATAGTAAAAGAAAAATAGTAATTCATGAAGTGGATAGAGAAATTAACAATAGTTAATAAATAGAGGTAACAAACAAGCTTAGATTTTTATTGAGGGCAATTTACAGGGATGATGAGAAATTATTCAAATAGATAAATAAAGAAAAGGCACAAAACAAAATTGACATCGCTTCCAAATTAAGGGAAAGCAGACAGTTTGTTACAGTAGCATCAATTGGTAAAATAGAGTGGAAAAGCGTTGAGAAATAAGAGAATCAAATAAGTAAAATCGAAATCAAACGGAGGATAGTTAGCAGAAGCCGTTTTAGAAAATAAGTGAAACAAAATAAACAGAAGATAGCTGTTAGCTGAAATGGAAAGAAGAGAAACCCCGTTCTGCGATGCTCAGGTACATCCACAGCAGTTGACTCAACATACTGCGAATCAAAACAATACCGTCTACAATCACACATTACTTCCCTTTCCCACATTGACGCGCCCCTTTCTTCTAGCCGTCTCCACTCTGACCCTCGCTGGTCAAAGGTTTACGAGTCTTTTCCACAGGCCACCAGCTAGGTTACAGCTTGTCATCATGATGACTAAACCAAGCCAACGTGGAGGTAAGAAAATAGGACACTTGCAAGGAACCAGAGCCATGCTGTTTTGTCCAAACAGCACTACGGATGTAGTTGGGCTCTTTCCGGGATGTTCCTCGCCTGGGTGTCCACCGACGAGTATCATCAGTATCATGCACCCTTGGCCTGCTAAAACAAATCAGGAATTTGCCAAAATTTAAAATAAGCTAAAAAAACACAAAAAAACGAAAAATAAATCTTAATTAAAAAATAAAAAAAAAGCTATTGAACATTCATATTCGTTGAAAATTAAGACATTCAATAGGTAACAGATGTTCAAAATAATAAACATAGAAATAAAAAAGCAGAAAATGCTATAAAAATTAGAGAAAAATATTCTACGCAATCTTCATATGAGCAGTTCTCTGAGATTTCGGTCATTCGATTTTTTTTGTATTTTTTAATCCGGCTGAAACTTTTTTGGTGCCTTCGGTATGCCCAAAGAAGCCATTTTGCATCATTAGTTTGTCCATATAATTTTCCATACAAATTTTGCAGCTGTCCATACAAAATTGATGCATGAAAATTCAAAAATCTGTATCTTCCGAAGAAATTTTTTGATCGATTTGGTGTCTTCGGCAAAGTTGTAGGTATGGATACGGACTACACTGAAAAAAAATGATACACGGTAAAAAAATTGTTGGTGAATTTTTATTTAACATTTTATCACTAAAACTTGATTTGCAATCTGGATGCCGTATTTTTAATTTTTTTTATTTTTTGATTTGTTTTAGAGGACATAAAATGCCAACTTTTCAGAAATTTCCAGGTTGTGCAAAAAATCTTTGAGCGAGTTATGATTTTTTTAATCAATGATGATTTTTTCAAAAAATCGAAATATTGGTCGCAAAAATTTTTCAACTTCATTTTTCGATGTGAAATCAAATTTGCAATCATAAAGTACTCTAGTGAAATTTTGATAAAGTGCACCGTTTTCAAGTTAAATCCATATTTCGGTGACTTTTTTGAAAAAAGTTGCAGTTTTTAATTTTTTTAAATTTGTGCACATGTTTACTTACTTTTGAAAAAAATATTTTTGAAAAACTGAGAAAATTCTCTATATTTTGCTTTATTGAACTTTGTTGATACGACCCTAAGTTTTTTTTACCGTATATCATTTTTTTCCAGTGTAGTCCGTATCCACACCTACAACTTTGTCGAAGACACCAAATCGATCAAAAAATTCCTTCAAAAGATACAGATTTTTGAATTTTCATGCATCATTTTTGTATGAACAGCTGCCAAATTTGTATGGAAAATTATATGGACAAACTAATGATGCAAAATGGCTTCTTTGGGCATACCAAAGGCACCAAAAAAGTTTCAGCCGGATTAAAAAATACAAAAATTAAAAATGAAGAAAAAAGACCGATTTCGTAGAGAATTGCTCATTTTTTTTTTATTTCACAGTTTTTTCTTGAGTTTGTATGCATAGATATTTTTTTTAATTTTGTTTTCTTAGTCTTGAATAAATTTTTATTCTTGTTTTTTTTCGAATTATTTTTTTCGGATCTCAATATTTTTTTTTTGCTGAAATGTTTAGATTGTAAAAAATAAATTGTTTATTGCCATATTATTTGTACAAAACTGCACCATTCGTAGATTTTGTAATTTTAATTCCATTCGTTAAACAAAATAAACCCACATTTTAAGAAGAGAGCTGCATAAAGGCACTATAAAACAGGGACCATCACACGGAATTAGTCTTCCATATTTTTCCGCTTCTGCAAATAAAATAAGAACAAATTTATTCAATCTCATAGTCAACAAACAACACAAAAACACCAGTCGCAGTCAGTCCCGTCTTACTCGCCCACATGTCCCGCCACACTATCATCAATTTCTATAACCGTATCGTCAATCTCAATCACGGCCACTTCGTCCTCGGACTCCAGCTCCGACGAAACGTCCCCGTCCGTCGACGAACCGTGGTCCAAATTCCCTCCCCGCTGCTGCTGCTGCTCCCCATCAACCACAATCGACCTGATAACGTCCAAGTCGTTGAAGAACCTCCCCCCGTCCATCCCCGAGTCCGCGTCCTCGTCTTCGTCACCGCTAATGTCCTCGTCCATGTCCAAAGATTGGTAAAGACTTACGTTCGTTGGCAGGTCGTCGTCCCCGGCCGCCGCCGGCGCCATCTGGTCCACGAAGCAGGAGCTGTTAAAATCCAGCTCGGCGCCGTTGAACACGACAAAGTTGGCCTGGCCGTTGCCGCGGAACGCGCACTCCCCGGTGAAGCGGAACTCGGGGCGATCGATTTGGGCGTAGTTGGTGTAGGTGGTGCGGGGTTCGGGGGATTCGTTGGCGTCGTCGTCCGCGTCCAGGATGACTCCGTAGCTTTTGCAGGCGTTGATTTGGGCGGCGGTGAAGGCGATCTGGCCGCCGCGAAGCACTTCGAGCCCGTTGATGCAGGACTGGATGATGGTGTTTGCCAGTTGAATGGTGCAGTTTTGGTTGGAGTAGATTCCGGTGGAGAAGTGTTGGATGACGGAGTTTTCGAAGCGGACGGTGGAGTTGCCGAACACGACTACGCCTTGCTTGGTGGTGGATTTGGGATCGCCGACGAGGCAGCAGTTTTTGAACGTTACGTTACCGCGCTTGACGAGGACGCCTGTGCGGACGTTGGCACAGTCCAGCATGATGTTCTCAAAGCAATAGTCTCCGTCGATCGTGAGAAGAATGCTGTCGTCGTCTTTGGAACTTACGACGGGAATGTCTTCAAGGGCTTGTAATTTTTCGCGCTCGCAAGCCTCGACAAAGTTGACCGAGCTGATGGCTCGCAGCGAACCCGCGCTGTTGAGATATTCTAGAAACTTGATCTGGTGCTTGCCCGGGGGCAGATATAGATCATCCGATGACTTGCACCGATCCAGCGCGCCCTGCAGCGAGTCGCAAATCCGAACGATCTTCCGCTGGTCAATATATCGCTTTGCCTCGTTCAAATACTGCATCTGCTGATCCAGCGTTCCGACGTGGGTCACCACGAAAGCTTCAGCCGTAACTTCAAGCCCAGCTTCGAACGCGGAGTCGTCTTCGGGAAAGCGAACTTTCTCGTACACTTCCCTCATCGCCGGATTCTCCAGAATGTCAATCTCGTTCTTGATCGCGTTCAACCTCAGGTGAAGCTTCATCATATCTGTGGCCTTGCTGTTCAACGTCAAGTCGGCACATTCCGCATCCTCCTCGTTCTCTTCCTGCTCGTCAATCTCCATCTCCAGCAGCTCGCGCTTCTTCTGAATGTAATTTGCTTCGGCCAGCAAAGCAAGTACGTGCGAAGACAACCGCTTCGACATGGCCTTATTCTTCAAATCGTAGTAAAACTTGACCCGACTCTCCAGATGCTTCCCCGCCCAATCGACGTCATCATCACTGTCATTGTCCCACGGCATCCAGATGTGCTGGTAGAAGAACCGCAACCGGTCCACGCACTCCGCCGTCCGGTCCACGTTCAACGCGTCATTCTCCTGGTCCTTCAACGGCCACAGCTCCTCCAGCGAAACCGTCTGCCGTTCCGGCAAATGCACATCATCATCCTGCACGGCCTCCACCAGGAACGTCGCCTTCAACTCGTCAAACAGCACCTGCTCGACCGTGCCCATGATGACCGTTGGAAAGGGAATGGCCAGGTCTTCGCACAAAACGCGCGGCACTCGCCACAGCGCCTGCCAGCCGGTCGGTTCGATCGCAATCTCCACGTAGTTGGCCCACTCGGTGCGGACGGCGCTGGCCCCAACCGGAATGCCCTCGCGCGCACCCAGAACCGTGGAAATTTCCTGCATCCGGGTGAGGAGCGACTTTTCGAACTCGTACACTTCCATTGCTGGAATTGGGGGAAGGGATTTTTGTAAGATAGTCTTCAACTAGCACTTTACGATCACTTACTTGCTTAAATAGTAACTTTTAAAAGTGAAAAAAGATAAAACAATAAAAATAGTTTACAATCAAACAGTTTCGCGCTCTGAACGTTACCGAAAAGCAGCAAACTTTTTCAAAATTTGACTGGCTGTCAGAACCCTTCGGAAATATTTCAATGTCGCACCCCCGTCGCACCGAACACTGAAAGAAAAAAAAAATACAGTTTTAATTTAAATTTTTTAAAATTAATTAAAAAAAATGAACATAGGGCTTAAGAACCCTATTGTCGAACAAAGGTTTTGAAACGTCAACATCAGTATGATGTCGTAAGCGGTAGATCGGAGGGCTTTTGTTAATTTGATTTGGTTAACCGCGGTGGATTTTCTTGAAATAATTCGAACTGTCAAAAATCCACCAAAACATCTACCACATTGATCACACAAAAAACTGTGGTAGAAAAGTATCCACCGGTAGATCCATTGGTGGATTTTTGACAGTTCGAATTATTTCAAGAAATTCCACCGCGGTTAACCAAATCAAATTAACAAAAGCCCTCGGGGTTCAAATCCCGGCTCGGACCAACACAACTGCAGTGATGGTGATCTTTTCCCTTCTGGATTCGATTGCTTAGTAAAGGGAAGGTAGTGTATCGTCACAAATTGGACCTTATCACGACACCTTAGGGAGGCGACCTATGGAATGTTAACTTTAACCTAAACATGTTAACATTAGTTGAGTGAAAAACTGCCACTGAATCCGCTTTGTAAATGCCGGCCCCGATACTCTTCACGGGTGTTCCCCTCAGGAACTGGGAAAGATTTACTTACCAAGAGTAAGAAAAAAATTAAACATTTTCAATATTTCTAAAAATTTAAAATTCAAAACAAAAATTAAAAAAATTACAGTTAAAATTATGTATAATTCTGAAATTCTAAATTTTCAGCTTAAAAAAAAGCAAAAGGAAAAGATTTAAAAAATATTCAAACATTAAAAATAAAATGGAAAAATTAAAAACAAAAAAAAAGTTTAAAAAAATGTTATATAGGGGAAATTCTCGTATCTTTGGCAGGTTAAGCACTCGCTCCTAACTCCATCCAATTTGCTGATTTTCACTATCTAAACAACTAATTCTGCAAAACTTTTGATAGAAACTTGCTTGCTCACTTCTTATTGAACTATTTATCACTCGATTTCTGTTGAAAACGCTATTAATTAGCTTTAATTGAATGTTAAAGTTCTGACCTGCCAACATTAGAGGCACGCTGGAATTAGATGCTGTTCTCCTACTTTTTTGATATTTTTTTCAGGAATTTTCTTTATTTTATTTTTTTAATTTCATAAATTTAAAAATAATCAATTTTTTTAAAAATTCAAAAAAATTTTTTTTTTCAAAATTTATCGATTTTTTTAAAGATCTGAATTATTTCAAAATTATTTATAAATCTGAAATATTAAATTTTCACCTTAAAACAGTATAAAGCAAAAAAGGTAGTAAATATTCAAAGTTTTAAAAATTTGATTGAAAAAATTAAAAACAAAAAAAAATATTATAAACTTTGATTTTTTTTAAAGCTCAAAAATTTCAACAATTTTATTAATTTAAAAATTTAAAAAATTACATTTTTTATAAATATGAATTATTTCAAAATAACGTTTAAATCAGAATTATTTCAAGGTTATTTATAAAATTGAAATTAAAAATTTTCAGCTTAAACAAATTATAAAGCAAAAATGTAATACAAACATATTAAAACATTTGAAATTGAAAAAAAAACAACAAATCTTTAAAAAATATAAATAAAAAAAACAAAAATTTAAAAATTTTATAAAATGGCATAATAAAAAAAATCATATTTTTTATGAATTCAAAGCTTAGTCGAGATGACGGTACATTTCTAGAGTTTTTTTTTAAAGATCCTATAAGTTATTGTATTTCATATCAAGAGTTTTTTAATAGGTCCTATAAACATATAAAACACAATAGCTTATAGGACCTTTTCAAAACAAACTCATGAATTTTAATTTATTATTCATTGTTCATTTAATCACCCAAAAAAGTTTGAAAATCTTTTTTTATCAGTGCATTAACATTCACAGTCAATCCCTTCAGAAAGATGTTTAGTCCCACCTTGATGTGTATATCCTGGTTTGTTCTGACATTTCTTCTCCAAAACATAAACACATGCTGCCGTTCGATTTTTGCATCGAATACCGGCAATTTTTGCTTAAGTTTTTCATTAAAAGTTAGGTAAGTTTATCAAAAAACCTTCTAAACTTATTGAAAATGTGTTGTTTCAACTTATAACTAAAAGTTTTATTTAAAATCTCTACAACTTTCCTCAAATTTAACCAGGAGCCGCAAACATAATCCTCTCTCCCTCCTTACGTCATCAGCCCGCGACTTGCGAAATCTAGGAAATGTCATTACTCAGAGCGCTCGGAAGTGAACTGTTTGCCGCGTACCGCCAGGGACTGACCTCAGGAACGTCGCTCCGCTCGTTTGCCGTGTCCTCGCTTCGAGCCTCCACAGAAAAGGAAGCAGTCGAGGAAGATCCCGCGGCCGAAGGGGAAGCCAAGAGTGCCGCCCCGGTTGACGACCCGAAGGATCGCACCCGGGTGATTCCGGTGGAGACGAGCATCCGGTATCTGGCTAGCGAGGCCTACCAGCAGACTTACCAGGGCGAGCCGGTGTGGAAGAATTACAGGCGGAACCACAAGGGGCTGTACCCGCCGAAGCAGACGCGCAAGACGTGCGTGCGGAAGGGCAAGCTTTCGACGGGGAATCCGTGTCCGGTGTGCCGGGACGAGTACCTGGTGCTGGACCACCAGAACGTGGAGCTGCTGAAGCAGTTTGTGTCGCCGCAGACGGGCAAGGTGCTGAGCTACTCGATAACGGGGCTGTGCCAGCGGAAGCAGCTGGAGTTGAAGGTGGCGATCGACCGGGCCATGGACTACGGGTTGATTACGTTTGACGTGCCGTTCCGGGACTACGATTACGCCGAGTACTACGCGGAGAGGAAGCAGTGAAGGGTGTGCGGGGTTGCTTTGTAGTTTTGTTTTGTTTTTAGGAGTTTAGTGTTTAAGCGGACGATGGCGGAGATTAGTTGCACTTATCTGATTGTGGGAGGTGGGATTGCCGGGGTTTCGTGCGCGGAAGCGCTCGCGTTTTGGGCCGATGCTCGGGATAGTGTGGTGTTGCTGGCGGAATCGTCGCTGGTGAAGGCGGCCACGAACGTGGTGTCGCTGGGGAAGGTCCTGACCAAGTTCGACGTTGAAGAGAAGGACGGGAGTAGTTTGGGTGGGAACATTCGGGTGTTGGAAGATCAGCTGGACCGGGTTGAGAGTGAGGGACACTTTGTGAGCACGAGTAGTGGGAAGAGGATCAACTATCGATATTTGTGTCTGTGTACCGGAGCACGTCCCAAGCTGATCGGGGACAATCCGAACGTGATTGGGATTCGCGACACGGAGTCGGTGCAGGAGTTTCAGAAGCGGGTCAGCAACGCCACCCGACTGGTCGTGGTCGGGAATGGAGGCATCGCGTCGGAGTTGGTGTACGAAATCAGCGGGATTGAGGTGCACTGGGTTGTTAAGGACGAGTACATCAGCTCGACGTTTGTCGATTCCGGTGCGGCGCGGTTCTTCCAGGAGCGACTCACGGAGAAGGTCCAGGAGAAGACGGTCCTAAAGCGGATGCGATACTCAGAGGAGAAGGCGGGTAGTTCGTCGCGACGAGGAGCTGCACTGGGACCGGATTGGCACCGCACTGTGGACATTTCCGGCAAGTTGGAGCACGTACCAGACTCGGTCAAGATTCACTACGCTGTGGAAATAAAAGAGCTTGCAGCTCAAAGTGAAGGCTTCCCGGTAAAACTGACCCTGTCCAACGGGGAAGTCATCGAGTGCGACTTTGTCGTGTCCGCGACGGGGGTCACTCCGGCGATCAGCTTCACTTGCGATCGCGAGTTCGCTCTCGGTCCGGACGGCGGCCTCCTCGTCAACTGGGAGATGGCCACATCCCTGCCGGAGGTTTACGCCGCCGGGGATGTCTGCAGTGCCGGCTGGGACCCCGCCCAGCACTGGTTCCAGATGCGCCTGTGGACGCAGGCCCGCCAGATGGGAGCGATGGCCGCGCGGGCCATGGCGGCCAAACGGGCCGGCGAGACGATCTACCAGGACTTTTGCTTCGAGCTGTTCAACCACGTGACGCAACTGTTCGGCTACCAGGTCGTCCTGCTGGGACGGTACAACGGCCAGGGGCTGAACGACAAGTACGAGGTGCTGCTCCGGATGACGCCCGGCCTGGAGTACATCAAGTTCGTTCTGGTTGACGGGCGACTTCAGGGCGCGATGCTGATCGGCGAAACGGGACTCGAAGAAACGTCCGAAAACTTGATCCTGAACCAGCTGGATCTGACGCCGTACGGGGACGACCTGCTCGATCCCAACATCGACATCGAAGACTATTTTGATTAGTGCACTAGTTTCAAGGAATAAAAATAACAAAAAAGTTAAGCAAAAGAACCTCACTTCGATGACAATCTTCCGTTTACTTCCGGCCAACATCCGCAATCAAATATCTTTATAAAAGAAAAATGCACCACACAGTTGCTACTACAAATAAATTTACACTGGTTACGAAGGTTAAATTACTGACAATTTTGCGCGCTTTCAACAACTTTAATTTTTCGCCTCCTCCTTCTCCTCCACCTCCTCCGCTTCCGGCCGATCGTGCAGGTTGAACAGCTTCGCCACCTCGTTCAAATCGTCGTACCGCGTGTGCTGCGCCACAATCTTCCGCGCCGTCCCGATCCGGTTGAAAATGTTCCACAGCAGCACCCCGACGACCTTCTCGTCCCGCAGGTAGAATATCACGCCCTTGTTGAAGTCGTCCGCGTCTTCGCGCGCAGGTTCCGCAGGTTTCGATGGCATCGCTTCCGCCTTCACAACGCTGGTGTGGTTCAGGACCGAGGAATTCGACGGGGTTTGGGTCGCCGAAGCAGGAATGATGGTGGCGTTGGCCGCCTGCAGCTTTTCGCTCGTGTCCGGGATGATTTGGGCGGGGCTGGCCTTGGCAAAGACCGCTACCGTGGGGAGCGCCGAGTCGATGATGCCGATCGCTTCGTAGCCGATTTTCGGGCCCAGGTCCGACCAGAACATGCTCTGGTGGGTGTACGGTTTGTCTGGAAGGAAGGGATTTGATTTTATTTGATCTTCTTCAAAAAGTTAAACACCTTGATGACGATGGCAAAATTTAGATCATCGATCTTGATCTTTAAACTGTTCTTTAAAATATAACATTTAAAAAAATACAAAATTTAAGACGCTTGAAATTAAAAATACTTGAAATAAAACAAAATTAACGAATCAAAAAAACCAGCAAACATGTAAACTATAAAAATTTCGTTGTTTTTTTCTCCGAAATCAGGAATTCGCTTTAAATATTTCAGTGTTGGAATTCTCACGCTCTCGCAAGAAACATTCCTCTCTATCAAGTCTTCGCCGCGAGTCGAGAGCAACTCGGCGATTGCCCGTGCTCTCCTCCATTCGCAAACGAGCCAGCTCGCGAGCCAGAATTGCCTGCGAGTAATAAGTAACTTCTTCTCGCTCGAATTCCAACACTGAAATTTTTAAAATCAACAAAAGTCAGCAGGGTGTTGTAACTCTTAAAAATTAAATATAAAACAAAAATACTTTATACCTGAAAAAAATCAAAGTAAACACTCTGTTCCAAAAATCTATGCATTCAAGAAAGAATTTTAAAACTTAAAAATCAAAAAAGCTAAAAATTTAATAAAAATGCCTTCAAAATTCTATAAATTTGAGATCCCAAGTATAGCATATTAAAACACTCACTTCTTTTTTCTATTCAAAAAAATCAGCTTTAAAATAAAAAAAAATTAAGCCAAAAATTCTTCATTTCAGCTCATCAATTCTTAAATTCAAAAAAGAAAACCTCAAAAATTCAGAAACTTTAAAAACCTAAAATATCAAAATTTGGATATGCTAATATTTTTTTGGTGGAAAAAAAATAATAAGTCATAAATTAAGTCCTAAAAGTCCGTCTTCAATTTTAGCAAGGCATGCCAGATAACAATTTTGTTTTTATATTTAGATAAAAAAAAATAAAAAATAAATCGACTGTGACGCTATCAATCAACTGTGGCCCATGACAAACAAAATGCTTTCTGTCAAGAACAGAGTTCCCAAATGACCCGGTTAGGCTAGGTTCACCAATAAAATTGGTTCGGCTTAAGCCTCCTTTTGGCTTAGGCTAGTGGGAACACTGGTCAAGAACAGTAACGTTAAAACAAGATTTTTTTAAACTGGAAAAATAAAATTCCAAAATAAGTAAATTTCTAATTTCTATCCTTAAAAAATGTGAGATGCTTTAAGTAGAAAAATCTCAGACTGTAAATTTTTTTTATTGCAATTCCGTCGTGAAACTACTTACTTTTCCTGTCATTCTTGAACGACGAAATAGCCTACTTTTCTGTACCAAAAATAACAGAATCGAATAGCAACAATTTTCAAAATAAATGCTGAAAAGTTCTACTTTTCAGCACTGAAATGGGTCCTGAAAAGTTGAACTTTTCAGCACTTGTTTCGAAAAGAAACACTTTTCAATTTTTTTTTGATTTAAACGATTTATTGACAAAATACATGAAAATTCGACTTAAAATTTCACTCAATGGGTGTTTTTCGAAATTGCAAAAAATGTTGTATGGAACTCGTTGCAAAACTTGATTTTTTCAGCACTTGTCGTATTTATCCAACTCGGTGAACCTCGTTGGATAAATGTACGACTCGTGCTGAAAAAATCCTCTTTTTGCAACTTGTTGCATAAACTACTATTTAATTAAATTTCTGGATTTTTTTCCTGAAAAGGTCCTTAAAAACTAAAATGTATTTGTTTACTTTTACTGGGTATTTTTGAATCGACTTGTGTCACGAGTATTTAAAAACACTCAAAAAGCCTAGTAAAAAGATAAAGAAAATTTTGTAACATGCAAAAACTCTACATTTCAACTATTTAAAATTTCCTTGATAAAACACTTAAAAATCCACAAAAAAATATTTTTAAAAATTTCAAAATTCTATACAAATTGAACTTGAAAATCGATTTTTTTTTATTAAATTGAAATACTTTAAAGCTCTAAAATTGCAAAACAAAAATATTGAAATTTAAAATTTAGAAACTCTTAATTTTTTAAATAACATTAAATTTAGAAAGCTAGAAATAAGACTCCTAAAACAAAAACATTGTTTATAAAAGCCAAAATTGTATTTTTTTTTTCATGAAGAGGTAGATAGAAAAAAAAGTTTTTTTTTTCCACTATCGGGCTATTTTTTCATGTTTTTTTTAGTTAGAAAAATGACATTAACAAAGGTCAAAATATTCAAATGGTGAACAAGGACTACTCACTCTTTCCGGCCATGTTTTCCCCGGCAAGTCGTCCCGAGACGACCGCGTGGTCGTGATGTTCTACCCGTCGTCGTCCCAGCTTGGGGTCGTAGAAGCACGCGGCATCACCGGCCACGTACAGATGTGATCGTGCCCGCAACTCGGCGTCCACCACGAAACCTCCCATCGTAGGATCAACCTCCAAGTTCGACGTCTTTGCCAAGTCCGTGTTCGGCTCGGAACCAACGGCCACGATCGCGTGATCAACCACCAAACTGCTATCGTCCGTCAGCGTCAGCTTGAGCTTCTTGTCCTGCACTTCGACGGCCTTGATCTGCGTCTTGGGCCAAACCTTGACGCCCTCCTCGCGAACGCGATCCGTCGTCCACTGGCTAAGATATTCCGGCAAGATCTTGCCCATGTTTCCCTCCTCGTGGAACAGCTGGTAAACTTCGAGGTTCTTCTCCCGGATGTCGCTGAACTTTGCCAACGCGCAGGACATTTCACTGCCGAGGAATCCCCCACCGACGACGGCCACCTTACTGCCTGGCTTCAACTTCTGGCTTAGTTCTTCAAAGTCACTCACACTCTTGAACATCGTCAGATGTTCTTTGACGGCCAGCGGCGCCGACTCGAACACCGGCAGATTCTTCGGCCGCGCCCCGGTCGCCAGCAGACACTCGCCGTACTTAATCTCGGTCCCATCCGTCAACACGACCTTCCGATTGACCACGTCAATCCGCTGCACCTCGTAACCCCTCGCGATGGCCACCCCTCCGTTCGGCGCCTCGGCCAGCTTCGTCGGATCGATGTAGAAGTCATCCGGCTCGTAGTAGATGCTCCGCTCGACGCCGTTCCACTGTTTAAACTTGAGCGGTTCCAGGTCCGTCTTTTCCGGGTTGAACCACAGCTCCTTGGAGAGGGGCGGTCGCATGTACGGCATCTCCGGCTCGTTGCTGATGACCAGCACTTTGGCCTTCGCGTCGTGACCTTTGATGGCGCGGAAGGCGGCAAAGCTCGCGGTTCCTCCGCCAATCAGCAGGTAGGGCACCTCACCGGGGAGGTCTTTGGACGAGGCAGGGTAGCGCTGTTTGGACTTGGTTCCTGAGCTCGTGGTGGGTTCTGGGGCGACCTGCTGCACGGTGGGTTCTCCGTCAAACAGGCCCATCTTGTAGGCGAGGCCTAATCCGCCTGCGGTCAACGCAATGGCCCCGATAATGTACGCGGTGTTGTCCTTCGACGGCGGAGGTGGCGGCGGACATGCCGGAGATGTTTTGTTCAAGTCGGGCTCCTGAAAGAGAAATCGCTGTAAAATCCTTCAATCTTGTTTCAAGAAAACGAAGAAAGTGAAATCTTTGAAGACCTTCGCTGGCGGCTGGGAAGCTTCACACTTGGGACGGGTCGTCACGTCGGAACAATCTTGCTCGCAGGAAGGTTTCTTGAGCTACCAAAATAAACGTTAATTTCCCCCAACCTAAACACAACTTCAATTCCAGAAAACCTCCGCAGCGCTCCTCTTCCCACCACAATCGCCACCCCCGTACTGAATGTCCTCCCCGATCAGCGGCACCCCAATCCGGCATCCTCCCGTCGCCGCCACTTCCTCCGAGCTACAACCCTCGTACGGCGGGCTGTAACAACCGCCGGAAGCGAGCATCTTCCGGCGTCGCGCCGCCAACTCCTTCGCCATCGAGTCATTTACCTTTTTCGAGAACCAGCGCCGACTGTACGTGCACCCTCCGGATGTCGTCCCACCTGGGGAGCGTGAAAAATCAATAACATTACATCAGTCGACGAATAACCTAGAAAAATTTCAAAATCTCTCACCAGCAAAGTACTTTTTCGTGCCGATCGCAGCCACCCTTGGGCGGAGCTGCCCGATCGTCAGTCGGGAAACGGCCAACATTGCTGCAATTTAGGCGGAAGCGGCTTCCTTTCGATCGAATGGTAATACTTATCAACACTTGCGCAATGTTTCGCTGTTTTTTCGAGAAAATCGCGAAAAATTCTTGTTTTGCTGCTGCTGCTTGAGCAGAATCTCCTCCACTGACTGACAGTGGGCTGCTGCGATTTGAGCGAGGAGAAAAATCGATAAGAGAAACGTCAAAATTTCAATGTTTTTGTCAGCGGCGAGCTTCGTATAAAAAGGTGTGAATTGCGTTCGTTTCTGAAGGGAAAACATATTTATAATTTTTACACTGAATTAAATTCACTTCTTTTTTTACATAATAGGCAATCAAACGTCATAATTACCCCCCACTAGAGGGCGCTGAAACTCGGGGTGATGTTTTCATTATAACCTACAGCGAGTAAGTTGGTTTGAAATTTGAAATTGTTTTATTTCATCATAAAATCGACATTAATAGCAAATTATACCATTTTCAGGTAAGAAATAAATAGCTTAATTGATATAAACGAAAATATTTTTGTGATGGCCGATTTAACCTGTTCATTATCTGATTCAAAATAAGGGAATGTTTTAATCAACCAAAACCTAACTAATCAATTGTGAATGTAGATTATTCAAGTGGACAAATATTTTTTAAAGTCACTTCTACCATAAAAGCAAAGCTCTGCTTGAAAAATGGTAATTGGAATGATTTTCAAAATTTGCAATCTAACCTCATTCTCGCGTTTTCAATCCGGATCTCAGAATTTTCAATGAAAAAGGCAACTTAGCAAAAAAATCAAAAAGTCAATCGATAGAACTTTTTATTTCTTACCTCCTGTTAACTTTATTTTATTCCAAAAGATCAATTTTCTTTTAAAAAACATTAAAATAGTTTTCACTCGCCTTTGCACTTATCGCGCAAAAACGTAAACGTAACCTTGCACCAAAGTTCTTCTACTCGAATGTAGGTGGCGAATCGAGTTTCTAGCTTTGGTTTTGGGGGCCTATTTGAGCGAGGGGAAAAATCGATAAGAAAAACGTCAAAATTTCAATGTTTTTGTCTGCGGCGACGGCGAGGTTCGTATAAAAACACCCTTACCAAAAATCATGATTTTTTGAATTCCAAATCCCACTTTTCATACAAATTTTTCAGTTCAACCCATATAACCATTTTTATGGTTGTAGTACCTGAACTCAAAAAATCGTATGAAAAGTGGGATTTGGAACTCAAAAAATCATGATTTTTGGTACACCCTTACCAAAAATCATGATTTTTTGAGTTCCAAATCCCACTTTTCATACGATTTTTTGAGTTCAGGTACTACAACCATAAAAATGGTTTTATGGGTTGAACTGAAAAAATCGTATGAAAAGTGGGATTTGGAACTCAAAATATCATGATTTTTGGTAAGGGTGTAAGGGTGAAGGTGAGAATCGAGTTCGTTTCTGAAGGGAAAATATAGATTATAATTATTACACTGAATTAAATTAACTTCTTGTTTTAAACGAGTTTAAACACATATCGATGGAAGATCGAGAAATTACGATCGAATGATCGACAAATTACGATCGAGTGCTAGATCCAAAAAAAAAGCAAAGTAATCCACTCTAACAACCCCCGGGTCTTTTGTGGTCTCTGTTGCAAGTTTCTACTCATTTCTAGGCGTCCGAAGGTTATGTGTGGTGAGTCACCGAAAACCTCTTTTACGCAAATGGACCGACGTTATACTTCCCCATCCGATAGAAGGCCAGGAGGATAGGCGGGAATCGAACGCGCCCCATAGCGACTAAGGGATCGGCAGCCGAAGCCGCTAACCACCGCGTTAGGAGGCCCTGCTAGAACCACCAGTATTGAAAAAAGCAACTCCGACTCCGGCTTCGGCTTACGCTCTTCAAAAGGACCCGACTCCACAGCCCTGATTTCAATCATTTTTTTTTTTATAATAACGAACTTTTGTGGAGGTCAAATGGTTGCTTTATTTCAACTATATCTACGAACCGTCAAAAACGTGAAAAGAAAAAAGTCAAACAAATCGTATTTGTTCTATCAAAGAAAAACATCATCAGAAAACCCTTTTCCTTCTCAAAAGGAATCGTTATCAGTCAGTAACAACAAAAAAAAAGCAATATCCACCCCCTTCAAAACTTCAACAGATAAACATCCCCGTCCATCGCGATCTCCGCCGCCACGACGTACCCCTGCTGCTGCTGCTGCTGGCCCAGCTTGCCCTTGGCGCTCTCCAGGTCCTTCAGCTTGCACGTGTGCGCCGTACAGGAAAAGTTCAGCTCCGGCGTCATGGCGCGAATCGCCGCCCGCTTCACCGTGGCCACGTTCCCGTAGTCGACGAACTGCACCATGAAGGCGCCGGCGCTGTCCGGCGGCGTCAGACAGAGCGCCCGGTACCAGCGCTTGTCCGCGTCGTAGATCGCCACGCACAGCTCGTCCACCCTGAGATTTTTTTTTTTAAATGGTTAGTTTTGAAGATTGAGAGATGTTGTTGTTGGGGACTTACTCCGGATCGTAGCCGTCCCCGCCGATGGTCGCCGCAATCTTGTTGACCGTCGTGTCCAGCTTGTCGTAGTGGGCGGCATTTTCCTCGTCGAACACGCACACGGTGATGATGCCGCGGCCCACGTCGCTGTCGTCCAGGATGGACAGCTTGACGTTCGGCGTGCCCGCCGGCAGTTTGACCAGCTTGAGGTCGTTGTAGGTGAGCTTGGTGGGGGTGGTGGCTGCGGCGGCGGCCGCAGCAGCAGCAGCCTTGGCCTGTTCCTCCGCCAACTTTCGCTTCTCGGCTTCCATGCGTTCCTGCTCGGCCTTCTGGCGTTCGATTTCCGCTTCCTGTTCGCGCTTCTTACGCTCAGCTTCGGCCTTGGCTTGCCGTGCAGCTTCCTCCTCCTGTTCGCGCTTGAGCTTCTCCGCTTCGGCCTTCTTTCGCTCGGCTTCGGCCGCCTCGTTGAGCTTCTTGTCGTGGTTCTCCAGCAGCAGGGCACCCAGCGAGCGGTTCATGTTCAGGTCGATCAGCTTGACGCCGTCGTACATGTACGACTTGCTCTCGAACAGCTGCTTCAGGAGACGTTTGGCGGACCGCAAGTCTTGCAGCTGCTCGATGATCAGTTCGGGGTTCTTCACGGCGGTTGGATCTAGGTCGCGGATTTTGACCTTCATCGGGTAGACCGGCAGGTTGCGGATGAACCCGTTGGCGCCGTACAACTTGTCCGCGGGGACCGTTTTGATGGTGCCGTTGTCCAGATCGAGGACTTCGACGGCGTTCGCGGAGACGACCTTCAAGACTCGAGCCCGGTAGGGCATCGCGAGTTCATCAACGCCAACAATGACATCGTTGGGCTTGGGCGGTGCCGTAAGCGGCTTCAACACTGGGAGGATCGTTTGTAGCAGCTCGGTGTACACGTTGATCTTGTCTTTGGGGCACACGATCACCGTGGACGCGTCCAGAACGGACGTAATCCGGACGATGCTTTTGTCCTGCGGGATGTGCGGCCAGTAGTTGATGTCGACCTGCTTGAGGTCGCAGACAAAGTTCCGGAAGGTGACCTCGGCAAGCTGGCGCTTTCCCTCGACGTCCTTGAGGGTTGCCTTCATGGTGCGAGTCTGCTGATCGTACGAAAGTCGCTCAAAGCCGAAGGCAAAGCTTGGCAGGTAGCACCGCTGCTTGAACTCGAGCTCCTTCATGATGACCCGCGAGAGGTCCATCTGCAGAACGAGGTACGGCTTCTGTCTGTATTCCTCCGGCAGCGCTCGGATCTGCTTCTCGTCCGAGATGAGCTCGACCGTTCCGTTGTCCACCGTGTAAAACAGCCAGTTTTTGTCGTGCTGCTCCACGACCAGTCCCCGGGACCAACCGTCGTCCGCGGTCTCGATACAAACCAGATCGCCAATCTTAAGCTTATCGGCCAACGGCAAGAACTGCTTCGGAGCCAACTCCGGCAGCTGGGTGTACAGCACCTTCATGGTCGGCTTCACCACGGCACTGGTCACCATGACCAAGGCCGTGCGCGACGACAGAATCGCAATAATTCCCCCCTCGCCGAACTTGTCCTCGGCGGAGCCCAGCATGTCCAGCAGGTACGGCGTCACCGGTGGCTGCACGATCTCCACCAGCTTACGGCCATCAACCACCGCAGCGTCCTTCATCCGAATCAGGATGCGCTCGTTGACTTCGAGCGGATGGCTCAAATTGACGATCTCCACCTGAAACGCGAACGCGCGCAGATTCTTCATCAACAGCAGCGGCGGTCGCAACTCCGTCGACGGAATGACCAACTCGTTGCCGTAATCGATCAGCCGAACCTTGAGCAAGCCCTTCGACGGGACGGTCTTTTCCAGCACCACAACCCGGTAGAAGTAGTTCTCGTACGGCGCCGCGTAGATGCCTTCGACCTGAACCTCATCATACTTGACCGGTTCGCCGGCCGCGCCCAGCTGCTGGTTGATGTCGTTCAACAGCTTGTCGCTATCCGCCTCGTAACTGGCCAACATGACCCAGGCCCGGTTCGACCCAACCAGACACTGAACGATCACCTCAAACGGCTCCCCGACGGGCTTCTCGATCGGAAAGTGCAACAGCCACGGCCTTGGTTGCTGCGGCACAACCTTCACTTCCGGCGAAGCCGCCGCCGCCGCAACGACCGGCCCAACCTTCCCCTTGTTCACCTGGTGATTCTTGATTATGTCAATCTTCAGCTTGGCCAACGATTGCGGCTTGGCCCCTCCCCCATTAACTTCAACCTGCTGCTGCTTCTCGACCTCCTGCAGCTTCATCTTGGCCACCCGCTCGACCGCATCGGCCACGGAACTGGACGGCGCCGGCGCCGTAACGGTAATCTCCTTCGAGACCGGCTCCGCCTCCGGTTCCGTAAGCTTCGCCGTAGCCTCCCGGTCCAGCGACACCTCGATCGTCCCCAGCGGAATGTTCGGCTTCCGGAGGGGCTTCAGCGCCCGGGCGTTGTTTTGCCACATCCGACCCAGGCCGGCGGCGGATATCGACTCGGTGCGCGAAACGCCCAGCACGCTCAGGTAGCTCGCGTTCGGGACCAGTTTCCTGTCAAGCAAGAGTATTTTACCATTAAAATCCTGAAACCTTTCCCAGACAGAATCTACTCACGGCAGTGCGATGCAGCTCTTTTTGTGAATCTCCCAGTCCTCGATCTGGCACTGCATCGTGCAGTAGAAAGCGAAACAGCGGCTGCACATTAGTTCCGCAGGTTTGTGGCACAGCACGCACGACTTCATCACGTTCATGTTTTTAGTTCGGTAGCTGTTGGGGAAATTCGAGAACTTTTTTCTTTCTTTTTCGAAGAAAAAAAACAAAACACGCGGTTTTTGAGGAAGAACTTTCTGAGCGCGGAGTTGAAACAGAACGTCCGAACAAGGCAAGCGTTGGGAGAACAATGCGAGGGGAAAGCTAAAGAAAAGTCAAAGAAGGACAGACGTTTCGCGAAATGCGCAGGGTAGCAAACGAGCTTTGGAAAGATCCCTTCAGAAAGGGAAAGAGGGTCGTCCATAGCCAAGGTCTTTCAAATTTAATGAACTTCAATATGTAATAGGGTCCTAAAACCAAAGAATAATTTTCTGGAGCAACCTCGGGAGCAACATTTTAAAAGAGCATAAAGGCATTTTGACAGCTGCAACTATTTAGATATTTACGGAACAACAGGTTATTTATCTATTTTATTTATCTATTTTATTTACGCAGTATACTGAACGGTAGCTGGTAGGCCAGCCGTGATTATGCTTGGCAAGAAAAATCAAATACAATATCTAGAGTAAATTTTCAAAACAATGTGAAATTTGAAAAAAATAAATAAATTCAAAATTCAAAAAATGGCTGTAAAAAAATATATGAGCAGTCTAGTGAGCAGTTCTCTACGGAATCGGTATTTTTTCTTTAATTTTAATTTTTGTATTTTTTAATCCGACTGAAACTTTTTTGGTGCCTTCGGTATGCCCAAAGAAGCCATTTTGCATCATTAGTTTGTCCATATAATTTTCCATACAAATTTGGCAGCTGTCCATACAAAAACGATATGTGAAAATTGAAAAATCTGTATCTTTTGAAGGAATTTTTTGATCGATTTGGTGTCTTCGGCAAAGTTGTAGGTATGGATATAGACTACACTGAAAAAAATGATACACGGTAAAATTTTTTTTTTGTGATTTTTAATTTATTATCGCGGGCGTCAATAATTAGAGTTCACGCGCGGTGATACGACCGCAAGATAATGATCGCATGACAGCCGCATGACAACCGCAGAACAAATTTAAAAAATTAAAAAATATAAAAATTTAAATTACAAGCCTAGGATTCAATTTTTTTATAAATTTTTTTTTTAAAATGCATTTTACACGCGCCCAGGTACTTTCCAATCGTTAGTTTTCACATAAACTTTGAAAAATATTTGCAACGACCTTACAAAACAGCAAGACAAATCTCAAACACAATAAATCCTTTAATTTAATATATTTAAAATGCTTTTACAGAACATTAAAAATTAAAATCAAAAATTCAAAAATCTAACAAAATTAGGGTGTTAACTCCTTACTACCCATTTTTATTTTTTTATTTTTTCCGTGTTAAGGAGGTAATTTTGAGCAACTTTTGTTCTACAAAAAACTTAACTTCTCTTGTTTTATGTTTTTCTTGTTTTATTTTTAGTATTTTAATTTTTATTGTTTAATTTATCTTTGTTTTTGGTGGAATTTGGCCTATTCCATCAGCTAATATCGTTACATTTTGTCTTTCTAATTTTTTCATGACTGTAAAGTTACTTTTTCAATTTTTTGCTTGTTATTCACTCTTTCTGCTCTGGAATGGCACTATTATCATATGAATTCTAAAAAAATGCGTAGAGGCAACCAACCAAAAAATACTGCATACTTCTTTTTACTTAAAATAAACGAAATGTTAGAAAAAAAACACAGGCAAAGTTGACCCCTAAAAAATTACATTTTTAAAAAACATTGGCAAAGTCACATAAAACAAGTCAAACTTCCAACCATAATATTTTCTAAAATATTAAGAGTTCTTCATTCCAATGCTTTTTAAAGAACAAAAATTGATTGAAAAATTGATTTTTGGCGATTCTTTAGATCGAAGCCCGTCTAGAGGCGGGGTTAGGTTGTAGAGGGTTAAACTTTAATACTAAACAATCCAAAATATAAACATCCTGAACATAAAACTAATAATTTTGAAAAAAAATAAAGGTTTAAACATTCCTCAAAAATCTAGTTTAATCTATCCGAACACAGACGCAGACCATCAAAAATGTATCACACTCATTGAAGCGGCCAGGCCTACTGCGTTGAGTTAACAGCAGTGAGACAGACTATATGAACGTACCATATTTCACAAAATCAACTAGAAAGGAAGGATGCGTGGATATACCATGGCGAACTTGATGGCGAACACTTAATTCATCTCCAGATGGTCGACGTGTAAACGTTAAAACAAATTGCGAACATCTTGAGAACTGCTCCACTGTTGATTAAACCAACAATCACCGAGATCACATTGATACAGGTGAAATTTGTTTAGCTCCGTTCGCAACGCCACGTGTTGATCAAACATCATCCCATCTCGCCACAAGATTTATAAGATCCACTTCTGGACCATGAAATGCCCACAGTTAAGATCAGTTATCCCGCGTGCAAAGATGAGCTTGCTTTTCAAACTGCTACTCGCGCTAAGCCTTGCCCACGTTGCCCTCTCGTGGGGTGACGAAAAACCTGTTGAAGAGGACTTTTGCGATGCCGAGTGGGACGGCAAGGTCGAGTACAAGGCGGAGGGCGAACAGGACGGGGCAACGCCGGAAGAGGAGGCGCCGGTTGATGACGGGGCTACGACGGAACAAACTGAGGAAGGATCAACTGAAGGGGGTGAGGAAACGAAAGCGGATGACGGGGATACGACGGAAGAAGCTGGAGAGGGGTCAACTGAAGGGGGAGAGGAACCTACAGGAAAGGATAAAACGCCAGAAGAAAAGCCTTCGAAGGCTTCTAAAGAGGACGAGCGAGGCGATCCTCGGAATACTTACCAGAAGTCGACTGAACTTGTTCGGGCTGCCGCAAATGTTGACGATATTCAGGACGGATATCTGAAGGGATCGCTGAACAACCGACTTCAGGAACACATTAGAAACCCTATTATTGGGGCTGCCGGCAAGTTGCCTAATTTCAAAAAGGTACAGGTAAATTACTTCAATAAGTGTAAGGTCTAAAAAGTAACATTTTTGAACTTCCAGATTGAGCCCTGCTTCAAGACTTTGCAGCAGGACCTGAAGAAGGAGATCGAAGCTTCGAAGAAGGAATTCGCAGACTGCAAGAAGAAAACCGAATCCTCGTACGAGTGCATGGTCAAGATGGAACCCGGGTTTGCGGCGCACGTTAAGACGATCGGCGAAAAGATCGTGCAGTGCATGAACAAGTCGAAATAATGTTTAACGATAGCGCGCGCATTTTTGCATGCCCTTTATTTTGGAATATATAACTTGCTTGCACTGCTGTGTTGGCCACTTGCGGGCCGGGCAAATGTGTCACATGATTTTGTTTCTTGGGACATTTTCTACTTCAACGTTTGTTAGTGTGTTTTTGTGTTCTTCCTAGGTTTTACCAGCTAAGCCTAAATTGAAATAAAGAGGGGAGGAGGTTTTCAGTGTGTTAAAAGAGGGTAAGGAAGGTTGAGGCGTTGATTAAATATAATATAATATTTATATGCTGCATACTCCTAAGTAGTTTGGGTCGACGCAGGTTGCCACACACACACACTTAGTGATCTTCAACGGGCAACTTTTCACCGCCGAGGATCGCCTTGATGTCTTCGGCGTCCAGCGTTTCGTACTTGAGCAGTGCCTCGGCCAGCGCTTTGTGCTCCTTGGCGTGCTGCTTCAGGATGCTCTTGGCGCGTTCGTAGCTGTCGTTCATGATCTTCTTGATCTCCAGATCGACGGCTTCGACCGTCGACGCCGACAGGACCTCCGTCGGGGCGCCAAAGCTCTTCGAAGACTCGATCGTACGCAGACCGACCCGCTCGGACATGCCCCACTCGCGAACCATGTGCGACGCGATCGACGTCGCCTGCTTCAGGTCACTGCTGGCACCTGGAAGAATCAATTTCAATGCTACAATTCCCAAAATCAAACTCAACTCAAACCTACCGGAAGTGATCTTATCGGCGCCAAAGATCAACTCCTCGGCCGCCCGCCCACCCATCATCGTGTCCATCATGGCCAGCAGCTGTTGCTTGGTGACGTGGTACCGCTCCTTCTCCGGGATGTAAGCGGTGTGGCCGAGGGACGGCCCACGTGGCATGATTGTAACCTTGTGCAGCGGATGGGATTCCTAGAAAAAATTCAACCCCACTTATCAACCAAATCACTAAAAAAGCAACGATCAAAGCAACCCCACCTTGGTGTAGTAGGCGACGATCGCGTGGCCACCCTCGTGGTACGCCGTGATCTTGTTCGCCTCCTCGTCCGGCAGGCGGGACTTGCGCTCCGGGCCCATAAGTACCTTGTCGCGGGCGTTCTCCAGGTGCTTCATGCCCACCGTTTCGGCGCCGTCGATGGCCGCTCTGTGTGCGTGTGTGAATAGTTTAAAGTTATCAGACGGTGATGTTTTTAAATCCACAATATTTTATTTTTAATTTAATTAAAAAAAAAACAATTTACTGGACTCCAAATTTCTTTTTTTTTAATGCTCAGGAAGTTGATTTAAGTAACTGAAGGAGCTATTACACTACGGCTAACAAACAAACTCGCACTTTTTGACAGTTTGCCTGGATGGACATATGGAATCAGTGGAAGATTTTGTATCAAATTAAAAAATCCAAACATAAAATCAGGACTCAAAAAAAATAAAAAATAAAAATGCAAACCAAAATAAAATTTAGAAATTGAAAAAAAAAGAATTTAAAACACAAATATTCAGAAAAAAACGGAGCTTAAAATAAAAAAAAATCCCTTATTAAAAAAATCAAAGCATGAAAAATATTTATAGAAATGCAAAAAATTGAAAATCTAATATTTCCATGAATTTGAAAAATCTTATATAAAAACATTGTAAATTTCTAAAATGTGAAATTTATTTCAAACATCTAAAAATTTAAAATATTAAATTTAAAAATTCAGACCTACAAAATAAAAATATTCATGAAAAAATCAAAATTTTAAAAATCAAGAATTTTAAAAAAAGATTACACTCAACCCCCAGTGGTTGGTCACTTTTTCGTTTGACACTTTTTCAGTTTGTACCCCGTTGGTTGGTCAAAGTCAAACTAAAAAGTGACGAACTGTCACTTTTTACACGGCGCTCACGCACACTATCAAAAAAAAAAGTTTGGTAGTGTGTGTGAGCTCCGTGTAAAAGGGGTTTCAAACTAAAAAGTGACCCCGTTCGTTTGACAACAGTTGGTGTCAAACCATCAGGGTTTGAGTGTAGTCCTAAATTTGAAAAAAAAAACAAAAATTGAAAAAAATGCGGGAATTTAAAATCTAAAAATCCAAAAAACTAAAATGAAAAAAAGTTATTTAGAAATGCAAAAATTCAAATATCAAAGAGATCAAAGGATTTTAAAATACTAAAATGAAAATAAAAAGAAACAAAACATCTCAAAATTTAAAATTTTGAAAAATTCAGAAATTCAGAATACGAAAAAACATAAAAATAAAAATTTGAAAATACAGTCGACTCTCTGGTTGTCAATATCCAAGGGACCGTCGAGGAAGAGAATCATCTGTTTACAGATGCAAAATGAAGACTCGACTGAAAATATTTTTTTCTTGATACCCAGCTATGGGGAGAGACATGGCAACGTCCATCAAACAAAAACAAACAAATGTCAAACACCCTTCAAAGCTTCGTTTCGCCAAGAAAAATGTCTATGCAAGCCATGAGAAAGTGAAATTATTGACAACCGGAAGAGATTTTTAAAGCAAACAGAATCCAAGGGACCGTCGAGGAAGAGATCCCTCAAGCAAGGGAAAATATCGAGGAATGAAGATAATTGAAGTATGCAGATTGAAGGGACTGAAGAATTCATCGATAGATGGAGAATTATTGATATCGAGAAGATCGACAGCCAGAGAATCGACTGTACAAAGTTTTTGCGCTGCTTAGCATTGTAACTTCATAAAAGTTCAAAATATTTTTAAACAAGCCCAAACATGCTAAATATGATTATCAATGCAGAAAAAGGCGTTTTAGATTGTTTTGAGTTGATTAGGTTTATATTTCCATTGAAATTATCCAGTTTTATGAAAACAAAAATTTTGCCCCCGGATTTTTCGAACCAATTCTGAAAGAGTGGGCGACATAAACTTTGAACAATATTTACAACGGCCTTTCAAAATTCACTACTAAAAAATGCAGATATTTAGAATCTTAAAAAATCTTAAAAATTTTAAGAAAAGTTGTTTAGAAATACAAAAGTTCAAAAATCATAGATTTTCAAAAGAGATCAAAGTTTTCTTTTAAAAATTACTAAATTAAAAAGAAACCAAACCTCAAACATTTAACAATATTTGTGAAATTATTGAACAATATTTACAACGGCCTTTCAAAATTCACCACTAAAAAATGCAGATATTTAGAATCTTAAAAAATCTAAAAATTTTAAGAAAAGTTGTTTAGAAATACAAAAGTTCAAAAATCATAGATTTTTAAAAGAAATCAAAGTTTTCTTTTAAAAATTACTAAAATAAAAAGAAACCAAACATTTCAAATCTTGAATTTGAAAATTCAGAAATTCAAAATACAAATATTAATAAAAGTGAAAATACAAAAAAAAAAATCAGGAATTTTTAAATTTAAAAATTGAACGATCCGTTCCTAACTGGACTCGGTCGTTGGAAACGACCGTCGGCTCAACGACCGTCGAAATAGGCGGCGGGCCAGATGCGGGCATACAAATGTCAAAACCTCTCCCCCCTCACTTCGTCTCACCATCCAGCTGCTGCTTTGTTGACAAACAAACCTAGCGCGCGGTCGCATGATGGCGGTATCGTGCCAGAATGAGGGGTGATCATGCTGTTAAAAATGAAACTTTTTTTCAAGAAAAACATTTTTTTCCGATTGAATTAAAAATTTGCGAGCGAGTTTCAACAATTATTGCTGATGTCGGAGAAGTGATTAAAGATCAAAATTTTGATCCATGATTTTTTATAGAATTAAACTTTTTCACATCAATTGGGAACCCCTAGGTCTATTCACGACCGTTTCCAATGACCGTGAGAAGATGCCAGAAAATCCAGCTATGAGCTGAATCCACAATATTCAAAAATTTAAAAAGATCCACAGCTGAAAAATGCAAAAATTTAAAATCTTAAAAAAAACTAAATAAAAAAAAAAGTTGTTTAGTAATAAAAAAAACCAAAGATTTTTAAAATACTAAAATTAAAAACGAAAAAAAAATTAAAATCTTGATTTAAAAAATTCCGAAATTTAGAATATCAATATTTTTTTTTGCAGACCGAGGTGGGACAGCTATGATCAAGTCGGTCCAAGTCCGGTTGTGTAAATTCAAAATACCAATATTCATAAAAAAAAATAAATACAAAAAAAACAAGAAGTTTTGAATTGAAAAATCCAAAAATTTAAAATATCCACAACTGAAAAATGCAGAAATTTAAAGTCTTTGAAAAATTTAAAATAAAAAAAAGATTGTTTAGAAATACAAAAATTAAAAAATCAATAATTAAAAAATTCTGGCACAAAAAAATATAAAAAAAAAATATAAAATTTCAAAATATTAGACAATTTAAATACAGTTCGTACTCGATCATCCAAAGTTCTGATTGATTGATTGATTTTTTTTTCGGTAGGAAAAGCCACCAAAGCAGTAGCACCAAACATTTACATCATTTTAATACAATATATACAATACATTTTAGTGTTTACAATTTCTCGCCAAAATTTCACACCGGAATCGAATCACGTATTTTTTTTTTCTCAGAATTCAGGTTTAAAATATGGCTACAAAAATGTTCTAAAGTTTCTGTTTTTAGAAAAAAATAATAGCAGTTAAGAATTAAAGAATCTTTTAATTTGGAATTTTTCGCATTTTAAAATTTTTAAACAAATTTTAGATTTTGTGAATTAAAGAATTTATAAATTTAAGTTGAATTCTTAAATTTAATTCAAGAATTAAAGAAATTTTTAATTGAAAAATGCCAACTTCATCTCACCTCAACGCCGCCTGGTTCACCATATTCTCGATGTCCGCCCCGGTAAACCCGGTCGTACCCCGCGCCAGCTGATCGATGTTGATGTCCTTGCTCAGCACCTTGCTCAGGTAGTGCGTCAGGATTTCCTTGCGGCCGGTAAAGTCCGGCGTCGGCACCACCACCTCCACGTCGAACCGCCCCGGACGGAGCAGCGCCTGGTCCAGATCGTCCCGCCGGTTGGTGGCCCCGAGCACGATGACGCCCTCGTTCTGCTGGAAGCCGTCCATCTCCGACAGCAGCTGGTTGATGGTTTGGTTCGCGTACGGGTGGAGCACCGAGTTGGTCCGTTTGGCGCCGACCGAGTCGATCTCGTCGATGAAGATTACGCACGGGGCGCGCTCCTTGGCCGCTTCTGTTGGGAGGTTTTTGGTTTAGTGAGAAATTATGTAAAATTGTTGGTGAACTTACTGAACAAATCCCGCACGCGCCGTGCGCCCTGTCCAACGAGGACCTCGTCGAACTCCGGACCGGCCGCGTGGAAGAACGGAACGCCGGCTTCGCCAGCGACGGCTCGCGCAAGCAGTGTTTTACCGGTTCCGGGCGGTCCCACCAGCAGCACTCCCTTCGGGAGCTTGCCACCCAGGTTGCTGAACTTGTCCGGATTCTTGAGGAACTCGACGACCTCCTTGAGTTCCTGTTTCGCCTCGTCGCAGCCCTTGACGTCCTCGAACGTGACGGAGATGTCCTCCGGATCGACCTCGACCTGGTTGCCGATTTGTATTCTACTGAAAGTGGGAAAGCGACGTGAGTTTCTTGGGTAGAGCAGCGAAAGGGGTTGATGGCAGACCTGAAGACGGACCCGTTCGTGGACACAAACAGGCTGATGAAGATTCCGATAAACACGACGATGATCAGCAGCTGCTGGAGCACCTTCAGGTAGCGCATGGCTTTGCCCGAGCGGCGCTCGTGGTCCGGATGGGTCGCGGTGAGGTAACCCTCGGCAAACGCGATCTTCAGCCGCTGCTTCTGCTCGTCCGCCATGGTCGGGTCGTTGACCTCGCTGAGCAGCTTGTTCAGCGGTTCGTTGTACTGCTGGGGGCTTATGGTTTGCGCGTTGAACGGAACCGGTTCGTACTTGTGGGAGATTTTCGGCGCTGGAGCCGCTGTAAGAAGAACGTTCTAAGTTACGTAATCTAGACAACCTAAGACTCAATCCCTTACCCAGTGAATCCTTGACCCGCGTAAACAGTCCCGGATTCCGCTTCATCTCGGCGCTAACCGACCGGACCGTTTTAAAGCCACGCTGTTGCACGTAGGCCAACCCTCCCCCAGGTTGCGCCAACAAACTCCGCACAATCTTATTCACCATCGCTGCGTTGAAGAAGACCGTCTCCTCGCCACCGGACACCGTCCGTCCCCGGCGTGCCTTCGGCGTCAAGCTAATACTCCACGGGACATCCTCCCGGACGCTGGCCATAACGTGGACATTGCTAAAGTGCTTCAGCAGGTTCCGCTCGATCCGGCGGGGCAGTTTCAGCTCGTACAACTGGGACTGTGGCTGCTGCTGGGGCTGTTCCACCGATCGCTGGAAGCTGTCGCAGTAAAACTGGACCAGCGAGCGCTTCAACCTACTCGAATCATGGTTCTGGGCCAGGTAGGAAGCTTCCTTCCCCTGTTGATGCTGCTGCTGCGGAGTTTGTCTGCTGGCGTGGTGCTTCTTCAGTGCAATATTACTGTGCCGTGGACCGATTTGCGACAGATGAAAGAGCAATTGCTGTAAACCAGAACGAAAATAAAACAGTCTGACGTCGTTCCGAGGGCGATTGGCGAAATTGAAAGTCTTTTCTTTCTGCCTCACAACTTACGTGCTGATGTGTGTTTACTGTAAACATGTTGACCTGCGTTTGACCTGCAAACCGTGCCGAGTTTCACGCTTTCTACGATGCTACCGGAAGCGGGGAATTGCGCGCGACACACTTTACTAGTTAAGAAACGGGGTGGACCGCTTTTTCGGGCGGTGCGGGGACTTTTCCTTGCAGCGGGTTCGAAGAATTAAATCACAACTTGAAATCCTGCGATCCGCGAGTACGTCACACAAGTTGGTTGTATAATTTGACGTTTGTGGGGAACTGTCAGTTGCTGTTTTTTCAGGCGTGTTTTTGTTTCAGTGTCAGTGTACACGTTAACATGAGTTGATCAAGTTTTGGAGAAAATTTTACAACTGGAGTTTTGACTCAAGGCAGTTTAAAAAAACACCCAAAAAGCAAAAACTGGAAATTTGGTTTATTGGACATCTTAAAAAAAAAAAAAAGAAAAAACTCCAGACATGAACAATCTAAAGTAGCTATTACACTACGGCAAACAAACAAAATCTCACTTTTTGACAGTTTTCCTGCTTTGTTTGTTTGCCTGAATGTTTGTACAAACGTCAGCCTGCATCTTGCCTTGTTTGCCGCAAACAAGTTTGCGAGTAGGGCGTCCAATTTTCCCGGGTTTTGAATTTCCCGGGAAACGGGAAAAATATTTTTGGAATCCCGGGAATTCCCGGGATCCCAGGAAATTTTTGTGTCAGTAATAAAATCTATGTTTTCATTATATTTGTTATGTTGTCAAACTTATAATCATAGAATTAGCTTAGTAATATTAATTGGTAATAATCTGCACTTAATAAAAATATTTCTTTTATAATTTGTTTTATTTGATATGAGTAAAACAGCTTTAAAAAAATCATTTATATGTCAAAAAAAAACAAAAAAAAACGACAACAAATAAAATGATACCAGTCAATGTAAAATTTTAGATAAGTTTTGAATTAATTGTTTTATATAAAACATAGTTTACAAATTAACTTCTAGTTACTACCGCCAACCGGGGGAAAAACGGGACTAAAGTCCGAATAGGTCCAGGATATTTTAGAACAATACATTTGGAAGTCGGTAGTACTAATTGTTTTGTTCTGTTCCTGTTTTAACCAAAGTCATTAAAAAAATTATGCATTTTTTTGCTTAAATAACTGTCTTTATTCGATACATTTGTCCTTATTTGCCCCATATGCCTGTGTTTGATAAAAAAAAAGCATATGAGATTTTTGTTCAAATTTAAAATCGTAAATATATGTCAATATATCCAGTCTTTAAAAAAAATAAAAGAGAAAAAAATTAAAGCGGACCTATTAACTAAAATTATAATAATTTTCCCTAATAAGCCAAATTAATACTGATATTTGCCGAATACATATTTTAATGCATTTTATTGATTACCTAGTATTCAACTGTTCATATATCTTAATGCTTTTTATCGATTACTTAGTATTCGACTGTTCTACTATTTCCACAACCAAATCTAAATTTCCTGACCAAAATATGATTATTTTTTCAATTTCGGGAATTCCCGGGACAAATTATAGAAAATCCCGGGATTCGGGAATTCCCGGTTTTTGAAAAATCCCGGGATTTCTGTCCCGGGAATTCCCGGGATGGACGCACTATTTGCGAGTTTGGCAGACTGTCAAACACGAAAAAAAAATGCGAGTTTGTTTGTTTGTTTGCGGTAGTGTAATGGCTCCTTAACTCATTCATATCTTGTCAAAATCAAAATAAATTCGAAATGAGGTTTTGGTGAAATCTTTAGTGAAATTTAGAAATAGAAGTCATCTAAGAAAATTTCATACTTTACAGGGGTTGTTCAAGTATTTGTTATTTAATAACAAATACTTGAACAACCCCTGTAAAGTATGCAGAACTGGCAACTCGGTTAGGAGTTTCTATGGCAGAAAAAAAATTGTGTACACCTCCTTGCTCTGATAAAAGTCTGACTAACAGGATATTGTAGCCAAATAAAATTACAATTACAATTTCATTTAATTGTGAGAAAGGCCTAAATAAGCTACAGTTATATTTTTCCGATTATTTTTCTGTTGTTTGATATTAAAATGTTTAGAATCACCTAAAAAAGTTAACCAAAAAAACACCTCTAAAAAATCATAACTCGAAATTATCTTTTTGCCGATCAAGCTCAAATTTTGTGAGGCTGTTTATTCCATCAAAACTTGCAAAAATTGCGGTTCATCCAAATCGGACAACCCCCATCCTGTTTGGCATTACTGCAAAGTCTCACTTTTCACGAAAATTATGGAAAACCCTGAAAAAATCTCGTATTTTAAAGAGTTCTGGATCTTCGACTTCGAGAAATCTCGATCGTGAATCGAGAACTTACGATTGAAATTTATAAAAAAAAAACTAAAAATCGAAAAGCATCAAAAACTTAAACTTAAAAAAATTTCTTGATTTTAAAAATTCTAAATTTATTCAAAATTCAAGGAGTTCATTTTTTTCAATTTGTAAAATTGCAAATCACAAAAACAAAAATTTGTACCAGCTTAAAAAAATAAAAAAGGATAATTTAAAATAAAAAAAAAATTAATAAAAATCATTATTTCAAAACATAAAAAATACACAATAAATCAAAATCAAAAAAATTTAACAATGCAATTAAAAAAAACATTTAGGATTAAAAATTTTAGTAAATTTGGAAAATAAAAATATAAATCTGTAATTTAAAAAAGTTGATGTCCTGAAATTTTGAAATATTGAGCTTATTTTTTTTAATTCTTGGCTTTTTTGTTTGTTCAATTTAAGATTTTTTTGAATTTTTAATCGAAAATAGAATAAAACATTCACACCTCTCAGTGCATCAGATCTACTTTCTCTTTTCAGCAATATTTTTGGTTTCGCAGGGATTTTATTTTTTCCCTGGGCCTAGAAAGTCTTGTCTCTGAATTTTTGAATTTTGGTTTTCGGGAATTTTTTTTATTATAAAATATTTGAAATGTTAGAATTTTTGAAAACATGAATCTAGCCTCTAAAAACTAAATTAAATTTATAAAATTTAAAAGTATTCGAACCTATTTTTTTAAACTTCTAATTTTAAACAAAATAATGTTTTGAATTTTATTTAAATTTATGAAATTTTAAATTTTTACACTCGAATTATTTATTTGTTTTTTTGTTTTTTTTTTTAAACATTTTCTACATAGTCCCTACGTCAAAAGAAGCCATTTTCATAGAATTGTGCGGGCTGTTCGTGCAAAATAATCTTGAAAATGGGCTCTTTTTGATTGACTTGGTGTCTTCGGCAATGTTAGAACATTTCAGAAAAAATAAAGTTGTGCGGAAAAATAAGTTTAACTTTTTTTAAACAATACGAATTTTACAATTTTTGAATTTTCTTAAGAATGATTCTTGAAAAGGTAATGAATGGATTTTGAAAAATTAATGTTTGACAAAGTTATATCAATAAAAAATCCAAATTTTAAAATTAGGCCAAAAATTAAAAAATTGGGAATTTTTTAAATTATTATTTTACTTTAAATTTTAAGTTTTGTATTTATAGAGTTTTTTAATAGGTCCTATAAACATATGAAGCACAATAGCTTATAGGACCTTTTCAAAAAAACTCGAGATTTGTTCTTTAGCCGGGACCGTGGTGTAGGGGTAAGCGTGATTGCCTCTCACCCAGTCGGCCTGGGTTCGATCCCAGGCGGTCCCGGTGGCATTTTTCGAGACGAGATTTGTCTGATCACGCCTTCCGTCGGACGGGAAGTAAATGTTCGCCCCGGACTAACCTAAAAAGGTTAGGTCGTTAGCTCAGTCCAGGTGTAGGAGTCGTCTCCCTGGGTCCTGCCTCGGTGGAGTCGCTGGTAGGCAGTTGGACTAACAATCCAAAGGTCGTCAGTTCGAATCCCGGGGTGGATGGAAGCTAAGGTGTAAAAAGAGGTTTGCAATTGCCTCAACAATCAAGCCTTCGAACACCTAGTTTCGAGAACGAATCTCGAAATCGAGAACGCCAAGGCAATGCTGTAGAGCGAATAATTTGATTTGATTTTTTTTTGTTCTTTAAAAATGTGAGCTTGATGAAATAGTAGTTTATGCAACAAGTTGCAAAAAGAGGATTTTTTCAGCACGAGTCGTACATTTATCCAACGAGGTTCACCGAGTTGGATAAATACGAAGAGTGCTGAAAAAATCAAGTTTTGCAACAAGTTCCTTACAACATTTTTTGCAATTCCGAAAAACACCCATTGAGTGAAATTTTAAGTCAAATTTTCATGTATTTTGTCAATAAATCGTTTAAATCAAAAAAATGTTGAAAAGTGTTACTTTTCGAAACAAGTGCTGAAAAGTTCAACTTTTCAGCACCCATTACAGTGCTGAAAAGTAGAACTTTTCAGCATTTATTTTGAAAAGTGTTGCTATTCGATTCTGTTATTTTTGGTACAGAAAAGTAGGCTATTTCGTCGTTCAAGAATGACAGGAAAAGTAAGTAATTTCACGACGGAATTGCAAAAATAAATTATGTTTATCAAAAAAGAAGAAAAACTCACAAAACATATTTTTAAACAATGAAATTCGGGCCATGAGTTTGCGACATATCACCAGTAAAAAAATGAGGCTTTTTTCCTTTAGTGATTAAATCTCAGCAATCAGCAGTCCGATCAACAAAGTCTAAACGAAAAAATTAAAGGATTTTATTCAACCTTTCAAAATTATGTTTTTAGGAAACATAAAATATTGTTAATTTCAAGGAATGTAGTATTTTTTAAAAATGATTTCGGACCTAAAAGTTAAATTTAAGATTAATAAAAGTGTAATAAAAATCATCATAAAAAGTGAAATAAAAATTAAGCACAACCCAACTATATTTTTCCATAATTTCGCTGCCGTCCAGCGGGCATTGGACCTAACCGACCTAATTATTTAGATTAGAGACCTAAATTAAACTTTTTATTTGAATCTTTGATCGCAAACCCCCATTCCAACTTCCCTTTCCCTTCCCAATGTTTCCACGTTGTCTGTGGATGCCCCCCAAAAAGGATTTCGGACAATAAACAAAAGACAAACACTTTGTTAAAATTTTAAAACAGTACAATTTGCTGTTTGTGGACGTATATTTTTTTTCGAATTGAGCCATCTCGTTTTGGGTCTAAAATACAAACTACAATACAGGTTAGTCGAATACAGATATAAAATACTTCTCTTTTGATCAAAACAAATGTAACACTTTTTTTCTTCTTATTGCTAGCCTTCTAGTTTGGGTATAAAAATAACTCTTTTCCTCTCTTTCTCTTTTTTCAGTGCTACCAAAAGTTAGTACAAATGTATATATAAAGTTAGATAACCTAGTATAAAATACATGTAAAAAATGGCATTACATTAAACTGCTCTTGCTATGTACAATTCTTCAAACTTTTGCTACAATTACTTTTCGCTAGATTAGGATTAAGGCCAGTATGTTTAAAAACAATCCTCTCGTTATTGTTTCGTTAAGGCACGCACGCGCGGTTCGTTTTAGTTTTTCCCTAGCTGTTTTGTTTGTGTGTTAGTCATCGTTTTAAAACTAGTTTCGTCAAGTAGTATGTGTTAAGCTTAAATATTCCAGACAAAAAAAAAGAAAATACTTCCAAGTTTCATAAGATAAAACGTTGCGCGTTTTTTGAGAACCGTGAACTCTAGATGAGCCGCGTCTGCTTCAGATAGTGGATGAGCAGCGCGTGGATGAACTTGTATTGTGCTAGCGACGGAATCACGTTGTCCCGCTGTTGGCGGATTTGACCGATGAGGCGGGGAATGTCCAGGTCCTATCGGAAATTGTGTGTTTAGAACTAATTTGGAAGTTTTTAAAATTGCTAAACTTACCTGATTGTGGTCCAGCGTGTACATTAGCAGATCGGCGACCAGGGTCACTCCGGTGCGGCCACCACCCTCGTTGCAGTGGATCAGAACCGGCGGGTTGGTGTTGTGCGAGGGCGGAACTTCGGCGATCGACGCCAGCCGGACCGAGTTGAGTTCCTCGAGGAAGCCTAAGAATCATGATGATTTAATTTAAATTTACTCAAGATAATCAAACTGAAGAACCCACCTAAAAAGTGTCCCACGTCGCGGGGACAGTTCTGGTCGCCCCACTCGTTGTACGAAATGTGCCACACCGACCGGTAGCGCCGACTCTGCGTATGATACACACGCAACTTGGACGTGGTGCAGCGGTCCGTTTCCTGTGAGAACTCTCGCCACACCTGGTACTGTAAAAAAATGATTAAATTACACAAAATCCAAAACGCGAATTTTTCAGCACTTTTCATAGCATCTCTGCTCGGAAGGCACATCGTCGGCCGGTTTATTCTTACCTGCCCGTACTCCAGACACCGCTCGCTCGACTGCGGGATGTAGCTGAGCTCGTTGGACAGCTGAACCAGCAGGTACACGTCCGCCTCCCAAACGCACTGCCAGAAGACGTTCGTCGTGACCGTGTCGTTCGGACTCTCGGCCACGATGTAGAACCGCTGCTTGTTGCCGACCGTGCTCTGAAAAAAAAAACCCAATGTAAAATCTTCAAACAAACTCAAAAGCATCCGTGATCTAACCGTGATGTGGGACGCGTTCACGTAGCCCATCCGGTTGTCCCGCGTGGGCGTCAGCCGCACCCGGTTGTTGTCGTACGGCAGGAAGTTCGGGTCGAAGTTTTTGTTCTTGTTCTCGTCGGCGAGCGCGCAGTCGTACTTGGCGTTCTCGACGCGCTTCGGGATGCGCTCGAACTCGCAGTACAGCTGCGGGTCGGCGACCTTCGACTCGAGCAGGGAGCACTGTGGGGAAAAGAGAGATTTTTTTTTGTAATTATTGTTAATTTTTTTTAAGTAAAAATAAATATATAAAAAAAATGTTGAATCTTTTATTCAAAACTTCCTATTTTTTCAAAACTTCTTGAATTTGGCATTGGATTTGATTTAAACTCAGCATTTTGTTAAATTAACGATTATAAAATATGATATTAAATAATCCAAGACAAACATTTGAAAATGGCTTGTAAAGATAATGCAATGTATACCCTTTTCAGACGAATTATAAAGCTTGAAATACCGGCGTTAAGAACAAAAATGATCCATACCGGAAATTTGTGAAGGGACACTTCGTATAGACGCCCTTGGTCCAATCACGTAATTAAAGGTACACGTAGATATACGTAATAGGATGTAACAAAAATGACTTTTTGGCGGGCATTCAAGGGTTTGTTCCGGTGGGCATGCTAAGCTCAAATCCAAAATATGAGCTTGATTGGACGTAACAGGAGCCGGCGCTCCGCCCTTCAATTTTAAATGGGATTTAACCCGTAAAAAAAGATTTTTTCAAAAATGTCACTTTTTGAGGCATTTTGGCCACCAATGCGATTACCAAAAACATCACTGGCGTGTAGGCCAGACCCTTGCGCATCTTTTGGTATATATAACATTGACATTTGGAGCATCCTGGAGCTCGGTACAGGCCTTCAAAGTTTGGCATTTTTTTCGAAAAATTGGCCCCGGCAAAATCAAATGGCGTCTAGGGCGTCGCGAGGCGCGACGCATATCTTTTTTGCCGGGACCGATTTTTCAAAAAAATGCCAAACTTTGAAGGCCTGTACCGAGCTCCAGGGTGCTCCAAATGTCAATGTTATATATACCAAAAGATGCGCAAGGGTCTGGCCTACACGCCAGTGATGTTTTTGGTAAACGCATTGGTGGCCAAAATGCCTCAAAAAGTGACATTTTTGAAAAAATCTTTCTTTACGGGTTAAATCCCATTTAAAATTGAATGGCGGAGCGCCAGCTCCTGTTACGTCCAATCAAGCTCATATTTTGGATTTGAGCTTAGTATGCCCACCGGAACAAACCCTTGAATGCCCGCCAAAAAGTCATTTTTGTTACACTCTAATACGTAAAGAACGAGAAATTTATACTCTTTTTTAAATTTTACTGTCTTAATTTAATTTATTATTTAATAATTGTAAATTTTATTTCAACCCCTTTCCAAAAAAATCCCTAAAACCCAGGGGGCAAAAACAAAATTATTGTTAAAAATTTAAATTTCCAGCGATTTTTTTTTCAATTTATTGTTAACTATTTAAAAAATGTTCAAATCAAACCAGAACAAGGTTTTTTATGCTTTTTAGGGCCCTAATCAACTCCCCAAAATTTGGGAACGATTGGTATTGGTATAAAACGATTTTTTTCTCGGAAATCACGTTTTAGACCAGTTTCGAGCACACTGTATCTTTTTTGTTTTTTTTTCGTATCTTCTGACAGGAGCAAGATAGCACAATACTTTCTTCGGGAAAGTTTTAGAGAATTTTCTCAATTTTAACGCTATTGTGTTGGTTTAAAAAAATAGTGGAAAATAAAAATGATAAAAATCAAAATGTAAAAAAGAGGGTTTTCCACACTAATTCCCATACAATAATGAAATTTGGGTTGTTTTGAGGCCCAAAAGTCATAAACAAAACTTTGCTCTAGTTTGATTTGATCATTTTTTTAATTTTCCATATAACGATGAGCCAGTCTAATATATACTCAGGAATATAGTAATTTATTAAACTTTAGTAAAACAACAGCTACAATTGACCTCTGAAAAAAGACATGTTTGAAAAAATTGGTAATGTCACATAAAACAAATCAAACTTTCTGTTATTTTTCTCAATACTTTTAATGATTAAAAATAAGATGAAAATGAATTTTTAATGATCAAAAATGGGTAAGGATTAAGCGTTACGCATTTTGATAAAAATTTCTTATAATTTGGATTTGTTGATTTGAATGTGACTGCAAATTACAAAAGTTTAAATAATTTTCTTTTCGATATAACAATATTGAAAATCCAGAGTTTCCTCATATGGTCGAAACTTTAAAGCAGAATCTTGAAAGGCCTAAATTCTGAGATTAAAAAAAAAAAATCTAAAAAAGTTAGTTTTAAAATTCCCAAATTAGTTGAACTCTATACTTTCTATTTTTTTTATATGTTTATTATTAGGCCGTTGCAAATATTTTTTCAAAGTTTATGCCCTTCAATATTGGCTCGAAAAATCAGGGGGCAAAAAACATATTTTTTTCAAAAAACTTCAAAATTTCAATGAAATTAGACGTTCAAAAAACTGGAAACAATTTGAAATGCATTTTCCAGCATTGTTAATCACATTGACACACATTCAAATAGTTAAAAAAATAATTTGAATTTTGTAAAATTTCAATGTACAGTTACTGCCCATGTTCGCATGAATGTCCCATTAGGGTGTAATATCAAAATCGATTTTCCAGCACAGCAATTTTTCAGTTCCTTTTGGGGTCCTAAACAACTCCCCAAAGTTTGGGAACGATTGGTTTAGTCCTCACTTTGCGCAAAGCAATTCAATTTTCCATATAGATTTGTATGGGAAAAACCATTTTTTTTGGATTTTGATATTTATAAAATCCACGTTTCACGCTGTACTAAAACCAGATTCATATTCGAATGCTCTGGAAGGTGCTCTACAACTTCCCCAAGAGAGTATGGTGCTAGCTTGTCCCTGAAAGAAGATACAGCGTCCTCAAAACTCGTCTAAAACGTGTTTTTCGAGCAAAAAACACGTTTTAGACGAGTTTTGAACACGCTGTATCTTTTTTTAGGAGCAAGTTAGCACCATACTCTCTTCGGGAAAGTTGTAGAGCACCTTCCAGAGCATTCGAATATGAATCCGGTTTTAGTACAGCGTGAAACGTAGATTTTATAAATATCAAAATCCAAAAAAATTGTTTTTCCCATACAAATTTATATGGAAAATTGAATCGCTTTGCGCAAAGTGAGGACTAAACCAATCGTTCCAAAACTTTGGGGAGTTGTTTAGGACCCCAAAAGGAACTGAAAAATTGCTGTGCTCGCTAAATTTGGACAACTTTATTTTTTTCCATACAACCATATTACACCCTAATGTCCCATATGTAAAAACAGCAAGCTGAGAAAAACGCATTTGAAGTTTGTCCCATACATAAGGCTACGTGTTAAGTTTTCGCGATTTCCTTCTGATTTCTAGAACAAAGTACTGGATGTTACAGTCCAGACTCGATTATGAAGCCTCGATTATCCGAAGTTTCGATTATCCGAAGTTCGATTATCCGAAGGTTTGTATGGGACTTCGGATAATCGAATCACGAACCAAAAAATGTTTTTTTCGTATATTTTTCATTTTCTTGTTTTTAACATAAAATTTGAGTTCTACAACCCCATTTTAGTCAAATTTGAGTTGTTGATTGCCAATTAAAAAATATTTTTTTTTCAATATTGCATAACCGCCATTTTGCCCGCTATCTTGGATTTAAAATTTTTAAATCATTTTAGCGGTATTTAGGGGTCGTACCAATGCTCGACAATCATAATTTAGGCATCGAAATTTTTTTTTCTTGATTCGATTATCCGAAGTTTTGATTATCCGAAGTGAAATTTTTCCGAGGCCTTCGGATAATCGAGTCTGGCCTGTAAGTCGATTGTATGAATTTCATATTATTTTTTTGAATTAATAAAATATTGCATTATTCAAATTTTAACTACAGGATTTTTTTTAAATTTTTGAATCATGCAGTTTTGGGCCTTTATTAATTTTTTAATTTTGTTTTTAATTAATTTTTCCTTTTAATTTTAATTTTTTTTATTGTGTATTGTTGTTTAAGGTATTTTTTTATTTTCTAATTTTAGAAACTAGCAATTTAGAACTGTAATATTTTTTCTGAATTTCTGAATTTCAAAAATATTAAATTTTAAAGTTGAATTATTTTAGAACTTAGGGGTTATAGAATTTTAGAAATTAGTAATTAACTATTTAGAATAGCATATCTTCTCCCTTTAATTAAAAATTTTATAATTAAAAAAAATCAAAGAGTCTTAATATTTTGTAATTTAGAAACTTTTAAGTTATATAATTTTTGAAATTATCAACTAAAAATTTAAATTCAAAAAAATGTAGAAATATTTTTTAAATTTTTAAAGTTTTAATTTTTTTGAATTTTGTAAACCGAATTGTCAACTTTTCCGAATTCGAACCTTAAGAAGGGATTTCCCGATTGATTTGGAGTATTGGGCCAACTTGGCCCAAAACAGAAATTTTCTGATATGTTTTAGATGCCAAAAAATGCCATAATTTGAGCTATGTCAAAAGTTGGTCAAAATCCATTTGGCAGTATTGCCAATATTTCGATAAAATTAGTAGTCAAAGTAATGTTTTTAACTTAATTTCCGAATAAAAAAATAGCAAAACAGTTCAAACAATTTTATTTAAACAGGTTTGGAGTCGCAGTCATTATTTATTATACGGAATACCATAAGGTATACTAAGAATGTCCACCCGACATCTTCGTACCTCGGAAGGCACCCCGACAGCCTAAAAAACGCAACAATCACTCACCAACTTCTCCTTGCTAATATTCGCCGGCAGCGGCTGCTGCCTCGGCATCCCCGTCGACCACCGGTGCTTAATCTGCCCCTCACTCATCGAACTATTGGCACTTCCTCCCCCTCCACTAGCCGCCGACGCCGCCGCCGCAGCCGCAGCCTTATTCTTCCGATCCTTTTCCCGTCCCAACGTGGCACTCTTCTGCTTATCGGCCGAGTTCTTCGACCTCCCGCCGAGAATATCCCAGATTTTCCTCCGCTTGGTCTCCTTAACCGAAGAACTCGCCGTCGAGTTGCTCGCGGACGTTGCCGCACTCACGTTGTGACTGGGGTGGGAGCTGATGCCGGAATCGTTGTGCGTTGAGTTGGCGGAGGCGGCTGGCGCCGCCATCGTCGTTGTGGTCGTCGTTTCGAGGGTGTAGTTGGAGAACGCGGACGCGTCCAGCACGTTTGCGGCCGAGTGGGACCGGTTGATGGCTTCGATTGGTTGGGTTTGAGGGGTGATTTGGGGAGGTGGTTGGTTCGAGGGGATCGTGAAGGTTTCGTGGAGGGCGGGGGTTGGTTCTGGGAGTGGGGGTGGGTGGACGTGCTCCGGGATGGGGAATTGGGGTTGTTGGGGTTCCTGGGGTTGGGTGTGGCGGGTGATGCCGGGGGCGGATTGGACGCTGGAGGTTCGGTTGCGGATTTCACCGAGCGATTCGTTTTCGTTCTTCCAGGGGAGCGGGACGTTTTCGTAGATGGGTTCGATGGAGCCGTTGATGTGCTGGGCGGATCGGTTGAGGTGAGGTTTGGGGATGATGCCGTTGTGGAACTGGGTTCCGTCCTGGGTGATGAGCAGGTGTTCGACTTCCCGGGGGACGTAGTAGATGACGTTGGCGGTGGGTTTGGTGGGTTCCACAAAGTTTAGATTCTCGTACGTTCCGTGCGGGACGATGTTTTGGGAGTGTCGGAGTTGTTGCTGCTGTTGTTGGTGGGTGCCCGGGTAGAACATCTGGTTGTTTTGAGACATTTGCATGAGTTGAGCATTGAGCAGGGAGCGGTTTGAGACCAGATCGGGACTAGATCCGGACACGTGCGAGCGGTAGCCGAGCAGGGCCCGGTGGGAGGCAAGGTCCGGGGTTGAGGTTGAGCTGAGGCGGTTCGCCGGGTAGGGCGGGGGTGGTTTGACCAGTCGCATCATCTTGAAGCGATGCGTTAGGCCGTAGTCGGAAGCGTCCGAGTAGTGCGGACCGATCATGTGCGTCGTCGTGTGGTGCGTTACGTCCGGGTACGGCTGCTGGTGGATCGTGGGTTGGTGCTGGATGGGTTGGTTGAAGTAGGACACGTCCGGTTGACTGCCGGTTATGTTGTACTCCAAGTGTCCGGGGTCTTGAGCTAGCATTTGGGAGGCGGACAGGTGGAGCAGGTTCCCGTTGCTTAACCGGACGTCGTTGGTGCTGTTGCGGTACTTTTGCTGGATGGCAGTTTCGTAGTCCGGAGCGGGTCGATACGTTGGGAGTAACGCTTTCAGTCGCTCCCGGTCTTGGCTGACGTTGTTGTTGCTCAAGTCTAGACAGGACGAACTTTGGGCACGGTTGATGAGCGAGGCGTTCGAACCGGCCGGGTTGATGGCCCAGTTCGAGCCGTGATTCGAATACTCCAATGGCACCGAAGATGACGAGTTCAGGTTGATGTCCAGCGTTGAGGCCTGCAGCGAAGACCGCGACTGGATGACGTTGGCGTTGACGTTCGCCAGACTGTTGTTGTTCAGATTGTTGACGCTGCCAATGTTGGTCGTCCCCGGCGAGGGTTGCGTCTCCACCATCATCGAAGGCCCGGCGTTGTTCCACACGCTCGAGTGGCTCGCCAACTCATTGTTGCTCTGCCAGTTGGCCGAACCCATGATGTGACCCATCGCCGAAGCCGATATCTGGTACTGACTCTCACTCAACAAATCATCCCGACTGTCGTTCAAATTCTCGTGCTGAAACAGGTTCAAATTCAGCTGACTCGCCTGCGTCTGATTCTTCTCAAACCGCGCAAAGAACCTGTGCTGCAGCGCACACAACCTCCAAATGTACGACCCCGTCGTCGAGTCCGACACCGTAAACCGCACATTCTCGTTCGCGTCCGAACACTCAATGTTAAAGTACTTCTTATGATTCAGTACGTTCTTAATATCCCGCCACGGGTAAAACTTGTTACTCTCACTCGCCACAATGATCCCCGACACCGAGATCCCCAACGTAACATCCGCCCCGTTCTCATCCTTGGCCGCAAACGTCTCCTGCCCGTACCCATCCAGCTGTTGACACGCCGAAATGTACAAACTCTCCGCCGCCCCCTGCGTCACATTGTGCAACTCATAAGCCTGATGAATGACCTCCTCCGTCAACCGCTCCAACAAATTAGCCATTATCATCTCCTGCGGAAACGACAGCAGCGTCTTCAGGTAATCCACCGTATGCCGATCCTGATGGTTCCCGTACTCCGCCTGCCTACTGTAATTCGCCAAAATCACCGCCTGCTTCGGATCACAATTAATCCGCCCCTCCACCACATCATGCTTCAACTGCAAAAAGTAGTAATTCCGCGTCCCCTCGTCACTAATCAAACTGACCCCCGACAGCACATAATACATCACCCTCAAATACAACACCTTCACATTCGCGGAAAACTTCTCCAACTGCCGGCTAATCGGCCGATCCAAATCCACCCATCGCATCTCCCCGCTCGACCCGCCCTTCACCTCGTACCGCAGCCCGAAAAACTCCGGCTGCCCAATCGAAATCCGCTGGCACACATTCTCCAAACACTCCTGCCCGGTACTCTCCGAGCTCAGCGTGCAGTCTATTTTGGTGGAAGAATCTGAAAACAGAAAAAAAACAAAGAAAACATTGATAAGACCGCTTATAAAATTTTCGCGCGCAAAACTTTTATTATTATATTATAACGTGATACAATATAGATAAAATTCCTCGGGGATTTAATTACGCTGCGCGAGGTGACTATTTGCACTTGCGCAGCGAAGCTGTGATTGATGAAGATGAAATTGCGTATACGGCGAACAACACGCGTGGTTGAGGTTGACTGGGTGGGACTGGGCTGATAACGCGCCAATTGCTAGTAGATAGCACCTGGTGGTGAGCATTCTGGTTTCTAATCTAGTTGGCCACCAAGCGTCATCAGCTGATTGGTGATCATCTTCGATATTTGTGTTCAGCAGTTGTGCTGATAACACTGATAACTGATGTGATTGCTAATCTATGGAATGTTGCCTTTTTCTATAAAAGAAGCTAAGATTAGAACAACGCACCCCTATTTTTTCTACCATAGCACATATCAAACCTGTTTTGATATAGTGAGAGAATTGTGAATCAATATGATTTCTGTTATAATAGCCCTGCAGAACCCTTTTAATATTTTCAAAATAGATTATATTTTTATAATTTGGTGAAAAAACTTCAGATTTACTGCCGAATTATCACTGTTTTGGTTTCTACGGAAAACGTAATCGACGTAACACCTTATAATGTGGCTTGCAGTTTCGTCAACAGATCCTCAGGCGTGTATCGTTCTTTTTGCGACAAGACTCCGCCTTTAGGGTCTCCTAAGTGTGAAGGTATGGCTCGGGGAGAGGGCACCGAATACCTATATTAACACTTAGAATTTTTGCGTCTGCCTCAGGATTCGAACCGGCGACCTCTGAATTGTGAGTCCAGTGCGCGGTCCGATTGATCCACACAGTTTTCTACGTAGAAACATGAATGCAAGTTAAAAGGCTTCTCAGTTAAAACTGAAATGTGTGGTTGTTTCAACATTCATGTTTAAACTCAACCCATTTCAACGAATCATGTTTGCGGTTAACTTTACGCAGTGGGCTTGGCCGCTTCAAAATGTGTGTTGTTTAAACGCTTTAAGATGACCACTGCAATTGACAAGAAGAATGCTAGGTGTTGGCAAACCAAAGACTTTCTCGAATATACCTTCAAAAGATTTTCCAGTCCAGTCCAGTCTTTATTATCCGAAGTTTCGACTATTTTTAATGAACTTTAAAAAAGGTTACTTAATCCTCTTTGAGGTGATTCAAGCCTTCTTTATATTTATGTGGTATTATTTTTCCAAGCAAAATCATGTTAAAAGTCCTATAAAAAATGCAAAAAATAAAATGTTGATACGCTGATGTGTGTTGTAGAATTAGTAAAGATACTGAAAATATCAAGCAACATTTTAAGAGGCATCAAAAATCCCTTTCTATGCACAAATTTATGAAAGTATCAATATTGCTCCAGCTGTCAATAATTTTTCAGTCCCTTCAGGAAGCATGCTTTGCTTTTTCGTTCTATAATTTGATACTTCCCGCTCTCTACGGGCCCTTCAATATCGACACAGAGAGAGTCCACTGTACTACAGTCCAGACTCGATTATCCGAAGGCCTCGGAAAAATCCACTTCGGAAAATCGAAATTTCGGATAATCGAATCACGAAAAAATAATTTTTTGTTAATTTATTTTTGATTGTTGATTTTGAGTATGACCCATAAATTTCTCTAACGTGAATTTTAAAATCTAAAATAGAGGCTAAAATGGCGATGATGAAAAATTTAAAAAAAGTATTTTGTAATTTAAAAGGCAATTAACTATTTAAATATGACTAAAATTAGGTCGCAGAATTCAAATTTTATGTTAAATGTAAGAAAATAAAAAAAAACCAAAAAAAAAGTTCATGATTCCATTATCCGAAGTCCCATACAAACCTTTGGATAAGCGAACTTCGGATAATCAAGTCTGGACTGTACTTCAAAAATTATTAGTTTGGCCTATACAATAATTACTAATAAGAAAAAATCTTTAAAAAACTTGAGAATCAATTTTAAACTATTAATAATTCGTTTCATATCCTTTTTTTCACAAAAAATAAAAAAAATGCCGCCAGAGATTGGAAAATCGTAAAACCCTTGAAACCGTTTTTTCATAAATGCTTAAATATTTAAAGCCAACATTTGAGCCACGGAGGAGTATGAGACAATTTTTTTCTAGAGGAGCTTATTTTTTAAACCGGGGTGACTGATAGGCTTAAGATTTTTTTGCCAAACGAAAAATAAAAATAAAATGGAAACGCAATGGAGCAATTCTCTACTAAATTCTGGAAATGAATTTTATTTGTATTTTATTATTTGGCTCAAACTTTGTGGGGGCCTTCCCTATGACCAAATAAGCTATTTTGCGTCATTGGTTCACCCATACAAGTTTCCATACAATTTTGGCTGCTGTCCATACAAAAATGGTATGTAAATATTCAAACAACTGTAACTTTTGAGTGAATTTTCTGATCAATTTTGTGTCTTCGGCAAAGTTGTAGGTATTGTTGAGGACTTTTGAGAAAAAAATAGGTACACGGAAAAAAAATTTTGCAGATTTTTCAATCAACTTTTTTTTCACTGAAACTCAATTTCCCAAAATACGTATTTTTTGATTTTCGAGATTTTTTGATATGTTTTAGGGGACAAAAATCCGCAACTTTTGAGCCATAGAGAAACATGGTCAAAAAATGAAAAATAATGATTTTTGGAAAAAATCGAAGTTTCATGCAAAAACAAATTTGACATTATTTTTTAATGCAAAATTGAATTTGCAATCGAAAAGTACTTTACAGATTTTTTGATAAAGGGCTCCGTTTTCAAGATAAAGCCACCAAAAGTTCGATTTTAGCGAAATTTTTGCAGTTTTTCGATTTTTAAAAATAGTGACCATGAGTGACCATCTCTAAAAATATGTTTTTTTTGAAAAGTTCAGAAAATTTGCTATAAAATTGTCTAAGAGACATTGAAGATTGGACCTCGGGTTGCTGAGATAGAGCCGCTTTAAGAAAGAGAAACACAAAAATTGAAGTTTTCTAAATCTCACCAAAACAACCCACCATTTTCTAATGACATGAAACATTCGTAAAAATTTCCGATCTCTTCGAAAAAAATATTTTGATTTTTTTTAAGTCAAGATTAGCATTTTAAAAGGGCCAAACATTCAATATTACGCCCATTTAAAATGCTAGTCTTGATCTAAAAAGTTTCAAAATATTTTTTTCAAAAAGATCTGAAAATTTCACAAATGTTTCATGTATTAACATTGAAAATCGGACCATTAGTTGCTGAGATATCGTCATTAGAAAATGGTGGGTTGTTTTGGTGAGATTTAGAAAACTTCAATTTTCGTGTTTCTTTTTCTTAAAGCGGCTCTATCTCAGCAACCCGAGGTCCAATCTTCAATGTCTCTTAGACATTTTTATAGCAAATTTTCTGAACTTTTCAAAAAAAAATATTTTTAGAGATGGTCACTCATGGTCACTATTTTTAAAAATCTAAAAACTGCAAAAAATTCGCTAAAATCGAACTTTTGGTGGCTTTATCTTGAAAACGGAGCCCTTTATCAAAAAATCTGTAAAGTACTTTTCGATTGCAAATTCAATTTTGCATTAAAAAATAATGTCAAATTTGTTTTTGCATGAAACTTCGATTTTTTCCAAAAATCATTATTTTTCAAAAATTCATAACTCGGCGGCAGATTTTTTGACCATGTTTCTCTATGGCTCAAAAGTTGCGGATTTTTGTCCCCTAAAACATATCAAAAAATCTCGAAAATCAAAAAATACGTATTTTGGGAAATTTTGTTTTAGTAAAAAAAAAAGTTGATTAAAAAATCTGCAAATTTTTTTTCCGTGTACCTATTTTTTCTTAAAAGTCCTTAACAATACCTACAACTTTGCCGAAGACACCAAATTGATCAGAAAATTCACTCAAAAGTTACAGTTGTTTGAATATTTACATACCATTTTTGTATGGACAGCAGCCAAAGTTGTATGGAGACTTGTATGGGTGAACCAATGACGCAAAATAGCTTATTTGGTCATAGGGAAGGCCCCCACAAAGTTTGAGCCAAATCAAAAATACAAAAAATAAAAATAGTCGAAATCGGCCGATTTCGTAGATAGTTGCTCAGCATACACACTTAGGTACACGGAAAAAAAGTTTTAGCAATTTTTTTATTGATTTTTTTTCACAAGACTCAATTTCCCAAAATTCGTACTTTTGAGCCATGTGGTAAAAAATTGAGCCAGTTTCACTTATTTTTTATGTAAAATTTAATTTACAATCGAAAAGTACATTACAGATTTGTTGATAAAGAGCTCGTTTTTTTTAATATTGCCTCCTTATGTTTGATTTCTGCGAAATATTTGCAGTTCGACGGCAACAGTTCAAAAGGCATCATGTACATTTTGACACTTTTTGGGTTATTGCATAATCTGAATGTACTCCTAATAAGCTACCTCTCCACCAAAATTGAGCAAAAGTTACTTCAGTAAAGTCAGTTTAATAATGATTTTAAATAAAGTCGAGTTTTTCGATTTTTAAAAATAGTGACCATAAGATTTTGAAAAATTCAGAAAATTCTGAAAATATTGGTCCGATTTTTAATTTAAAAAAATGAACCATTCGTGAAATTTTCCGATCTTATCGAAAACAATAAATTGAAAAAAAAATAACCAAGACTAACATTTCAAAGGGCGTAATATTGATTGTTTGTATCTTAGCAACAAGTGGTACAATCTTTAATGTCTCTAAGACAATTTTAATGCAAATTTTCTGAATTAAAAAAAAAACTCGGCGGCTTAATTTTTTTTATTATATATCTCAATGGCTAGAAAGTTGCGTGTTTTTATCCCTTAAAACATATCAAAAAAATCTCCAAAATAAAAAATACGAATTTTGGAGAATTGAGTTATTGTGTAAAAAAAATAGTTAAAAAGGAAAACACCAAATTAATCAAAAAACTTATTCAACAACTTCTTTAGTCATAGCGAAGGCCCCACAAAGTTTGAGCCAAATAAAAAAATACAAAAAATAAAAATGGTCGAAATCGGCCGATTTTGTAGACAATTACTCACGTGATAATTCTTTGCAAAAAAAAAAAAAGATTTCCTGCGATTTGTCCTAGCACATGATTGTTACCATCCATAAACCACGCGGACACTTTTTTGAGAATCTGTTACTACAGCTTTTGGGACACTCGGAATCACTCAGAATAAAAAAACATTCTAACTAGTAGCAATAAATAGCAAACATAGCTATTGGGATAAGAATCGTCGCAACAATAGCTCTATTTTCGATCGACAGAACCAAATCCTCAATATATATACTGTTTTCGAATAAAAGTTGTTTTCAAAAGCGACATAAAATTTCGAAATATATTTGCATGGTCCAAATTTCATAAATTATGCCAGCCACGGGTCTCATTCATTCACAAATGTTTGCAGACTCGCTCGAACCGGTCTCAGGTCTCATTATTTCCCATCGGTCAATGTCATCGATACACCATAAATAACCCTTTGGTCTCTCTGTTCCGTTCCCCCTGCCCAACCAGTCAGTCAGTCACACCTCTTTTTCACGGATCACTTACTCAAAGGTATCACCGTTAACTGCAACATATTGGCATCGGCTTTGGTTCTGGCTGGTATTGCATTTGCTGCCGTTGCTGCTACTGCTGCAAGTGCACACCTTCAACACTATCCGACATAAAAACAAAAATCACAATGAAATTTCCACTCCAATGCCCATCCCCAACACTTGCACTTTGCGTTTCATTCATAAATGCGGATCCATTGCGAGTGAACTAAATATTTGTTGTTTTTTTCTTTGGTTTCAAACTTGCTGAAAGAATCCACCCCCAACTTGAAACAAGTTGGTCTTGGTAAATTTTTGGGTGGCTTACAAACCGCCCTTACAAATTCACTTAAATCGCACAAATTCCACTGGTGGTTTCAACCTTTTGTGCGATAAATTCCGCGCGTGCGTTACAAACTTTGCGGCGAACCGAACCGAACTGGCAGACAGACTAAACTGTTGCGACTTGCCAAGTTGCTTTGGTCAGTATTAGAAGAGACAATTCCAACAGGCAAACGCAAACCAAACGGAATTCTTATCAGTCTCGGGGGGCTGTGATTAGTGGGGTTCCAAACACACACCAATTCGAAATAGAACTGAAAAAAAAACGAGTGTGTTGACCACCGACGCGACAGTCTCGAATGCGAAAACTGAATGAGTATTGAGTGGGTGGGTGGATGATGACTAACCACCATGTAAGGGCAGTTACTGGAGGTCTCCCCCCTGCTCTGAGTGGAATACCTGGCAAAGGTAAAACAGCACACACTTTTAATATTGATGGTGCCGACTGGAAGCGGCGGGCAGCAATCACGATGGCACGATGACGACAACTTTGGCAGAGTTGCGCTGGACAAAGGGTTTGTTTTCGGGAGGAAATGGGTCACAATTTGATCAAACAGAAGTTTCAAAAAACTCAATTAAAATTGTGAGGCCTTCTTCGTGCATTTGAAACAAAAAGTATCTCAAATTGTCTAAGATCATAATATTGCAAAATATGTAAGAAACCATGTCCATATTTAAAAAGCCCATTAAACAGTTTTTTTTTGTTTTTGTCTTTGCTTCAACTACTTGGGACACTTCCCGTCTTCCATATCCCCTATCCTTGTCTCCTGGTCCTAGTGTGGTGTGAGTTAAATTTATTTGAGCATAAACAATGAAAAAATATGTCCCCATTTCATTATTCTTTCATTTTTTTTAATGGATTATATTTATGAATATGCCATGACGATTACGCAATCGTTTAAAAATTATTAATTTTAAAACCATAAATTTTCTGAATATTCGGTCAAAACAAATTATAAGTCTAGTTTTTGTTATGGATGGTCCCATAGGTATTTTATTATTTAATTTTTTTAATTTAATTGTGGTTTTATTAGAATTTAACAGTTCTGCTCCAGGATGTTACATTTGCAATTCAGAGATTTGAAGAACCTTTCAACTGAGATCAATTCATAAGCCTTTGCAGGAAGGATACATATTTCTACGTTTAGATTTTGCTAACTGGGTGTTCTTTTAGGGAAAATAAGTTTTGAGAAAAAACCCTAGATCTAAATTTTATTATTTATCGTATTTTTACCATTTTTTTCAAATATTTACAGAGTTTAATGGATTTCATGCATTTTTTATATAACATAAGCATTTATTTCATGTATATAGAAAACCCATAAAAGTTATTCCCGAGACTAATATTTAAATTAAAGTTAAATTTTTATTTTGTCTGGATTCAGCATTCACTTTCATCAACGTTTGATCGATGGAAACAAATTGTTTAGCTTTATGTTTCTTTTATACAATTTTTTAAGTCTCCTTAATTGCCTTTCAATTATCTTTTTCCTGATAGTATTAAGTCTTTTATGCAACCTTCAATATGTAACTTTTCTTGTTTGTTTTTTTTTAAATATATTTTCAGTCATTAACGTTTTCCATTATTTGCTATAAAATACATCGAGAACGGAAATTCTAATCGATTTAGTGTCTTCACCAAACTTGTAGATATTGCTTAGGACTTCTTACAAAAAATTGCCACACCATTAAATTTACATATTTTATGAATTGGATTTTTCACAGTCGATATAAACTCGATCTCGACCCAAAATCGTCACTGGGAAGTTGGTCAAGATTCATTTGGCAGTGTTGCCAATTTTTCGAAAAAATAAAAAAAATATGATTTTTTGTTGATAACCTAACTTATTTAACCTTGAAAAATCATGACCAAGCTTGATCAACTCAAAAAAAAAAAAACTCAGAAAAATTACTAAATTTCCAATAAATTTGCTTCAAAAATATTGAAGATTATATCAACGGTTGCTGAGATACAGCATCTGAAAGAAAAACAATCAGAAAAATGTTTTTTTTTTCATATTTTTTAAAAGAATTTTTAAGAGACGATAATTCAGCAAATATGCTTCCGATTTTCAATGTAAAAAAATAAATAACTGTAAAATTTTAAAATCTTTCGAATAAAAACATTTTTAAAATTTTCAATTCAAATCAAATATTTGATATGATCGAAAATCAATGTTTTTGGGCCTTTTCATTATTTGTATTCGAGAGATCGGAAAATGTTACGATACTTCTATATTTTGACATCGAAAATCGGATGCAAATTTGTCACTGAAAAACGCTATTTTGGTGATGCAAAGAAAATCTAGTTTTCTTGTGTTATTTTCTATCGGAGGCTGTATCTCAGCATATATTGGTCCAATATTCAATATATTTGAAAGAATAAGAAATTTTCTGATTTCTTCGGAGAAAAATATTTTCAGAGATGGTAAACTTAATCATGACTTTTACAGGTGAAAAATGTCACATTATCAACAAAAATAAATTGTTAATGGATTGAACTCGTATTTTTCTTAAAATAAAGTCCATTTTTTCCGACTATATATATATATATATATATATATATATATATATATATATATATATATATATATATATATCTTGAGAATAAATTTTCTGATCGATTTGATGACTTCGACACAGTTATAGGTATAGTCACTCCCTTAAATTTGTCGCTAAATTTCCATTTAAAAAATCTTATTTCTGGACATGTTTTAGTTGACAAAAAATGTCATCTTTTGTGATATTGCACAAGTTGTTCAAAATTCATTTGGCAGCGCTGGAAAAAAGTCGAAAAAATTGGACTTTTTTTTAAGAAAAATACGAGTTCAATCCATTAACAATTTATTTTTGTTGATAATGTTTTTAAATATTATAATAACCTTTTTGTATGGGCACAAAACACATTTCAGACCAGTTTTAAGCAGACTATGTCTTGTTTTAGAAGTAAGTTAGCATCGTACTTTTTTGGGAAAAGTTGTAGAGCACGCAGCAGCGTGAACCGTGATTTATCAAAAAATGAAAATACAAAATACAGTCGACTCTCTGGCTGTCGATATTTTCGATATCATTATTGTTCTGTAAATTAATTTTTCAGTCCCTTCTGTAATTAATACCTTTTGATCTCGACGGTCCCTTCAATATCGACACAGAGAGAGTTCCTTTAATATCGATAAAGAGAGAGTCCACTATACACGGTTTTTCAAATAAATTTCAATCGCTACCTTTGTTAGCTTTTCAAAAATACTGAATTGCCTTTCCTCGTAAAATATTTCCAAATTGCAAAAAATAACATTTTTCGAAATTTTTATTTAAAAAATGCCCTTTATCAAAAAATGTGTAGAGTCATTTTGAATTACAACATGATTTTGTACATTTGTTTTCATCGTATCTTCGAAATTTTCCACAAATCAGCGCTATTACTAGATTTTCAACATCCTAAACTCTGGCTCAAAATATGACATTTTTGGTAACATTTCACAAAATTTCAAAGCTAAAAAAAATCGTTATTTGGGATAAACCTACAGAAAAACTAATGATGTAAAATAGTTTATTTTGTCATAAAGAAAAGTTAAAAAAAATAAAGAAAATCTTGGAAAAATCGATTAACTAGGTTTTTATATCAATGACCTATTTTACATCAGGTTTAAAACATTATTTTCAATACCCTCTAACATTTTGGCCATTTCCGTACCCAAAACATCCCACTATCCAACCACCTACTAATTAGCGCCGTGATCCCCATAAGGCAGGAATGGAATCACCTGAGGCGTCGTCGCTCACAGCAAAGGAAGATGCTGGATTGGTGTGAACGACTAATATGTGGAATCTAAGCTCTTATTTCAACGGCGGAAACTGGCTCTGCTGTGTGAGGAGATGAATTTAAATCTGTGTCTTTCGGAGTGTGAGTGCCTTCCATCATGTGACTAAGGCCACTCGGAGGCGGAGATTGGAGACTGGTATGATTCTGGGAAGTGATTTTAGTAGTACACGGTTTTGGTGTTAATCTTAAGGAGACACTAGTACTAGTTTTACTTTATGAGTTAAACCTTCATTTAAACATTGTTCTAACCAGATAATGCCATAAATTTTTGGTAGATTTGGCACGTGTGTTTCCTCAATCGCGGAACCACGCCGTGTGTGACACGTCGTAATTCGGCAGCACTTTATCGTTCCGGCCCGGTGAGGTCGGGGCTACATTCGGTATGTGAGTGTGTGTTTCAATGTCAAACAACAGAAACTCTGCCCAAAAAGCCATTGTCGGCAGAACAAGAATACCTTTTCATTTAAATATAGCTAGTGTGCGCGTGTCCTCTCTTATACATGTCACAGAAAAAAATCCAAATTTCAGCAAAATTACACGTAAAACATGTAAATTTACTTTCTATTCCAGGCATTTATTTTTTTTACAAAAAATCGATGTAATTTTAACATGATTTTTTTCAATGTGCACCACACACCTGACCTGCGACAGAATGGGCTTATAATGAGACCGAAAAACGTCACCAGAATTCGTCATCAAAGCCACTTGACTAAGGGTCTGTCGAGACTTGCTTAAAATGCAAACGTTTGTTCACACTTTGATGTGTTTGTGTGTGTTTAAGTTAGCCAGGCAGGTATTTGCCAGTGGGTTTATAAATGGAATAAATTGGAATCAATTTGCGCATTCTGACTGTACGACCGACACAACTGGAACTGGATTTATTATTCAGCACACAAGAATGTTGTTCAGCGGTGGGTACAGATCATCGTGACTTCAAAAACCAACGGTCGAGTGATGTTTAGGGTTTTCGATCGTGCGGTCGCACGCAGTTGATTAGGTGGGTAACCCGGTTACGAGACGAGACCACCTCATAATGGGTCGTGTCGGTCACTGCGCTGCATTGTTTTCGGTGGCTGGACAGAAAAGCGTAATAAATAATAATAACAATAACTACAAGTCGTGGGTGCGTGAGTAACGGTAAACTGACTATCTTTTGGGTATAATTACTCAAATATTTTGTTCATTGTATCCGGTTACCGGATACTTTTTTTTTTTTTTTTTTTACGAAGCCTCGATTATCTGAAGTTTCGATTATCCGAAGGTTTGTATGGGACTTCGGATAATCGAATCACGAACATTTTGTTTTTCGTTTTTTTTTATTTTCTTTTATTTTTGAAAATTCAGGCCTGAAAGGGTTAAACATCAAATTCAAGTTCTGCTATCCAATTTTAGTCAAATTTGAATGATTGATTGCCTGTAAATTAAATAAATGCATTTTTTCAATATTACATATTATTATTTTATTATCGTCATATTGGCCGCCATCTTGGACTTAAAAATTCATACTCATACTAAAGCTCAACAAAAATTCGAGATTCGATTATCCAAAGTTTCGATTATCCGAAGTGAAATTTTGCCAAGGCCTTCGGATAATCAATTCTCAACTGTAATAAAAAAATGAACAAAACTTTTTTTCAATTTAGAATAATATTTTGCCAAATGTATCTCATGATATAGGGTTACCAGAACTTCAAGATAAATAGCTCATCAGAAAGGACCTCATATCATTCAGCCTAATCTAACAAAATATTGATTGTAGTTCCAAAAATCATCAAAATTTACGTCATTTGGCCTTGACTTTATTAACTTACGATTACGGTATTTAAAAAGAACATAGATTTTAATAACTCATGAAAAAGATCTTTGAAATAGCTATCCTTTGACGAAAAGAAATGTGATTCTCGAAAAATTTTAAATTTTGTGAAAATTGTTCTGATCTCGGTTCTGAATAATATTCAGCAACAACATTGTATAGGACAGCAAAGTTAATTGCCGAAATAAGTGTGAGGATCAATTTAGGGGTAGGCGTGGCTGAATGGTTACGCTGTTCGCTTTGTAAGCGGAAGGTTCTGGGTTCGATTCCCATCTGCTCCTATCGAGAAATTATGGAAAGAAGGAATTCTGAACACTCGAATATGAACGAAAAATTCATTAGCTCGCGGCGGGGTTCGATCCCCCGTCCTTTGGGTCAGCAGACAAAAATGCTAACCACCAGACCATCGAGGTTTAGTTGACTAGAAGGAATAAAAATGCTATAAGAATCCAAGAAACTTGATGGGAATCTGAGAACCATAGAACAGACAATGCAATATTGAATGCAAAGTTGAATTCAAGAACTTACTCGGCTGCATACTCGTTAGCTGAATATTGAACTTTCAACACGACCAGAATTCACCACAAAAAGCTTGGTGAACCGAATTGAAAGCTTCCAAGATGAATCCAAGAACATACGAAGAATTAAGGACTATAAATAGATTTGACCGGCCGCATCACTTACCACGGTGAATCCTGGCTTCACACCCGTCTTACTAACACCCTCAAACCTCACGTGATACTTTGTCGAAGACGCAGCCGATTTAGCGGTCTTCATCACTCAAGTATCGGACTAAAATTCCTATCCACTTCCCCCGTGTCTTACCACTGGTCGTGGCCGGCGCTGTGATTGGCTAGCATGATAGGGACATTTGAAAGTTGCGAAGTGGTGATGATTGGTTCCTACTCTTCATCTGTGGTCCACGGAGCAATTCTTGGAGGTCCTGGTCAATAACAGAGTAGCAACTACGGGTAGACACCAATGCTATGCTATGCTATGCTATGAAATAAGTGTGAGGATCAATTTATGGCTTGACTTCAACTAAAAAATCATACAACTTCAAGCAATTTATTTAAAATATTTCTAATTGTATAAGATGTCTTTCAAATCGTACAATAAATAAAAAAATATCCCAGGTATTTTTTTGGAGATATATTGTTTTTGCCTTTCTCACCTTACTGAGGAAAGGCTATAAAATCACTCGAAAAATGAACTTATCAATTTGATCTCGTAGACCCACCTTCACGTATACATATCCACTCAGAATCATGTTCTGTGTGGATGTGTGTAGGTGGGTGGACAAAAAAATTGTCACTCGATTATCTCCGGACTGGATGAACGGATTTTTACCGTATTAGTCTCATTCGATCTGTCTTGGGGTCCCATAGGACTCTATTTAAAATCAGCAAGTTTAGTTAACTACTTCAAAAGTTATGATAAAAAAACGATTTTGGCGTATGTCCGGAAGATTGTAAAATGTGTTTTTGCAAGAAAACCTATCATGTTATACATTTTCAGAAAGGTATTAAAAAGACCTTTCCAATGAGCCCAGAACATTGAAGATCTGACAACTATATCAAAAGTTATTAGCACTTAAGTGATATTTATACACTTTTTGGAGGCCGGATCTCAGATATTTCAATAAAAATGATTTCCGGGTCCATCATGCGACCCATCGTTAGTTAGATAATAATAATGAGCCTAAAACATCAAAGATCTGACAACCCTATCAAAAGTTATTAGCACTTAAATGTTATTTATACACTTTTTGGGGGCCGGATTTCAGATATTGTGATAGAAATATTGTCTGAATCTTCCATGCGAACTATCGTTGAATAGGTTTTTTTTATCAGACCTTGCCGATGAGCCAGAAATATTGAAGGTCTGCGAACCCTATCAAAAGAAATGAGTAATAAAGTTGATTTGTTAAACATGTTAAGGGGGAATGTTGCTATTTTTACTGAATGTATTGACTTTATGAATGAGAGGAAGGCACCAACCACCTAAAGGTGGATTAAGTAACGTTTTTTTTTTTATCAAAGTGTTAAAACAGTGAGGAAGACGAATCCAGAAATTTGATTTTTTATGACAAATAACTTTTTTAGTACAAGTCATACTTGTTTTAACTGTTGAACAAAATAGTAAAGCTTTTTATTTTTATTCTTGAAAATCTAACGTTTTTTGTACTTGAAACAACTCAATGTTTTCAAAATATTAGAGAAGGTTTTTAAAATATGTATGCATTCGGTGGGTACCTTTCAAACAATTCGCAGTAGTTATTTAATGATTTTTGTATTTTGTTACATGCTTTTCAGCCTAATAAATAACTTTGGTTGAAATTGTTTTCAAAAATTGATTTAAATTATACAATAAATTAACAACATTCCACAATCTGTTACCATTTTTTTATATTTAACCCTTTAACACCCATGGTAGCACCACCGCTTCATAAAATATTTACTTCAAACTGTTATTTTTCGAATACTTATCAAACGAACTGAACTAATACTTCTTGCACAATCCAAATCGAAATATTTAATCATACCAATTCAATATTAATAACTTTTTTTGTCAATTTTGTTTCGACGGAAAGGGAATTATAGTTTAAAAAAAAAAAAGATACAACACCAATAATTGTCTTGAAAGCTTACCTAAAATATTAAAATATCCCAATTTTAATGCTTCAGACATGCAACATTCAGATGATCTAACTAGTTCAGTAAATTGAAATGAATTAAATCATATTAAGTTCTTTCATTAATTATTATTTGTTTTCCTAACTTTTCAAAAAAATGTATCAAAAAGTTATGATAATTTACATTTTTAATTTATTTTATTGAAAGTTATGTTTCCTTGAATTTCGGGAATTCCCGGGAAATTTGTTTATGGGGAAAATATTTTTTACGGTAAATGCAGGGGATCCTGGGAATTTTAATTTTAATTTAATAATAGAGATTTCAAAAAAAGTGTCCACGTGGTTTATGGATGGTCCCTTATTATCAGGTTAAAAACAAAACTTCAATTCACTTAAGTACTGAAGTTTTCTTCAAACTCTTATGGGTTTAGAATGATACAACCAAGAAAAAAATGGTTCTAGGTAAGTTGTTCAAGAGTTCACTTTCACTTAGTAACATAGAAAGCCGAGGAAAAACAGACACAAATTCCAAAAAGAAAAAATCGCTGATTTAGGCCAACGAATGTTTGATGTCAAATATAAGCAAATTGGCTTGCCCATTATTCTTGCTAATTTAAGTTATTCATCATAAATTTATGACACATGTATCCCGCATACGTTAATTAAAATATCTTTTTTAAAGTATGCTTTTACAGTCCAGACTCGATTATCCGAAGGCCTTGGCAAAATTTCACTTCGGATAATCGAATCACGAAAAAAAATATTTTTTTGTTGTCTTGTTTTTTATTCTTTAGCTAAAGTATGACCCTTAAACTACTCTAAAGTGTTTTAATTTTTTTAAATCCAATATGGCGGCCAAAATGGCGATGATGGAATATTGAAAATTACATTTTCGAATTTAATAGGCATTAAACATTCAAATCTGACTATAATGGGGTTGCAGAACTCGAATTTGATGTTTAGAGTAAGAAAATAAAAAAATAGGAAAACTATTTTTTTGTCCGTGATTCGATTATCCGAAGTCACATACAAACCTTCTGATAATCGAAACCTCGGATAATCGATTCTGGACTGTATCTATGAAGTTACATTGCATTGGGCATAATTACTATTTTAAAACACTTTTTTTCGTTGAAATAAGACAAATCTTCAGCCAATTTCAAACTAAAAGAGTATAAAATTAATAACCAAAAGCTCAAAGCACTTCAGATCGGATTAACGTCTGTTGCTCTCTGCTAATCCAAAAGTGCCAACAAACTGTCCAGGCGTGGCGCAGACAAGCGCCAGCACAGAGCCGGTTGCGAGTTTCTTGGTGGTGTGACATGGGGCTGTTGGACTGGACACACCACCGGTGCAAACATGTTTAGCAGTCCGTCAGTGTGTCCGCTGCTCTGACCAGGGTTACCAGGTCTGAAGAGTAAAAAATCTGGCAAAAAATCTGGGAAAAATCTGGCTAGCCACTTTTCTTAAAGTAATAAGTAATTTTTTGTTCAAAAACTGTGTATTTTCACTTTTTAAACATTACAGCTTCACAAAATAAACAAAATACGTCAATAAAACAATGTGAGGAAGAAATAGAAAATTATTTTTGTCTAATTGGCGCTCAAAAAATCTGGCAATGCCAGATTTATCTGGCAACCTGGCACCCCTGGCTCTGACGCACAAATTGTTTGAGACCTTGTTTGCATACTAGAAGTATACAAGAGACTGCTGCTGCTGAAACACAAACAAGAGCGTTTTACAAATTCACAAACATTAAACAAAAGTTACCGGTTCTGATTGCGTGGGAGATTACCCAAACATTGAATTGTTGACTTTTTGAAACTTTTTCATAATCAACGGTCATCAAACTTTCCGGACCATCACTTTCCTATATTGAGGAGCGACAACTGACACCTCCCCAAAATCATCATCGTGTGTGTGCCTGGTCATCGGTGACGACAATAATTCATTATCTGCCGAGGGAAGATATACGATATAGGACCGCCGAGAGAGAGATTATACCGTAAGGCTTACATCATCTCTGTTTTTCGCACACAACAAGAAAGTGTACTTTCGCGGCAGCTCCGCCTTTTTGCCGGTGGAAGTCGGCGGCGTCGTTTTTTGGTCCTCGCCGTCACTCTTATATTACTAAAAATAATCTTTTATTGATGAGCCAGCCAGCCACCTTATTCCGGTGCAGTAGTAGTAGCGTAAGATCATCAACGACAACAGACTTTGGCAGCTCATAGAGAGGGAGAGCAATAGTTGTGGCGTGGCGGAAAAGTAATTTATGGAAAAGAAATATTTTGGTTGGTTCCCTTTTGAAGTTTTGGTCTCAACAAAAGTTGGTTTGTGCGATGGGAGGGAGCTTGAGGAAGAAAGAAGCAACATTTTATGTAGTTTTAAAAACATTGGTAATGCAATTTGGAACAGGTATTTTGTTTATTATTCTCATTTTTTCAGGATAGCTTTCCAAAGGTCGCAAGTACTAATTGTAAATGATGCCGTTTTGATTGGTTTTCAATTCAAAATCTAATTTCCACAAAGCATGATATTTTTCATCTCCATGCATTTTTTTTCCAAACTAAAAAAACAGATTTTCTTATATTAATTGAGCTAGAATAATGTAAAATATTACTAGAAAAAAAAGGTTTTCGAGACGTTTAACTGAATTTAATAATGTAGAGCACCTTTCAAAGCAATATTTTTCAAGTTCAGTTTGAATATAGTGTGAAACGTGATTTTTAAAAATATTCAAATACAAAAAAGCAGATTTGTTCCATATAAAATTTGATTGCTTTGCCTATAGTGAGGACGGTATCTACCAAAACTGCGAAAAACATTTTTTTAGAATTTTTACTCCAAAAACAGTAGACTTTATCAAAAAATGTGTTGTGTGATTTTTGGGGTTAGTACATTTTTTTACGATTCCCGGGCAGCGAGAAATTTGTGAATTTTGGAAATTTCCGTGAAGTAAGTGAATAGAGATAAGTCATAAATTGGAAAATAAAATTGAGATTCTTAAAAAAAGTGTCTACGTGGTTTATGGATGGTCCCATAATATTATTGTTGATCTTAAAAATCAGAATATTTAAGACTTTATCTGGTTTTCGTGAAATTTTCACGACATTTGTTGATTTGCTCTCCGTGGAAATCAAAAATTACAAAAAAAAATCTTTACATGTTTTTTTTTATAGATTTGGTTGCAACATATTTTTTTTTATTTTTGAACTCTTAAGAATACCTATGTCTTTAAAAATACGACAAAAATTTAAGTTTTATTAATCATTTTGTCTTGTTTAATATTTATGTATATTGATTAAGTTAACTATTTTATTTCGTTTAATAAGCTTAAAAATTTCATAAGATAAATAAACATTTTTTTGCATGCTTTACATATTACACTCTCAGTAGAAAGAACGGAGAAATTTTGAAAGAGGTCAAATTGATGAAAGAAAGTTATAGCTCATTGAAAAATAAAGTATAAAAAGTACTTTGTGTAAATTTAACACCAGATTTTCGATGTTATTTTAATGTTATTTACGTTCCTTGAAATTTCCGTGAAATTTGGTGTTTTGAGATTTCCAAGAAAGTATTCACGTGGTTTATGGATGGTCCCTAAATGTTTTTCTTTTAACATTAAATTTTGAAGGTTAGAGTTTCTATATTTTCCAAAATCATGCTTCTTTAGGATATCTCAAACGATGGAATTTTCGGCGTTTAAAACGTATAAAAAATTATTTGATGCAATTTTAGTTTGGAATTTTGTCAAAATATTGATAGCGACGCAAAATGTATATCTTTGAACGAAAAATCATGGCAATGATGGAAGTCTTCGAGTTAAGTGAAAATGAAAATGGCGAAATACATACGGATAATATAAAGCGAAGTTCAAGTCATTGGTACTCCCAGGACAAGACAGAGAGCAAGAGAGCATACCTCTTCCATTCGGAGAATAAAAGAGAACCATTCCCGAGAGTCTAGAGAGGCAAGTAAATTTAGAATAAACAACTGCTATGAAAAATTACAAAAATATAAATGTTTAAATTCCATGATTTGAATAAGTTTTTTTTTACTTTTTCATGCAGTTATGATCAAATTAAGATTTTTTTTAGTTTTTTATTCGTTAGTATTATTATAAGTTTTAGTCACTTCCATTTTGTACTAGTTTCATGAGATATTATAAAAATAACAAAACTTGATATGCAAAGGGTTAAATATCTTGATGAAAAATTTGATATCAGGCTCTCAGATCGAGCTAGGTCATCCAGTTAATAGAAAATTAAGCGTATAATCGATGGACGCAATAAATTTTTTTTAATACTTATGTTAGTTTGACATTCTACCGAAGTTCCGATCACCATTCCCTTGAATGCATTCAAAATGATCGCTTTCACAACGCAGCGACGCACGAGGAAGAAAGGGAGAGAAAGGGCATGTGGCTTCGGTTTTGTTCGTTTTAACTTCGTGTGCATTCACTGGTGGTCGCTTCGAAATCGTTGACGATGGATGATGAATGCTGACTGAAAGTATTTTTTTTGTGCAATCACAATCTCAGTGAACGTTCCCTTTTTAAGCCTTGATTTAGATATTTGGAAATCGTGTATTACTGAGAAAATATTAAATAAAAAGTTCCTCAATTTAAAATGTGATTATAAATATAAGAATTAATTAAGAAGAAATGAATATTGAGAAATTAAAAAAAAAAACAGTCAGATCTTTAGTCAAATAATGTCTAAGGAAAAATTTCAGAAAATTAATAAAAACGATGGAACTCAGCAACACTTTTCATTGAGTTTTTTTTACGAATTTGCGATTCTAGCAAAGATGCAACATTTCACACCCACTGATATTGCCCAAAAATAGATGATTCATTATCTGGCGCCACACGAAACAAGAAGAAAAAGGAAAAACAAAACGTACGTACTTCACAGCAATTCTTATCGAACAATAGCTGTCCCAGCAATTACCGCTGGCGCTGCTGCGACAAACACGGGAGAGGGTAACATCTTGACAATCTCCGAACCAGAAAAAAATATGAAAAATTGCGACAATTTTGTACTTTTGACTGAATACCACCCTTCCCACTCAGATGGTCACCTATTTTGGAGGCCACTTCTCCCAGAAACAAAAAAAGATGCCACAACCGAAAATGAATCTCCCCCATTCGCAAGCAACAACCAACGAGGCTAGGCCCCGAAAAAAGAGCAAAATGATAACAGTACAAAACTGTATAATTTTAAAGAGATGGTAATAGGTACTTATATCTATTCCGCCACGATCTCTCTGTCAGTCCGAGGAATCCGGAGGAAGGTGGGACGTATTTACCTAGATGGTCGACGGAAATCACGAACAAGCTCTTGGACATGACATTGTAGTGGCGGGACTTTTTCAGCTTCAGCTTGAACGGCATCTTGGCGAACCGCGGCCGAGGCCTCCACTTCCGCGGAACTTCCGGAACTATAAGGCACTACGTGGCGCGATTCTTTGTGCGGCCTCTTCTAGAACGGCGGCACCGAAACTGCTGCCCGCTCAGCATTTAATGAGTAATAATTGCACACAAACTGCCTGCGCTGGCTGACATTCGATCTTTTGCTTTGCTTCACTCTTTTTTTCGAATTCACTTTTGCTTCATTTCCACTTTATTTGCTCGGGGGTCGGAACCGCTCCAATCAATTCTCGCGACCTGCAAAACTGCACACACAAGCACAAGCGGGAACAAACGGTGAGACCCAATTCGGCTGGTCGATTCGCGGATTTTGGGTGCATCCATTAACCGAAAAACCGGAGCTCCTCTTCCTTCTCCCGTTTCTTCTCTATTTGGCCAATATCGAAAGTGATTTTCTTTTCTAGCCCACGAAGCCGCGGCGGCGGCCAAACCTTTTACGCGTCGTCGTCTAGTAGTTTGGCTGCTTTCTCCCGGCCACCACTCCCCCGTCTTCCCCCTCGCGGGAGGAATCAACCGCTCCCGGATGCACCTGCTTTACGCGATCCGGAATTTTCCACCGACGCGACGACGAACTCCCCCTCGAATTGCACTTCTTTTTTTCCAAAACACGCAACGCAAACTTTCACGCGCAGAACCGATTTGAAGGAATTTTTGGGACGAGAGAGTAACGGACGAAAAAAATTTCGGGACGGAGCAGCGAGCTTCTGGTGCGATTCGCGCGGCGCTGTGCTGAGCTGTTGGCTGTCTAATGCCAAGTGTGTAAATCAAAATAAAAATGTCGGGCGGGCGAGAGAGAGAGAGCAGAAAAAAACGAAAACGGGCAAGCGTTCGCGTTGTCAAAACAATAGAAATGTCAGGTGGAACGAACTCTTCGGAAAATGGAGGGAGGGGAAGGAAATGAAAGGGCACGGAAAAAATAAATTAATCGAGAAATTAAAAGTGAGAGTGTGTGCATGCAACATGGAGTTAAACTTTTCGAAGTGTCATGGGAACCTTCACAGCAGCTGCACAAAAACCAGAAGTTAAGAAAAATCAATGCAACTTCTAGTTGCAATCGCACCTTAAAAAAATATAAACAGTAAAGTTTTACATCAAAATATAGGAAATAAATAGCAAATAGAGCGTCCAATTTCCTGCAAGAATCCATGGGAATACAAATTTCCCGGGAAACGGAAAATTGTCAAGGAATTCCCGGGAAATTTAAAATCTATTAAAAATTGTTTTGATCTTGGCTTAGATTATAATTTTGCATCAAAATAAGGGAAATAAGTGTGAAGATCAGTTAATAGCAACAAGTAAATGTATATTCTTTTCTAATTTTATAAGATCAACTCGTATAATAATTCAAAAAATGATCTTATTTTATTTTAGCACTCCACAAGCAGTCTTCCATTTTTTTTTCAAATTTATCCATCTAACACCTAATGTTCCACCAGTGCTCCATAATTATTTTACTTTAAATTGTAATTTCTTTAATAGTAGGTATTTAACGAATTGATGTAATTCTTCTTGCAGAACCTATTTGAAATATTTAATGATACTACATAACACAATTTTCATCACATTTGATCATGGTAAACAAAACCATAACAAAATGACAAATTGGGTACTAAAGCCCTATGTCAATTTTTACCTACAACCTTGCCTACAACGGTAAAAAACACGATCAAAAACCATTTCTGATAATTTTTTTTCATTTCAATGCAAAAAAAAAAATTAACAAGACAACATTTTTTCGATGGATCAACTATGGTCCTCCTTGGAACGAGCTGTCAAGTAGGACCTTCTCTGTCAAGAAGGACCGCGAGGTTAATTTTTCCAAGTTGATTTAAAAATCCATTTTAAACTCTATGTGGTCGTACAAAGGGTCATTTTACTCAGAAAAATAAGCTTTATCGCTGTAAACAATAATATCAGCAATCTAAGCTTCATTTTAGGACCCAATTTCCTATTTCCAGATGCTTCTACAATTAATATTAAATCAAATAAATTTAAATTCAAAGTATTTTGACTAATTTTGAATTTGAATTTTAATTAGTTCTTTTTTTAAAGAACTGAACAATGAATGGAATTGAACAAAATTTTGTAGAGATTCTTATTCTTTTATTTTTTCAGAGCAATTTCACAAAATTTGTTTCCAAAAAGTTGACAATTTGTATATTCCCGCTTGAATTTCGGGAATTCTCGGGAAATTTCCATTTTTTTAAATATTTTTTACTGGAAATCCCGCGATTTTTCTAAAATAGAAACAATTTCGCTATGGTTTGACAGGTTAAAGGCTAGTACGGAGCTCGGATGAACGCAAAACTCCATATCCGAAGTTTTCATAAAGATTTTGTTTTTATAAAAAGGTGCAAAAAAGGTAATTTTTATTTTTTGCTTTTTGGGTGTTTTTAAAACCGTTCAAAAACGCCCACAAAGCAAAAGATCAATTTATTCTTGGGCTTCTTTTTAAGTAATCGAGGTAAATAAATAATTTGAGGTAAAAGAATGCATTTAAAGAGCATTGCAATGTCTGATTGATTAAAAAAATCATTTGGAAAATTACATTGAAAATTAAAAAAAAAAATGGTGTAGCTTCGTTAAGAACCGATTTTGGATAGAAATAAGCCATTACAATAAACTTCAATTTAATGGTAAAACATCTTACAAATTCATAAATTTAAATATTTTTAAATCCAAAATTTTTAATTTTGCAATTCGAAATGTTGTTGAAACTCTAAAATTTAGAAAGACAGAAATTAAAATAAAATAAAACAAAAACTTCCAATATTAAAAAATAAAAAAAAAATAAAATCCTGGGATTTGAAAAAAAAAACTAAACAGTGAAGAGATTTTTTAATGAAAACATATGAAACACAATAGCTAATGGGACCTAGATTTCACTTCAGAAATCGATTTATCTGAACGCCACGCAAAAATTTCGCTCCGGAAATCGAATAACGATTTTTTTACTTTTTCTCAAAATGTCTCTGGCCTTAAATATGAATTTGAAAGAGCTTCAAAGTTATCTGATTTTTTTGTGATTTGGCGACATTTAAGAGTTTGAAAATAAATCAGTTTCAGATGTTCCGATTTTTTGAATTTAATAATAATAATAATTTATAATTAAAGAATTAAAAAAAAAACAATTTAAGATTCAGGAATTTAAGTATTTAAAAATTTGAGGGTTTAGGAATTTAGGAATTACAAATTTTAAGAATTTAAGTATTTAGGAATTTGAGTATTTAAGATTAAAGAATTTAAGAATTTAAGAATTTAAGAATTTAAGAATTTAAGAATTTAAGAATTTAAGAATTTAAGAATTTAAGAATTTAAGAATTTAAGAATTAAGGAATTTAAGAAATTATAATTTAAGAATTTAGGAATTTAAGAATTTAAGAATTTAAGAATTTAAGAATTTAAGAATTTAAGTATTTAAGAATTTAAGAATTAAAAAAAATAAACAATTTAAGATTCAGGAATTTAAGTATTTAAAAATTTGAGGGTTTAGGAATTTAGGAATTACAAATTTTAAGAATTTAAGAATTTAAGAATTTAAGAATTTAAGAATTTAAGAATTTAAGAATTTAAGAATTTAAGAATTTAAGAATTTAAGAATTTAAGAATTTAAGAATTTAAGAATTTAAGGATTTTTAAAGAAATATTTTTTTTTAGAATTTTGTAGGTCATTTTTAGCAAAGACAATTTCTTTCAATCATTTTGAACACACAAAACTTTAGCTTTTCCATTCTAAGACCAACCTTTATTTTTTTCTATTCAAATGTCGACCATCGAAGACAACAGCTCACCTTTGTAATTACATCCATCTAATCAAAAAGCAGAAGGAAGGTTGTTTTGACGCAGTATTTGTTATCGCTTTCTGTAATATTTTTTAACACTTTCTTTCCATCTTTGCCTTTGCCCTGTTCTCAATGATGGTGCGAATCGGTGGCGGTCGCCTTTCCGTACTGCTTCTCCCACCAGGTCACGTACTCCTCCTTGCGCTTCTCGCGCCGGGCAAAGTACTCCGGGTATTGGGCCTTCTCCAGCGGGTGCCAGTAGTCCAGCACCCAGTCCGGGGGGATGACTTCACGCTCGAACGCGACACCACCGGGCGACATGGGGACTGAAAAGATGGGGAAAAGTTGTGGTTATGTATTTTGATACTTGTTTAAGCTTTTTCGATTCCATGGGTTGATCCATTGGACATTTTTAAGGTACTCTTATCTTTTTGTCAATTGAAAGTAGCTTTTTGAGTTTTTTTTCATGTTTTTCGCATTTTGAAAAAAGACTTTCGTAAAGACTTGTCGTGTAAAAATACAAATTGTTATATGAACAGGGATAATTCGACACCAACATTTCAAAAAGCATCATGTACAAACAGTGCGTTTTGAGAAAAACGCATTTGAATGGTGAGCATCATTTTTCAATTCCCATTTTAATATACACTCAAACCCCGATGGTTTGACACCAACTATTGTCAAACGAACGGGGTCACTTTTTAGTTTGACACCCCTTTTACACGGAGCTCACACACACTACCAAACGTTTGTTTTGATAGTGTGCGTGAGCGTCGTGTAAAAAGTGACAGTTCGTCACTTTTTAGTTTGACTTTGACCAACCAACGGGGTACAAACTAAAAAAGTGTCAAACGAAAAAGTGACCAACCACCGGGGGTTGAGTGTAAAAGCAAAAGAAGATGTTCTAATGATAACAAACGATGAAAAACGTTGCTTTTATTGATACTTGATCATCCAAATTCAATAAAACATTATTTCCGTAATTTTATTTGAGAAAAACAAACATAACTTCTTTTGAAATCACCAACGTCTATATCACCCTGCTGTCATTGAGGGGGACGCTTTGTTATGATTCGTTTTTCTTCGCCGAATGTACATGGCGCTTTTTTCATGATGCTTTTTTTTCGTCACGAGGTTCATGTAGTCTTTTGTTAGACAGGTTGACAGGGCTTTATAAACAGGGACTGCTGATGGCAGAGATTTTGTTTATGTTACTTTATTTAAAATCATGATTAAACAGACTTTACTGAAGTAACTTTTGCTCATTTTTGGTGGAGAGGTAGCTTATTAGGAGTACTTTCAGAATATGCAATAACCCAGAAAGTGTCAAAATGTACATGATGCCTTTTGAAATGTTACCGTCGAATTAACCAATTTGAAACAAATATACGTTTTTCAGACTTAAAAAGCTGCTTTGCTGGGCTAGGAGGAATATGAACATTTCCAGCAGTTTAAGCGGTGAATTTGATTTTTCCAAAACCAGTTTTTTCTGATTTCTTTAAAAAAAAAGTCATAGCTTTTCCAGAAATTTTAAAATTGGGTCTAAATATGGTGTTCACGTCGGCTTAGAATACACTGTCACTTTTACAATTCCCATTCAAGCCACACAAAATTATTCAGCACACTACCAGCGAATGGCTGCCAGTTGATGTAAAATGTGAAGGAGCTATTATACTTAAGCAAACAAACAAACTTTTTGACAGTTTGGCAGCTTGCCTGCTCTTTTTGTTAGGCTGCATTTGTTTGCAAAAACGTCAGTCTACATACATTTGGCTTTTGCTTGCGAATTTATTTGTTTGATGGCCTTAGTCTAATAGCTCCTTTACTTAGAAAATATATTTATATTATCATTAGAAATACTTTGATCATTTGGTTAGATCCGGAAAAATTAAAATAATATTTTTATTAAATTCTTATGAGTTTTGTAAATTATTCTCAACATTTGAAAATTTTATAATTTATTTTATATTTGGATAAAATTTTGTACACACACTAAATTCCTAGGGGTTAATCACTTCGAGTATACTGCATACGCGTATCATACGCACATAATATTCTCATTGTCTGCATACCGTATTGACGATATAGACCCCATATTCGTCGTATCTGAGGTCATATCTACCCAAATATCAACGTGAATATCATACGCGCATAATACTCGCGCAGTATTCCTTGGCTGCATACCGTATCGACTCCAATATTGGCTTCATATTGGTAGTGAATTGCCCTTTGCTAAATTCTGAGTTTCATTTTCAGCTAATATTTACTGAAAACTGCATTACTAATATTTTCAGTAAGCGTTTCGCTAAATTTCAGTTAAAATTGGTATCGAAACGTCAAACTTTGCTGAAATTTCAGTAATTTTTCATTTACTGTAAAATTCAGTAATGCAGATTTCAGTGAATTCTGTCATGCGTGTTTGGTATGCATTAGGGTGACAACAAAAATGGGAAATGTTGAAAAATCTTAGGCGCTTGCCTCCTTCGCAAAGACGGTAGTAACACAATTCATGCCATTTCAATAACAATAACAGTATTTGTTATAGAAATGGCATGAATTTTGTAAAAAGTGTTATGGAATATTTATGCAAAAGAGTTTAAAGAGTTTATCGCAATTCACAATTTTCAGTGTAAGAACGGGCCTTGACCGATCTTATGCACCAGGTTCCCGACGAACACGCACTGCCCTTACACCTACATCTCACCCTTGCTCTGAGTCAGTACGAGCAACACGCTAGAACACGCTTTGAGTGTTCGTGCCAGGCATGCACACCTTCTTTTCCGGTTACGCATTTTAACTCGGCCGGGGGTGGTACATTACGTAGGGTTTGATGTAAGTATAAGCGCTTAACCATTTATAGTGTGCCTATCAATTTTCATTAAAGCAAGAACTGTTTTATTTTTAGTTTGAATTCAAAAACTAATTGTTATTTTACTGTGTATTGTTTTCTCCTGAAATATTCCCTAATGTTAAGTCGTGTTTATCTGTTGATATTTCTTCTGTCGCGGTGTTTTGTTACAATATTTTGGTCCTATGCATTTTAGAAAAGTTTTTTCAAAAGTACAATAGTAATATTTGTGTTAATCCTTTAATCATTCCATAAATTGAGTAAGGGCTCGAACCTCACTTGCTTAAGAAAAAGGTGAAGTTTCAAAACAATGGACAGTGAAGGAAATATACTATGTAAAGAATCAATAGTAAAAGAAAGATAGTAATTTATGAAGTAGATAAAGAAATTAACAATAGTTAATAAATTGAGGTAACAAACAAGCTTAGATTGTATTGAGGGCAATTTACAGGGAAGATGAGAAATTATTCAAATAGATAAATAAAGAAAAGGCACATGATAAACAAAATTGACATCGCTGCCAAATTAAGGGAAAGCAGACAGTTTGTTACAGCAGCATCAATTGGTAAAATAGAGTGGAAAAGCGTTGAGAAATAAGAGAATCAAATAAGTAAAATCGAAATCAAATGGAGAATAGTAAACAGAAGCCGTTTTAGAAAATCAGTGAAAAAAATAAATAAACAGAAGATAGCTGTTAGCTCAAATGGAAAGAAGAGAAACCCCGTTCTGCGATGCTCAGGTACATCCACAGCAGTTGACTCAACATACTGCGAATCAAAACAATACCGTCTACAAACACAAATTACTTCCCTTTCCCACATTGTCGCGCCCCTTTCTTTTAGCCGTCTCCACTCTGACCCTCGCTGGTCAAAGGTTTACGATCCGTTTCCACAGGCCACCAGCTAGGTTACACCTTGTCATCATGATGACTAAACCAAGCCAACGTGGAGGTAAGAAAATAGGACACTTGCAAGGAACCAGAGCCATGCTGTTTTGTCCAAATAGCACTACGGATGTAGTTGGGCTCCTTCCGGGATGTTCCTCGCCTGGGTGTCAACCGACGAGTATCATCAGTATCATGCACCCTTGGCCTGCAAAGAGTTTAAAGAGTTTATCATAACCAATTTTTTTATTGGTTGAAAGCCAAAACATCTTGGGAATAACATTTTTTGTTATGGAAAAGTAACTCCAACTGTTATTGGGATGATCAGATAGCTGTTAAAAAAAAAACAAAAAATAATAACAAAGATTTGTTCGAAGAATAACTAAAAATGTTACTAGTCTGTTATTACAATAACAATCCAATAAAAAAAATCATAACGGCGAATAACAAAATTTGTTATGAATAACATAAAATGTTATTGGCCTAGTATTTTCAAATATCAAAAAATGTTATTCTCACTTTATTCCCGACTGCACGGGTGTGCCAATTTCGGTTAAGAATTAGGGGCCGTTTTTCCGGAAGGTGGTGTTAAATGTGTAGAAATGTGATCAAGTGTCTGATTCTAATGTGAAATTTAACGCTTATTAATTTTGTCGAGGAGGGCAAAGCGATCCGAGTTGATCCTGAAAAGTTGTTAACGATTTAAAAAAGAGATTTTTGCATGAAAAGTTTTTTTTACTAACTTTAAGGCTGATGCGGAGTTCGGAGGGAACACAAAACTCCATATAAAAAAAACGCCACGAAAAGATTTTTCTTAAGCGGTACACAGCTGAAAAGGAACAGAAACGAAAAGTGGCGTTTGACGTGTTTTCCCGAGGTGTTTGTTTTCAATATATTTCGATGAAAAAGCTAAATATTATTAAATTGTCTCGCAGAAAAAATATTAATGAAAATTTTTAAATTCAGAAAAATACTAGTACTCAAAAAAGTACATAGATTTTGAAATTCAGATTTTTTTTTATCATGTATTTATAAATAAACAATACAAAAAAATAAAAATCATTAAATCACAAATTCGAAGCTTAAAAAATTCAAGGAATCCAAAATTAGAAAATTCAGAAATTTAATAATAAAAACACAAAAATTCAAAAAAATAAAAAAAATCAAGGTTTAGAGCATTTCTAATCAAATAATTGATAATGATGCAATAAAAAATATAATTCAAAATTCTAAGAACTTTCAAACAGTTCGTAATCTTTTGTTAAAGTTGAGTTTCCAACCTAAAACATGACTCCAGAAGTGTTTTTTTTTTGTTATTTGAGATGGCGGCATTTAAGAATTAAAAATTTAAATATTTAATAATTTGAGAAATGTTTAATTTATGAATTTAGGGATTTTTGAATTCAGAAATTCTAGAATTCAGGAATTTAGGAATTCAAGAATTAAAGGATTTGTAAATGTCTAGAGTTTTTAAAAAGGTTTTATAAGCTATTGTGTTTAACGTGTTTATAGAACTTTTTGACAAAAAAAACTTTAAAAGTTTAAATCCAACATTTTCGAACTCTAATTTTTTAAATTCTCCAATTTTTGAATTGGTGTTTTTTTATCATTCAAAATAGTATTTAAATTTTTTTTCTCCCGAGAACCTCACAGAAGTCACAAAAAGAATGCGCAACATTTCTTGACCGCGTTCTTCCGATCTCCGTAATTAGCTTTAACGTTCTGAAGGGACCGTTCCGATCGACTTGGTGTTTTCGGCAAAGTTGTAGGTTATGGTTAGGAGTTTTTACACCCCTCCCCCCCCCCCCCTCTCCCTTTGTAACAAAAATTCCATACAAATTTTAAATTATTGTTTGAAGCGTAAAGGAGCTATTAGACTACGACAAAAAAAACAAGCTCGCAAACAAACAAACTTTTTAACAAATTGGCAGTTTGCTTGCATTTGTTTGCAGAAACGTCAGCCTGCATACATTTGACTTTGTTTGCGAGTTTGTTCGCCATAGTCTAATAGCTTCTTAACACATCCTTCGTTGCAGTTGCAAAGTTGCATTCAAAAAATACGTATTTTTAATTTTCGGATTCTTTTTTTTTATATGTGATAGGTGCTTGCATATTTTGCAACACTAGGTGCAAAATCTGGTATCGGAGCTATGATCTTTAAAATAAATGGTATTTGAAAAATATTGAAAATCGTGCTTGCCATTTCATTAGGGCACATAACTTTTGTAGACATGAGTGTGTCCCTTTCACACCTTATGTAAACTGTCATTTGAGTGAAAGGGATACACTATTGTTTACAAAAGTTATGTGCCCTTTTGAAATGTTAGGCTCCAAATATTGATGTTGCGGGCCAAAGTGAAGCCTTTTCCATACTTATAGAATAGCATTGATCAATTTTCTTCGAAAATGATTAACGGCTTCACCTCAAGGGTACAGCCGTTGATCATTTTCGAAGAAAATTGATCATCACTCTAAAAGGCTCTGTATTGAATTCAATATAACGAATTTCGGCACCAAAATGAATCAGCATGTGGCGGTTGTTGCCTTCTTAAGGCCACTGAAGGCATTTTTGGTCTAAATCAAATATGTTTAAAAATTGTCATTGACGTCCTAGTTGGCAATCATTGATTAATGACGATTTCCATAACTTTGCAAGGAATTGGATAATCGTTACCAAAAAGAATCATCACTATTCTAAACAATTTGTAGAAGGAATTTTGGCAAAATATTGATAGCGACGCAAAGTTTATATCTTTGAACGAAAAATCATGGCAATGATGGAAGTCTTCACATTAAGATTGCAAAAGATTGAATTACAAGCAAAGTGGATATTATCTGTTTAACAGAAACCTGGTTGGATGATTCCATAACTGATGCGACTATTGAAATACAAGGTTACAAATTAGTTCGACAAAACCGTAATCGGCACGGTGGGGGTGTATGTGTATTAGGGTGTTTCATCCAAACAAAAAAGTTCTCAGAATCAGGCAAACCGATGTTCCCCTAGTAGAGGATACCCATAGGGACTCTCATGCCAAAAATCAGCCCATTTGGTTGAGAATTGGCCTGTCCCCAGCGGTGCAAAGTTTACATGTAAATTACTATGGGATTTTTATGCTTTTCGTTCAATCGTTCCTATAGGTCTGGGGACAACATAGATTCACTCGGAATAAAGACAGGTGTGTAGGGGATGGTCCAATGAACACATTCCAGAAGGAATTAGGGTTGTCCATTCTGTCCCCAAGGTGCGCATTGGATCGACGTCCGGTGTCTCCAGAATCAACGATTCACCCTTCAAATGTACGCATTGTCTTTAGTATGCTATGACGGCTATCTGAAAATGTCGACGCCCCATGGCAGACGGTGAACACGTGGCAGAGCATTCACTCAAGTTTTGGCTCAGAAACATACTTTAAAGTAATAAAATTATAATTTCTGATGTTCCTGTAACAGTTTGAACCATTCCAAATAACGTACCATGATGATTTTGTAATAATAATGCAATCGTTGCTTCTCAACGTGTTCACCGTCTGACATAGGGCGTCGTAATTTTCACCTAGCCGTCATAGCATACTAAGGACAAAGCGTACATTTGAAGGGTGAATCGATGATTCTGGAGACACCGGACGTCGCTCCAATGCGCACCTTGGGGACAGAATGGACAACACTAATTCCTTCTGGAATTTGTTCATTGGACCATCCCCTACACACCTATCTTTATTCCGAGTGAATCCATGTTGTCCCCAGACCTGTAGGAACGATTGAACGAAAAGCATAAAAATCCCATAGTAATTTACATGTAAACTTTGCACCGCTGGGGACAGGCCAATTCTCAACCAAATGGGCTGATATTTGGCATGAGAGTCCCTATGGGTATCCTCTACTAGGGGAACCTCGGTTTGCCTGATTCTGAGAACTTTTTTGTTTGGATGAAACACCCTAATGTGTATACTTTAAGCAAAATATTACTAAACTTAAAACGAAACCTGATTTTCCTAACTTGATCATGAATGGCGCACAAATCTGTTTCGTCAACGAAGCAAACAATCTTGGCCTTATTTTCAAAGATAACTTAGAATGGGATCTTTTTTTTTTTTTTTTTTTTTTTTTTTTTTTTTTTTTTTTTTTTTTTTTTTTTTTTTGGGAGGGTGATCCAGCCGCACATCGTTGATGTTGAAACCTCTAAACTGGGCCCTCGTCCTGTCACGTCCGTTATTAGTCTTGTCGTACATTACAACTAGAATCAGATCTGCCAATGAATTAGTACACTTCGACCAAATAAACACTGACGCTGTATGGATCTGACTCTAGAATAAATGCACAGTTGTGTGTTATTCATAAGTCCAACTTATTCAATTATTCATTTAAGTCCAAATATTCATTTGCTAACTACTTTGGATTGAAAATCTAAATTTTAATCTAACATCCTCTAAACTTAATGTTCAAAACTAAACGTAAAGGAACTGTTGTAGTACTACTTCTATCAAAAAACAATAAAAAATTGTGAACTGATATACAAATAGGATAGAAATCGCGATTTGAAAAAGAAATGACCATTTACGTCAAAAGATCCGTAGTTCCTCGATTCGCAACAATGGTCAATACAACCATAATCCGAAAACCGTTAGTTCAACAGATCAACGAATTTTGTCCGATATCATTACATTATTGATTGATCGAGACTCTATGGACAATTTGACATAAAAGAATGCCTAGTATTCTATATCAATCAAAGTTTATTGACAGCATTACTCTAACTTAACAATTGCAACTAAATTTATCATCAAATAGATTTGGAAGGCATACAGATTTATTTTAAATGCTAATGCTAAGAAACAAATCAACTGTACTATCAAAAAGTCCCACCTAAATCCCACATTGTGATAGTGAAAAAGTCACAGAAGCAGCGGTGTCTTGTGCAATTGTGATATTTTCACTATCGGAGAACTACCTAGTTCACGAAGACAGCTTATCGGTCAACGCTTAAGCCCTGGGGCTGCGGCAAAGCGAGTTCTCGTAGCATGAAGTGGTGTCCATAGTGCTTATAAAAAAGAATATATACCCAAATTTTAACTAATGCACTAGGATCAAATCATGCCCCTTGACTTTACAAGGCCCAGGGAAAGATAACTTAGAATGGGATCTTCAAATCAAATCTCAATGCCGAAAAATATACATATCTTTGAAGCAACTTACTCTAACAACGAAACATCTTGATGTTAATACTAAACTTAAGTTATTTAGATCACTGATTTTTCCACACTTTATCTATACCGATTTTATTTACTCTAATGCCAGCGGTATGCATATTGATAGGCTACGTATTGCTTTGAATGCTTGTGTAAGATATGTTTTCAACTTAAATAGAATGTCTAGGGTTTCGCATTTACAAAAACACCTTATTGGATGTAGTTTTTCAAACTTCTATAAATTTAGATCATGTGTTGTCTTACACAGAATTATTAACACCAAAAAACCCACATACCTTTATGAAAAATTAGTATCGTTTCGTAACACCAGAACTTACAGCTTTCTAATACCCAACCATAGCTCATTTTATTACAGTCAATCGTTTTTTGCTAGGGGCATTGTAAATTGGAACAGCCTTCCGACAACATTGAAACAAAATACTTCTAAATATAATTTCAAGCAGAGTTTACTCGCCAACCTCAACATGAACCACTAGTTAAATAAGAGAACCAAATAAAATTAAAGTTAGTTAATTTAAATTGAAGCAGAACTCAGCAGAACACACACTGTAACATAAAAAAGACTATGTCTTAAGTTACTATATGGAATAAAACAAATAAATAAATAAATAAAATAAATAAAAAGCATTGAGCGTTGACGATTTAAATCTAGGTACCTATTAAATTGCATTTTTGAATTTAATGAATAAATTACACCGTGTAACAAAATGGGAAAAACGTTTGCGTCTAGAAAGTCGTGTGGAAGCCTAGGGTTTAAGGTCCCAGAATCACCCCTGCTTTTAGAATTTTTTTCATAAATTGAACAGGAGCCGAACAGCATGTAGGTACATACAGAAGTTTGTACTACTCCTATTTACTCACATTTCTTCGGCTGGAAGTGCTGCTTCTCAAACACCTCGCGCTCTCCGTCGGCCACCAGCTGCGCAATCACGGCCGGGTCGCGCTCCGCCTTGTGCTGATCGAAGCGGGCCCGCAGAATCGTGGCATGGTAGCGGTAGATGTATCTGCAAATGATCCGAACCAAATCCGTAAGAATTTGCGGTTTGTTTTGGTCAATTACATAAGCTGAACACCCCGTTCGGTTTTGCTCTCGACTTACCTCCGGTCGTACCACGCCTCCAGGTTGCGCAGCGCTTTCTTGTACAGCGTGCAGACACGCTTGGTGTGCGCGACCACGGCCGGGGCGGACATTGCTCTCGCTCGGAACCGGTTAACTGAACGCGAAACCTTACGAATCGACGGAACACACTCCGGAAATTTGAAGGACTCTGAAGGCTCTTTGGAAAAAGTTGTGCGAAATGTCAGTGCGAGTGACAGAAGGCGCCCTTGTGGTGAATTTGGTGTTTAGGTCGGCAAACGCTTGGAGAGGGGTAGGAAAGTGACCGCGGCTGTTGTTTTCATTCGTGTTTATTTTGACGTGGAGCTTGTTGTTTGGGTCCACTTTACGCGTTGCATTCCGGTTCGCGGCAGGTTGTTCCTTCTTTCAGGAGTTAATTTAATTTGTTAATGTAAAGTTTGCGGAAAAGTTTAACCATGCCAGAGAACAAGTATTCCATTTTGCTTCCCACCTACAATGAGAAGGACAATCTACCCATTATAATCTGGTTGATTGTGAAGTACATGCAGGAATCGTAAGTAATCTGGGAGGGAACCGGTTCCAGAACAACATCCTTCAGCTTCTTTATAAAATCCACAGCAAAATCGACTACGAAGTGATCGTCATCGACGATGGCAGCCCGGACGGTACGCTGGAGGTCGCCAAGCAGCTGCAGAAGATCTACGGCGAGGACCGCATTCTGCTCCGTCCGCGGGCCTCCAAGCTGGGCCTGGGAACCGCCTACATCCACGGCATCGAACACGCCAGCGGAAACTACATCATCATCATGGACGCCGACCTAAGCCATCACCCCAAGTTCATCCCGCAGTTCATCGACCTCCAAAAATCAAATAACCTCGACGTGGTCTCCGGAACGCGCTACAGCGGCGCCGGCGGCGTCTACGGGTGGGACTTCAAGCGCAAGCTCATCTCCCGCGGCGCCAACTTCCTGTCCCAGCTGTTGCTGAGGCCGAACGCTTCGGATCTGACCGGATCGTTCCGGCTGTACAAAAAGGAAGTCCTGAAGGAGCTCATCTCGCGTTGCAAGTCCAAGGGGTACGTGTTCCAGATGGAGATGATTGTGCGGGCTCGGCAGCTGGGCTATACCGTGGGGGAGGTTCCGATTTCGTTTGTGGATCGCGTGTACGGACAGAGCAAGCTCGGCGGGTCGGAGATTGTGCAGTTTGCGAAGAATTTGCTGATTTTGTTTGCGACGACGTAGATTGTGCGGAGGGGGACTGAATGGAACTTCAAATGTATGTATTTTAGCATGGAATTAGCCTTTTTTTTTTTGCTATAAATATCACACTATCCATGCAGGACATATTTGGAGTTTTTTTTTTTGAAAAGGTCCAATAAACCAAATTTTCAGTTTTTGCTTTTTGGGTGTTTTTTAATACCCCTGACTCAAGGCGGTTTCAAAATACCCAAAAAGCAAAAACTGGAAATTTGGTTTACTGGACCTTTTTAAAAAAAATAAAAATCTCCAGATATGAAGTTTACAAAACTCGTTTGAACTGGGAACTTCAAAATAACAGCAACAACAAAGTTTTAAATACTAGTTAAAATAACTATTATTTTGTATGTAAGGGAGTTTTGCTCTGCCACATCGTAAAGGTTCTTTTTTATAGTTTTTTTTTTATATTCTGTTTTTATGTATTTTGGCCTTCCTCACTGATGAAGCCTACACACAATGAAATAAAAAAATCGATTAAATTCATTTATTCAAAAATTCTTAAATTCTGAAATTCTTTAAAAATTCTAAAATTACTAAATTTCTTAATTCTGATATTCCTAAATTCATTAGTTCTTGAATTCCAAAATTCTTAGATTCAAAAATTAATCAAATACAATCTTTTTTTTCAATTTCCTCAACAGGAGCCTAGAAGTAAAAAAAAATGTATATAATTAGTTCTTGTTTCTGTTTTTTGATTATTTTTTTTTTATATTAATATATCAATAACGATTTTTTTTAATCAAGTCTAAATTTCAAAACTTCGTAAAAATTTGCTTTTAAATGTAGGAGACTTCCATTTTTTTTAAAATTAGTCAATTAGTAAATAGAACTTAAAGGATGGATAGATTTTAAAATTAGTTTTGAAAAAAAAAGTTTACTGCATTTTTCAGAAAGTGTCTTTTTCTATAGGTCGTTTTATGGAACCAAATCAATTAATCGAAACACAGTTAATTTTTCGATATTTTGCATGAAATAAGAAAATGGGGGCGGATTCCGAGAATGAACGCTAAAATGAATACCTATAAAAAACGCTTAAGAAACTGTAGCGGAAAAGGTCACTTTTAAGAAAATAATAATCAAAAAACTAGAAAAAAAACAATATTTAGGAAAATTCAGAATACAGAAATTTATAAATTTTTGATTCCCCCCCTTGTAACTTGTACGATTGATTCTAAACTGTAATTTTAAATAAATTGTTTAACCTTTTTTTAATGTTATTTTTTGCAATTCCATCGTGAAACTACTTACTTTTCCTGTCATTCTTGAACGACGAAATAGCCTACTTTTCTGTACAAAATAAATGCTGAAAAGTTCTACTTTTCAGCACTGAAATGAGTGCTGAAAAGTTGAACTTTTAAGCACTTGTTTCGAAAAGTAACACTTTTCAACCTTTTTTTTTATTTAAACGATTTATTGACAAAATACATGAAAATTTGACTTACAATTTCACTCAACGGGTGTTTTTCGGAATTGCAAAAAATGTTGTATGGAACTCGTTGCAAAACTTGATTTTTTCAGCACTCTTCGTATTTATCCAACTCGGTGAACCTCGTTGGATAAATGTACGACTCGTGCTGAAAAAATCCTCTTTTTGCAACTTGTTGCATAAACTACTATTTTAATCAAATGGGGCAGTTTTCGAATTTTGGGAAAAAAATTAAAAAAGGGTTTTTAATAAATTCATTGATACACTCAAACCCCGATGGTTTGACACCAACTGTTGTCAAACGAACGGGGTCACACCCTATTTACACGGAGTTCACACACACTACCAAACGTACTTTATTTTTTTTTATAGAAGCATAAATGCAATAATGTAAAAAGCATTTCGTTTTGTTTTTTTGTTGTTGTTGCGGCTTCCGATAATCGAGTCTGGACCTCGGTCTGGACTGTAAACAAAATAATGAGTTCAAAAATAAAAAAATTAAAATATTACAAATTTTTAAAAATCAAAAATTTTTAATTCTGAAATGCAAACATTCAAATATGAACGAAATATAAAAAAAATAAAAAATAAGAATTTAAATATTGAATAATATAAATTTTGATGGCATCAAATATAAAGCTCAATATAATAAAAGAATTCTAGCATTTAAATATTCAATAAAATAATCAGAAATTACATGATTAAGAAATTTTGGAATTATTTTTTTTAATTTGAAAAATTGAATCTTTCTTAACTTAAAGATTTTTAAGCTCCAAAAATAAAAAAAACAAAGAATTCAAAAATCAAGTTCAAAATAAAAAAAAAAGAAAGTTTAAAAATTCTAAAATTTGAAATACAAATATAAAAAAAAAATTAAGTCTGAAAATTTTAAGAAAACAAACACAGGTCGTTCTCGATTAACCGAAGTCTTCGCTAAATATCACTCCAGATAATCGAATCACAAAATTCGTATTATTATCAAAATTTAGGTCATTAACCTTAAATATGACTCCAAAAATGCTCCAAAGTTATGTGATTTCTAAGAACCAAGATTTAATAATTTAAAAATTTGCGAATACAAGAATTCCTAAATTTTAGATTCTTGATATTTAAAATTTTGAATTGAGTTTTTAAGTTTTTTAAATGTAACATTTAAGTTTCGATCGCACTAGGTTTTTTGGCCAAATTTTCCCTAGTTTTTGTTTAATTGCATTTGAAGAACCTTCTGTTCTGTTGCTTAAGCGGTTTATGAAAAGGAAATAGTTGCAAGGAACACCAAATCTCTATGAACCAGCCATTGACACAAATTGTAAAATTGTTATTTCGGTAAATAAAATGAATTAAGGGGTTACATACATGTAGAAAATCACAAAATTTCATATTTCAGAAAATTTATTAAATCACATTAAAAGATGTTTTTCAATCACTCCTGAAAGTTTCATGAAGATATTTTATGATTTAAGTAAGTTACAGACGATTTAAGCTGAAAATTTTGCCATGCGCAAAGCGAACTGTCAAACTTCGCGAGCGTTTTTCTCTGAACACAGAGTTGATTTACGGGTGCCACGATATCTCGAGATGGGATGGACCAAATTGGCTGAAATTTGGGGTGAAGACTCGCAAGACATATTCCGTGTGCATGACAAAGCCCAATTTTGAAATTTTACATTTTTAAAAAATACAAAAATCGAAAACTTGCGATTTTTAATATGAAAAACATAAAAATATTTTTAATCCTTTTTAAAAATAAACTTTTTGAAAACGGCCTTCGTCATGCACACAGGACCGGTTTAACGAGTCTTCACCAAAATTTTGAGCCGATTTGGTCAATGCAGTGTTGAGATATCGTGGCACCCGTTTTTTGAAAATGCTAACTTCATATAGCTGTATCTCGGCAATGATACAACCAAATGTCTTCAAATTTATATTTTTATTAGTTGAAAATGTTTATTTTAATGTCCTGAAAACAGATTAAAAAAAAGTTTAAGTTTGTGCTCAAACCAACCTCTGAAATTTTTGCCGATTTACATGTATGTAACCCCTTTAATTGAAAAAAATTTTACATTTTGAATTATTAATTTTTTTATTGCAATCTTTTTATTTATATTTTTTCAAACAAGAAATTAAAAAAGGAATGCTCAACTTTTCTTGACCGCGTTCCTTCCGAGCTCCGTAAATAGCTTAAATTTGTATGAAAAACTATCCTGCGTGAAATGCATTAATCAATTTCACTTTAAAAAAATGATTTAAGAAAATGCGAACGCTAAATGGAACAACTGACAGCTGTCAAAAGCTTGAAACCGCGAGCTCGGAAATCGTCCAAAAATGGGGTTGAAATTTCAACATCAGTTGACTTATGGTTCTGAAATTTGAGTGCTTTTCAATCCGAATCCGTTCGAACATTAAATAAAAGTTTGACCCAGCGGACAATCTAAAGTAGCGAGATCCGACCTAACGAATCGGATCTGTATATGAATTTGGTCTATAAATTAAGTTAGAATTGTGCATTTTATTGTTCACAACGATAAAGCTTTTTTTTCTCAGCGCTATGACATAATATTGTACGAACAAAAAAAAAAATTAAATGAAATTTTGAATCGGGTTGGAAAATTTAACTGCGCAGCCTTTCTGGAAAGAACGTCTCGTTTTTGACAGCTTGTTCCCAGGGTACCATTTTCTATCGTCTTACACGCAGAAAAATAAGGCATATTTGAATCAACAAAACGTTTTGTTGATTTGAAAATCATGATTTTTGTTGAATCAACGCTAAACGTCAAAGCAGCTTTTTCTAAACAACAAAAGACTTTTGTGGAGTTGAGAAAATCAAGGTTTGTTTCAACGCAAAATCGGCGTTGGTTATGTTCAACAAAAAATTTGTTGATTCAAACCTCGTACAGGCTGATTCTACAAAACATTTTTCTGCGTGTATCCATTTTCTAATTTTCTGCATTAATTTTTTTTAGTAAAAGCAAGAATAAAAGACTGTCTCAACCTCATCCACTACAGTTATTATAGAGATTTATTTTGAGTGTACGCGTGTCTTTAATCGTTGGACATGAAAATTAACCCAGGGTGGCTTTAGGACCCTATCGGTAATCTTTTTTTACAAATTTATTTATTGCATTATTAAATATTTACAGAACTGGCATCACTGCAAAGTTGCAGAAAAAGTTTGGGCGAGATTCCGTTGCAAAGTTGCAGTTGCTGGGTAACGGCAGTTAGGGGCAATCCATCAATCACGTGTAAATTTCAATTCAATTTGTGAAAACTTTAATAAAAATAAAATAAAAAGGAAAGCACGATAATATTACTTTAAGTCAAGCTTCCCTGCACCGTGCGGTACACGCGGTTCGCTTGCACCTCGGGTTTGCTTTGCGCCTGCTTTGTTCGGTTTACACCCGTACCCGACTCACACGAGCCGAGGGTATTTTGGTTCATCGTACCAGCGCACCACGACACTCTCGTTTCGCCGCGTCGGTTTTGTGTCTGGCACTCACCCATGGCATGAACCCGGTATATGAGCCAAGGTGCTTCACTCGTTACGAGCCGAGGTACGTGCCGTGGTACGCGCTGGCGGTACAAAACGGGTTCAATACCACGACACGTACCACGGCACGCTGTGTTCATGCCATGGGTGAGTGCCAGACACAAAACCGATGGGGCGAGCCGAGAGTGTCGTGGTGCGCTGGTACGATGTACCAAGATACCAATACAAAAATGGGTTCAGGCACGTACCAAAGCTAGAAAACCAAACCCGCGGTGTGCGTTGGCACTGGCGCATGGGAAGCTTGCTTTAAGTAGAAGACCAGGAATATTAACCAAGAAATTCAATGAGATATTTACGATTTTTGGTTTCTGGAGCTGGTTACAAACTATAACTAGAGTTTTTTTTTTTTAAAAGGTCCTATAAACTATTGTCTTTTACCTATATGTTTATAGGACTTATTAAAAAAAAAACTCTATATAAGTACTAGGTACATAATATGGTACATCATATTATAAATTTGGCGAGAGTTTCGACGTGGTTTATGGATGACGCATCGAAAAGTAACGGTGACGATGCAACTTGTTTTCCTCATCACTCGTCCGTCAAACCGCGTCGGCGTCAGTTGAGAAAAAATTTCTTCCTCAAATTCCGAACCAATCTCGTGACCAGACCATGTCCTCCAGTTCCGACGAAGCCGGTTCCAACCCGGCGCCGTCGCCGCCAGCAGCAGCAGCCCCCGTGGCCAAGGCCCGCGCCTCCTCGTCGGCGGAGTCATCGGACGAAGAACTTGCGGCGGTCCAACCGTGGCTGGACAAGGTGATGGAAGCCTTCATCAACATTCCGTCCGAGGACGCCAAAAAGGGCATTTCGATGTTCAAGGTGAGAAACTACCTCCAGGACAAGCACCACGTGACCAAGGCCAAGGTTCAGAAGGAAACTAATCCGGCGCTGAAGGTCGCACTGGCCCGGAAGTACATCATCAAGACGACGGCGCTGAACAACGTGTTCATGGGATCGGCCCGGCTTAATCCGGCGTACGCCATCAGCCGGCTGCGGCACAGCGAGGAAACGGAGGACGAAAAGGTCGGAGGAGCCGGCGGCCGGAAGCGCAAGGCCAGCGCCGATGAGGACGGAACCAAAAGCGTCAAGCGGCGATTTCCGTTCGGAAAGGCGCACTGAAGCTGCCCCGCGCGGAACAGCTGTGGCCTCAGAAGCTTCCTGAGCAAAGGGAAGTGTTTCGGAAGAGGCCGGGAGAAGCTGGATTTCATTTTTTTTTGTTATTCGTTAGTTATTCCTTTTTGTTTTTTGTTTAAAAATGAATTCAATCGATTTGATTTATCATGTGAAATGGAATCACACATTTGCTAAAACAGATCCTAAAACTTGTTAATTTATTCGAAAATAAATAAATGCTGTTAATATATATCCCAGAGGCAAAAACTAAAAATCTGTCTTTTATTTAGGTCTCTAATCTCAAAACGATAAATTTAAATATATAAATAACAAAAACATTAATATCAGATCAGATTTCTTTATTAAATTTTCTGAAAACTTCGCAATTTATTTGATATATTTTATAATTTCAAATAATTTCTTGAATAATTTACTATCGCAGATATAAATTATTTTTTATAATCAAAGACAACAAAATAGGTTATTGAAACCTTGCATTAATGTTAAGTAAGAGGGTCAATAACAATGAACTTGTAGCAACACTAATAATCTAGCTTTCATCAGCGTAAACCTTCAAAAGGAACGCTTCCTAACCTGGAAGCTTCTGAGGTCGCTCGCCCAAATTGAATCATCCGCCCCATCCGATTAAATCCTAGCCATTTTCCCTCCCGAACCTCCCGTGGACGTCTGCTCCCCGTCAGCTTTCCGCTTCAGCCCTCCTGTTGTCCCTTCTGCCGCTGCCGCCGCCGCCAGCACGGCCCTAGCCTCCAGCCGCACGCGACGCAGCAATTTCAGAACGAAGCTCGGATTGGGCCGGGTTGCCCAGCTCTGGGGTAACGTCTTGCGGCCGCCCACTTTGAGCAGCATCTCAGCTTCGACCGCGAACTCGATCGTGGGCAGCAAAATCTGCTCGATGGTCGCTTCCGGCACCTGGTACCGCATCCGGAGGAACGCCCTGATCTGGTCGACCCGGATGCCCCGGGCGGGGGTGGCTTCGTGGGCGTCCAGAACCATTTCCAGGAACGATGTGTCCGCATCCGGATGGATCGGAGCGGCGGCCCGCGGAACGTTAGCCACGTTGGAGGTGGACAGCGGCATCTTTGGAGTTGGAGGGTTTCCTGACATCTTTTCGAAGGAACTCTGTAGGGAATGACAAGTTGATTTTTTCAACAAGATGTGAGAATCCACACGGATTCTTTGATTGAAATTTTACCGGAAAAATGGGAAATAATCGGGAAAATTAAATACGACGTCAACAATAAACAAATAACTCAAACTTTTCCGGACTCAAGGCTGTAGAAAGCCATGGACTAGAGGTGGGCAAAACCGCTCTTTTATAAGGAACCGCTCATTTTAATTCGCTCATCAAAAAGAGCCGCTCTTTTGAACGGCTTTTTCGCTCTTTTTCAAAATTAAGATTAAGATTCAGATTAAATTTTCAAAATGTCTTATCTGCATAGAAAACCCATGACGGATAAGTTGTTTTGAAAATTTAATCTAGATTAAAAAAAAGGGAGCAATTCCATGTCAAATAGGGAATCGGTTGTACCGAACCCTCTCCGATTTCAATGAAACTTTCCCTAGTAACATTTTTAAACTTACAGGTTTTATCATGGTTCTGGAAACCTTCATACGGCCTATATGGGCTTTTATGGCCTACTTAAAACCTAAAATGTTACTAGGGTTGTAGATATGTTATCCTACGCTTAGGTAAGCCATTTTTGTGTATATGGAGCCAGTTTCACTCGATAATGACACTTGAGAAGGGCGTGAGTGTTTTAAATATTTTTGCATTTCGTAATTAAAATATCGCTGTATCTCGAAGCCGTTGCATCGTATCAAAAAAAGGTCAGAGACAAACTATAAGAGGAAATTTGATGGGCCTTCCGAAAAAAAAAATTACTGAAAGAAAAAAAAAAACACGCCACTTTTATGAGATTTTTAAGTTTAAAAGTCAAATTTGAAGGTGAGCCACGGCGTGTTTTCTAGAACAAACTTATCAGGAAAAAATAGTCATCGCTACTTTCAAATGTGTCTTAAAGGAAATTTTCTCAGCTTTCCAATGCTTCTAAGAGCGAAATGTTTCATCGGGAAATATCTGAGATATCTCTATTTTATTTTTATTTTTGTTTTTCAATTCCTTTATTATTTATTTGAAATTCTATACTACCAGTTCAGAAAACATATCAAATGATGCACTCAGCCAAAATACCTTTTACCAGCCATAAGGATACCATATAAAAATTTTCCATACATTAACCATATAGATTTCATAGGAGTACTGAATGGATAATTTTTCCATAAGCAGACCTTATGAATTTAATGTAACATTTGTGTTACGTTCATAAGAAAACCTTATAAAACTCAAATTTTGTGAGGCTAGCAGGTTTTTGTTCTTATATGGAAAACTTATGAATATAATTTTCTCTCTCTTTAAATTGTTACTGTATTCATTTGACTAATATTTGAAAGTTTATTTCTGTTAATTTACAAAAAATAATGCAATTTGTGACATTGCTGGTCGGGGTCGTGTCGGTATGCAGCGACCGCTGGGTGTGGAGTGTCTCACGATGGCCGAACCGTTTCGGGACGAAGTCGCAAGCGTGAACCTGATCTCTGGGGAGTTCGTCCGAGTGGAGACTGTATGGAATCTTGAGGTATATTTCGCGCGGGTAGATCGGGTACTAGTCACAGTTAAAACGCTCGTGTTCGTGGATCTGCTTGCGATGATGGACCATTGATGTGCTTCTCGAGGGCTTTTTCGTCCACACAGACGGTTGCAGAAGCGGCACTGATACTTTCGCTCCCGCGCGATCGTACCGGAGCGTTTCTCCCAGCTCTTGCATCGTGATGCCGTGGTCGCGCTCTTGATGACGGACCGCCAGGTACAGCGAACAGTACTGCGCCAGACAGATGCCGCGTTGCAGACATACGACGGTGATCTCGAGTATGTTTCCATCGTAAATGGCTCGCTGCTCGTCGATATCATACTGCTTTTCTCCAAATTGATCATGATCCTGGATCAAAAGAGTTGAAATGATTACTATTTTTTCTAAAAAATCTACTTTGAACCCTAAAACTTACACATGCACCGGGTTGGAAGTACAGATTGTCAAGGGAGACAGATTGGCCGATGCAAAATAAATCGGCACTGGCAACGTATGTTTTGCGCTTGCAACACTGCCAGTTTTGCTGGGCGTAAAGGGCGGTTGGTGTCCAGCGCGTTTGGATCTGTCAAACATTGGCCAATCTGTTTGCCTTGACAATCTGTAGTTGGAAGTCGTTTGTCGCCTCTTCAAGGTAGTCTTCGTTAAAGTCGTCGTCGCTGTCCGCGACGGCGCGTCTTTTGCTGTCCAGCGTGCCCACTTGTTCCGACAGGAACTCCTCGTACTTCTCCAAGGTTTCATCCTCGATTGTTTCCACGAAGAACCCGACGTGATCACCATCTCCACTGCCGGCGACATATTTCCCGACCCGACTTGAGTTGGCCGCCTGCTTTTGGTCAAATCGTTGTTCGGTTTCCTGTTTAGATAAAGTTAATTAATATCGAATCTAGCCAAATTAGACAAAACCTAACAAATCAACGTTACCTTCAATCGTTCTTGGCGGCCACGCCGGATCCACTCTGTAGAACTCGTGCCGAGATCTATCTCCGTGCTGGTGGACATTGTCCCTTTGCTCTTCGTCTTCGCTATTTCCATTTTGAATGTTATATGGTTTTCTTATGACTTTTTCACATAAACAAAGTCAATGATAATCATAAATTAACCTTATGAATTCTACTCTTATGCAATCATGCTTATAAGGCAATCTTATGAATTCAAAAACAGAAGATTTCTGAGGGTGTTATATGGTGTGCCATATGTATTTTAAAAGATGTTTTGGCTGAGTGTGTGTTTCATGTGTCATTTACTCATCAAAATATGCAAAATAAGACAAGAAACAACTTTGTAGAAGGTTGTAAACCGCTAAACATTTTGAAAATTATGTTTTAACCGAATTTTTGAATATGTAGGATTTATTCAGAAATTAAAATCATAAAACAGGGTAAAAATATATTTTGTACAAGAATCATTAGATAATTACATATTTTTTGTGTACAAATACCATGTGTCTGCTCTGATTTAGCATGTTCAACCGAAACTTTGGCAGGTTTGTGATTGTTAATGGTTTTATTGAATTTTAATGAATAAATTTGATATTTTCTTAAGCAAACATTAACCAGGAACATAAATACAAATATGATTTAAAATCGAAAATGTACTACATATTACTGTTGCATGCTTCAAAAGTCATATTTTCATGAGTATAAAATAAAGATAAAATTTTATAAAATGTTTTCTGTTGAACATGCACTTAAAAGTAGCAATAATACTCGAGTCTTCCAATTCAGAATGCTGAAAACACCGTCACAAACTTTTTTTTTAAATATTATTTTAACAAAAAAAAAATCCAACAGAAACTTTCTTTCGAAACTATTTAAACAAAAATCACGAAATATTTTTTTTAAAGGTGAGATTGAAGATGACAGTCTTATAAACTTCTAAAATATTAGTAAATCTTTGATCATTTAATACAAAAAAAAAAAAAAAACTAAAACAATCATTTCATACTAATGAAAAGTATTTCTCCTAAAGCTTGCAACGGTAGTTTGCAGTTTAATTTCGAGTATTAAACATGTTTTGTATCTATGCAACTGGTTAATGTTTGATTAAGGAAACATGATATTTATCCATAAAAATCTTGTAATATCCAATCAATCTCAAACCTGTAAAAAATTCGGTTGTAGCAGCTAATTCCAAGCTGTATCCGAGCAGACCGGTGTTATTTGTACACAGCAATTGGGTCCTAAAATAAAGTTTAGATTGCTGATATTATTGTTTACAGCGATAAAGCTTATTTTTCTGAGCACAATGCGTTCCTTCTTGACAGAAAAGTTCCTACTTGACAGCTCGTTCCAAGGGGACCATAGTTGATAAATCGAAAAAATGTTGTCTTGTCATTATTATTTTTTGCATTAGAATGAAAAAAAGTGATCAGAAATGGTTTGTGATCGTGTTTTTTACCGTTGTGCATAAAAATTTACATAGGGCTTTAGTACCCAATTATGTAATAATCTATTTGTTCTTGTAAAAATAATATTTTATGCAGTTCAATGATTTTAATTTCTGGATAAATCCCACATATTCAAAAATTCGGTTAAAACTTCATTTTCGAAACCGCTAACCTTCTACAAAGTTGTTTCTTGTCTTATTTTGCTCATTTTGATGAGTAAATGACACATGAAACACATCATTTGACAAGTTTCCTGAACTGTTATTTAAAAGTTTCCAATAAATGATTAAGGATTTTAAAACAAATAACTTAAAATAGAGATATCTCAGAAATTTCCCAATGAAACATTTCGCTCTTAGAAGCATTGGAAAGCTGAGAAAATTTCCTATCCAGCTTTTTAAGCGAAAATGGCGTTCGAATGGTGAACACCCGAAATGTCAAAATCACGCAGTGGTACCAACATTACGAAAAAAATGTGCCATGGCATAACAGCCGCATTTTTTTCTGATGTTGGTGCTCTTGCGCGATTTTGACATTTCGGACGTTCAACATTCGAACGCCATCTTCGCATAAAAACCTGGATAAGACACATTTGAAAGTAGCGATGACTAATTTTTTTTCCTTAAGGTTGCCCAGAAAACACGCCGTGAAGTCCTTCGGATAATCGAGTCTAGACTGTAAAGTTAAATAAAGGTGATTAAAATTAAATAATGTTTGATAAACTAAAATAAAATTAAATAAAGTAAAATTATATTAAATTAAAATAAATTGAGTTAAATTAAGTTAAATTAATTAAATTTAAGTAAAATTAATTAAAATTAAGTAAAATTATGTTGAATTAAAATAAATTAAGTTCAATTAAGTTAAATTTAGTAAAATCCAGAGATTTATTTAAATTTATATCAAACTCGGTCATAACAGGAAAGTTTTGTTAGTTGAAATCAGTTAATATTTGTGAAAACTTTTTTTTGTATTTATTTTGTTGTATTTTTGTATATTTGTATTTTTTGTGTTTTTTATTTATTATATTTGTATTTATTGTATTGTATTGTATTGTGTTTTATTTTATTGTGTTGAATGTGTCAACAGAACATCTCAAAAGAGCTGTATTCGCTTACAATTATAACAGAATTTTGAATTAAAAATCAAAATCTATTGAAACAATCGAAAAACTTGTGGGACTTCAAAAATATTTGTAACGGCCTAAAAGTTAAACAAAAAATGATTTTTTTTCGTATATCTATTTTTACCGAAAAGTCCTAATCATTTCCTTAAACTTTGCTGAAGACACCAAATCAATCAGAAAATCCCTTCTCAAGATACAGAACCTTTACCTTTACCTTTACATACCCTTTTTGTACGACCCAACATTGTTTAGATAAATTTATGATGTAAAATGACTTTTTTTTGACAAAGGAAATGCATGGACAAAGTTTCATCAAAACCATAAAATGAAAATTATAAAAAAGGGGGAAAAATCGTAGACAACTTCTCTTCTTCATAAAACATGTATTATTTATTATTTCTAACAAGACTGTTTAAAATTATTAAAATTTTAGGCAGCTTAAATAAGTTCAATAAAGTTCTTTTCGATTGCAAACACTATGTTGATTTCACATTTTTTTAATATTTTTATTTTTAGGGTTAAACCGAGGGTAAAACAATAAAATGAATGAAGATAAAGATAATGAATTATAGTAAATCCAGAGTTTTTTTTTGAAAAGGTACTATAAACTATTGTTATATATGTTACATATGTTCAGGACCTATTAAAAAACTCTAGAAATGATAATAAATTAATACTTAAAAAAAGGACACTAAATCCATGAAAATAGAATCATATGGCATCTTTGCTTCGCTCTAACTATGACGGCAGTCATGTGGTTTGAAACAACGGTCATTGTTCCAGGCATTGTTCTGCTTCTCTGTCTGCACCATACCAATGTATTGATACAACAATTATATTTTGGTGATTGGTGACGACTGCAGCACGTGCGAAAACACCGTGGAATATATACTAAATATTAACATTACATTTTAAAACGTTCTTCACAACCCCGGTCAAAATGGGTATGAGCAATTCGTACCAGTTGTTCTGCTTCATGTTTGCGGTGATCAAGGTGTTGTTCCTGACAAGTGCCGTCTACCAATTTGCCACTTGCAAGTATGAATGTCCTCCGTCGTCGGGTAAGATCATTATTATGATTCAATTAGCCAGTTACATAAAAACTCTACTTTTCCCCAACAGTCACCTCGTTTCTCGTGTTTGCCACCTTCCTGTTGACGCTGTTCCCAACGTTGATGATCATTGGGATCCTCAAGGTAAGTGCGCGCTCAGTTGCGAATCATAACCTCAAAACCCCCCTCAAATTGAACATTCGATTCTTTCCCCCCTCAGAAACATCTCCAGCTGGTCCGCATCTACAAGGTGTACAGCCTCGTTGAAAAGTCGATGATCATTTTCTTCATGATTGTTTCGAGCTTTTTCATGGTCGAGCTTGTCCAGCTGTACGCTCGGAAGCACTACATGGACGAAACGGAACAGGTGTCCGTGTTGCTGTTCCACGCCGTGAACGGGTGCTTGATCCTGTTGACTGCGCGTAGGTTTTTTGTTTTGTTTTGTTTAGAAAGTATTGGTTATAATTTTTTTTTTTTGTAACATTTCAGTTTACATGATCTTCCGCAACTGGATGATGAACGGTACCGTCGAGTCTATCAAGCAGGACATTGCCCTGAAACGTGGCGAAACCTTCGTTCTGACTTACCATGATGGATATTCGGTGGCGTAATTTGCTGAGCAAAAGTGCGATTTTTCTTTACTGAAGTTATTCAGTATTCTGAATGATTTGATAACTACGTTAAGCTAAATAAACAAGTATACTAAAATGAACTAATGAACTAACTGATAAATGCACGTGCGCCGCATGAACCCGAAACACGACACATTCAACAAGCGACGACGTAACCATCGCAACCGCCGCCTCCGAATGAACACAAACAAACAATGAACGTGCCACGTGCCGATGAATCGAGCGCGCTCGCGTGAACAAAAACAAAAACGGTGTGTTCACGGCAGCCTACCTCGCAGGCGCAGGCGCTCGCGGTGAACCCCCTTGACAGACATTTTTTCGCTGGATCCGTCAAATTTGTGGCATTTCGGGCAGGACTGTTATCGCTTGGGGATCGAATCGGTGGTGAAAATATAGTAAAATTGCAAAAATAGTTTAAAAGTGGTCGGTTTTCGGCAGTTTGGGCTAGTTTTTGTTGGTTGTTTGCGTACTGATTTAGGTTTAGGTGAAGAAATTTTCGATTTTTTGTATGGCATTTGGCCTGGAAAGCATCTTTAATTGGTCTGCAAAATGTGACATTTTTCTTCTGGCCAATTAACCAGTGCTGCGACAATTCGACCAGCTTCCAATCAATCTGTTTTTAATGTAACTTTCGAGTCTGGTTTGCGATAAATCTTATACTAACTTAGTCCAAAATGGGGAAAAATGTCAATTAATTTGTAAATCCTGCGAAATGCGACAAACCGCATTATATCATCGACCGGAAAGACGAAGAAAAAACTTTGCATAGAAAATTGGCCCTCTTCTCTGCGCTGCGTCTTGTTCTTCTTCACCTTGGAGCTGACTGGGGCTGCTCGTGCTGCTGCATACCTTACAGGCGCAGTCGAGCCCTGTGTACAAAGTGGTCAGTGTGATATCTTTATTGCAAATCATTGCCGTGTTAAATTGACTGAAAATAGGGAGAGAGTCTCGAGAACGTGTTTCTTGGAAAGTTATATAATAAAATTAAAATTTCAACACCGAATCAACGAACCTATCCCGAAGGTGGTAATAATTAATCAGCGAGAGTGGCGCTGAATCATGGCGAAGAAGATCCCTTTCAAGGTGGTGTTCGCCTCAGGTAAGGCCGCATCAAATATGCAACAATTGGCGCCCGTCCTAATCAAGGTTTGTTAATGGACTCCAATTTCAGACGAAGACTCCGACTACCCGGCAAGCGAACTGAACAGTCACAGCCCCACCGTGCACGGCTGGCGCTCGAACAGCTCGAGTCCGGTGACGCCAAAGGAGATTGTGCTCCGATTTTTCAATCCAGCTCGTATCTACCGGATCCAGGTCCTGGCTCATCAGCATTACATACGTGAGTGTTGATAAGGGATTTTCGAATGAATACTTCATTTTGGTGTTCATTCCGACGAGAAGCTTGTGAGTCTGCGCAGCTTTTGTTCACCGAGGTCGTTCATCACTGAACATTAGTGCCGGAATTTGCGTTCTGTTTTGATCCTTTGCAAACAACACGTGGCTGGCTACGCTTATGTACCTTGTCTGTTTACTATATTTAGTACACTCACATGCTCCGGCTAGACACATAGGCGAAACCTTCAACTGTGACAGCATGTTTCTCCCTTTTCAGCGGAACGTATCGAGCTATGGTTGCACTACTCAAGCAAAAGCGCCCCAAGTACACCGTCCAGCCAGAGCTTCGAGTACATGGGCTTCGTCGCGCTGTCAGACAACTCGAGCACGAACTTCACGTCACGTGAGCTGCAGAGCGTAACTGTTGCGCCGAAGGTCGGCTCGCACCTCAAGCTACGGCTTGGTCCGCCCCACTCGAACAAGTTCAACGTGGAGAACCAGGTGGCGCTGCTCGCCATCAACATACTGGGCGAAGAGCTGACCCCGGAGGAACTGACGGCGATTCAGTCCAACACGGCACTGCTTAGCGCCACCCCAGCGAACATTGAAACGCTGAACAGCTCGCTTGCTTCCGTGTGCGATGATCTGTCCTACTCGATGTACGTCGAGGAAAGTATCTGCGATGTGGTTCGCAGGATGGAACTGCTCAAGGTGCAAGCGGTGCAAGGTGAGGAAATGTCAAAATCTGTTCAAAAAATAGGTAATCCACTCACGTTTGATTCCAGGTGAACGCTTCGAGTACGCTCGCAAGCTGAAGCTGTGCATGACCGTGCTGCGGACAGCTGGCGAACGGCTGGGACGGTACGCGCTGGCAAAGCGGCAAGCCGTCCAGCAAGAAGACTTTACCACGGCACGGTTGCGCAAGGAACAGATCGAAATGTACCGCAAAGCCGTCTTCAACCAGCTGAAAGTGGACACGCTGCTGCGAAGCGACAAGAGCGTCACGAGTAATGATTCCTGCTCGGAGCTGTATGCTTCGAAACCGATGTTGCCTTCACCGCCAAGCTTGCAGGATGTCGCAAGTGCTTTATCTGAAACCGCGTTACCTACCGTGGTCGAGGTCGCCAGCCGGCAACCGCAGCAGCAGCATCAGCAACCACCAAACCCAACGGATACGACTGACTCGACGAATACCACCACCAGCTCGACGGCTTCCAGCAGTGGAGCTGCGGCGGCAAGCAGACTGCACGAAGCGACAGCGTCCAGCAAATCGCAACACAATCTCTCCAGACCTGAGGACATTCCGAACTCCCCGCTACTGAGCCACAAGGGGCGCAGTCCTATGCGGTCCCCTACCAACACCGGCACGGGATCGCTGCGACGACGGAACAAGAGTGCCCCCAGGAACAGCTACGAAGACTACGACGAACGTGCCATCTCCACGGCAGGGTGAGTTCTTCCGTACGATTGTCCACCGCTCGAACAAACTAGTGCTCTATTCCACAGCTCGCACTCGAACGACTTTCTCAGGGAGTGCCAGAGTGCTCTGCTGGAGAGCGAAACCGGCCGGGTGCGGTCAAAGCTGAACGAACGCGAGCGGCGCCAGGCAGCGCTGCCGATCCTCATCTTTGGGATGGAACTGGTCGAGCTGATCTACTCGCGGCAGTACACCGACCGCGAGGAGGGTCTGGTACGGTTGCGGAGCATCCTGAAGCGGGAAGGCGACGAAGATCAGTCCGCTGGGCCGAACAAGATCTGCCGCAGCGCTACGCTGCTGCTGCACCGTGGAGTTCGCGACGCGGTGTTTTCCGTGTTTAGCCAGGCTACCGAGTCGGTGCGGTCACTTTTTATGGAATTTGTGCCAAATAGGTGAGTTTGAGGACTCCAAGAATGTCTTTGAGTATAAAGCTGACTTCTCTTGAGCAGAGTGTCCCCGAGTGAGGTTGCCCGATCGGTGGATCGCTTGCTGCCGGAGCTGCTGTCCAAGAGTGGTGATCCTTCGGCGAGGGTTCACACGCTAGCTCAGCACACGATTCTGAGCATCGCCGCCTGTCAGGAGGTGCGTGATCAGCACCTAATCGCTCCGGCTTTGTCGAGACCGGTAGGGAATGGGACGCACCCGAGGTTGGCGCTGAGCCGCATGCAGATGCTGGAGCAGCTGGTGCTGAGTCAGGGTATCTCCAGCGATAAGCAAAGTGGGCTAGCTTGTCGAACTCTGTCCGAAGCGGGCTGTTCCGGAATTCATCACCCGGCCGAATCGGTACGTAAGGTCGCCGAACGGGTTCTGCTACTCGTTTATAAGGTAAATCCTCGATTGGTACGGAAGCAGCTACCACCGGATGATGACATAACTCGTAGGAATCTACTTTACCGACAGCTGTTCACGGAATTCGATAAGATCGATCTGCAGGTATGCAACACCACCCTTCCCCAATAAAATTTCTAACAACCAAAAAATTTCAGCGAAAGAAGGAAATGCTAGAGAACAAACACTTCAGCGGACCCACGTCCTTCGCAGGCATCTGCTCGCCGCCAATGTCCAACAGTTCGAAGAACTCCCCGCCGGTGGAGATTCGCAGCCGGGCGCTGCGCTACGACTCCGCGGGCAGTTCCGGCGGCACCCGAGGCGGCAATGTCAGTTTCTCCGACGGTACGCATTTTGGTTGGCACTCGAATTTCAACTCCTCATTGCAGGATTCCAACTTGAGTCCGGTGCGGCGGCCGGCGGATTCAGCTGGAATCATCAAGAGCAAGAGTGGGCACGCTATCGGGCATCACCACTGGGCCAGCGAGGACAAGTGCGAAAGTTCCTTCTACGAGAAGCCGGACTGCAACGGGAAGACGACGCTCGAGGGTGGTGTACCGAAGCAGACGTTGAGCCAGCCGAAGACGTTGCTGTACGACAGTACGGTGGGATTCCTAGGGTCGGAAAACGGAGCCGGATCGAGGAAGAGCTCTAACTCGGACTCGTTCGAAGGGATCGATAACGAGATGTAAGGGGTCTTTGGAGAGATTTGAGCTTATGTGAGATCTAAAAACCTTTCGAACTTATAGCCGCTGTCCGTTCTGTGATTGGATCTGCCACGGAGATCCGGCGCAACTCGATAAGCATTACTGGAAGGCGTGTCCAGTGCTGACAAAGTGTCCTCAGTGCAGCCAGATACTGGAGGTTGCGGCTCTGTCACCACATTTGATAAGTATGTTACGTGTTTGAGCTGGAATCACCAGTACTGAAGAATGTATTCTTTCAGATGAATGTGAGGCAAAGGCGAGCTATGTTAGTTGTGAACGTTGCACTGAATCTGTACACAAAGATCTGTACGAATACCATATGATGGAAGATTTTTGTAGGGGTAAGTCATGTTGTTCCGGTGGTCAACTGTCAAAGTTAACCACACGAACTACCCCGGTAAAAAATAATATATTTTCCAGAACTAACAACCGGAGCCGCTCGGTGTCCGCTGTGCCACGACGATGTGCTGCTTCCGCTGGACGGTGGCTGGAAGCGCCACCTGCTAAGTCGCTCGGGTTGCCTTGGGAATTCCCGCAGACGGGCCAAAGTCTAATCAACTATCTCTTTCAGCAAACAAGGGTGATGGCCACCTAACGACTATTTTACGTAGTGCAGAAACAAAAACAACAGTCGCGCTTTCTAGCAAGTTTTAAAACTTTCGATAACACCACTCATACACACTCAATCTCACAGGGCAGCAAACAATGGCAGCAGCTAGGCTTTATAAACTGTACGCATTTTAATGCTAAAACGAATGTGCTAAGCGAAAGCAGTAGGTAGAAGTTTCGAAATTAATCAAAAATGAGCAAACACAACAGCACCAAAACTAACACGAGCACGATTACGATTTTAAAATAGTTACTGTGACTGGTTAGTGCAAGCATGTTTGGAGACAGTCACAGTTTTTTTCAGAAAATTTTCAAAAATACAATTTTTGACTAATCAAGCAAAACATAATAATAGAACCAACAACTGTTAGTGCAATGAATAACTTTATCGAGTTTAACAACAAGAAAAAACGGAACTTACATTTACAAGACGACGACGACAAATGATGGTATATTTGAAGACAATTCAGTGTAGGGATTTTTGTTACGTAGATTTTTTAAATACGGCAGTATTGAAATAGATTTTTTTCCTGAGTAGACTAGAAATTTTGCCTCCTTAAACGAAATGATAACTTAAACAAAATTAAAACAAGTAAAAAAACTCGTAAATAAACAGTCCATGAAACCATGAAAGTATTTCCCGTCCTCAATAAGTCAAGAATAAATAGTCACCTCTTTTCAATTCAAACACTGTGTTTTATTTATTTATAGAGAAAGAAACATTGACTTAAGCAATGTTTCGCAAAAATAATTTATTATATTTGTTTCCATTAATTCCGTGAGTCCAACACAATGACATTTTTCACAACAGAGACCATAAAAAAGTGTCATGAATTGTTTGGGAAATTCGTAGTCTCAATTTTTAATTTTGAGAAAAATACATCAAATATGATAATATTTAAAAAATGTTTTCTTACGACACTTCATATAATCAATAGCCAGTGCATTCTACTTAGAGATTTGTTTTTCAGTTTGATTGTTAGTTGAAATTTTGTTATTTTTCAAAAATAGTGCATGGACCTTGTGTGGAATCCCGAGGCAGACGCAAAAATTCTAAGTGTTAATAGAGGTATTCGGTGCCCTCTCCCCGTGCCATACCTTCACACTTACGAGACCCGGGAAGCATTATTCAATTTTAGATATTTGGGCACACATAAAATTTTAGATATTTTAGCTAGTTTTGTATTTTTGTAAATGTAACATTATTTTTTCATTAGGGACCATCCATAAACCACGTGGAGACTTTAGGGGGGGGGGGATTCCCAAAAAAGTGTCCACGTGGTTTATGGATGGTCCCTTACCAAATTTTATTAAAAAATTGACAACTTCTTTAATTTGAACTAAATAAAAGATTTTTAGCATAATATCATTATCATTTTAAATTGTACGCTTATTCCGCTAAACACTACTATTATAATATTACTCTAAAAATTGATTCACAAAGACTCCACTTTTTTGCCGAAGCCATTGAAAAAGTAAATTTTGATAAACGTTTTTGTTTTTTGATTTGGGTCAAGGTTGAGAGCAAATAAAAAAAATAAAACTGTTTATTTGAAATCAATTTTGAACCATGAAAAATAAACCGAAAGTTTAAACACCAAATTTCAGAAAAATCCCAGATAATCTATAATAAACAGAATTGAAATACACCTTATTCCAAAAGGATTTTTTAAAATAAAAAATAAAAACAAAAATGTCTATTTAAATCAAAATGATGCAATAGATCACTGGAATTCTTCAATTTGTTGGAAAATATAAATCGATAAAAAACTGATTTCTTTTTATTAATTATTTGCTTTCTCATGAGTAGCTTCTTTGCAATGCATGAGTTTTCAAATCATTATCTTTTCACATATTTTTTAAATTATTTTTTAAGAGTGAAATAAAATACTGAATCATTAATTCGAACATTGTTACACTCTAAAAAATAACCCTGCAAAGTTAGAAAAAACGCGAAATTTTAAAATAAAATTTTTTGTTCTTAATGAAAAAATGATCCTTCTGGGTCAATGTAGATTCGAAAAGTACATTAAATTTCCTTTAAAATGATATAATACAAAAAAAAATACATTCGAGTAACGGAAAATGAGAGTTTTTTTTTAAACCTTTTTAGTGCTTTTTCGATGAAAAATACGTTTTTTTCGGAATTCTGAGTACGCCATCAAATTGGGCGTCTTATTTTACATAAAAGTCTCTTTGACACAAATTTTCTATCTCATCACCGTTTCAGGCTGCAAATGATTGAAAAACTATTTTTTCGCATGTTAAAAATGAAAAGGGGTCGTACCACCACTGCTTACATTTTTTGCAATTCCGAAAAAACGCTTTTCGTATGGAATTTTGTGTCAAACATCCACGTGTTGAGCCAATTCACCGTTCAAACCAAAAAATATCGAAAAACATTACTTTTCCATACTAGTGCTAAAAAGCTCAACTTTTCAGCACCCATTTCAGTGCTGAAAAGTATAACTTTTCAGCACTAATTTTGAAAGGTATTAATTTTCCATTCTGTTATTTTTGGTAGAGAAAAGTAGGCCATTTTTGTCGTTCGAGAATGGCAGGAAAGTTAAGTAGTTTCAGGAAGGGATCGCAAAAATATGTTTTCTCTAAATCAAAGATATCTATTAGCATTTTGTTAATATAAGTAAGCACTCAAATTAGAAAATTTAGTTATTTTTTTTCTTAAAGTTAGTTATTTTTCTTGGTTGCTCAGTCTTGACTCTGGCCAGAACCAATACACAAACAATTCAAATAAAAAAAAATAAATTAAATCAAAACTCAAGATATGATAGAATGAAAATCCATCTAATCCTCGATCTAATCAATCTATAACTCAACCACAATAAACTGCTATTTCAAACATGAATAAAACCAACACGACCACGGCTTCATTCATAACGCACCTCTAGCCCATCCAACAACCATGAATCAAAAAGTGCAAAACCCACACAATCACGTCCCATTCAAGATGGCAGCATGCATGCGAGAGGCAAAAGCAAAAATCTGTAAACAACAAAAGTGACAGACCTTTCCGCCCGCTGCTGGATGGGTTGTGTGTTGGTGGTGGCTTTGGTGTTGATGTTGGTGTAGGCCATCAGCCAAAAAGTTCGCCCGACGAGGGGGGTTGTTTGGTTGCGTGTAGAGCGCGAGAGAGGGAGAGAGAGTGGATAAGTATTGCGCTGTGCTTTTAAAATTTCAGGATTTTTTTTAAAGTTTTTTTTTAGATTAAAAAAATATGTAAAAAATAAAACATTAATTATTAATTCGTTTTTTTTAAACACAATTGTGAGAAAAATAATAATAAAAAAATTATTTATTTTGCGCCCAAATTTTTTTCTTAAATTTTGAGTCTTAATTTTTTTTAAAATACTCATCTTTAAAAAAGTGTCGACTCTGCAACCCACAATACCCGCGCGTTTGTCCGTCCACACGGTGGTCGATCCGTCTCTCCTTGTCCGTGTGTATACACGCTCTTGATGTGCTTGATTGGTGTCGTGTGTGTGTTTCTGTCGCGGGGTGTCGTGAAAATCGATTCTCGGCTGTGAATCTCGGCTCGGAGTGCGCGGTTCTCTCTGCTTTACGGTGGTGATTCGTAGTGCCATTTTTTAGTGAAAACCCGTGCCAACCGGCACCGGAAGTGTGTGTTGACGTTCGGGAAGTGATCGGTGTGCGGTTCCGGGTGGTTTAGTGGCCGCGGCCCATGTCTAACAGTGGTCCAGGAAGGTGAAATCTTTATCGGACTCCGAATCTCGACTCAGGTAAGGAGAGGATTCTTTTTTTTTTGTTCACGGTTTCTCCTTGAGGCCAGCACACATTGCACGCACACATCCAAGCAGGCGCGCTTTGTACATGTTTTACACTACGCGCTAGAAGTGCTCTATGGGAAATGTCATCTCTGCTTGGAACGCGATTCTTGGCGAAATGCGCGCGGGTTTTGATTTGACCTGATGGACCAATCCCTACAAATCCGTGCTCCCGGCACTTCTCCGGTCAAATCCGTCCCAAAGTGCCCCTTCGGAAGCCATCCAGAGGCTTGCATTTTTTGTTTTGTTATGTAAACAACCGAGATTCCAACTGGTTTTTGTGCCCCTTCTTCTTCTTGCTCTCTCTGTTCCTTCTCCACGTTCTTGTGCGCTCTCTTCATGCAATGTGCACACACACACATTGTAGTAGTTGCTTGCTGGCTGGGCCTGGACTCGAGACCAGTATCTCGGCTACGTGTTGTTTTGCTTGGCGTGCCCCCTCAGACCTCGGGGCCACCGCTGCCACCCCGCGTAGACTCACCCACTGCTTTTCTTTAGTAAAGGTAGCAGCGTTCGCGTGCTCAAGGAGCTTCTTGGATATGCGCGGATGGGTTGGCCAGCGTTAATTTAAATTTGTTAAACCTATTGTTAAATATTCATTTTATGTTTCTGTTACAAAACTATTTTTTTTAACCCATTGATGTTCAAACTAAAATTGAATTTTAGGATGCTACAAATATTATTTAAAGTGTTTTTCTCCCCCCCTTTAATGTTGGCCTGAAAAATCAGGGGGCAAAAACAACTTTTTCAAAACACTTCAATATTTCAATAAAAATTTAAGTGCAATACGTTGAAATCAATTTAAAATGCATTCCCCTGCGTTAAGAATCATTTTTAGCATGTTTGGGTTGATTTAAAAATCTCTTGTATTTTGGAAAATTTTCGATGTTTTGCGATTAGCAAAAAGTTTTTTTTCGCTAACATTTTTGTATTCGTAAAATTTTTCTTTTTTTTTGAAAACTAATAATTGCAAACCATTTCAACCAGTGTAAAATGCATTTTAAAACACTTTTTCCGTGCAAATGTAGGCTTGTTATTTCAATATTTATATTTTTTTCTAAAATTTCTAATTTATTTTTATATGGAAAGAGACAATTTCACACAAGTTCATTTGTTTAACATTGAAAACAAAGGTAAGAAAATATATGAAAAACAAATGTCTCGATGCTAACCAGTGTTTTTTTAAAGCTGGCATAAATACAATGGCATACAAATCAAATCGTGATATTTGAAAAAGGATTGCTGAATCTTTGTAAAACTGACAACAGAAATGTTATTGAATTTTCAGCACAAAATTTTTTTTGCTGAAAATTAAGTTTTTTTGACATCCGTTTTACTGAAATTTCGGTCAATAATCTATTAACAAATTAAAAATATTTTTTTATATTTCAATAAACTGAGAATTCAGTAGAATCTTGATTGCTAAATCGTTTACTGAAAGCGAAAAAAACTTAAAATGTGTCTAGAAAAAACGCTATATAAATATAAATAATAAATTGAAAACGGTTATAAAAAATGTGTAGAGTTTTCGATTGCAATTCGAAAATCATTGCCATCCCGGTTTACGGTAAAACGATATTGTAATGGTTGAATCTCAATGAAAATGAAAACTTACGTTTAGAGAATCACATTGTAATTTAAGCAAAAGGTTAAATTTGGTGTAGTTTTGCTAAAAATCGGTCAAAAGAATGCACCCATATTTTTTTTCTTAGTTCACAAAAAATGCAAAAAAGCATCAGAAAATGCATAAAAAATAATTATGAAATAAGAACAAAGTAACTAGGAAAAAAACATTAAAGAGAAGATCACAAATTTGTAAATCATTTTTTAAATTTAATTTAATTTCTCGTAAATTTTTTTAAAAATCTTTTGCCAAAATTTTGAAAAGGAAAGAGCGGGAGTCAATTTTTTGTTGTAATGGGTTACGAAGAACATAAAGACAATGATTTTATTATGTTTAAAGTAGAATAAAAGTAAAAAATAAATAAAAATAAATGATTCAACCTTTTTAAAATATTTACATTTATTAGTTATCCTACACATTTATGTTTAGTATTCTACTTGGGACTCTTTTGTAGAATGCTACAAGGCAAGATCGTTATGCTAAGTACATATTACTGTAATTTATTCAATTATCGCGATTGCAGAAGATAACTGAAGCATGTTTCTAAAAAATAAAATAAAACCTTGTTTTGTGGTCTAATCTGCAATGATAATGTAATTTTATGACTTAATATCGACGCTTTAACGCGTAAATATTAATATTTTTTTCTCTGGACATGTTTCGACATAAATGATCCAAATTTGTCATCGCTTATCACCCGCGTCCATGCGTTCGATAAATTATTATTTTTTAGCTTCATAAAAAAATGACACGCAAAAATTCTGCAAACACGCCTTTGGCCGTCTATCCTAAATGCTGATAATCGCTTCATTATTTCGCATCACTAAAACAAGACCGCGGTCGTTGTAATTACCGAGGTATGAAATTTTGCCACCCCAGAAAAAAAAACTATATTGACAAGCATCACCAACAACTTCCCCGAAAAAGAACTGAAAAAACTGTTTGCCCACAACCGGCTCGTTTTTTTCCGATGTCTACACACAAACAGAACACAACTCATGAATTGCGCGAGCGCACTCTGGCAGATAAATTAAAAACTACTCCCATTACCTGGTATCATCGTGCACCTCATAAATAATAAAAATTGCGTTTTCCGCCGTTCCTCCCCTCGCGCGTTGGCCGCAGAAGCAACAGCCCAGAACGGCGACGACGAAGGTCTGGTCAGGCCGCGGCCAAAAGTTCCCGAGGAACTTTGGAAATGAAAACGTGAGTGCACTATTTTCGGGAGCCGCACAGATAATCATACGAAAATTTTGGCATGATTTTTGAAATTGTTGTAATTTTAAAACTCGAAGTTATCACCAGTCTCTGTTCAACTTACGTTAATTGATATAAACAAATAGGCGGATCTTCAAAAGTATCACTGATTTAAAATGCATAAAAAAAATCAAATCTGCTTGTCTTTGCACTGCACCGCCGTGGTGGTCAAGCGGTGAGGTGGCAGAAGGGTCCCCACAGCAATAGCCCCGGCCATGTACTACTCGCGGTGTCCTGCCCGGTATCGAGATCAATTATTCTGATAAAAACAGAACCTGACACTTCTTTTTTTTCGGGAATTTATTACCGGTCCTTTTAGTCGTGTTTATCAAATGGGGACGACCAAAGGACTCTAATATCGCCATGGGCAAACTTTGACCAGTTACATAATTGTGTTCTTAAAAAAGAAAGCATTTAAATGAATATTTGAAACAATAATAATTTATAATATTTGGAACAGTAATAATTGAATAAATAAACTGTAATGCTTGAACAAGGATTTGTTTTTAAAATTATTACTTTTTTGCGAATCATAACAATAAAGTTCTCTATTTTTTTTAAACTTGTTTTAACTTAACAAATTTTATTCAAACTATTCGTCGTTCATGATTATTTTTAACTTGTGTTCATAATTCTAAATTGAAAAAAACAAGAGCTTCTAACGTTTGCAATGCAAATGTTTCAGAAAGTCAAACCTAAATTAAAAACATGTAGAAAATCCAAGAAAATCTCAAAACTTCATATAGCAAAAAATGTCTTCATTAATTAATTTTGTAAATATTTTAAAAGGTTTTTGCGTGGCTTGAACTCAGATTTTTTTTTAAAAAAAGTACATTTTGCTGAAAAACACCTTTTGAATGGAATTTTAAATCAAATTCCATGTGTTTATTCAAATCACCGTTTAATATTGAAAAAATGACTTTTTGATACAATTGCTGACAAATTCAACTTTTTTTTATATCAATCCGACGTTTCGATTATCCGAAGTTCAATTATCGGATGGTTTGTTGAAACATCGAGTATGGACTGTATGGGACTTCGGATCAGTGCTTACGAAATTTCGAAATTGACAAAACACTCCAATCGTCTTCACCACGAAAACCTGATTTTGATATTCTTGCTTTCACACACAAATGAATTAATTCTTTTCAAAGTCACACACACAGTCATTGACCTCCCTCTAGAAATACATTCGTTCAGAGAACAGTCGTTTGACATTCTTCCGAGTTTCCGATCATCTCTCCCATGATCGCATTCAAATGACTTCTGTCACCACGCAGCATGTAAAATAAGAGAGAGAGATGAAAAACAAGAGAAAGAGCACGTTGTCGCGTACGGGCGGCTGCTTGAGTGGTGCTCATTTTTTGTTCGTTTTGTCTTTGTGTTAACGTTCACCAAACGTCGCCAAGCAATGATGATCGTGCTAGGCGCTGTGTGAGAGCGATCAAATTTCGTTTTCGGAAATGATCGGTGACAGAAAGATCTTTCAAATATTTAGCAGTCCCATTCAGTGACAGATCCCTTTTCAAGTATTGATTCGGATAACCAAATTATGAACAAAATATATTTTTTCGTATTTTTGCAAATTTGAATGGTATTAAATAACCAAATGCCTTTTCAAAACATTTGATCACCTTCATTTTAGCCGCCATCTTGAATTTAATAATTCTAATTCCCTTAAAAGTAGAGCCGGGGACTTCGGATATCCGGATAATTTTTGCGTCCATTTTTGCGCCCCACAGTTGTGATGTTGCTAGTTATCCGGATATTCGAAGTCCCAGTCTACTTAAAAGTAGTTTACAATAAAAAATAACACAGTAAAAAATGTATAAAACAAAAGTTGCTTACTACAAGTTAAAATTGAAATTCTAATAGTAAATTATTTTGTGAATCTTTTGATAGAAACTTGCTTGCTCACTTCCTATTAATCCAAACATAACTTGATTTTCGCCGAAAAAGCTTGACCTTTGATGTAAACACAATTGGTCCCTTTGCATGCTTTCAGCAGTAATCACACTGCTTCACGTAAAGCGAAATCTCAACAGGTTCCAGGTTTCGTGAGATACTCACTCCCTTTCCCCGAGTTGCGTGATCAGCTGTGCCTGTGCGTGGACGTGGAGTAACGTTTTCCCACAACAACAACAGTTCAAGGGCGCGCGCCAGCCCCATCTTGGCATTGACCCCGCATCCCTGCCGGCTGGTTGGGTGCTGCTGCTGATTACGGTTCGCATGATCCCATCGATTGTCCGTGCACGCACTGTCTCCGCCGGCGTTACAGTTTTAGAAAGAGTTGCATGTGGGCTTTCGCTTTCGTTCTACAACCTGTTCGCGTTCCCGCCGTACCTCCCCTTTCCCACCGGGGCCAGGCTTGGCCACGACCCGCGTGCTGAATGTGAATGTGAGTGAAGCATGACAGCGAAATAAAAATTGACTTCCCGAACACATCCCCAGCCGTATACTGTGGCTTGTCTACCGTGGCACACCTCACCTCTGTACGCCACGTGCCCTCCACGGCCGGAACGTCCGGAGGACGTGACGCGTCGCCGGCGACGCCGGGCGGGAGAGGACAAAAAAGGGGTTTGGCCTTGAGCGGTACCTGACCTTGAACCACATTTACCGAAACGGCACTGATTCACCACGCGTCGCTGTCCCCGGTTCCAGAGATTTGGAGAACCTGCTGCTGCAGCACATTGTCCGGGATCAGAACGTGCGGTCGCCGTCGCCGTTTTTTTTCTCCCTGCTTGTTGGGACGTGTAGGTATCGAGTTGTGCTGGCGATGATCCTGCCTGGAAATTTAATGAAATCGATAATTTTCCTTCGTGTCCTTCGTGCCGGCACCGGTTCTGAGTTTTTTTTCCTCTGACTGTGTGGCGACGTGACGTAGAACCAGGTCGCGGTAGCCGGGGTTCTTCTGCAGCCAAACCAAAAACAAAACATGCCTCACATACTAAGTGGTGGTGGTGGTGGTGGTGGAGGAAAACTAAATCGGTTCGAACCTCCTACCCTCCTGGTCGTAACTGGTTGACGACCTTCTTGAAGGAGGTGTTGGTGACGTGTGGACGGTCATGCCAAATTCAATCGTCAACAGCGCGGACCAGAGGTGTCTTTGGGTGTTGTCGGAGTCGTGTTTTGAACGGGTGGTGGATAGGGAGATCAGAATTCCATGGATCAGGTCAATTTGAAGAGCGTTGGGTGCAGTTAGGGTAGAAGGCTCCGTTTTGGGAAAGTAGCATATTTTTGTTCTCAAATTATTTAATGAGATTTGTTTCAAAACCTTTAAAATAAATAAATTTCGCTGCACTTTTTGCATAAATGCATAGAAATTTGTTTTTTTTTTGGATAAATTTGCTGTTGAGCTAAATAAAAAATTTATATATTTTTTCCCCGGCAAACTTCTTTTTTTGTTTATTTAACACGGAGAAAAAAGAGTTCCCAAAATCGTGAACAAGCGTTCATGAAACTCGGAACCACGAACAAAGTGTTTAAACGCACCATGGCATTTGAACACTTTGTTCGTGGTTTCAAATTCATGAACGCTTGTTCACGATTTCGGGAATCGATTTTTTTCTTTGTAAGAATAAAACCACAGTAATAAAAAGATAAATAAAAAACATCAATTATTAATTTTAAATTAAAATCATTGAAAAAAAAAAACATGCATAAAAATGTTTATTTCCATCCATTTTAACCCTTTAAAAAATGAAAGTTAAAAAAAATTGAGATGCTGCTTTTTTTCTGGTGTCATCTAGTATCCTTGGAAACGAACTTGAATTTCAATAAATGTGAATCGAAGATTTTTTTAACTTTCATTTTTTAAAGGGTTAAAATGGATGAAAACAAACATTTTTATGCATGTTTCTATTGTGAAATTGTCTCAGGAACACGAATATGATAAAATTATCAACAGAAAATGGGATCTAAGGGGTCCCCCGAGCAAAAATTTACAACCAAAAAATTCACTAAAAGTAAAAGTGTCTATTTAATATGTTAAACTGCCTTACCCAAAGCGTTCTCAGTCTCAGATGGTAGTCCCAGATGTCCCCTACAAGCTGCAGGTCGAACCGAGTTGATATCTGGATGGAACACTTTTTTATTTGAGTTTGAAAATTGTGCTATTTTTTCACTAAAATGTCAATAACTCCCTTTAGATTTAACCAATCGGGGTGCTCTATCCTGCATTTTGTTGCATTTTTTAAGCCCTTTCAGATGCATTTTGAATTTTTAAATTAAATTGAATTTTGCCCAAGTTACAGCCTTTTTACGATTTTTGACGTTTTTGAACCTTCAAACTTTGTGTCCCGATTTGCCCCACTTCCCGTTGACCTAGAGTGCTCATATTTTGGCCAGTTGCTATTTTTATATGTACAAACAACCCCTGAAAATTTCAGGCAGATTGGTGAGGTCGATGCGAGATGGGTATGCTTTGCTCGTGGACTCGCTCTTAAAAATCATACCTGGCAAAAATTCAAAACTGCAGAATATCGAATATTTGGTTTTGTCTGATTCGAAAAATGTAAAAAAATATGTTAAATTTCAGTATTATTATAAAAATAATGAAACTTTTTCTTTTCATAAACAAACTCTTTTCAAACATCGAATACTAGATAGTAGGTGAGCAATTTTCTACAAAAACCGGAAATGGATTTTATTTGTATTTTTTGATTTGGCTCAAACTTTGTGGGGGCCTTCCCTATGACCAAATAAACTTTTTTGTGTCATTGGTTCACCCTTACAAGTCTCCATACAATTTTGGCTACTGTCCATACAAAAATGGTTTGTAAATGTAAATATTCAAACAGCTGTAACTTTTGAGTGAATTGTCTGATCAAATTGGTGTCTTGGGCAAAGTTGTAGGTATTGTTGAGGACTATTGAGAAAAGAATAGGTACCTACAAGGAAAAAATTGCAAATTTTTTAATCAACTTTTTTTTACAAAAACTAAATTTCCCACCCCCATTTTTTTCGTTTTTTTTTATTTTCGAGATTTTTCGATATGTTTTTTTTCGATATGTTAATCCGCAACATTTGAGCCATAGAGAAACATGGTCATAAAATCTGCCGCCGAGTTATGATTTTTTTTTTAAATAGTGATTTTTGGGAAAAATTGAAATTTCATGCAAAAATAAATTTGAAGTTATTTTTTAATGCAAAATTGAATTTGCAATCAAAAAGTACTTTACAGATTTTTTGATAAAGTGCTCCGTTTTCAAGATATAGCCGCTGAAAGTTTGATTTTAGCGAAATATTTGCAGTTTTTTGATTTTTAAAAATAGTGACCATGAGTGACCATTCCTGAAAATATTTTTTTTTGAAAGGTTCAGAAAATTTGCTATAAAATTGTATAAGAGACATTGAAGATTGGACCTCGGGTTGCTGAGATAGAGCCGCTTTAAGAAAAAGAAACACGAAAATTGAAGTTTTCTAAGTCTCACCCAAACAACTCACCATTTTCTAATATCGATATCTCAGCAACTAATGGTCCGATTTTCAATGTTAAAATATGAAACATTCGTGAAATTTTCCGATCTTTTCGAAAAAAAAAATAAAAAAAAAATAAAAATACTATATTGCTGACTGCTCTCTACTTCAAAGACAATGCCGATAAGCTTACACTGAAATAAAAAAGTACCAAATTCCTAAATTCTAGGAATTTTGCCACTTTTCCTTATTTAGTAATCGGATTTTTAGATTACTTAATAAGGAAAGGAGGCAAAATTCCTAGAATTTAGGAATTTGGTACTTTTTTTTATTTCAGTGTATGCATTAAAACAATATTAATTTGTTTTAATGCTTTTGTTTTAAAATTTCTCAAATAATTTTTAAGTATATAATGTAATTTATCTTATTTTACTTCTTATATATGGGTTATTCTCTACCAACTCACACGAAATCGGGAAAAATTGCCCCGACCCCTCTTCGATTTGCGTGAAACTTTGTCCTAAGGGGTAACTTTTGTCCCTGATCTCGAATCCGAGGTCCGTTTTTTGATATCTCGTTACGGAGGGGCGGTACGACCCCTTCAATTTTTGAACATGCGAAAAAAGAGGTGTTTTTCAATAATTTGCAGCCTGAAACGGTGATGATATAGAAATTTGGTGTCAAAGGGACTTTTATGTAAAATTAGACGATTTGATGACGTACTCGTAATTCCAAAAAAACCTATTTTTCATCGAAAAAAAAAACACTAAAAAAGTTTTAAAAACTCTGCCATTTTTCGTTACTCAACTGTAAATATTTTTGGAACATGTGATTTTAAGGGAAATTTAATTTACTTTTCGAATTTACATTGACCCTGAAGGGTCATTTTTTCTTTTAGATTTTCATTTTAAAATTTCGTGTTTTTTCTAACTTTGCAGGGTTATTTTTTAGAGTGTAACATTGTTCTACAAAGTTGTAGATCAGACAAATACAAAAAAATTGATATATAAACATAAGAGGTTTGCTTCTTTTTGAAAAATTCGTGTTGCCAAAAACGGGATGGCACTGTATTTTCTGACCCATTTTGAATTATTCTTTTAAATAAAAATAAATTACAACAAACCCTGCAAAATTCTAAAATTAGATCAAAACACCTCACTCAACCCTTCTACCTGATGCTTCGAAAGTCCGGCCAGGTTCGCAGCGGAAGAAAATCCCGAACAACCTAATTTTTATTATAATTCCAATCATGTGCCCTGCCAGAACCGGCCTCGTCCAAGGTGTGGGGGAGTGTGGGTGAATCGGACATCACAACTCTTGTACCGGCCGTGTGTTGACTGTGGCCAAGGGTTGTCACGCGCCAGCTCAGACACGTCCCTGTTCCCCGGGACCAACGGAATAGTCGGTGGGTTCTCTCTCCGAGCTCGAATCGAAAGAAAAAGTGCTGCTCCTCATAGTAAAAACGTGGCAACACGTTCAATCAACATCGGGCTGCCGGGCTGCTGCTATTGAACGGTTGAGGTGCATATGAAATCATATTTCCTGACGTGTTTGTGTGAGTGTGTAGTTGTGGAGTTCCATTCATGGAATGTCGCGCAAAGTAGGACCATGTTTGGCCTGGTTTTTTCCCCTCCGGTTGATGTCCCAAACACGTCGCCGCGCAAAGTTGGTAACTAAGAGCAGTACGAGTAGCTCATCAATTTGGCCACGTTCCGCCACCCGATATTGTACTGTCCCCAGGTCGTGAAAGTGAATTGCTAATTGAGAGTGAAAACAAGTGTCCCCTTCTGATGGTGCTAGTACGGCTAGTGTGGTTTTTTTTTGCAGTAATCCTAAATTTGATTCAAATTATTTGTTGAGGTTTTTGAAGTCCATTTTTAGGTGTGGAGTGGAACATTTATGACGAAATTTTAATGATTATTGTGAAGTATTTGATGTTGCTTTTCTCACTCTATTTTTTTAGAATTATCAATACTAAAAATTGAAAAATAACGTTAAAATGTGATGTGTATTTTTGATTACATCGTCTTATACTGACTTGATTTATGACACGCTTTGAAGTGATGACGAAACGTTAGATAAGGCTTATGCGTTGTGATTACCTCGCTCAAACAGAATTTCAGGTTGTTTTGAAATTGACGTTGACAGTCTTATATTTGATTTCTTATCACTTTAAAAGTAATCACATTTTTAATAGATGATGATAAAAAAATGTTTCCAAAAAGGCTACAACACAAAAAAGTTTACTCTCTCTTCTTCCGTGACAATGACTTTTAGCGAGAAGTCATTGCCGTGACCAGGATTCGAACCTGGGTTACTACGGCCACAACGTAGGGTCCTAACCACTAGACGATCACGGCTATTGAAGAGTGGCGAGATACGGCAAATTGAAAGGTGGAGTGGTTTTTACCCCTGGTCGGCTTTACCTCGTGGGTATATTTTGAAGCATTGCTTTAATTTGTCTCACCTGGTGGAACACTCACCTGGGGACCGGTGAAAAAAAGAGAGGGAGAAAGAGAATGAGAGAAAACCTCGCTTTGTGTAAGAAAACGGCGGTAAGTTTAAGATTGGCGGTGCAATCAAATTATGAAGAAAGTTAAGCTTCAAAATCCGTAAAAGTAAAAAAAGAGTTTTCTTTTCAAATCCTATGATTTGTTTTTAATGTAATGCATCATTTCTTGTTTTATACAGACCGAGTAAACTTTAAATTGTAATTTGTTCTGATTATTTTTATTTATCATCATTTTTATTATGTAACTAACTCATTCAAATGAATCATAGTATAAAATATTTCTAAGTTTAATAATGCATGCATGCAATGACTTGTGTCTAAATTTATTTGTGTATGGGATGTCAAACGTGTGATTCTTTAGAGCTAACTTATAATTCAGGCTTCATTTTTGTTAAGGTGTGCGTGTTGTTCTGCTTTGGTTTGTTTTTTTATTCCTAAATTATGTGAACATCTTTTGAGGAGTTTTAATGCTCCATAAATATATTTTATTTCAGTTTTCATTTCAATTTATTTTTCGAGATAAATAATTCACACTCCAAATAATGGAGCACCCGATTCAAGTGGTAGAAATCACAGTTCTCCCATAAGGAATACATTGTAGAAAAAGCAAAAACTGCTCGAATGGAAGTGCTCCAATCTTAAAAATCTACTCCAAATTATTCATTCAAAAGTATTTTTTTAATTCGTCATCATAAATATCCATTAATTTTGTAATACGTAAGTATGTATATAAATTTGGGTGTGTGTCAAAATTGTAGGTTATGATTTGGATATTTCAGAAAAAAACCAACGTAAACCGGAGGGACATTGATAACTAAGCGATATTTATAAATATTTCTTTTCAAAATTAAAAATACGAATTTACTATCTTTAACTATACCCCACTTCTAGGACCTTAAAATTCGCCGACATTTTTTTCAATTAATTTTTGTTGTTCTTCTGAATTGGAAAGAAGAACTTTTCAAATTTTAGAATATTTAAGGTTTGGCATTTTGACTTATGTTTTTGTGACACATGTTTGCTCATTTTTGAGGTGTCAACTTTTGCATTGCTTTTCACTAACATTTCCTAGATTTTGAGTAAAATAAAGCATTTTTTGTAATCTCCCAAACAATGCCTCTACGCATTTTTAAACAATTTATATGTTAGTGGTATCATTCTATACTGGAAAATGTATAAGATCAAAACTAAATAAATAAAAAAAGTGACTGTAAAACATACAAAAAATAAAACTGAAGAGACAAAAGGTAATAATCGGATGTGGCAGGCTAAATATCAAATAATATCAGAAACAAACATTAACTTAACAAAATAAATGCAAATAACATTCTCGAAATGAAACAAAATCAATATAAAACAAAACAAGAAACTTTGTTCGTTGAAAAATAAAATGTTTAAAAAACAAATCAGACATTGGAGGGTTAATGAAAAAAAAACATTCCTGATTTTTTTTTTCTAAAAGTTGCGACTTTAATTTTAAATAAAAAATGTGAAAAACAGTCAAAAATCGAGAAAGTTGCAAAATATGAAAGGGAAGCAACAATTTGTTTATCTATACTGAAGTTTTGTTCAAACTCTTGGTTCGTTTGCAATGTAACAAATTAGAGTTTTGTTTAATTTTCTGTTAAGTCATTGCAAATTTTAGTTCAAGTTTTTGTCCCCCTTCAAAAATGCTTAAAAAATTCAGGGGAAAAAATATGGCTGAAAATTTGAATTTTTGTTCAAAAACTTTTATGATTCTAGATTTTTTTTAGACATATGAAACACAAAAGCTTATTGGATCTTTTTTTTTTAAATAACTTTAGAATTGATTGTTAACTATTCAAAATACAATGTAGAACGTTTATTTTTGTATTTTTAATCAAAAAGGCTTTTAGACTTTTAGTAAATCTTGAATTTTTGTACCACAAATAAAAAAAAGTCATAAAACTTTAAGAAAAACCATATTTCTTAAATTCTATGATATTTAACTAATTTTCCATAGTAAAGAAACTGTTTTAATGTATAACATGTTTTGTGATACCTTTTTCTTAAAATGTTGAATGTTGGGCTTAAATTTTGAAACTATTTTTTTTGTGACCAGAGCCGAGGGATAAAAACTAGAAATACAATTTGTACCAGCAATATAACATTCAAAAGTATTAAAATCAAGCCTACCATTTTTAATGGAATGGCAAAAATTATTTTCACCATTTTCAAATGGTGATTTATTTTTTTTATCAATTTGTTTTAATAAATTGAACAGTAAATTTACAAAAGTTAAATTTTCCAACATTAAAATGGTAAAATCAAACGTTGCAAAAAGAATGTATAATTCTAGAGAATCACTCATATGTTTTAAAAGGAAAAAAGGCTGCACAAGACGCTCATAATTCATTTGGAAGCGTTGTTAAAATTTTTCATTGCATGAATTTCGGAAAGTATCAGAACAATGTCGAAAAATTTTACTCCATTTTCGTAACAAAAAATATATAAAAAAAAAAAACATTTCCTTTTATGTATTTTTATTTTTAAATTAATAGCCTTAGTAAATTTTCCTTGATGTGTTTGGATATTAGACCTGTTAGAAAAAAAATAAAAAAAAATAAAAAAACGAGATTTTTTGAGTAGTATTATGTTACAAAATTAATGATAAAAATATTTGGTTTTTACATAATGTTTGAATTATCAAGTATAACTTTTGTCAAGGTTTAAAACAGCCTTTGCAAAAACACTTCTTTGGCCGTAAAAAAAGTACTCATAGAGGTTCAGTCAAGAAAAAAAGGTATTTTGTAGAATAACAAAACCCCTCTGAAAATCTCCAGCAAATTTCTCTCCTAAAACCCCAGCAGCCACGTGGCTTCCGTCGAAATTCAATTCTCTACAGTCCAGCCTCCCCAACCAACGGACGCAAGGACAATTCTGGTCGTAGAAAACCGCCTAGCCCTGAATGTTTGTTTTGTACGGAGCCCTTCGACACGAATTGGCCGATCCCTTGGCAGAAGAAGCGGTCCAGCGGTTTCCGTAGATGGCAATTTCGAAAAATTGTAATTGAAAAGGTGGTTTCACAAGAGAAAAAAAAAACCCGGCGAGGAAACAATAGAAGATGGGTCTATCGGCGGTCTCCCCAGTAGAAAATTTCGGAATTCTTCTGGTGAAGCTCCACCAGCAGCGGTTCCAGCCTGTGCACACACACCAAATTTGCATTCCGGTGTTCCGGGGGGATATATATCGATCCTGTGTGCAAGTGCTGCTGCTTCTGCAAGGTTTTTGATGTAAGGTGGGCCAGGATGGACGATGCTTCTTGCGAGGATCTGGAAACAGGTCGAGGGCGGGGAGGGGTTCCAAGTGCACAACGTTTGCATACTAATGGACCTAATCTAATCAACCGTCGTCGTCGTCGTCGTCTTCGTTGTTGCTCCGCTGAAAGTTTTGGTCCTGCTGCTGGGGAGTAGGATCCTCCCCGCCCACGACCTAGAAGAGGAGCAGGTCCAGGGCAGGTGTCTGCTGAGGGGGAGGGAGGACCTCGTTTGGTGGAGTTGCTCCCCCCCTCGAAAATGACGAACGTTTCGGACGCGCGAGAGTCATGCGCATTTCTCAAGCTGAGTATGTGCAGTAATGCTCTTCCGAAGTGTGACAACGGCAGCAGCAGCATCCAGCAACAAAGTCAGGATCTTTGCACTACGGCGAACTCGGTCGCGGAGAGCTGCTGAGAGTGAGTGCTGCTAGAGCAGTGTGTCCCCGTCGAATATCCGCGTTGATGTTGATGGTCCTCGCCGCGAGAGTCTCGTCTTATCGCTTCGTCGTTCAGTCGTTCATCTCCAAGTAGTAGCGTCCACGACTGAGTGTTAGTCGGAGCTGCAGTCGTCCTCGGGAAAGGATTCATCTTTTTGTCTTATCGGAATTCGCCCCGTTTTTCTGTCCGGAGTTGTTGTTATTGTTGCTGGAGACCACTTCCGAAAGAGTTCTGAAGAAAAAAGAAGATTACCCTTTTTTCCTTCGAACGGAAGGTGTTGATTACGGCGTTTCCCAGCGCCCTCGCGTGGTTCTCTCGATTTTAATTAGCCTCGGAGGAACCGAAAAGTTGTGGCTTTTCTTCCCCCTTTTCTGTGTGGTGTCTGGTGGGGAGTGGTTTGGGGCTTCTTCGGATGGGCACAGCTGTGAAATAGCACACAAACACAGTGATTGTGATAAGTTTGCTGGTTGGTGAACAAAGTCGCTGTGAATTTGATTCGAGAAGGATTAAGACGAAGGAGAAGTAAAAGAAGAAGACGAGTTTTTGCTGTTTTGTATTGAAGCGACTAGACGAAAGGCGGACAACATGTGGAACTACGGATTCTATGGATTCGACATGTGTGCTTGTAAGAATTGTTCCGTGTTCTTTGTTTGAGATTTTTTGCTTTGTTTATTGCTACATATAAGTCTATTTGATTTTTAGAGCAACAAAGTCGTAGACGAGATTTCAAGTGACACTCTTATTTTACTGATTGGAAGTACTTTTTGGTTTATTTCTTCGATTACAATACGGTGAGATAGCCGAGAGGGTTAGGACGCGGACTTGATAATCTGAATATGACTCTTACCGAATTGATGTTATTTTGGGGTGTGTAATATTTTTTTTTCTTTTTCTTTTGTACATGCTTTTTGTGTACACTTTTAACGGGCTCAGTGGGATGAACTGCTTCAATAAATAAATGAACACAATTGTGTGTTGGTGTGCATTTGTGAGAAATATTCTCTCGCAATGAGAAATATTCTTCGAAACAAATTGTATATCCTTTTTCTCTCGCTTGTTGTGGGTGTTTTGGTAACCGCAATTCTGAATAAATGGATGGTATTTATGAGAAAAGGGGATGACTTTTAGCATTTTCGTGATTTTTAATATTTGAATTTAGTTTAATTTATATATAGAATAACTCATTATAATTTCGCAACTTTTTTTATATTTTATTTCTATTTTTTGTATTTTTTGATAAAGATAAAATTTTGTCAACGTCAAAAGAAGCCATTTTACATAATTACACAGCTAAAAAAGTAGCAATCCAGCTGCGTGTAAAAGGCCTGGGTGTAAAATAAATATTGCATTATTTTATGCAATTTTATGTGATTTTACACCCTGAAATATGTAGCCCATCAGTATGGAAACCCTACTTGACCAAAATGTCAAGCTCATATATGCGTTTATCCTTACAGCTTTTCATTGGTTTGATGGTCGAGTGGGCTAAGGCGCCAGTCCTTACTGTTGGTGCTGGGTTTGAATCCCGTCGGTTGCAACTTTTTTTTTGTATTTGCAAAAATTGTACATGCAGTGTGTAATATCAAGTGTTTATTTTGACGAAGGTAATGTGCATGCTTTTGCATGCGATTTTACCATCGGATTTTTTGCTGTGTAGTTTTCCCATATAAGTCTCCATCCAAATTTGTAAGCTGGTCATACAAAATGGGCATGTGAATATTTGAACACCTGAGCAGTTCTCTCAGATTTCGGTCAGTCGTTTTTTTTTGTATTTTTTAATCCGACTGAAACTTTTTTGGTGCCTTCGGTATGCCCAAAGAAGCCATTTTGCATCATTAGTTTGTCCATATAATTTTCCATACAAATTTGTCAACTGTCCATACAAAAACGATGTATGAAAATTCCAAAATCTGTATCTTTTGAAGGAATTTTTTTTATCGGTTTATGGACGACACTGGAAAAAATGATACACGGTAAAAAAAATTGGTGATTTTTTATTTAACTTTTTGTCACTAAAACTTTATTTGCAAAAAAACACTGTTTTTATTTTTTTATTTTTTGATATGTTTTAGAGGACATAAAGTGCCAACTTTTCAGAAATTTCCAGGTTGTGCAAAAAATCGTTGACCGAGTTCTCAATTTTTTAAAGTAATTTTTCAAAGAATCGAAATATTGGTCGCAAAAAAATTTCAACAACATTTTTCATGCCATATGCAAAAACAGCAAGCTGGGAAAAACGCATTTGAAGTTTGTCCCACACATAAGGCTACGTGTTAAGTTTTCGTTAAAAAACTGGCTTTCCACCTGATTTCTAGAACAAAGTACTGGAAGTTATAGGCTCTTTCGAAAGAGCACACAATTTTGAAGCAAACTGCATCAATAACTCGAAATTGATGAAAATGCATATGGGACATTTATGCGATCAGGAGCAGCTTAGTTGCTGAGATATTGCCATGTAAGTGTTTAAAAACAGGAAAATTGATGTTTTTTAAGTCCCACCCAAACACTTACCGTTTTCTTATGTCGATATCTCAGCAACTAATGGTCAGATTTATAATGTTAAAATATGAAACATTCGTAAAATTTTCCGATCTATCCGGAAAAAATAATTTCAAAATTCTTAAATCAGGACTAACATTTTAAAAGGGCGTAGTATTGAACATTTAGCCCTTCTGAAATGTTAGTCTTGATTTAAAAAAATTGAAAATGTTGTTTTCGAAAATATCGGAAAATTTCACGAATGTTTCATATTTTAACATCGAAAATCGGACCATTAGTTGCTGGGATATCGACGTTAGAAAATGTTGAGTCGTTAGGGTGATACTTGGAAAACATCAATTTACATGTTTTTAAACCTTCGCATGGCAATATCTCAGCAACTAAGGGTCGTATCAACAAAGTTCAAAATCGCAAAATATTTTCATAGCTTTTCAAAAATATTTTTTTCAAAAGTGGGCAAACATGTGCACTAATTTAAAAAAAATAAAAACTGTGACTGTTTTCAAAAAAGTTTCTTAAAATGGTTTAAACTTAAAAACGGTGCACTTTATCAAAATTTCACTGAAGTACTTTTTGATCGCAAATTTGATTTTACATCGAAAAATGAAGATGAAAAATTTATGCGACCGATATTTCGATTTTTGAAAAAATCAGTATTGATTGTAAAATTCAAAACTCGGTCAAAGATTTGTTGCACAACCTGGAAATTACTGAAAAGTTAAATGAAAAATCACCAAATTTTTTTTTACCGTGTATCATTTTTTTCACTGTAGTCCATATCCATACCTACAACTTTGCCGAAGACACCAAATCGATCAAAAAATGCCTTCAAAAGATACAGTTTTTTTTGTTTTTGTATGGACAGCTGCCAAATTTGTATGGAAAATTATATGGACAAACTAATGATGCAAAAGGCTTCTTTGGGCATACCGAAGGCACCAAAAAAGTTTCATTCGGATTAAAAAATACAAAAATTAAAATTCCAAAAAAAAGACCGATTTCGTAGAGAATTGCTCACTTGTATCTCGAGAAGAGATTTTCTGATCGATTTATTATCTTCTGTTATGATGAGGACTTTAATGAAATAAAAGGAAAAAAAACGAACGGCCTAGAAAATTGTCTGCATTTTTTATTTTTTTTACATCGTTGATCTTGTTGCTATAAAAAGACCTCTAGACGTTAGTATTGTGTGAAAAACGAGTTTTTCTCGATGTCATTTACAAGCTCTCATTTTTTAACTCGTGATATCTCGGAAACTATTGGTTCGATTTTCAATACTAAAAAAGGTTAAATTTCTTTAATTTCTATTTAAAAAATCCCGAGACTTCAAAATCCAGCCCAAATTTGGAAAATGTCCAAAATAAGTGTTTTTTCCCTTTCAAAAGATTACCCTTGATTCTATATTTTTGAAATTATTTTTGTATAGAAGAGCATAAAATATCGCTAAGGTTGTTAATTTTTAATTTAGAAAATCTAAATACAGTTTTCACTATATTTGTTCTTTATGAGGCAGCACACGTAGAAAAAAGAGTTCCCAAAATCGTAAACAAGCCTTCATGAAAATGGTAACCTCGAACAAAGTGTTCAAATCCTATGGTACGATTTTGAAAAACGTATAATGAAATTTGGACACTTTGTTCGTGGTTCCCATTCTCATGAACGCTTGTTCACCATTTTAGGAACTCTTTTTCTCCGTGCAACCAGCAGTCCGATGAAAAAAGTCAAAAATGAAGAATTGTAGGAAATTTTCCTTGCTCTTCGAAAATATTTTTGTCTGTGGTGCTTTTCTTTCTTGAAGTATTTTTTAATTGAAAAAAAAAAAAAACTAAAGAAGAACTTCACCTTTAAATCTAGAGAAACACGAGAAAATGGCGGATAATTCAAGTTCATAATTCAAGATTTTCTAAAAATGATTTTTCAAATATTGTCTGACAATATTCTAAATTTTCTCTAAAAATTATTATTCTAGAAGCATTCTGGACCGGTGTCAGATTTTGCACCATCCTAAAAGCAAGCAAAAAAAGATCAATTTTTAAGTCTCAAAACATAATAAAATTCCAGCACGTATTTTGGGAATTAGACTTTCGTCAAATAAAAAGTCAAATTAAAAAAATCGCCGATTTTTTTGAAATGTCCGAATTATAAAATGAGAAATGAGAAATTAATGATACAAAATGGCTGCTTTTGCACAAAGTTTCATGCATTATAAAAATTACAAAAAAAAAAAATAATTTTCTTAGATGGTTCACCGACCTATCCTATACAATTTTTTTAACTACAGAATTCTGTAAATAAATGTCATTTTATTTTATGATTTTTTTCTTTAGCTTCCAAAAATTGTTTGATTGTTGTCTAATTTATTTGATTATGTTCGTTTTTTTAAACGAATTCTGTAAAATTTTCACGAACTCTAATTTGCGGAATGAATGTTTAATTGAGAACCACTGATTTTCATAAATTATGCAAAATATTTGCTATGGCCTTGATAATCTTTGGAAAATTGGTAACATTTTTGTTAAAAATATTCTTTATTGTAAATGATTTATTGAGTAATATGAGGAAGGACTTCAAATAAATTAATTCATAAAATTACACTCTTTCCAATTATTGCGGAATGATATAAATGTTTTGTACTCAATCAATTTTCAAATTAAACATTTTAATCATTTTTGTTTATTGGAAAAAAGTCTCTATAGGTTATTGAATATTGAAAATTTAGTGTTACAGAAAAACACAATTCGAATGATTATTTTGAGTTAAAAAAATTTGAATACGCAGAAATTTAACAATTAATTATAACTCTTAAATTTAATAAATCTGTGCTAATTTTTTTACGTTATTTATACTGAGCTAGCTTAGCATTCCCACACTTATTTAAATCGGCAATCTTGTTTCAATCATCTTTCTCCAAACAAGTTGCATCAAATCTTTTTCTCGCCAATCTTACTTAATCCCCCCTCACCGTCTCCAAAATAGTGCATTTTTTGCCAGCTTCATCGCGTAAACCTATTACGCGTTCACAACCAATCTGCGAGACTTTCCCTCTACCCTAACTTTCCCATGCCCTGCTTTGGGTTGTCATTTCTGAACTCAAACCCAACGCCGCTGGGTGCTAAAAATTGCGCCGCAACCCGTCGTCGTCGGCATTCGCGGCTTTTGAAGTGTCACGTGTGGACGTTGCGATTTGTCAATCTCACCCGGGTCTCGGCTGCACCTCCTATTTTATTTCTCTGGGCATTATTTTCTTGTTAAGCATTGACATGGGATTGGGATTACCTGGGAGACTCCCGTGTGGGGTGTCTAGTTTTGAAGATTGCATGGTCTCTCTGAACTGTCACATGCTTCGCAGAGGTTCTTGACCTGGAGTTGATCTACTTTAAAGTCGTTGGGTGGACTTTGCTAATTTTTGTTTTCTTGTTTGTCATTTCAGTGGCCGACCCAAATCAAGTGGTCGTCGCGCAGCAGAAACGTCCCGTCTCCGGTTTAGGGTAAGTGTCTTCAAGAAGACGAAAACACCATCATCGTTGGACCCCTTGAATCGCGCCAAGTCATCGCCAAAGAGGAACGAATCTACCACCCTCACCCCACAACTGCTAGGAAAACACACTTTTATGGCGATTGACCATTTCGCAGGTCGCTCCATCAATAACCTCCGGAGCAAACCCGGTGTCACACCCCATCGTCTTGAACTTGGTCCGGTGGACACGGCATGTGGCTTAGATGGGAATTTTTATTTACCCAAGCATCGACGACGAGGACGCGAAACCGAAATCAACGACGGTTTTACCTTGTTTTCGATATCGATATAGGTAGCTGCTACTAGTTGGCTTTCTGCCGTCGTTGATGTCCCCACCCCAGGTCGGGATCGGGTGGGGTGGTGGGGTGTGTCCTGCTGTGTTTGTGTTGACTTTGTTATTGAGTGGCAGCAGCGACATCAGTGTTGTTTATTTGTCCTGCTGTCTACCTTTTGCTCGGTGGCGGCGGGATTTGTCTCGGGTAAACAAAATCAATAACGATTTAAATACCTTTGCCAATCGGGAGAAGAAAAGAGCGATTTGACTTTGATTGGAGTGGGCTTTGTTGTAGGATGAGTTTGGCAAACAATCGTAGAAATCAAGTTTGAGTTACTTTCGAACAAAACTCGAACCAGCGACCAAACCGGCTCCGTGGCTTAATGGTTGCGGCTTCTGCCTTAAAGGTTCAGGGATCAAATCCCGGTCGGTTCCCTTGAAATTTGGAATCAGGAATTGAACTTTGAATATGAACAAAAAACCTTTAAAAATCAGGTGGGAATCGAACTCACACCTTTTGGATTGATGGTCTGGAACACTAACCAGTCGGCCATCATGGAGTTAATGCTCTAGAATTGAATTAATCCGTAGTGGCGAAATAATGTCACAAGGTATAATATATCAAACCATTATATAACTACTAACACCGTCTCAAAACAGCCCAGGGCCTTCTCATATACTCATAAACTGGACGAGGGAGTCGTGGATTGCCTGGCCCGAGTCATCTGCATTACCAATCTATGTCTGTACAATTTCAGAAGAAATCGTAAGTCATAGAAAGGTATTTCGCTTCAAAGGTTCTTGAGATATATGGTGATTACTAACCGAACCGTCTCAGTTGAAATATACTGTGGTCATGGCTAAGACGGGGGTTCAAATACATACATACATACATACATACATACATACATACAACAAAACTCGATCCAGCGACCTCTGGATTGTTAGTCCAATACCCGGTCCGAATAAAACACCGACATTTAATATGGTTAAACATAAATGTGTTTGGGCCTTTTGAAATGTAAGGGTTGATTGAAAATTTCGAAGTTTTTTTTATTTGAAATATCGAAATATTTCAAAATGCTTTCATTTTTTGGCTTAGAATGTATATTTGCTAAGTTCCGTTACGTTTTTCTTGTGTAAATTTTCTTTCGGAGGCTGTCTTTCAGTAACCATTGGCCAAATCTTCAATATCTTTAAAGAAAATTTTCTAGTAAATTTTCTGATCTCTTGGAAAAAATATTTTCAGAGATGGTCAAGCTCTGAAATCGCACAGTACAGCCCAGACTCGATTATTCGAAGTTTCGATTATCCGAAGTTCGACTATCCGAAGGTTTGTATGGGGCTTTGGATAATGGAATCACGAACAAAACATTTTTTTCCTATTGTTAACAAATTTAGTTAGTGTTTGAAATATTTAGTCATCGCCATTTTAGACACTATCTTGGATCTATTATTTTTTTAGTTTAGGGGTCATACTTGAGCTCAACAAACAAAAATTAGATAACAATTAAGACCTTCGGATGATCAATTCTGGACTGTATTGTAATTTATATAAAGAATTTTTCGATTGAAAATTTGATTTTACATCTAAGCAATTCTCTCAGATTTCGGGCATTTGATTTTTTTGTATTTTTCAATCCGGCTGAAACTTTTTTGGCAGCTGTCCATACAAAAATGATGTATGAAAATTCATAAATCTGTATCTTTTGAAGGAATTTTTTGATCGCTTTGGTGTCTTCGGCAAAGTTGTATCCTACACACTAAAAAAATGATACACGGTAAAAAAATGTGATTTTTAATTTAACTTTTTGTCACTTAAACTTGATTAGCAATAAATACTATTTTTTATTTATTTTTTTTTATATGGACATCAAATGCCAACATTTCAGAAATTTTCAGGTTGTGCAAAAAATCTTTGACCGAGTTATGAATTTTTGAATCAATACTGACTAGAGGTGGGCAAAACCGCTCTTTTTTAGGAGCCGCTCATTTTCGTTCGCTCACTAAAAAGTGCCGCTCTTTTGAACGGCTCTTTCGATCTTTTTCAAAAATTTGATAAAAATGTTATTTTTAAGAATTGTGTGGTTTTGTGGATTCTTTTCTAAATTCTGATTTAATCGATGATGTCTATAATTACTGAAGTTAAATAAGACAAGAAATTTTTTTTCCATAATCTCTCAGCTATTTAGTAGATTTTTGGTAATATTTTACAAGCTATGCAATTTTAAATGCTCAAATTTGTTTTCGGATAATACTTTTATGTACGATCAGTTATGTAAAGAAAAGCTTTTTCATTTTGTTTAGAAAATCATTTACTTTTGGAATTTCAAAGAAAAGTATGAAACTGCAAATAAGTGTGAAAACTTTAAAGTGGTGTTTGGCAGCAATGCTATTTTGGGATTAATTTTTATAAGCAATTATTTTGCAATTGAGAATGGCATTTTCAATTCTAAAAACAAATTTTGTGATGCAATTTGTTCGAAATTTGTCCAGTTTCGATTCGAGCGGACTGTAATTTCTCGAGCAAACACAACACTTCTTCCGGCGGACTGGGGGAACCGGGAATTTCACTGGGAGGATCGGATTATCGCAAGCAAGCCACTAAAACACTCAAGTTTCTCTACTACATCTATTTAGCAACTAATTTTAAAACTAAAGATTTTCTTCCGAGAAAACTCGCGATCCGCGGCGGCGACTTCCGTCCGATCACTTCGGCTGCTTGCGGCGAACTTGCTTGGTCCTCGACTCGACGCTTCCACGAACGATCGCGCAACTCGTCCGTTTTCGCGCCAAAAAACTCTCCACACGCGGGTGCGTTCGTTGCGTCGTTCTCTCCTTCTCTCTCGTTCGCGCTTCGTCGCTAACGACGCCGTGTTGCCACCTTCGTCGTTATCGATCGCAGTAGTCGGGGGGTGCGACACTGCTCAAACGAAAAATCTTCTTCGGACTGACAGGTTTCAGCCCGAACAAAATTCGATAAATTATATTTATGACAAGTTTAAAAATCATCTTGGAACGGTTTTTTTTCAAAAAGACCGGAGTTTGAAAAAGAATCGCCGTTCTTTTTTTTGTGAGCCATGGTGTGTTCGCTTTTTTTAGTGAACCGGCTCTTTGAGCGGCTCGCTCTTTTTTTGCCCACCCCTAATACTGACTAAAAAAGAAATCAAAATATTGGTCGCAACGTGTATACTAATTCAAAAAAATTGAAAAACTGCTACTATTTTCGAAAAGCTACCTAAACGGTCAACTTTATCAAAATTTCACTATTATTATAGTCGCAAAAATTTCCAACTTCATTTTTCGATGTAAAATCGAATTTGCAATCAAAAAGTACTTTTAAAGTTTCGATTTTTTTTTTTAAATCAGTATTGTTTTAAAAATTCATAACACAGATTTTTTGCACAACCTGGAAATTTCTAGAAAGTTGACATTTGCTCTCAAAAAAAAAAAAAAAAAAAAAAATAGACCGATTTCGTAGAGAATTGCTCATCTATAACATAAGAGCAATTCTCTACAAAACCGGCCGATTTCGACCATTTTTATTTTTTGTATTTTTTGATTTGGCTCAAACTTTGTGGGGGCCTTCCCTATGACCAAAGAAGCCATTTTGCATCATTAGTTTGTCCATATAAATTTCCATACAAATTTGGCAGCTGTTCATACAAAAATGGTACGTAAATATTCGAAAATCTGTAACTTTTGAAGGAATTTTTTGATCAATTTGGTGTCTTCGGCAAAGTTGTAGGTATTGTTAAGGACTATTTAGAAAAAAAATAGGTACACGGAAAAAAAAATTCCCGATTTTTTTTTAACTTTTTTTTTTCACAAAAACTCAAATTCCCAAAATACGTATTTTTTGATTTTCGAGATTTTTTGATATGTTTTAGGGGACAAAAATCCGCAACTTTTGAGCCATAGAGAAACATGGTCAAAAAATCTGCCGCCGAGTTATGATTTTTTGAAAAAGTGGTGATTTTTGGAAAAAATCGAAATTTTTTCGACCTCATTTTTTTATGCAAAATTGAATTTGCAATCGAAAATTACTTTACAGATTTTTCGATAAAGGGCCCCGTTTTCAAGATATAGCCACCGAAAGTTTGATTTCAGCGAAATATTTGCAGTTTTTCGATTTTTAAAAATAGTGACCATGAGTGACCATTTCTAAAAATATTTTTTTTGAAAAGTTCAGAAAATTTGCTATAAAATTGTCTAAGAGACATTGAAGATTGGACCTCTGGTTGTTGAGATACAGCGGCTTAAAGAAAAAGAAACACGAAAATTGAAATTTTCTAAGTCTCACCCAAACAGCCCACCATTTTCTAATGACGATATCTCAGCAATTTATGGTCCGATTTTCAATGTTAATACATGAAACATTCGTGAAATTTTCCGATCTTTTCGAAAAAAATATTTTGAAAAAAATTAAATCAAGACTAACATTTTAAAAGGGCCAAACATTGAATGTTATGCCCATTAAAAATGCTAGTATTGATTTATTTTTTTTCAAAATATGTTTTTCGAAAAGATTGGAAAATTTCACGAATTGTTTTTTTCTAATGACGATATCTCAGCAATTTATGGTCCGATTTTCAATGTTAATACATGAAACATTCGTAAAATTTTCCGATCTTTTCGAAAAAAATATTTTGAAAAAAATTAAATCAAGACTAACATTTTAAAAGGGCCAAACATTGAATGTTATGCCCATTAAAAATGCTAGTATTGATTTAATTTTTTTCAAAATATGTTTTTCGAAAAGATTGGAAAATTTCACGAATGTTTCATGTATTAAAATTGAAAATCGGACTATTAATTGCTGAGATATCGTCATTAGAAAATGGTGTGCTGTTTGGGTGAGACTTAGAAAATTTCAATTTTCGTGTTTCTTTTTCTTTAAGCCGCTGTATCTCAGCAACCAGAGGTCCAATCTTCAATGTCTCTTAGACAATTTTATAGCAAATTTTCTGAACTTTTCAAAAAAAATATTTTTAGAAATGGTCACTCATGGTCACTATTTTTAAAAATCGAAAAACTGCAAATATTTCGCTGAAATCAAACTTTCGGTGGCTATATCTTGAAAACGGGGCCCTTTATCGAAAAATCTGTAAAGTAATTTTCGATTGCAAATTCAATTTTGCATAAAAAAATGAGGTCAAAAAAATTTTATGTATGAAATTTCGATTTTTTTCCAAAAATCACCAGTTTTTCAAAAAATCATAACTCGGCGGCAGATTTTTTGACCATGTTTCTCTATAGCTCAAAAGTTGCGGATTTTTGTCCCCTAAAACATATCAAAAAATCTCGAAAATCAAAAAATACGTATTTTGGGAATTTGAGTTTTTGTGAAAAAAAAGTTAATAAAAAAATCGGAATTTTTTTTCCGTGTACCTATTTTTTTCTAAATAGTCCTTAACAATACCTACAACTTTGCCGAAGACACCAAATTGATCAAAAAATTCCTTCAAAAGTTACAGATTTTCGAATATATACGTACCATTTTTGTATGAACAGCTGCCAAATTTGTATGGAAATTTATATGGACAAACTAATGATGCAAAATGGCTTTTTTGGTCATAGGGAAGGCCCCCACAAAGTTTGAGCCAAATCAAAAAATACAAATAAAATCCATTTCCGGTTTTGGTAGAGAATTGCTCATAAGTCAAATGAATAAATTGTTTTTTTTTGATTTTTTTTTAAATCATGATTTTTTTCAGGAATAGTAACTTTCATATGTTTTTCTGCTGTTTCTCCTGAATGGTATGCAATTTGTTTCATTTTTTAAGGAACTCTTTGATCGTTCAATACATTTGTGCTACTTTCAAAAACCGAATACAAAACTTAAACAGCAAACGTTTCGAAACGGCTTGCAGCTTGAGATAATTATTTTTAATCCTGTCAAGCAAAAAACAATTGCCCAACAATCTGCCCATTTGATCACTAATTTCTACAATGTTGTCCAGGAAACCCCAATCCAAATCACCTGCCGCCGCACAGCTTACCATGGAAACTCAATTACAATTATTAAATACATTTTTATGCCGGGTGCGATCATCAACGTGCAAACTTTGTAGGTTTATGCACTTTCTTAATTATGTCGACTGTTCAGCTATCAGTCTTATTTGACCGAACCAAGGCGCGGTCCGGACGGTCATCGATTTCACCGGACAATTTGAATTGCAAAAATAAGCAGAACTTAAGAGTAGGACCAGCTGTGTGTTTGCCACCGTATCGCGTTCATGCCAATTTTTCTACACGTTCGCATCGCATGTTGGACAAATTGCAAGAATGAGCAAAATATTCATGGGCGTTATCAAGAATTCAATCACCGTTAGTTTCGCCGAAATCGCGCGTCCGAAATATTACGCTGCTTCTTTCCCCTCCGTCCGAAGAGGGACGTTTAGACATTACGTCAACATTGTAACGTTGAACGCAACGCCGGGCAGTACACAAGCATCGACCGATGAAGTTTTATTTTTATGAATATTATATTTATGCACTCATCGAATGGTTATTCAAATTTAAATGCGCTATTCATTCGTTGCTTGCGTTGTCTGCTACTCGGCCGGCTGCTTGTGTTGAGCGGTGATTGTCACCAAAGAATCGCCTCAGGGCTGGGCTTGGACCTGGCCAAGTAGACGCTTCGCGAAATTTTTCACGGTGGTACATTTGCTAATTACAAAAACTTTAGCGAAAAAAAAAATACAATGATAATTTTGGAAAAAAATATGTTCATTTCAGTGTTGCCAATATTTGTCAAATTCGAGATTTTTTGATACTTTTCTTCAAACATTTTCCACTGTCCACGCAAAAATCAATGGGCGCGCGACTCCCATCTTGAGCTCATTTAACCTACGAAAAGGCTCGCCATTCCATCAAATCGCGGCCCGCAACTCCGCACCCTCAAAGGTGTCGTGGCTCACTTCCCAAGGCAAGAAGGGCCTCCCAGAAAAGAAAAGGTGTCGACCGCGACCACCGCCACCGTCCCCAAGCCTGGAGAGTACGAAATTAAACTCGGTAGCAATTTACCATGCAAAGCCGCGCGACAGAAAAATGTTATCTGATTCAATTATAAAATAAAATGTGTACAAGCGAGCACATGTGTCGACCTGGGCTGAACCTGGTTTCTGAAGGGGCGGAAGGGTTGGTGGAAAGTGCTACCTTCTGCGCTTTAACGCCCCGCGGGAACTTTGGACGACGGTTGTAACCAGCTCTGTTCAACAACTGCTTGTAAATTCTTCGCGAGCAAGTACACTAATTTCGGTCCACTATCCTGTGGACGGATGGGGGCTATCTGGGTCATTTCACCGAAACAACGAAACGAAAATTTGTAGATTTTTGCACATCCCCACCTAGAATTGGTCTAGCCACTGACCATCTTGGCACACTAAACCTGCACAAATACCGAGACTTTATGTGCCAAACACCTTACGACTTCTCCGGACCATAGCGTTTGATGGTCAACCAACACACAAACATTCAAATTTTATGCTCACCCTGGACGTCACCGCCGTCGTCGTCGGTCGATTTGGCGGAGGGCCATAACTTTGGAGCTGGTAGCAACAATTTGCCACTTTGTTTTTGAATCGCCGGCCACCGCCATTGCGCGGCGTTCGCACATCCAGAACCGTGTAGTCAGGTCGGGACGGACCACACCAGTTGGCGGTTGGGGACCATTGCTGATGGCAAGAAGTAGCACTAACGGTAGTTTTGGGTGTGCGTCTCGTGCGTTGATTTCAAGTGAAGAAGCACTTGCTGCGTTGAGTGTGGAAGTTGGATGGCTTGAAGTGGACTAAAAGCAGTTCCGGACATTGTAATTCAAAATTACCGAAAAATAAGCCGGTAAATCAATATTCATTTCTTCAAAAGATTTTCAACATGAAAAAATTAAAGTTGCAAACTTTTAAACTCAATATTTTACAACAATGCGTAAGAACTTAAGTACAACACTGATTTGAGAGTTATCATCATGCCTTTCATCGGCGTTGATAAAAAAAGGATTTTTTTGTATGTTTCGATTAGCGAAATTTTGCATATAAAAAAGCGATTCAAAGATTTTCAAAGACATGTAAATTACAAATTATTATGGCCGGAACCCGTGGTTTAGGGGTAAACGTGATCACGTCTTCCGTCGGATGGGGAAGTAAATGTTGGCCCCGGTCTAACCTAAAGGGTTAGGTCGTTAGCTCGGTCCAGGTGTAGGAGTCGTCTCCCTGGGTCCTGCCTCGGTGGAGTCGCTCGTAGGCAGTTGGACTAACAATCGAAAGGTCGTCAGTTCGAATCCCGAGGTGGATGGAGGCTAAGGTGTAAAAGAGGTTTGCAATTACCTCAACAATCAAGCCATCGGACACTTAGTTTCGAGTAGGAATCTCGCAATCGAAAACGCCAAGGCAATGCTGTAGAGCGAATAATTTGATTTGATTTTTTTTCATAATTATGAAAGAATACTCAAAATTTTCACAAAACTTCATATTTTCGAAAAAATACTGAGCAATTCTCCACCAAAACCGGAAATGGATTTTATTCGTATTTTTTTATTTAGCTCAAACTTTGTGGGGGCCTTCCCTATGACCAAAGAAGGTATTTGTGTCATTGGTTCACCCATACAAGTCTCCACACAATTTTGGCTGCTGTCCATACAAAAATGGTACGTACATATTCAAACAGCTGTAACTTTTGAGTGAATTTTCTGATCAATTTGGTGTCTTTGGCAATGTTGTAGGTATTGTTGAGGACTTTTGGGAAAAAATAGGTACATGGAAAAAAAATGTTTTTTTTTTATTTTTTTATCAACATTTTTTCTCAAAAACTCTTTTTTGATTTTCGAGATTTTTTGATATGTTTTAGGGGAGCAATAGGGAAACATATTTAAAAAATCTGCCGCCGAGTTAGGATTTTGTGATGAATTAGTGAGTTTTGGATAAAATCGAAATTTCATGCAAAAACTAGTTTGTCTTAATTTTTAAATGTAAAATTTAATTTAGAATTGAAAAGTACTTAACTATTTTTTTGATATAGGGCCACGGAAAGTTTGATTTTAGCGAAATATTTGCAGTTTTTCGATTTTTAAAAATAGTGACCACGAGTGACCGTTTCCAATTTTTTTTTTGAAATGTTCGGAAAATTTGCTATAAAATTGTCTAAGAGACTTTGAAGATTGGACCTCGGGTTGCTGAGATACAGCGGATTAAACAAAAAGAAACACGAAAATTGAAGTTTTCTAAGTCTCACCCAAACAACCATTCATTCTCTTATGAAGATATCTCAACAACTAATAGTCCGATTTCAATGTTAAAACATGAAACATTTATGAAATTTTCCGATCTCTTCAAAAACAATACTTGCCTCAAAACTACGTACTTCACTCTAAATTTTCTCAAAACTACGTATTTTCGAAAAAAAAACTCATTTTTTTAGCTTTTTAAAGTAAAAAAGAAAACAAAACGCAAACTTTCACGTATTTTTGAAAAAAATACTATGGGTATCAAACGATCGGGAATTTTTCATCCGTTTTGAAAGTAATGGTTTATTATTTTGAAAAATCTTAAAAATTTTACACGGCTACGTATTTTGTACTTTGTTAAAACTAATATGTTTTTTTTCTTTTTAAAAGCTCTGGTTATAATTTAAACTTTTTCAAAAATTGATAGTATAACTTTTTAAATGTATTTTGAAATATCTTAAATTTTTGGTATTTTGTCGAGAAACATTCATTGTGGATCAAGAAACATTGCAATACAGGAAAAATACGTATTTTTGTGAAATATTTTCATGTGAATATTCTGTATGATATTTTGGTATATTTTAATTTGGATGAAACTTTGTCCATGCATTCCCTATGTTAAAAAAAACTGTTTTACATTTTGAGTTTTTCCATGCAAGTCCCCATACAATTTTGAAGCTGGCCATACAAAATGTTCGAAAATTTTTATCTTTATCTTGAGAAGAGATTTTCTGATCGATTTGGTGTCTTCGGCATTGTAGTAGGTTATAATTAAAACTTTGCAGGAATAAATAGTCACAAGGAAAAAAAATCTCGATTTTTAATTGGACTTTTGATCACTAAAAGTTGAATTATCATTATATGTTTTCTTTATTTTTTATAAGTCTGCAAAACTTTTAGTCATAAAAGAAGTTGATTGATCGAACTACAGGAAAGATTTTTGTTGTGTTTTGGCTCGTCGGGACAATTTATTAACTTATCATCAACTTATAGGCAATCTGTTGGAAAAGTTGATTATTTCAATGCATTTTAGAAAAAATAAACTTGACCGAACTAAATATTTTTGTTCTGTTTTTAAGACTCCTGTTTATTCTATCAAGTCATAAGTTATTAGTAGAAAGCTTGTAGTGCTTTCCTTGCGTCACATTCAACAAATTAAAGCTCATGTTCAGCTCAGCTCTTTATACTTCCTTTGTCCAACAAAGCAGCAAGTTCTACCAGCAGCGACGACCAGTAGCAGTTGTGAACAGGTTAGAGGTTAGAGGGCATTCTGGGAAGGTAAAGCCATCCTTCCTACACCCACTTCCCACCTCTACTCCCCTCCCCATTAAGCTCCTTCTCACTCATTCTAGTTACTGGGTGGTGGTTGTTGTTGTTAGTTCGCTTCGCTTTCATTACAGCCCAGTGATATATGTTTTCCTTTCGCCTTGATTATATCCTTCCTTTTAGAGAGTTTTTTTTTTCTTCTCTCCTTTTCACCTCTGCTGGTTTCACTGGTATTACTGACTTGAAGTCAGCCAGCCGAACCAAGCCGCAATTCAGTAGCAGATCCTTTCCCGGTATATTAAACTGATACTAGCCGGCGAACTACGGTGCGTTATTTTGTAGAGGAAGTTGGGCACGTTAAACCATTCGACGTGATTAAAATTCTAGAAAACAATACGTACTAACATTCCTTCTCTTTTTAAAGATGAATTGATTTTTGTATTTCAATCTTTTATGCAAGTCAAATGGTAATAAAATCTAACACAATAAGTTTCAGTGTTATTTTGTTTGCTCTCAGCTATAAATTGACAAAAAATCTAATACTAACATTCCCCCCCCTTCCCCCCTAAATGAGTTGATACTAATATTCCCTTATTTATCAAACCTTTTCTTTTCAGAAAATTTGACACTATTTTCCCTTGTTAGACAATAACTGTCATTTCACTCTATATTGTGCATTTTAATAATACTCCGAGCATCCTTGCCTTCCCTTAACCCTAACATTCCCTACTGGGTTGAGCTTACACATTGTCTGTTGACCACGACGCTGACTGTTGACTGTTGTTGGTGTATGTTTGCCTTCATTGCGCTCTTTTGCGCTCCTTTTCCGATTTTCTCGTTATTCGCCTTTATTTTGATTATAAGTTAATTAATTTATTCAACGTGAGCGACGACCAGCCCGAGAGAGAGCAAACAAATGAAGAAAAAAATGAAACAAAATTCTCGGAATTACACTCCGCACCAGGGTTTTTATTACTGCTCGTTGTTGTAGTTCTTGCTGTTGGTTGATGACGGCAAATGATTGTGGTGGTGGTGGTGGTTGTGTGGAATAGTGTCCTGAGCAGTGTGTGCTTGTAACGGGGATATCCTTTTTTTCAGTGGAATGTAGACTTGTGTGTCCGTCCACCACCAGATGATGACGGCTAATGATGATTGAAACGCAATGATAACCATATGTCGGATCGTCCTGGTGCTGCTGCTGGCGAATGGATATGGATGAAATGAGCGTTTGTGGTCATGTACACCAATACCAATTGTTTTGAGTTGTGGCTTATGAGTTTATTATGGGGTGTAGTTGTTGTGGGATGGATCATTTAGAATAATTAAAAGTGCAAAATTAAATATTGAGAACAAAGGAACATTCTCAAATCTCATTTTGATTGTAAAAACTTAATTTGCTGTTTTTTAAGAGAACAATTTTCTGAAACTTCGAGTAGTTTTCCAAAAAATGTTAAGCTATATTTTAAATTTCAAGTTTTGCATAAAATATCGTTTTTGCCTGCCTATAAAATCACTCGAAAAATGAATTTATTAATTTGACCTCGACTCAGAATCATGTTCTGAGCAAATGTCTGTGTGGATGTGTGTAGGTGGGTGGACAAAAAAATTGTCACTCGATTTTCTCCGGATTGGATGAACGGATTTTGACCGTATTAATCTCATTCGATCCGTATCCGATCCGTTGTAGGTTATGATAATGACTTTTCAGAAACAAATAAGTATAGGGAAAAAATCCGTATCATTTTAATTCATTTGTTTTCACAACAAGTCGATTTTGACGAACATTACCCTCTTCGATATTGTTTATTTTTTTATATGTTTTAAGGGACCAAATTTAGAACTGTAGCACATGACAGATGAGTTCTGATTTTTTTTCAAAAAGGTACTTTTTGAAAAGCATTGAAAGATTCTCATTATGCAATCGAAAGGTGTTTTTGTAAAATTTAGAGAAGATGCACCAATTTGTAGTTATATCTAAATTAAATAAAATGTCTATATTTTCATTCATTTCTGATAAAAATAATTTCAGATTGCTAAGAAAATTCATCATAATTAAATTTATTAAACATTGATAAGATAAAGCTTTTCAAAAAAGAAAACTAGGAAATGTACATATTTTTGAGCGCTATCAATTAGATCTAATTTTTCAATCGACGATATCTTGGAAACTGTCGATCCAATTTCGAAAAATATATTTCCCGTGAAATTGAACCATCTCTTTAAAAATATCTCAATTTAAAAAAGCCAAAACAATATTTTTCAGGCCATTTGAAGCTTAATCTTGAAATTTTGTATAACAATATATATTTTTTTTTGCAAAAAAAAAAAAATACATATTTTTTTCAAATGTTTACATGGGTATTAAATTGGCAAGCCCTTTTTTTCACAGATAGTTCATAGACCGAGTTTAATTAAATATAAAAGAAGAAATCAAAAATATCGGAATAAAAATACGGAATTAAATCGTTAAAATATGTGGTAAAAAAACATTTGGTCTTTTTTATTTTGTTCAATTGTAAAGCTTTTACTTCAAGTTTAAAAATAGTGTTTGTTATTGTACATCTTTTTCTATACTTTTTTCAATAAGATCAGGAATTGAAAAAAATATTCAAGGTTATAATTTTTTGATACTAGCCCAATTTTTTTCAATCGATAATATCTCGGAAACTGTTGCTTTGTTTCTCATTGTCAAAAAAAGAACACGCCTAGAATTGTTCGAACTTTATGAAAAAAAGTTCTTAAACCCAAGGATAAACCATAAAAAAAATCATGGACTGATATGATTTCAGTCATTCAGGACAAACAGCCATGAGAGTATTTTTGCTTTTTATATTTTAGGCAGAGGTTATTTACTTTAAAATTAATAAAATCAAATGTCGTGATTATTTTAATTTAAAGAATTTTTTTTTTATCCTTTTTGCTATTATTTTTTGTAGTTCGAAGATTGATGATTTGACTTGTTTTATATGACTTTGTCAATGTTTATTTTTTTAAACTTCCTCTAAATTTTCAGTTAAAAAATGTATCTAGTTTTGTTTTATTTTGTGGCAGGCTGTATCTGAACGCATATTTTTGTGACTTACAAGCCAATTTAAAAAAACTAAAAAAAATCGTAAATTTATGGAAAAATATGGTTACAAGAAATGGGAAAGAACAGGTTCACTTCTATCAGGAAAAACACTACCTCAACAAAATAAATAAAAAAAAAAATGAAAAAAACGAGGGAAGTTATGTTTTTTGTACAGCAAAAGTTGTTCGGAAAGACCACTGACAAAAAAAATAAAATAAAAAAAAACAATAAAAAAAAAATAAAATAAAAAAAACAATACAAAACAACTGAGCAGTAGAAAGTCCCATCTATTGTGTTCGTATTTTCTTGTTCGGGAATGTCTTGAAAGTTTTTCCTAATACAGCCCAGACTCGATTATCCGAAGCAGCATCCGAAGTTTTGATTATTCGAAGGTTTGTATAGGACTTCGGGTAATCGAATTACGATCAAAACTTTTTTTTTGTATTTTTTTTTATTTTCTTATTTTTAATATAAAATTCGAGTTCTTGGACCCCGTTTTAAGTTGATTGCGTTAAAAATGTCAAAATGCAATTTCGCAGTATTTCGTAACCGCCATTTTGGCCGCCATCTTGGATTTTAAAATTCTAAATCACTTTAGAGTTTAGGGGTCATACTAAAGCTCGACAATAGGGTGACAATAAAAAAATCGACATCAGGGGTACCCCCTGATTCGATTCCTTAGGCAAAAATAAGAACCTGTGAAAATTTTGAGCGAAATCGGTTAATGGCCTATCTACAATCACTTAACTTAGAAAATTTCACTTAGCTTAGGAGTTTGAATCAATGGAAATGAATCTGATCTTCTACAATGGAAAGGAATAAAATTAGAAACTTGACGTATGGTTTGGAAAATTTCAAAATCTACAGTAAGTTGACGTTTCCATATCAAAGGTAAACAAACAACTGCATAGCAACGTATATCAGCCCAGCAAATTTTCTAAGTTGATTGTGGATGACGGCCGTAAGTTGTGTACATTTTCTAAGTTTTACTTTACTTAACTATTCTAAGCTAAGTGATTGTAGATAGGGTTAAAGTTTGCTTTTTATCGTTGAAGTTGGTGAAAAAAAAAACATTCATACAAAAACGCCTTCTTTAAATCGTTAATTATTAATTTGTCAGGATTAACTAGGATCGTTTTGCGGTTCAACAAAGTTGTTTGTCATAAAATATTACATAAGAATTTCACATTTGACAATCCGACTCATTTAACGCCACCTTTTGACGGAATTTTGATTTTGTGCTTTCCCCATAATTTTTATTCAATTTTACCGTACAAAATTCAACGATAAATAGCGACCCTTAACCCTTAACCGATTTGGCTCGAGTCAGGTAGTATCTCTTACGATTTTCCAAACCCTACTCGACAATCAAAAATGAGAAAAAGAAAAACATACTTTTTTAAAGATTCGATTATCCGAAGAGAAATTTTTCGGAGGCCTTCGGATAATCTAGTCTGCACTGTATTTTAGCTTGTCTTGGGATAATTTTTTGATGTTAATTTCCGACATAATTTGAAAAGTAAATATTAAGGCATGAGGACCACTGCCGTTCCAGTTGGAAGGATCCTATTACAAGCACCGCACCACCACTACCATAACCAAACCATATGCATCCAAACTAGTCCGCGTAGCTGTAGGTGTTGGTGTGGAACAGAGCATAGTCCTGCTAAAGTCACCGCCGGCAACCATACGGCACCAACACCAACAATACCAACAACAACAACAAGTTACACACACCCTCCGGCGGCGGTGGCGGCGGCGATGCACGAGGGAATATCCTTGCAGCACTCAACACTGCCGATGGAGAGGGGATCTCCAGAGTTCTAGAGTATGGATCGCATTACGCATGTCCTGGCTATCGTTACAACACTCTCGCAGGCGTCGTCGTCGGAGTTGTGGCCTGAAGGAACTCTCGTACTCTGCTCAGCCGCTCTCGTTGAAGTTCTCTGAAGGAGAAAAAGCGTGATTATTATTATTGGAATTGCAAACAAAAAATACATACGTTTTGATGTAGCTTCGCCGTTGTTGGCGCAAGTATGTGCGTCTTGTTATTGTTGGGTATCGCACGCGAAAGCGGTTCCTCAGAGACAGAGTCGTCGGTGTCTGAGTACCCGTGGAGTTGAGAGTCCTTAAGATATTCGCCCTTTGGCGAATACCCTCTCTTCGTGCGTCCGCAAAGGCGTTCAGTTCAAGATGTATCGTCGAGGACGAAGGATGGTTTACTTACAGAGCTTCTAGTATGTTGGAATATCCGACCACGTCGCGTACGAATTGGTGGAAGTGCACGAGGTTGCAGCAGCAGTGTACTTAATGTTTTATGTTTCTTTCCAGTGTTCCCACGAGCCTAAGCCATCGGCTAGGCTAGGTTCATTTTTCTGGTTCAGGTTCACACCACACGTCGGCAAGCATCGTCGGCTCAGGCTCATTTAGTGCCGTGAGCCATGGTTCATTTGGTTCAAACCAGGCGAGGCTAGCCAAAATGAACCATTGGCTTGAACCAGGCTTGAACCTGGCTTGAACCTGATCAAAGAGTGTTAGGCTAAACGGCAAGCTTTGTTACACCGTAGTATGTTCAAACCGTAACATTCGTTACACCGTAGTATGATTACACCATAACATTGTTACACCACAACATTCGTTACACCACAACATTCGTTACACCACAACATTCGTTACACCACAACATTCGTTACACCGTAACATTCATTACACCGCAACATTCATTACATCGTTACATTGTTACACCGTAACGTTGTTACACCGTAACGTTGTTACACCGTAACATTGTTACACCGTAACGTTGTTACACCGTAACATTGTTACACCGTAACGTTGTTACACCGTAACGTTGTTACACCGTAACGTTGTTACACCGTAACGTTGTTACACCGTAACGTTGTTACACCGTAACGTTGTTACACCGTAACGTTGTTACACCGTAACGTTGTTACACCGTAACGTTGTTACACCGTAACGTTGTTACACCGTAACGTTGTTACACCGTAACGTTGTTACACCGTAACGTTGTTACACCGTAACGTTGTTACATCGTAACGTTGTTACACCGTAACGTTGTTACACCGTAACGTTGTTACACCGTAACGTTGTTACACCGTAACGTTGTTACACCGTAACGGTGTAACGAATGTCACGGTGTAATGAATGTAACGGTGTAACGAATGTAACGGTGTAACGAATGTAACGGTGTAACGAATGTAACGGTGTAACGAATGTTGTGGTGTAACAATGTTAAGGTGTAATCGTAAAACGGTGTAACAATGTTACGGTGTAACAATGTTACGGTGTAACAACGTTACGGTGTATTGAATGTTACGGTGTAATGAATGTGGTGGTGTAACAATGTTACGGTGTAACGAATGATGCGGTGTAACAATTTTACGGTGTAACGAATGTTACGGTGTAATGAATGTTACATTGTAACATTGCTACACTATAAGATTTGTTACACAGTGCATTATTCCTATGGTTTTCATTAGCCTGGTTAGCCTGGCTTAAGCCATGGTTCATGGTTCACTGAACCAGGATTGAACCACAAAGGGAGGCTTAAGCCGAACCGAGTTTATAGGTGAACCTAGCCTAACCGGTTCATTTGGGAACACTGTTTCTTTCTTTTGAAATGACGACATCGAAAAAGGGGGACACAATGTGTTTTATGCGCTTCTATTATGTTGCGCGAGCTCTAATCTGAAGGAATTCAATCTTTATTGCTCGCGTTCCGCGAAAGAGCAAAGTGGGGGAAGGGGTTGGGGGTGGTAATCTACTTGAACAACTCGACGCCCGGCATTGATGGGAACGAACGGCGTCGTCGTTGTTGGCGGGTTGATGAGTTTGAAGAAGGTGCTCCTGGCTCAGGATATACGCGCTGCAAGGAATGAACAATGTCATTATGCCGAGGATGGGCTTTGGGAGCGAGTTTGATGAAATGCTGGAAGGAGGTTTGACGAATGGAAGAACAGTTTTTTTTCTATTATATTGATTTCTACTATGTAAATTTTCGGAAATTATTATGTATTTGTATCAAAACTACAATATTTCAAAATTTAAAAACAAAATAAGATAAATGCAGTGAGCAATACTAAAAACATAAGAAGAAAAACATATAACATGAGAAATCTTGTTTTTCGTTGAATAAAAATGACTCAGAATGGGAAAATACAATATTTTTGAAAAAATGGAAAGTAGAGGGTTAGCAATAATTTCTTGGATAATAAGTTTAAAACCCGATTTGTTATTTCATAGTATTTTTAAAGGATTAAAAAGCAGGACATTTTGCTTAGCGCTTGAAGCTTAGTTTACCTATTTAACAAAATATTTATTTTTGCTTATAAATTATATAAATATTATTCATTCATCCTATAGAAAATCCTATTTGATTTGTGTAAATAGCGATTCAAGTTAGATTCGAATCTCAAGCCTCAATTATTCGATGTTTTGACTATTCGAAGTTCGACTAACAGAAGGTTTCTTAGGAACTTCAGATAATCAAATCATGAAAAATATTGTATTTTTTTTGTTTTCTTATTTTGAATATCAAAGTTCAGTGACCCTCAAATTTAGTCAAATTTGAATGGTTGATTGCTTGTTACACTACCAAATGCATTTTGACATTTTCATTACCATCAAATTATCTGCCTGTTTAAGATTGAAAAATTGCGTAGATCGCTTAGGGGTCATCCATAAATCACGTGAGTACTTGTTTTAATAATTTAAGACCCCCACGGTGTTTATGAATGGCATTTTGGGGTCATATTCGAGCTCAACGACCCAAAATAAGACAACAACAAAAATAATGTCATCTGATTATTCGAATTAAAAATTTCCTAGGATTATTGAGCCTGTATTGCTCAACAATTAAATTCAAGCTCGAGAAAAAGGATCTATGGAAATCAAAATTAATGTTTTTACTTTGAAGACAGTAAATCGATTTTAAACGTTGTTGATGGCTTTTGGTTGTTCGTGATATTATTTATAATATTTTTATAAAATTTGTGCGCATATATTCCATTTTTGAAATTAATTTTTGATAATTATTGAACAGCATTGAAATATGTCTGTTCCTTAAACAATTTTTTTTTCGAGAAATTCGGTGATTTTTTTTTTTGAAAATTTGATTTTTTTTACCAATGTTGCCCTGTATAAAAATACTAATTGTTTTAACAGGACTTTTCAAAATTAATAAAATTGTATTGAACAGTAGAAAATGGTGCTGATCTTGAATTATCCAAATAAATATCAAAAAATAAATTTCAAAACTAAAAAAAAATAAAAAAAATGATTTTCTATAGTTTTTATGAACCGATACGCGAAGTGGCCTTGATAGTTTTTTCACTGAACAATTACGAAAGTTACAAGAGTTAGGCTGGTACAAATATTTTTAAAAGTTTTTGTCACCCCCCCCTTCAAAATTGGCCCGAAAAATCAGGGGGCAAAAAAAATATTTTTACAATAAACTTCAAAATTTCAATGAAAGTTCAAGTGCAACCAGCTGAAATCAAATTAAAATACATTCTTCTGCGTTTTAAATCATTTTTAGCATGTTTGGGTTTATTAAAAAATCTTAAGATTTTTTGAAAATTTTCGATGCAAAATCTTTTTTTTCGATACAACTTTTGTTTTTGTCAGATCTTAGATTTTTTGAAAACTAATGATTGCAAAACAACTGAACTAGTGTAAAATGCATTTTAAAACACTTTTTTTTTCATTTAAATGTGAAGACTATGGCTTGTTATTTAAATTTTTATATTTTTTTATTTTTTTGCCCCCCCCCTTGACCTCGGCCAGGGCCGAGGGACAAAAACTTTTTTAAATATTTGCATCGGCCTTAGTTGACAATTATTTTGGAAATTCCGAAATTTCGTTTTTGATGTTGTCGTTGAAAATTTATTCAGATTGAAAGTCTTTTGTTAATTTTCTAAGGCTATATTTTTTCAAAGAACTTCAATATTTTTATGAAAATTTAAGCGCAATTAGTTAAAATTAATTTAAAATGAATTCCTCTGCGTTTAGAATCATTTTAAGCATGTTTGGGTTGAAAATCTTTTGAATTTTTGAAAATTTTCGATGTCTACTATCGCTAAAGTTTTTTTTTCGCTAAAATTTTTGTTTTCGTCAAATTTCTCATTTTTTGAAAACTTTTATTGCAAAACAACTGAACTAGTGTAAAATACATTTTAAAACACTTTTTCCATGCAAACGTTGAAACTATGGCATGTTATTTTAATATTTATATTTTTTTATTTTTTTGCCCCTCCCTCGAATGCGGCCGGAGCCGAGGGACAAAAACTTTAAAAAATATTTGCATCGGCCTAATATGATTAAATAAGAATAAGATTTTAGGTTCTATAAGAATAAAAGATTCATGACTTAACATTTTTAAATTAACTTTATATTTTTTAGTAATTTATGTTCGCTTTCAAAACTGGCTCAAAACCGCATGTTTTTGTCATGAAAATATTTTAAATATATTTTAAATCAAACTTTTTGTTTTTTCGAACTTCAACATTGTAGGAATTTTAATGAAAGTTATAAACTGGTTCTTGAATATGTGGACCTATCGAAAACATATGACGCACAACATTGGAAATTTTGATTGATATTCATAACTTCGGCACTGAATTCAGAATGAACTTACTTTTCCTGTCATTCTCGATCGACAAACGGCCTACTACTACATGGGCTGAAAAGTTAAAACTTATCAGCACTGAAATTAGTGCTTAAAAGCTGAAATTTGTAGCACTTGTATTGAAAAGTCATATTTTTCAATATTGTTTCATTTGAACGGAGAATTGGTTAAACAGGTGGAGATTTAATATTCCACTTAATGAGTGTTTTCGGAATTGCAAATTGTGATTTTTTTAACACTAGTCGTATATATCCAACTCGATGAACCTCGTTGAATTAATTCACAGGGTGCTCAAAACTGGTCTAATATGTAAAAATCACGTTTTTTAAGATAAGCTATGAGAAAACTATATGAGAAAAGCTTGCCATACTTTCTACGGGGTTTTTTTTAGTGATTGTCTTAATTTGAACAGTTTTTGGTTGGCAGAAAAAGGTAAACTACAAAATTTAATAACAAAATAGTTGGGTTTTCCATGCAAATTCCACTACAAATTGAAATGCTTTGCGAAAAATCGGGTCTGCACCGATTGCTCCCAAATTTGAGGGGATTGTTTTTGGACTTAGTTACGATCAGAAAATAGCTGTTCTGATTGAATTGGACAAGTTTTGCAGATTTATCAATCAAACGTCAAGCCACCCTAGTATTTATACTTTAAAAAATGTAACACATAAAGAAAGGAGCTGTTTTTTTTGCTACAATTGGCAATTGATTTATAATTAAAATTATTCTCATTTAATTCTTCAAATTTAATTTTTTTTAAATTATAGATATATCTTAATATTTCAAATGACATAATTAGAAATCAATAAAATGATTTACCTTCTTGCGTATCAGAAATTGAATTTGGGAGAAATCAAAATGTTCCATGCAAGCTTAATTTTTGTAGTAATAAAAATTTAGCTGTGGCATAAATATTACGCGTGTGATATATTAAAGGGCATCCCTCTCTACGAAGAGCGTATCGTAAAAACGAACCCCGAAAAATTGAAATCATATTTCCTTTCGCATATTTTGGCCCACCCACCGGCCACCACCAGGAGAAAGGATTAAACGCCTCCCAGCTCTACCCCACCCCCAATTACTTTTAGCTCTCTCACTGCAAACCCAGGCAGCCTGGCTCGTTGGCCACGGTTCTGTGACTCAGTGCCGGCAACCAACATTCAAATCCCAGACTCGAAGCTCAGCCCCGGCAAAACATTAGCGGCCCAATTTATAAATCACTCAACCGACGCGCAGCCAGACCCGAGTTTTTGGTGCTTTTTTTTTTCTTCTTCGCTACTCAAACTAAAACTCAGGAGGGCATAACAATAAATACACCCATAGCCCCATAAATATACCCCTTTTGGAGTAATTGCCATCAAAAATACACTGTGTGAGAGTTGGACACAACAACAAGAAGAAGCAACTTCGATGGAGAAAGAAGAAGGATGGCGATTCCCTTGGAAAAAATGTTGTTTGAAAAAATGTAAAAGGGGCAAACATCAAATAAAAGTAAAAAAGTAGAGTATAGACGCGGGGCTTATAGTATTGAAATTTGAAGTAAGCGAAAAGTAAGAAAAAAAAACTCAGAAATATATCAAGCCTTCAACTGCGCGCACTCCGGACATGGCCTTACCTCGATTAGCGAAAGTCTCCCCGTTTGGCCCCGAGAAAAAACTCGGGGAAAGAATTCCAAAAACGAACTCATAAATTTGCATAAATTCTTCACTCACCTAACCTACTGCTGGTGGCTGGTGTTCCAACGGGGGATTCATGCAAATTCCAACTCTCCTTCGAACTAAAGTTGTACGGCTCTGGAAGGATCCTGCGAGACGAACTTGGTGTCCGACGACGACGACGACGTCCAGGGCACATAATTTAGACCCAATCCAACAGGCTGTCAATCGCGGGGAACCTCGGATTGACGTCTTTAGATCAAGACATTTTTTTTATTTCGCTTTCTCGGAACAACGCGATCAAGGTCCTGGCAAACAGTGATAAGGCACATTCGACACAAAAAAAAAACTTAAGAAAAACCAAGTAAAAAGCAGAAGCGACAAAAAATTGTAATGCATTATTTGTTTGGAATTTAAATTCAGTTTCTTGAGTTGGGAGTCCTCTTCACCCCAAGCAACCTTTCCAGGGGGGTGAGCTACCCAGTTTGTCACCTTTGATGGTGGTGTCCTACACTACTTGGAACCAGGAAGAAACTGCCAGTAGCGGATAGAACATCGTGGAGGACAGGAAAAGTTTTTTCCCCGTCGTTCTTGGAGTTTCCCGCAGCATTGCGCCATTTTCCACCATGGGAGCAAAACTTTCTATCCAGCCGCTGCTGCTCCCCCGCCAGCTCGTTGTCTGCACAAGTTACGCGAGTTGGGCAGGATTCACCTGGGCTCAGCTGGTCTGAATCGCGGTAGGGTGGTCTTGTTTAAACATGTACTGAATTTTTTAAAAATATTTTTTCTTCTCGTTTCTGCAAAAAACTCTGCTACCTTGTAATATGGTTTTACTGTTTCTAAAAAACTCCAAAAATTTGGCCAAAAAATCAAGAAGCAAAATAAAACAATAGTTAAAGAAATTTCAAAATTTAAATGGAAATTAACTTAAAAACTTTAAAAATAGGGCGTGTTGGCCAGAACCACGACCACAATCGACCCCCTTTTTTCCAAAACATTGGCAAATCCTAATGAACCAAGTCCAATCGCCAACAACGAATTATTGGAACAATTTAAAACAATCTTATTTCTAATCAAACGTTTTGAACTTTTAGTTATTTTGTCTGAATATATCCAATTTAATTTTAATCATTGCTTTTTCTTGTTGTTCAAACTTAAAAAATTAAAAATATACTGATTTTGCTTTTTGAAATCTTACTCAAATCCCGTTCTTTAAAAAAAAACACCCATTGGGACATTGGGTCTATAATGATGCCTAAATACAAAGATATGGTAAAAACAAGTCATCCAACAGTGTTTCTTGTTCGAGGGAATCGTATTGACATGCTAAAATGTTTGAAGTAGAGATTTTCAAACATTTGGGTACTTTATGATCAATTCCAACAAATATTTTAAAAGTTGATTTTTCGAAAGGTAATTTTTGGCCAAAAACGTACCTCAACTTTAGACAGCTGCTATAATGACAGGATTTGTTCTAGGAACGAGATCTTTTCAGCAAAGTCATCTTAAGATGTCACTTGCACAACCCTTTTAACAGAATTTAGTTTCATTGAGAAGTACTTGAGAAATGGTAAAATCCGTAAAAAATACTTTTTTGTTCCTTCAAAACGTATCTTGTTAAAACTTTTTCAGCGTTTTTTATTTGCTCTTAAGCTGTTTTAAGCTTAATTTTTATTGTTTTTCAAACACAATCGGTGGTTTTCAGTCTGATTCTAGATAGGTTAAGTGAAGAATCGATTATACGAATTCCTAAAAAAATCAGGGTTATCGAAACTTTGGATTATCGAATCATGAAAAAAATTGTCTTGTTTTGGGTCGTTAATTGACCTCAAAAATGCTCTAAAGTGATCCAATATTGCTGCCAAAATGGCGTTGATTGAATATGGAATAACAGCCGTTGGTAATATAAAAGACAAAGAAAGGATTAGAATTAAAAAACAAAAATAAGAAAAACACGTAATTGGCCATGATTCAATTTTAAGATTCCTAAGAAACCTTCGGATAATCGAAACAAAGGATATTAGAGTTTGGAGTCTATTAAAACTGAAAACATCACTCAGTAAAAAATAATGTAAATTTGGAAGCTGTAATTTTGGAAGGTTGAATGTTACCTCTTTTATGATGTAATTTTACCTCAATTTAGACTGAAAAAGTGACATTACACCAGAAAAGTGGTAAAATTACACATTTCTAGAGGTAAAATTACACCTTTTTTCGGACACCCCTTCCCAGATGTAATATTACCATGATTTTTTTTCAGTGCAGTTTTCACAATTCTGTGAATGCAGTGCAACATATTTATTTTTTAGATTGATTGAAATATTTGAAAAAATATTTTCGCTGATTTTTATATTAATTTTCAATAAGTATTCGAAACTTTTAACCATGAAATAATTAGTAAAAAGTGTGCTGTGAAAGAAAAGAAACATGCAACTAATATGAAGCTAACATGAAACAAAACTTTCAAATCTGATTTTAAATCATTTAAAAAACCCCTTTTTTAATATTATCTTTACTCTTCTATCAGTTTTAGTTTCTTGAATAAAAAAAATGCCGTTAAACCGTTATTTTTTTTTAAATTCATATCTCCGGAACCAGATTATGCACAATCATACATCATCACATCATAGTCCCTTAAAACATATAGATAAATGCAAAATTAAAAAGTAATTATTTTGGGAATTAAACTTTTAGTGATAAAAAGTTAAACAGAAATCGTTTTTTCGTGTACCTTCTTTACCCGATAAAATCTAATCACAACTCACAACTTTGCCGAAGACACCAAATCGATCAAAACTTTCTTTCTCAAGACACAAAATTTCATGCAATTCTATAAATATTTTTTTGGCGAGATCAGAAAATTTCACAAATGTTTAAAAGTGGAACATTAAAAATAGGACTATTAGTTAATAAGATATTGGTACTACATAGAAAAAAAATCATGGTAAAATTACATCTGGGAAGGGGTACATCGTTTATGTCAGAAAAAAGGTGTTATTTTACCTCTGGAAATGTGTAATTTTACCACTTTTCTGGTGTAATGTCACTTTTTCAATTTAAATTGAGGTAAAATTACATCATAAAAGAGGTAATATTCAACCTTCAAAAATTACAGCTTCCAAATTTACATTATTTTTTTCTGTGTAGACAATAAAAGACTGTTTGAGTGATTTTTGTTTTTTATTTATTTACTGTATTTTGGCCTAGGTCTAACTTCGAAGTCTCTTATGCAATTTAATTTGAAATTTACTTAAGTTTTCGAAAAAATATTTCAAGAAATCGACAATCATGGACCCTATTTAAAAAAATCGAAAAACTGGAATTATTCAGCTAAAATTACAATTTAACGGTGCACTTAGGAAAGAAGTTTTCGACCTAAGTGCACCGTTAAATTGTAATTTTAGCTGAATAATTCCAGTTTTTCGATTTTTTTAAATAGGGTCCATGATTGTCGATTTCTTAAAATATTTTTTCGAAAACTTAAGTAAATTTCAAATTAAATTGCGTAAGAGACTTATTGAAATTGAAATAAAAAAAAACGATTTTAATTTTGCCAAAAATCATTTCATTTTTCAAAAATCTTCACTCGGCTGTAATTTTTTTTCCATACTATTTTATGGGCTATAAATTACGGTTTTTTGACATTTTTTCGCAATCTGTTTATTTTCAGAAGTTAGGCCAACACAACTTTTTTCTCATCCTCACCCTAATCTTATAAAAATATCCTGAGGGCAAAAATAATATCATAAATTGAAATTTCCATTGAAACAAGTTGTACACACGAAAAAAAATAATTTCCTAAAATTTGAAAATCATTTAAAATATTTTTTAAATCGTTTTAAACTTTGATCGATAAGGGCACTTTAAAAATGATAAAATCGTGTAAAAGTATGAAAACACTTAAAAAATGGTTAGGAATTTAGCCAAAAAGGAACTTAAAATGTTTACTTTCTTTAATATTTAACACATAGATAAAAAGAAAAGTTACTGAAATGAAGACTGATTGAATTAAGTTTCAGCTATTTCGATAAAACATGATTTCATATCTGTTACAACCAGATCACCCTACCCATAGAAACCTCTTCCAGAGGATACATGTGACTACCATGTAGCAACGCCATCACCGGGGGACCAGCAGAGAGGCCCGGTGGCTGGCTGGCGTAAAATAATTGACTTTGCTCCAATGTTTTTCCCCGAGCAGCGCGATGCCGGCAAAGTCTATTTGTTCTTCGACTTGGAAGTTGGCCGGCCGGGACTGAGCCTGAGCAGCTGCTGCTGGGGCAATACATTTTCTTCTGATTTGACAAGTCTATTATTTGTTTTGAAGTATTTCTAATGAAGAAGCTCGAGCCGGTTGGTGCGGGTTCTGGAGGAAGATGGATCGGTGGTGGGTGGATGGGCTGTTTTCCGTGGGGGAGGGAAATGGTTGGGAGTGTATTGGCAGATGGCGGGAAATTCAATTATGGAGTGCGGTATTGGAAAGTGGGACAAGTACTCGGGAAAGCTGGAAGGAAATTTATTTAGCCGGAAAGTATATTTGAATGAATTGATAATTTTGGTTGGTAAAACATGGTAGCATAAACTGCCAGCAAGAGAAGCCCCCGGGCAACACACACAGTGCAATACCAGACACATCCTTCTTGTCTTGTCTTGTTGTCTACTCTAGAAAGAAAAAGGACTCCTTCTCTGCTCTCCAGCGAGAATAAACCCGTCGAAACCTAAGGTGAAGCGGCAAATGCTTTATGACGTGCGTGTTACAATTTTTATTTCGTTTCGGGTTTTCTTGCTTTCCATGCTTTATGATGTATTCGAATAAAGAAATTTTCCTTTTTTCTAGTGTTTTTTTTCTTGGTTGGTAAGAAGGGTGAAGAAGAGTTGGATGTTTAGTAACTGGGTGGACACATCGAAAATTTGTATTATTTTGAACATTTTTAGTTTATCACAAAAAAATCAGATTTATTTTTCCATGTTTTTTTTTAAATTATTTTTTTATTGAAACTTTGTTATTTAACTCATTTGGTAAAAACAAAAAAACCACTTACTTTTCCTGTCTATGCCTAAAAATAACCGTACCGAAAACTACTTTTCCGCATCCAGTTTCAAAATGCTAAAAAGTTATTCTTTTCAGCACTTGTATCGATTTTTTTCGATATTGTTTTCCAGTTTGACATTTGTTTCTGGGCAGGTTAAAAAATGTAAATTATTTCTTACGGGGTTTTTTTTCTACATTTTTTTTTAAATAATGAAACTTTATTTTCATAGTGCCCACTCTTCACCCCGACAGCACCAAATCATTCACCGCGCTGATATGAAAAGTCCCGGTCTGTTCTATCTGTTTTCCTCAGGGTGTGTGCCCTGCGTCGTTTCTTGTTGTTCTATTTTTCGGAACTTTTGTGCTGTTCAGTTTTTCCTTCTTTTTTTATGTCGAAACATACAAGATGATGATGATGTTGCGGGGTGGCGTCCTGTGGGTGAGTGCGGCGGCGATGGGCAAATATTTACGTCCTTGCCAGTCCCACTACACAGAACAAGAAGAGGGGGGGAGAGGTTTTTCCGAGGCACTTTCCCTCCCAGCAAACTTGGTGCTGGTTGCGGTGGCCTTTTTCCCTGACTGACGCGCTGCTGCGAAAGGTAAATTTGATCAAAATGTTTTAGTTAAATATTTACGCAATAAACATTTCAGATGGATGTTCAGATAAATTTGCCATGTCGACGTCGGCGTCGTCGTCGTCGCTTTTGGTGGCGTTTTCGTAGTCTTCGTAGACAGCAAGATATATGCCGGGATGAAAGGACTTTGGGGCCACACCAGGCCATGACAGCGCGCAGGCAGCGAGAACTAAATTATGCTGAAGATGTTAATAAATAAAGCGATTGTTTCGGTTTTGGTGCTTTTGGGGAGGGCAATCGACGAGCCTGCTGCACTCTCTACGCAGGGCAATAAAACTGAAATACGTTTGCGGCACATTGTTTCGGGCTCATCAGGAAATTTACAAACCAAAAATCTAACATTTGTATACAGCGCACTGGAGAAAGCATCTCCGAAAAAAAACAAGAAAAAAATCCGGGGGCCAAAAATTACACATTCATGTCATGTGGAGCCATCATAAAACTGTCGACTGTCGGAGAGCCGGAGTCGTTGATTAGGCCTCGTGTGTGTCGCATCATGTCACATTTTATAGTAAAAAATCTGCGCTCTGGAGGGCTTTCTGTTCCTGCAAGTCATGCATGCTCATTGGCTTGGATCTTGGACGATGGTTTCAGCAACGATGAGGAGGGGTTTGTTGGTCTAAACAAGAAAATGTCCGCTATTGTATGCAGAAGGGTTTTGGTGGAAAATCATCAGACAGTCGGACGCCTCGGTGAGGTTAATTCTTTGATTTAATTGTCAAACAAATCCGTGCCCAGATTTGTGTCACGTACTTTACTTCCAGAAATTATAATACACATTTCAGTTTGGAACAATTTAAGTAACAATATTCATGAAACTTTAAATGAAAAATTTCGTTCGTTTGATATGAATTTTAAAAATTTGTGAAATTTGTATATAAAAAGTACTGAATTTATTTGAAGTCAACTTGAAAAAATACATAAGATTCATGATTAATTATTTTGAATCTAAAATTTAGTAATGTTTAAATCAAAAAACAAATGAATGCCTTTATCAAAGGTTGTAAAGTTTATTCTTTGAGATTTCGGAAAACGTTTAAATTTTGGTCCTTTCAAAAAGACTGTTAAATATTATTTAAAAAAAAAAACGTATCTTGAAAATCAATTTTCTCATCGATTTGGTTGTAAAAGTTATCTAAAACTTTCCCCACAAAAATTTACAACCCAACAAAATTTTGAAAACTCTAATTTTTAAGGTTTAAGGATCCCACTAGGTTTTTTGGCCAAATTTTTCCATGTTTTTGTTTAGTTGCATTTGAAGAACCTTCTGTTACCAAGCGGTTAATGAAAAGGAAATAGTTGCAAGGAACACCAAATCTCTATAAACCAGCCATTCACATAAGTTGTAAAAATTTTATTTCGGTAAATAAAATGAATTAAATTGAATAATTTTTAAGATTTGTACTAGATGACAACAAATGCCATCTTTTTATCACAGAAGTTGGTCAAAATTCATTTAACAATTCCAATTTTGTTGCCAATTTGTTGGAAAAGTTATAGTAACCTAAAATTATATTTTTAGACATGGTTTTTTTTACCTGTAGAAGTCTCAGAATTGAAAATTCGTAAAATGCTTAAAAATGCTCTATTTGATTTAAAATACAAAAATAATCCTAAATAGTTTAAAACCGATTGTACAAGTTTTTTTTCGATAGAAACTTAAACTTTCAGCAATAATTATTTTTTAGACTCAGATTTCGAGGAAATTTTGAAGGGTAGAGTGACAAAAACATGATATAAAATTTGCAATGGCCTAAAAGCATTTCAAGGACTATGGAAAGCATTTTTGAAATTGATTAATCAAAATATTTTTTGAAAGTTCATATTTTATTTGTAATATCAAAAAATGTTTTTTTAAAATTTATTCCTGATGGAAAATATATCCTAATCTGCTTATCACGCTTATTAGGATTATTATGACAGAAGATATTTATGAGCAAATTTTGTTCAACGAAAATCAATATTTGTAGTATCTTTTCCAGATATTGCTGACAGGAATGTTTAACAAAAATAATCCATATTTTTCTATTTTGATTTTAGGAAGAATTGCTCTTTTTTCGTCCACTTGTTTTTGCTAGTTTTTTCAAGCCAAACGAACAATTTTATTTTTTTAAATATTATAAAAATTTCTTGAAGTAACATTTTGTTAAAAAGGAGCTGTAAAGAGTTAAAATAGATGCTCGAATTTTCAAGGGTTTAAAATTTATTGAATGTTTTTCTAAAAATAGGTTCTGATGAGTTCCAATCAGGGTAGCCAGGTCAAAATTGAAAAAAATCTGGTTAAGTTCAGAAAAAATCTGGCAAACAAAAATCATACAAATTTTAATAGGAAAGAGGAGGGAGGATATGAATTTTTTATAATTTGTAGAATTCAGATTGTTGACAGATTTTTCGGCCTCTAAAAGGTTGAATTTAAATTTCCAATAAAATTAATACTTACTAAATTTTGCGTTTTTTAAATATCGTTCATTTTAATCAAAAAGATGTTCGAAACTGGCAGAAAGTGAAAAATCTGTCACAGATAATGATTAATCTTTATTCTGGCTGACACATGAAAAATTTTGCATTCCTATATTTATCTGGCAATTTGGCAGCCCTGGTTCCAATCCATAGTTACTCGCGATTTTTTTTTTGTAAAATTTATGTAAACATTATCTATTTTATCTCATGAAACTATCTTGGAAAAGTAAAATTATAAAAAAATATTTTGAGATGAATTTCCTACTATAAAAAAGCATTTAACTTGATTTTTAGCGATTTATGTTTGTTTCTTCATTTTCATTGGGAAACTGTCTTTCCTGACAGCTTATGTTACTGTAATATTTTGGCATAATTTTCGCTTTGCCGAATTCATAACCCGCTTTCCAACTCATGCTCCCGCCTCTCCAGGCGCATAATTATTCGCCACTCTAATTATGCCAAATGTTGTGCCAGCCGTACTGACATTGCTCACTGGCGCCCTCCCCTCTCTGATTAATTACTTCCAACCGTAATCTGACTCACTTTAAATTTAAAGTGCAGTGTTTTTCACTCAACTTCACACGGCTGCTCAGAGCACCACCAAACAGTTCGTCAGCAGCTTGCCTCGCCACTCTGTCCCATGCGAAAAAAATGCAAATTTTGTTGCATGCTCAATCAATTTTCTTTGTTTTTATGAGCCGGCCGGGGTATGTTCTGCATTATGACACCAACTTCCCATTATGCTTGCCGGAAGTGCTCCGCGTGAGTGTGTCAGTGTGTGCGAAATTGTGTCCGGAAATTCTCACCGCAAGCAAACCTCACCGGATTTTAATCCGGAAAAACAACCATTTTCCGGTGTGAAAATCCGATGTTTGCGTAGCTATGATGCAATGAAAGCAATGAAAGGATCCGACGTTGGTTTCAAATTTCCTGTTCTGGGAAGCACCCGGAGAAATTAAAACAACACGGTGATCCCGTGGGATCGCTGAGCAATTTGCAGAACCCCCTTCGAGGGTTATCCTTGTTCTGTACGTTTATCCTTCAGCCACTTTGCCACGTTATGTTTCAAACGGGCCAAACTCCATATGTTGCCACATAACCCAATTTATTGTCAGAATTATGCCCATCAGCCCAATTCCGAGCAGATCAATCATTTCCCAGTCCGGACTTCACAAGCGTGGATTGCTCGCGCCACCACTCGATACGCACTTTATTCCGGACAGACCAGGTCGTTGCCGGCTCGAGCTGTCCAAATAATAACGCAGTTTATACGCAACTTAATTATGCAGTTATTTCCACCGTTTTTCGGGCCTACGACCATTCGATACGCACAATTTCGAACGCATTTTCCTCGTACGAACCTCCTTCTCTACGCAATTGTCGAATTGTGATGCTTTTCACGGTGTTTGGCGGTGGTGTTTCGGGCGGGGTCGAAGTGTCGAACAAACACATGATGCGGGAGTATAAATCGACCATCAATCAAATGGTACTTGAGTTGGGATTCCGGATCGATGCCGCCGCCAACGCATGTGGTCGTCCTCGTTGCTGGTGAGAACAACAGCGGAACTTTGACCTGCTGTCCGTGTACGGTTCATTAGAAGAGGGGAACCTCGGGGAGCGATTGACGCGGCGAATATGAAGTTATTTTTGATGGAAATTAAGGCATATGGTACGGGCTAATTAGTGCCCTTGTAACGATTTGTTGAGTTCAATTGGGTGGAGGGATATTGTCTAGTGAAATCAATTAGAAAAAAATATGAGTTACGTAACTGGTCGCTAAATTGTCTAATAGATTCATTGAATTGACTTTGAGATTTTATTGACGAACTGTAGAATATTAAAAAAATAATTATGAGCTGTCATCTGACCTTATTTATTACACGGAGAAAAATCAGTTAAATTTTTTTGAAAAAGAGTTTATGAAATTCGGAACCACGAACGAAATGTCAGAATTTTGTGGTACATTTTTCAAAAACGTATCAAGGAATTTGAACGCTTTGGCCGTGATTCCAAGTTTTATGTACGCTTGTTCACGGTTTTGTGCAAAGATTTTTCTCCGTGCAATTGGATGATGTACACAGCTAAAAATTTGATGGTAAAATCGCATACAAAAGCATGCACATCACCTTCGTCAAAAATGACACTTAATATTACACGCTGTATTTACAACTTTTGCAAACACAAAAAAAAAAGTTGCAATCGACGGGATTCAAACCCAGCACCAACAGTAAGGACTGGCGCCCTAGCCCACTCGTCTATCAGATCGATGTGAAGCTGAAAGGATAAACGTATATACTGCCCATGTTCGCATAAATGTCCCATATGCAAAAACAGCAAGCTGAGAAAAACGCATTTGAAGTATGTCCCATGCATAAGGCTACGTGTTAAATTTTCGCGAAAAAACTAGATTTCCTTCTGATTTCTAAAACGAAGTACTGGATGTTATAGGCTCTTTTGAAAGAGCACACGATTTTGAACCAAACTGCATCAATAATTCGAAATCGATGAAAATGCATATAGGACATTTATGCGATCAGGGGCAGTATATGCGCTTGAAATTTCGGTCAAATAGGTTTTCCATACTGATGGTCTTTTGAAGAAAAATGTATTGCTATCCAAATCTGTAATGACCTAGATAGGTCATCTTTCACTTTAAACAAAGAATTCATCACCCAAACGGCGGTCGCATGATTGTGATGCATGGCGGCATGAAAGTATATCAGAATCTGCATGAAAACTGTCCTCATGCATTTTCTGCGATATAGGGGTATGACATTTTGCCCGTTACCGACAATTATCGACATTACCGACGGCTTTTTGTTTGTATTCCCAAAAAAACCCCTTAACAGAAAGAGGATTTAACAACCAACTTCTTGGTTATTGATCCGACACGCTACCACCGCGCCATGGACGCTTGATAAAATGTGAGTGAAAGAGTACCAACATATTCTTCTCTTTGGAGTGTTGCTCGGGGACGGGCCAGCATTATATGTGTTGGTGAGAACTGCAGATCGCTGAAATGTTTACACGCGGGCAAAAATGATCTACGGGCGTTACATCGTGCTGCCACCTGGTTTTTTAAGTGCAAGAGTGGAAAAGTGCTGAGTCATCGTCTAAAAATAGACGGCGTCTTATCTCGCCCAGCAAAATGAAGTCGATAAAGTAGTCGGTTTCGATGAGAAAAAGTGGAAAACGTGGTCTAAAAATAGCGACGCCATCCCCCTATGATCTACGGGCTTGCTGCAAAAAATGTTATAAAATGTGACATTTTCTGCAGCAAATCCACTGTTGCAGATTTTGAGATATATTTTTCATTTGGGTGATGAGATATCGAAGCTTGAGTGAAGTCTCTAGTCAAATTGCAAATTCGCAGTAATCTCTGCCTTGGCACAAGCAAAACAGATAATAAAAAAAGAAAGCATTTCACGTATAAAACCATCGCTCTATCGAAGTCAGCGCGCGCGCCAAATTGTTCGTTCTTAAATATTCATTAGTTACAGGGATTTTATTGGTGTAGTTTTTGGTCGTAAAACAAGAATGGCACAAGAAATGGCACACAAAAATCCATCGCCATCGTCGTCGTTACTGGGTTCATCGCGTACAGTCCTCGTTTAGAGTCCCCAAAGTGGAAGGGAGAACAAACCCCGCAAAGACTATCATCAGTTTCGCTAATTTATTATTCTACGACTTTGGAAGCAGCGCTCCTTTTTGTTTCTTTCTGCGGTTGATGAAGCTTGAAATTTCTCCACAAATAGGATCAAGAAGGAGGAGGGGGAGGCATTTAGGGAGAAAGAACTAACCCCAGGGCCACGTGCGTGGCCCCATGAACTCATCAACGGCTGGCTGCTTGTCCGGAGAGTAGCTGGGCATTAAAAGCCTGATTCTATCGCGCTCGCGACGACGACTTCTTGGGTTTTATGACTGACTGCGTGCGATGCTGGGTAATACTAAAAAATGTGTGGCTTTGATCGTCCAGAAGTTACGGATTTGATAGTTGCTTCGGGCAGTCGTGAAATATGAAATATTCTTTGCCATATTGGCCTTTTTCTGTATTTTTAGAATAATTCTGCTCCAAAATCATGCTAGAATGGATATCTAGTCATCAGGGATGAAGAGTTGGATAGCTTTCGAAGCGACTTCAACTCCGATTCCGGCTTCTGGAAATTTAGCGACTCCGACTCCAGCTTATGGAGATTCTGCAACCCTGAAACCTGCTTTCCAACAAGGCTCTTCTATGTCGACTCACACGGAAAAAAGTGTGCAAGGATTCATGAATTTCCATTCATGAATTCGTGAACAATTTGTTTCGTCATTTCGTGATACTTCTCATGATTTCCTGAATTTTATTCATGATATATTTATGAATTTATGGTTTTTTTCATAGCTAAAATACTTTTTGAATATACATGAATTTTTGTTCATGATTTCATGACTTATTTTCATGAAGTCATGAATAAACTTCATGAATTCATTGTGCATGTACCGTGAACCGAGGTGACTTTGATAGGATTTTAATTTGTTTTTTGGAATATTTTCCAACAGGTAAAGGTTTTCCCAAGATTATTATGTTAAAAACATGTACTGGGATAGGCCACACAATGTCCATGCACTATTTTGAAAAAAAATTTTTTTTAATAATGATTAGAAAAAAAGTTTCGTTAAAAATTCCTAGTTTAAATTCCGGGGTGACTTTGATAGTCATAGTTTTTCTTGTTAAAATCATATTTAAGATGTTCAAATTTTATTTGTACGTTAAATGTACTATCACTAAAGTAGCTAATATACTTTTTAAGAAAAAAAAAATCAATGTTTATATTTAGTTAACCAAGTTTATAAGCTTTTTAACAAAATAAATTTAAATTTTAGGTAAAATTGTTAAAAAGTCGGAATTTTGCCCGAATTTTTTTTAAACTCGTTTGGTTTATAAAACTATCGATTTTTATTGCATTTTGCATTTTGAATTCGAAGCACGAATCACAAGTTTTCACATTTTACATGAAATTTGTTCTACTGAAATTGCTTATAAATTCGAAGATTTTTTTAAAATTGTGTTTCAAAAACACATATATTTGTTATTTATAAACTTATTTAACCTTCTCCTAGTGGAAAATTGTCTAATGAATCCAAAAATGCACTCCGTTTACCGATTCAAAATCATGTTCATTGAGAAAATCATGACACTTTGAGATGTTTAAAATAATGACTTTCAACAACATTTTCTTAACTACTTTTTAACTCACTTTTTAAATTTTATGAAAAGTTCTTCTTGAGGTACTTTGAACGCTTCTCTACCACGGTCAGTATGATTCTAAACCATTCCGTACGTATTTTAATTGTACTCTTCATTTTGTGGAAAAATCGCAAACCTATCAAAGTTATCCCGGCTATCAAAGTCACCCCGTTTTACGGTAACACCTTCACGTCGTAAAATTTTATCCGTAACTCGTGAATCATGCTTTTCAGCATTTCATGAGAATTTCCATGTGGTCTTGAGTTAAATGCATTAATTCGTGCAAAATTTGTTTGTATTTAACTGTAAAACTTCGCCGGCGTGCCACCCAAGCTACAATGCTATGAAATCGGCTCGAATCAAAGTTTGATTCTCTTCCAGCCCACTATCGGTCAGCTGACCTTCCCAGCTCCATCGCCTGAAGCGTCTCTCAATTTCACAGCTTTTGACACGCATTTTACGGGTCGCGCAGCCTTACAAAGCTCAAATCGTCATCATACAGCTAATTAAGTTTAGAGAGATGTTTAAATAAAACACTTTTACTACCAGCGGGGACTCCTCTCACTCTCCAGCTCGTCGGCCTAGTAGCTAGATGTGGTTTTATGTTTATGGCGGAGGCCGCCGGTCAAGAGTTGCCGGCTTGTCCTAAGGTGATGATGATGTGATACACATTGATGTTTTATTAGCTACTTGGCGGCAGCGAACCATTTCCAGAAATCACTGCGCTTCTCGCGTTAGTACCGCAGCTTTACGAGGGGCCTGCGATTTTTCGGGTTGCTTGTTTTGTGTGAGGGAGGGGAAAACTCCCAGAGTTTGTTACCTTGAGTGTTTTTATTAATTGTTTCTTAACTCTGGCAAAGTGTCCGAAGTTGCGGTGAACCGCCCGAAGTTTGGCGCCTTTGATATATGGCCGCGCCCGATGTAAACCTGATGATAACCGAGGTTAACGGTGCTGAAAGTTGGGTTGAGCTACGCGGTTTTGGGGGTGTTTCTGGATGGTTGCAGTTTTTCTGCTCTTGGGGGAGGATGCCGATTTTATGAGGCACTTCTTGCAAGATTTATTACACTGTGGGGCCGTGGTTGCAGTCGGGGTTTTATGTGCGCTAATGAATTTCTATAAATAAGTTATAACCGTAATTGCTACAATGAGTGATAATTGACCATTAATTGTATTGTATGTTTCTCTTTTTCTCGTTTCAGGTTAGTGAATCCATTTAGCTAAATTATTCAAGTCGGTCATAAAACAGTAAGTTTAACATTTGAAAACATTGTTTCCTGAAAATGGTTTTAATTCTCTTCTGAAAACAAAACATTCCTAGTGATCTACATCTTGACATGGTAGGCGCCGTTATTGATCAGATGCGTGATTTTTCAAAAATCAAACGCTGGAGATTTTTTTTGTAATATTTTATAAGATTCGAGATGTATTCTACTTATATATGTAGCGATCTACGTTTTGACAAGGTGGGCGCCGTTACTGGTTAAAGTTTAGCTTGGCGGTTAATAGTAATCCTCTAGTCTAAAACTCTTCAAACGTAATGTTACTTTAACCCTCCCTCTAAAGACATCAAAACATTAGCCACACCACTCTTCACTGAAGTAGTGCAAGCAAATCCCCCCTCGAAAAACTCACAAGAGAGTGACATCATTAAGGAAAATGGTTGTCCCTCTCGGAAAACCCCACCCCAACACTTTTTCCGCCAACGTCTCAAGAGTCCTGCCGAAATAAGAGTAATGGTATGTCAAAATATTTTATGACCTTTCTTCAACCCTGGGCCGGTCGGGCTGGGACTGGACTTGGAAAAACGCAGTCACTTTTGACTGCTGGCGGAAAAAGCGAAAGAGGAAAACCCATCAGGACGAAATGAGGACGACGCTGTTGTGTAGTGGCGGAAAGAGATACAAGAAGTGTGAGTAGAGCTCTCTCACTTGGAAAAAAAGATAGTCCGAAGAAAGTGGAGTGTCGAAGGGCAGAGGATAACGCATTTTGTCGGTGTGGAAATGCAAGGCTTTATTAAGAAATTAAAAAAAAAAAGTTAAATTCAACGCATCGTCTCTTCGGTAAACTTTACATAGTAGGTCTGGCCACTTTGACGTTAGAAATGTTTCAATGCATTATAATGGAACGAAGCACAGCACTGTATTGAATGGTTCGTCACACACCACCCAGTTCGTCAAACAGAACCTCCCACCTTACACACTTAAATGCTACGTCATTTGGGGATGACGCTAAAAAATCGAAACTACTATAGAGCAATTCTCTACGAAATCGGTCTTTTTTCTTCAATTTTAATTTTTTATTTTTTAATCCGGCTGAAACTTTTTTGGTGCCTTCGGTATGCCCAAAGAAGCCATTTTGCATCATTAGTTTGTCCATATAATTTTCCATACAAATTTGGCAGCTGTCCATACAAAAATGATGTACGAAAATTCAAAAATTTGTATCTTTCGAAGGAATTTTTTGATCGATTTGGTGTCTTCGGCAAAGTTGTAGGTATGGATACGGACTACACTGGAAAAAAATGGTACACGGTAAAAAAAATTTGGTGATTTTTTTATTTAACGTTTTATCACTAAAACTTGATTTGCAAAAAAACACTATTTTTAATTTTTTTTATTTTTTGATAAAAAAATAAAATGCCAACTTTTCAGAAATTTCCAGGTTGTGCAAAAAATCATTGACCGAGTTATGAATTTTTTAATCAATACTATTTTTTTCAAAAAATCGAAATTTTGGTCGCAAAAATTTTTCAACTTCATTTGTCGATGTAAAATTGAATTTGCAATCAAAAAGTACTTTAGTGAAATTTTGATAAAGTGCACCGTTTTCAAGTTATTGCCATTTTTATGTAACTTTTTTGAAAATAGTCGCAGTTTTTCATTTTTTTAAATTAGTGCACATGTTTGCCCACTTTTGAAAAAAATATTTTTGAAGGCTGAGAAAATTCTCTATATTTTGCTTCATCGGACTTTGTTGATACGTCCTTTAGTTGCTGAGATATTGCAAGGCAAAGGTTTAAAAACAGGAAAATTTATGTTTTCTAAGTCTCACACAAACAGCCCACCATTTTTCAATGTCGATATCTCAGCAACTAATGGTCCGATTTTCAATGTTATTATATGGAACATTTGTAAAATTTTCCGATCTTTTCGAAAACAATATTTTCAAAATTTTTAAACCAAGACTAACATTTTAAAAGGGCGAAATATTGAATGTTTGGCCTTTTTGAAATGTTTGTCTTGATTTGAAAATTTTGAAAATATTGTTTTCGAAAAGATCGGAAAATTTCACAAATGTTTCATATTATAACATTGAAAATCGGACCATTAGTTGCTGAGATATCGACATTGAAAAATGGTGGGCTGTTTGTGTAAGACTTAAAAAACATCAATTTTCCTGTTTTTAAACCTTTGCATTGCAATATCTCAGCAACTAAAGGTCGTATCAACAAAGTCCGATGAAGCAAAATATAGAGAATTTTCTCAGCTTTTCAAAAATATTTTTTTCAAAAGTGGGCAAACATGTGCACTAATTTAAAAAAATGAAAAACTGCGACTATTTTGAAAAAAGTTACATAAAAATGGCTATAACTTGAAAACGGTGCACTTTATCAAAATTTCACTTAAGTACTTTTTGATTGCAAATTCAATTTTACATCGAAAAATGAAGTTGAAAAATTTTTGCGACCAAAATTTCGATTTTTTGAAAAAACTAGTATTGATTAAAAAATTCATAACTCGGTCAATGATTTTTTGCACAACCTGGAAATTTCTGAAAAGTTGGCATTTTATGTCCTCTAAAACATATCAAAAAAAAAAAAAAAAAAAATAAAAATAGTGTTTTTTTTGCAAATCAAGTTTTAGTGATAAAAAGTTAAATAAAAAAATCACCAAATTTTTTTTACCGTGTACCATTTTTTTCCAGTGTAGTCCGTATCCATACCTACAACTTTGCCGAAGACACCAAATCGATCAAAAAATTCCTTCGAAAGATACAAATTTTTGAATTTTCGTACATCATTTTTGTATGGACAGCTGCCAAATTTGTATGGAAAATTATATGGACAAACTAATGATGCAAAATGGCTTCTTTGGGCATACCGAAGGCACCAAAAAAGTTTCAGCGGGATTAAAAAATACAAAAAAAAATCGAATGACCGAAATCCTAGAGAACTGCTCTATATTAAAGATTTTTTCCAACGAAGTTCCCTGTTCATCCCACCGTTCTTACAAAGAAAGTACCGCTCTTCAACGATGCGGTCCTAAGACTTCGCCAGCGACGACCAGGACCCATCATTGTGCGGTGGCCAACTCAACTCAACGCCGGTCTTTCTGCTCCCTGGTGGATCATTAAAACACTGACGCTGCCGGTTGCCCTTTTTCTCCTTTCTGGGCTGAGTGTGTGTGTGTCTGTGCGGGTCGAGCTATTTTATTTTGATGTCAATTCTAGCCAATTTCCTCTTGCCCCCTCAGATCACTCCGGGTTCCGAAAAGAACAGACGTCCGCAGCGTATCACTTAGCACTTTTCCTCTGTACGCTGGCTGGCGGCTGGTCCTTGGGTTGGGGCAAACTTAAATACTAGTAGCTCGAAGAAACACAACTTATGTCGGAGTTGAGAACGCAATGATAGCGAAAAGTTGAGGGGGGCTGATGCTCCGCAAGGATGGGAAATACTTTTACTCTTTCGGGGGTAAGTTTTCCCTCCGGTTGCAGCTGGTACGTTGAGCGGGGACAAACAGGGTGAAACGGGCTCTTTAACATTTGGGTTGACCTTCCAAACTCCCAGGGTAACCATCAACACTAAGCCCACCAAGTTGTGTCGTGGGAGGACGACACGGTTGGTTGAGTGAAACTTCAAAATCCGAAGAGCTTTTTCCCGGTTTGACCCCCTACACATCTCGTCCAGGGTGTTGGTATTGTTTCAGACCAACTTCTAGTAAAGTTACAGGGTGGACGCATGAGTTGAAAAACTGGGAAAGGATGTTGAAAATGCGTAAAATACCGTTACCATTTTGTTACTATTTTTCCCCGTGTTCAGGAGGTCATTGTTACGAAAAACTTTACTTCTGTTGTTATAAAGTTTCTTCTTCCGTATGAATTATTATTTTTTGAGTTCCGTTGTCAAACCACTTAATTTTCCTGACGTGATTTGAGTGCTGAAAAGTTTAACAGCAAGCAAGCACCAGACGGATCTATCTTAAGACTCCCAATCCCTTCAGGCAAATCAGGGATCGGAGCGTATTTAATATGAGAAGAATACATCATGTTTTATAACCTTCAGATGGCCGACTGGTTAGAGTCCCAGACCATCAATCCAAAGTTGTGAGTTCGAATCCCACCTGAATCTGTTTCGTTTTTGTTCATATTCAAAGTTCCAATTCCTGATTGCAAATTTCAAAGCTACCGACCGGGATTTGATCCCTGAACTTTCTGTTTGTGAGGCAGAAGCCGTAACTAACGTCATGATTCGAAATCCGGACACTTAGTAGCATATCATTTTTGTTATAGCTGGCAAAAAATCATGTAATATCAGAATTTTAAAATTAAAATGACAGTGCTTCGAATCCCGGACATTGACAAAAGCTGATTCGAAATCCGGACACTTTTGCTTCGAATTCCGGACACTCGATTTTACTTATGAATCGCACAAATTTGGATTGAAATGTTGGTGAATTGCATTCTTTAGGTCTCAAATAAGCTGTTAACATTAAAACAATCGATAGTTTATATAAAAATTTGCTAGAATTTATGAAAATCGAAACCATAAATTTCTGCTTTGCCTTCCCGGTGTTTCGAACGCCTATGAAATATTTCAAGTGAAATGTTTCGCATTTATGGTAAACTTATAATTTTATTGTATTTAATTGTTTTGGCATTAACTACAGCGTTCAAACAAACTTTAAGTGAAAATTGATGTTGGGATCATCAAATTACACAGTTGTGACATTCATAATGCGAACTTATATCCAAATAATTGATAAAACAAGATGAAGTGTCCGGGTTTCGAAGCGTCCGGGAATTCGAATCATGACGTTATTAAGCCACGGAGCCGGTTAAAGTTTAGCATCTCAGCACTTGTATCGAAAAGTAATACTTTGGATGTTTTGAAGTTTGGACGACAAATAGTATTTAGGCGAGGAAACTTTTCTCTGAAAAAAAGGTTCTTATGGTGTTTTCAAGAATTGCAACAATAAGTTGTATTCAATTCGTTGTCAAACTTATTTTTTACATCACTTGTCTTATTTGTCCAACTTATTAAAACTCGTAGTTTAAATGTAGGACTTATGCTGGAACTATCTTCTTTATGCATATTTTTGCAAACACTGTTATTATTTGTTTTAATAAAAGTAACAGAAATTGATCAATGTTGAACAGATGTTGTCGTATTTTTATAAAATTTTCACATTTTTAAGGATTTACATACATGTAGAAAATCAAAAAAAATCGTCATACAGAAACAACCTTAGACTTTTTTGCCGATTAAAATGTATGTAACCCCTTAACAACAGATTCCCGTCAACTTTTCTTGAAACTTACTTTTTTCAAAAAATCCGTCGTTTTGTTGTTAATCTTGAACGACGAAATGGCCTGCTTTATTTGGCCTAGTTTTTGCAATTCCGTCGTGAAACTACTTACTTTTCCTGTCATTCTTGAACGACGAAATAGCCTACTTTTCTGTACCAAAAATAACAGAATCGAATAGCAACACTTTTCAAAATAAATGCTGAAAAGTTCTACTTTTCAGCACTCAAATGGGTGCTGAAAAGTTGAACTTTTCAACACTTGTTTCGAAAAGTAACACTTTTCAACATTTTTTTGATTCAAACGATTTATTGACAAAAAAAATGAAAATTTTACATAAAATTTCACTGAGTGTGTGTTTTTTGGAATTGCAAAAAATGTTGTATGGAACTCGTTGCAAAACTTGATTTTTTCAGCACTCTTCGTATTTATCCAACTCGGTTCAGCACGAGTCGTATATTTATACATTTTTTGCAATTTCGAAAAACAACCATTGAGTGAAATTTTAAGTCGAATTTTCATGTATTTTATCAATAAATCGTTTAAATCAAAAAAATGTTGAAAAGTGTTACTTTTCGAAACAAGCGCTGAAAAGTTCAACATTTCAGCACCCATTTCAGTGCTGAAAAGTAGAACTTTTTAGCATTTATTTTGAAAAGTGTTGCTATTCCATTCTGTTATTTTTGGTACAGAAAAGTAGACTATTTCGTCGTTTAAGAATGACAGGAAAAGTAAGTAGTTTCACGACGGAATTGCAAAAAGTTTTTTTTAGCACTGAAATAGGTGTTTGAAATGTCAACTTGGCTCGAAAAAGAAATACTTTTTAATATTAAAAACTAAACCCTATTTTTTTCAGCACTTGTCGCATATTTTAACTTTTAAAGTACTATTATATTATTTTTATTCAAAATATAAACAATTTGCAAAATTGGTGTTATTTTTTTAAGCACTTCAAGCACTTTTGCACAAAATTTATGAATATAAAATAGATATTATTTTCATTTTTAGTGACAACCGTTGCACAATTTAAATGAACTGGTTTTATTAAAATATATCTTTTTCCAAAATTCTCTGATTGTTTTAATTAGCAATTTCATTTTTTAGAAATAAAATATGCATAATTTTTTTTTACAACTTTTGAATTTTTCACTAAACGAGTCCTTAAAAAATTATAAATTTAAATATGTAATACACACATTCACACATAGAAATTTACTACGAAATTTGTAAAACTTATATTTTTTGAAACATATTTTACATTAAAAACTATGCGTTTTTACAATCTGGGCAATTGTAATTGTTCTGTTTTTAGAATGTTAAAAATGTTATGGTTTTGAATATTGAAGCAAAATTGAGCGCTAGTTTACCCATCATAGTTTTAAAAAATGAGAGTTAAAAAAACTATATGTTGCGATAATTTTAAAGGTTTATTTTAAGAATTCAAAAGAGTAGAAATTTTATCTTGTGCGCTTTAGTCGTATCTTATAAAAGTCTGAACATTTTCAATAACTACGATTTTTCGGTGTGATATTTTTGATCAGTAAAAGTAAACTAATCAAATCGTCCAAAAATATAACAGTTCTAGATTTAATGTTTTGGATGGTTTTATTTGAAGTAACTAGTTTTATAATGATTTAATTTTTAAATATTCCTCTTGTGTACTGCCGATGAAATCATTGTTGTTCAAAGACGTTAACTTTGATTATTTGAAGCCTTTACTTAAAGATGGAATTCATAAGAATGATTGGTAATGAATTGTCATATTTTTATTGAAGAACCCTAAATAAAATAAATAGAATTGTTAGAATTACTATTCTCAACTATTCTATTACATGACATTTTACGATAAACATTACGAACTATTACTTCAAAAGCAAGATTTGGTAGACACCTTTCAACGCAGATTTTCTCGTCTCAAAATGTCAACTTCTTCCAGTAGCCTAGCCCAGCCTGAACCTCCTTTGACCAGGGTATTCTTTCGAGAGACATCAACCGGCTCCGGCAAAAGTGTTGAAGCAAAAAGCATCTTGGTCTCGGTCGTCTTGGTCCTCCTCCAAGATGGATTCGAAGTAGGTTAAGTGACGTATGCTAGCCTCCTGGCTGCTGGAGAGATGAAACTCTCCTCCACCTTCTAGCAGTTGTCGTGTATATGTTGTGTACGTACACAGGAGCGCAGCACACACAGAGCAAGGGGACCGAAAGAAAACAATTTTCCTCCATTAGTGAAAATAGATGAAATTTGCACACATTAAATGAAGAATGGCAGCAGCAGCGGCACAAGTTTGCTGGGCCAAAGGCAAAACGAACAAAATATATGTGTGTACACAGGAAGCGAATTCCGGAGGAGCAGGGTTGTTGATGTTTGAACGCGGGGGTGGAGAGTTGGAGTTGGAGTTGGACGAAATTGGATTGACGGCAGAATGCGTTCGTTGTTGATGCTGGTGCTTTAAAACTTTTGACACATATAATCCGCTTTGGTGTTGCAGAGCTTTTTTTCCCCGACACCGAGGGGAAGTAGGGAGGGAGTGTTTATGGAATTAGTGCAGTGGTGCCATCTAGTTTGGGGTTGGACTTTCTTTTGATGTGCTGCCCTCACACCCGAGCTTGGTTAGTGGCGTGATGAGTCATTTGCAGATATAGGTAGAGGTACACAAACAGACTGTAATTAAAATATGATTGATAGTGATTTGTTTTGCTGCAGTGCTCAGCAATGAACATTGGGTTTAATGCTGCATTGATTTAATTAAGCGTAAATATTTTTAACTTTTGAAGGCTTTCCAATTTTCTATCCCAAACAGCATAATGTCAATGAGTTCTAGTAACTATTGTTGAACATATTTTCAACTTATCATTGGTTTTAAGAACTGCTTTTTAATTTATGTTCATTTTTATTCAAATAATTTGGTTTAGCATTTTTTTTTCATTTTTTTTAATTGCGGAAGAAGCATTAAAATATAAATTAGCAATTAAAAAAAAAACATAAAAAAGTATGATTTTTTTTTAAATTGATTTTTCTGTTAAAACTTCTATTCTTTATACAAGTAAAATTATTGATTTCTTCTTACAATTTATTTTCAATGCAATTTGATTGACTTTTCTTTGATATTTTTTTCAAGTTGCATCAGAGAATATCTTTATTTGATTGACCAATTGTTTGAAGTGAAGTGGATGACCGTGAAGGTTAAAGCTTCCAGAATAAATAACAATAACAATTTATTGTTCGAAATGTGATTATATTTTCTGTTTTATAGGAAACTTAATAATTTCAAATTTTAAATTTCAATTTTGATAGAAGATAATTGAATATTGCTGAGATTTCTAATTTGCATTGAAAAAAAATGTACAATGATTGTAAACTACTCTGCATAATTTTTTTTTATATTTTTAATGTACCGTTTTTATTTGGCTGTGTAAGCGCCAATGTATATTATTTGTTTAAAAGCAACGATATTAAAGTATTACAACAACTGCTAATAATGTTTCAGAGATGGCGAAAAAGATTCCACTTGGTGCAGGTGGGATTTGAACCCACAACTGATCAACGGTACTGATCCGCGTTACCAATTATGCTACTGCGACCGGTGACAAATTTGTTGTCTATTGGTGTACAGCACAATCGAATGTCGCGTATTGGATTTCAAAGCTTTCCCATACCAATTGTTTCTCTTTCTATCCTTCTCTTCCACACTACCGTCGTTGCTATTGTATCTCAAATTCTCGCTGAGAAGAGTCTATTTATAGAACTAACTTTGTATTCTACCCCTTCGACAGGAGGACATATAGCTTCTCAGCCGGTGGTTAGAATGTGTTAGCAATCGCCGGCTCTCCCGGTGGCCGATTTGTTAGGGTTACCCTAAATTTTCTTTTCTTAATGTACCGTTTTTATTTGGCTGTGTAAGCGCCAATGTATATTATTTGTTTAAAAGCAACGATATTAAAGTATTACAACAACTGCTAATAATGTTTCAGAGATGGCGAAAAAGATTCCACTTGGTGCAGGTGGGATTTGAACCCACAACTGATCAACGGTACTGATCCGCGTTACCAATTATGCTACTGCGACCGGTGACAAATTTGTTGTCTATTGGTGTACAGCACAATCGAATGTCGCGTATTGGATTTCAAAGCTTTCCCATACCAATTGTTTCTCTTTCTATCCTTCTCTTCCACACTACCGTCGTTGCTATTGTATCTCAAATTCTCGCTGAGAAGAGTCTATTTATAGAACTAACTTTGTATTCTACCCCTTCGACAGGAGGACATATAGCTTCTCAGCCGGTGGTTAGAATGTGTTAGCAATCGCCGGCTCTCCCGGTGGCCGATTTGTTAGGGTTACCCTAAATTTTCTTTTCTTAATGTACCGTTTTTATTTGGCTGTGTAAGCGCCAATGTATATTATTTGTTTAAAAGCAACGATATTAAAGTATTACAACAACTGCTAATAATGTTTCAGAGATGGCGAAAAAGATTCCACTTGGTGCAGGTGGGATTTGAACCCACAACTGATCAACGGTACTGATCCGCGTTACCAATTATGCTACTGCGACCGGTGACAAATTTGTTGTCTATTGGTGTACAGCACAATCGAATGTCGCGTATTGGATTTCAAAGCTTTCCCATACCAATTGTTTCTCTTTCTATCCTTCTCTTCCACACTACCGTCGTTGCTATTGTATCTCAAATTCTCGCTGAGAAGAGTCTATTTATAGAACTAACTTTGTATTCTACCCCTTCGACAGGAGGACATATAGCTTCTCAGCCGGTGGTTAGAATGTGTTAGCAATCGCCGGCTCTCCCGGTGGCCGATTTGTTAGGGTTACCCTAAATTTTCTTTTCTTAATGTACCGTTTTTATTTGGCTGTGTAAGCGCCAATGTATATTATTTGTTTAAAAGCAACGATATTAAAGTATTACAACAACTGCTAATAATGTTTCAGAGATGGCGAAAAAGATTCCACTTGGTGCAGGTGGGATTTGAACCCACAACTGATCAACGGTACTGATCCGCGTTACCAATTATGCTACTGCGACCGGTGACAAATTTGTTGTCTATTGGTGTACAGCACAATCGAATGTCGCGTATTGGATTTCAAAGCTTTCCCATACCAATTGTTTCTCTTTCTATCCTTCTCTTCCACACTACCGTCGTTGCTATTGTATCTCAAATTCTCGCTGAGAAGAGTCTATTTATAGAACTAACTTTGTATTCTACCCCTTCGACAGGAGGACATATAGCTTCTCAGCCGGTGGTTAGAATGTGTTAGCAATCGCCGGCTCTCCCGGTGGCCGATTTGTTAGGGTTACCCTAAATTTTCTTTTCTTAATGTACCGTTTTTATTTGGCTGTGTAAGCGCCAATGTATATTATTTGTTTAAAAGCAACGATATTAAAGTATTACAACAACTGCTAATAATGTTTCAGAGATGGCGAAAAAGATTCCACTTGGTGCAGGTGGGATTTGAACCCACAACTGATCAACGGTACTGATCCGCGTTACCAATTATGCTACTGCGACCGGTGACAAATTTGTTGTCTATTGGTGTACAGCACAATCGAATGTCGCGTATTGGATTTCAAAGCTTTCCCATACCAATTGTTTCTCTTTCTATCCTTCTCTTCCACACTACCGTCGTTGCTATTGTATCTCAAATTCTCGCTGAGAAGAGTCTATTTATAGAACTAACTTTGTATTCTACCCCTTCGACAGGAGGACATATAGCTTCTCAGCCGGTGGTTAGAATGTGTTAGCAATCGCCGGCTCTCCCGGTGGCCGATTTGTTAGGGTTACCCTAAATTTTCTTTTCTTAATGTACCGTTTTTATTTGGCTGTGTAAGCGCCAATGTATATTATTTGTTTAAAAGCAACGATATTAAAGTATTACAACAACTGCTAATAATGTTTCAGAGATGGCGAAAAAGATTCCACTTGGTGCAGGTGGGATTTGAACCCACAACTGATCAACGGTACTGATCCGCGTTACCAATTATGCTACTGCGACCGGTGACAAATTTGTTGTCTATTGGTGTACAGCACAATCGAATGTCGCGTATTGGATTTCAAAGCTTTCCCATACCAATTGTTTCTCTTTCTATCCTTCTCTTCCACACTACCGTCGTTGCTATTGTATCTCAAATTCTCGCTGAGAAGAGTCTATTTATAGAACTAACTTTGTATTCTACCCCTTCGACAGGAGGACATATAGCTTCTCAGCCGGTGGTTAGAATGTGTTAGCAATCGCCGGCTCTCCCGGTGGCCGATTTGTTAGGGTTACCCTAAATTTTCTTTTCTTAATGTACCGTTTTTATTTGGCTGTGTAAGCGCCAATGTATATTATTTGTTTAAAAGCAACGATATTAAAGTATTACAACAACTGCTAATAATGTTTCAGAGATGGCGAAAAAGATTCCACTTGGTGCAGGTGGGATTTGAACCCACAACTGATCAACGGTACTGATCCGCGTTACCAATTATGCTACTGCGACCGGTGACAAATTTGTTGTCTATTGGTGTACAGCACAATCGAATGTCGCGTATTGGATTTCAAAGCTTTCCCATACCAATTGTTTCTCTTTCTATCCTTCTCTTCCACACTACCGTCGTTGCTATTGTATCTCAAATTCTCGCTGAGAAGAGTCTATTTATAGAACTAACTTTGTATTCTACCCCTTCGACAGGAGGACATATAGCTTCTCAGCCGGTGGTTAGAATGTGTTAGCAATCGCCGGCTCTCCCGGTGGCCGATTTGTTAGGGTTACCCTAAATTTTCTTTTCTTAATGTACCGTTTTTATTTGGCTGTGTAAGCGCCAATGTATATTATTTGTTTAAAAGCAACGATATTAAAGTATTACAACAACTGCTAATAATGTTTCAGAGATGGCGAAAAAGATTCCACTTGGTGCAGGTGGGATTTGAACCCACAACTGATCAACGGTACTGATCCGCGTTACCAATTATGCTACTGCGACCGGTGACAAATTTGTTGTCTATTGGTGTACAGCACAATCGAATGTCGCGTATTGGATTTCAAAGCTTTCCAAAGTACAAAGCTTTCCAAAATACAAAGTTAGTTCTATAAATAGACTCTTCTCAGCGAGAATTTGAGATACAATAGCAACGACGGTAGTGTGGAAGAGAAGGATAGAAAGAGAAACAATTGGTATGGGAAAGCTTTGAAATCCAATACGCGACATTCGATTGTGCTGTACACCAATAGACAACAAATTTGTCACCGGTCGCAGTAGCATAATTGGTAACGCGGATCAGTACCGTTGATCAGTTGTGGGTTCAAATCCCACCTGCACCAAGTGGAATCTTTTTCGCCATCTCTGAAACATTATTAGCAGTTGTTGTAATACTTTAATATCGTTGCTTTTAAACAAATAATATACATTGGCGCTTACACAGCCAAATAAAAACGGTACATTAAGAAAAGAAAATTTAGGGTAACCCTAACAAATCGGCCACCGGGAGAGCCGGCGATTGCTAACACATTCTAACCACCGGCTGAGAAGCTATATGTCCTCCTGTCGAAGGGGTAGAATACAAAGTTAGTTCTATAAATAGACTCTTCTCAGCGAGAATTTGAGATACAATAGCAACGACGGTAGTGTGGAAGAGAAGGATAGAAAGAGAAACAATTGGTATGGGAAAGCTTTGAAATCCAATACGCGACATTCGATTGTGCTGTACACCAATAGACAACAAATTTGTCACCGGTCGCAGTAGCATAATTGGTAACGCGGATCAGTACCGTTGATCAGTTGTGGGTTCAAATCCCACCTGCACCAAGTGGAATCTTTTTCGCCATCTCTGAAACATTATTAGCAGTTGTTGTAATACTTTAATATCGTTGCTTTTAAACAAATTTATATTTTTAATCAAATAGGGCACTTTATGACTTTTTATAAATTTTGAATTTTGGACCACAGATCCGAAAAATTCATGAAATTTCATAGAAAAAAAATATAAGCGCAAATTCATTGATATTTTTGAAATGTTTGGCAATATCATACCTAAAATAATGCATTTTGCTGTAATTTCAGGCCTAAAATTAAAAAAATAAGTTTTTTGTCCCACTCTTCGAGGAACAAAAACTAGAATTTAAAAATTGTATCATCGCTATCGGAAAAAATAATCATTGTAAAAAATAATAATCGAGAACATTGTATTTTTCTAAATAGTTATCAAATAGAAAAAAATATTACGTTTTTCGTGTATTTTAAATTAATTACAGGCTTTATGATCCTTTTATAAATTTTGATTTTGGTACCAAAGATCGTTAAAAGAACTAACGCGCCAGGCCATTTTTTCAATAAATTCATTGAAAATCACTCGAAAATTGAACTCCCTGAATACACCTCGATTTTGGCCGGGTTTGCATTTTTACGACCGTTTTGGGGTCTAATAAGACCCTGTTCAAAATTGTTACTTTACTAAATGTATTTTAAAAGTTATGATATGAAAAAGTTTTTTTTGTAGACACAAAACGCGCCTAATGCGAAACGCCTGGTTGCCACTTTTTTTCAAATGAGAGTCTGCATGTTTTCTGGAATTGTCTGTATTAACTATATATCATTCGATTTTTTTTTGTATTTTTTAATTCGACTGAAACTTTTTTGGTGCCTTCGGTATGCCCAAAGAATCCATTTTGCATCATTAGTTTGTCCATATAATTTTCCATACAAATTTGGCAGCTGTCTATACAAAAATGATGTATGAAAATTCAAAAATCTGTATCTTTTGAAGGAATTTTTTGATCGATTTGGTGTCTTGGGCAAAGTTGTAGGTATGGATACGGACTACACTGGAAAAAATGATACACGGTAAAAAAATTGGTGATTTTTTATTTAACTTTTTATCACTAAAACTCAATTTGCAAAAAACACTATTTTTATTATTTTTTTTTGATATGTCTTAGAGGACATAAAATGCCAACTTTTCAGAAATTTACAGGTTGTGCAAAAAATCATTGAGCGAGTTATGAACTTTTGAATCAATACTGATTTTTTCAAAAAATCGAAACATTGGTCGCAACAATTTTTCAACTTCATTTTTCGATGTAAAATCAAATTTGCAATCAAACATTCAATATTACGCCCTTTTAAAATGTTAGTTTTGATTTGAATATTTTGAAAATATTGTTTTCGAAAAGATCGGAAAATTTCACAAATGTTTCGTATTTTAACATTGAAAATCGGACCATTAATTGCTGCGATATCGTCATTGAAAAATGGTGGGCTGTTTGGGTGAGACTTAGAAAACATCAATTTTCCAGTTTTTAAACCTTTGCATTGCAATATCTCAGGAACTTAAGGTCGTATCAACAATGTCCGAAGAAGCAAATTATAGAGAATTTTCTCAGCTTTTCAAAAATATTTTTTTCAAAGGTGGGCAATAGCCTGTCCCATTTTGAGGTCATGTCGAGGAATTTCAGGTGCTCACTTCTTAAATGATAGATTATGATGTTAGGAACAATGTTTTCTTAGACAAGAAAAAATAATAAAATACTTTCTCGCACCCCCTAGTCGATTTACTGAAAAAAGTCACTTTTTTGAACAAATTTTCTAAAATCGCTTGGAATCAATACAAAAACTGTTTCGATCAGGTGTGTATTATCTTCAAACGATAGGTTTTTGTCCATAGATTAAGATGCACTATCAATATTGGACCAAAATTTAAGTTTTTGGACTCTCCCATGCGGATTTGTGTCGAAAAAATCGCATTTTTTCGAAACTTTTTTCAGAAATGTTCATTTAATTTAGGGTAGCCTATTTTTCCCAGTGAAACCAATACATGCAGCTTGTAGGAAATTTCATGGCGAACATTTTTTCCTCTGAGAAAATGCAATTTCGACACTCCAGAGCCGAGATATTTGAGTTTTAGTGAGGAAAAAAGTGACAATTTTCAAAATTTCTCAGAATTCTGAAGCAAGGCCTACTAATTACACGATGTAGCAAGCATATGTCTCAATGGTCAGGGTATGCTTTTTTATAGTAATTTTGGCCGCTGAATCCGAATCTGAAATCAAATTTCGTGTAAACAGTGATGTTTTGGAGCTACACCCTTTTGGAATGTTATTTGCGTGTTTAAGAGGCAGTTTTTGTAAATATTGATCGGTTTGTTTTAGAGGTCGTATCAAGGTGCTCCGATTTGGATGAAACTTTCAGCGTTTGTTTGTCTGTACATGAGATGAACTCATGCCAAATATGAGCCTTTTACGACAAAGGGAAGTGGGATAAAACGGGCATTGAAGTTTGAATTTTCTGAGGATTTCAAATATGACAAAAGTGAGACTAAAAAGTGCCGCTATGGATGCCTACAGGACAATAACTAACGTTGTAAAATGTTTGTTATAGAAAAATCGAAAAACTATGAGAAAAACTGTGATTGGCCAAAAAGTTATTACCGTAGGCTTATAGTCCATGAAATTACCTATCTTTTGAACTAAAAGAGTATGGGTGTTGGAGGCTGTTGCAAAAAGATATTGAGGTTTAAAAAAAACCATTTTAACAGTAATTTGCAAAAGCTATGAGAAAAAGTTAAACCAATCCTGGATGCCTATGGCCCATTTTGAAGTGCTTCAAAAGACCTTTCGAATGCATCTAAGAGAGTGGGAATTGATGAAGTTTTACTAAAATGCGAGCAATTTAATTTTAAGATTTTTTATATTTTTTCCCCACTTCCCTTTGTCGTAGAGGGCTCATATTTGGCATGAGTTCATCTCATGTACAGACAAACAAACGCTGAAAGTTTCATCCAAATCGGAGCACCTTGATACGACCTCTAAAACAAACCGATCAATATTTACAAAAACTGCCTCTTAAACACGCAAATAACATTCCAAAAGGGTGTAGCTCCAAAACATCACTGTTTACACGAAATTTGATTTCAGATTCGGATTCAGCGGCCAAAATTACTATAAAAAAGCATACCCTGACCATTGAGACATTGTGACTTTTTTCAGTAAATCGACTAGGGGGTGCGAGAAAGTATTTTATTATTTTTTCTTGTCTAAGAAAACATTGTTCCTAACATCATAATCTATCATTTAAGAAGTGAGCACCTGAAATTCCTCGACATGACCTCAAAATGGGACAGGCTAGTGGGCAAACATGTGCATTAATTAAAAAAAAAAATTGAAAAACTTTGACTATTTTCAAAAAAGTCACCTTAAAATGGATTTAACTTGAAAACGGTGCACTTTATCAAAATTTCAGTTCAGTACTTTTTGATTGCAAATTTGATTTTACATCGAAAAATAAAGTTGAAAAATTTTTGCAACCAAAATTGAAAAAAATCAGTATTGATTAAAAAATTCATAACTCGGTCAATGATTTTTGGCACAACCTGGAAATTTCTGAAAAGTTGGTATTTTATGTCCTCTAAAACATATAAAAAAATAAAAAAATTAAAAATAGTTTTTTTTTTGCAAATCAAGTTTTTGTGATAAAAAGTTAAATAAAAAAAATCACCAATTTTTTTTACGGTGTACCATTTTTTTCCAGTGTAGTCCAAATCCATACCTACAACTTTGCCGAAGACACCAAATCGATCAAAAAATTTCTTCAAAAGCTATAGATTTTTGATTTTTCATACATCATTTTTGTATGGACAGCTGCCAAATTTGTATGGAAAATTATATGGACAAACTAATGATGCAAAATGGATTCTTTGGGCATACCAAAGGCACCAAAAAAGTTTCAGCCGGATTAAAAAATACAAAAATTAAAATTGAAGAAAAAAGACCGATTTCGTAGAAATTGCTCAGGTCCTTTTCGGTGCTGGAACCTAGTTTGGACCGAGTCCACCAGACCACCAGAAGGTGGATTAAGAATAGTTTTTTTAAGAGGACTTATAAACAAAATTATTATTTTTTGCTTTTTTGATGATTTTGAATATATGAAATATTAATTTTGTTTTTTGGACTTAAAAAAAAACTTTGGATTTACATTTTATTTAATTTGGCGAAAAAACTAAAAAAAAACTAAGTTACCAGATCTTGTTTACTGATTCTACTACTGTTAAAAACTTGTTTTTTAAAAAAGTATTTTAAATACATGATGTCAAAAATTGTTAAAAGCTTTAATTTTATAAATCTCAAGCTAAACATTGTTACAGTCGACTCTTTGGTTGTCAATATCCAAGGGACCGTCGAGGAAGAGAATCATCAGTTTACAGAACGATGCAAAATCAAGACTCGATTGAAAATATTTTTTTCTTGATACCCAGCTATGGGAGAGAATCATGGCAACGTCCATCAAACAAAAACAAACTAATGTCAAACACCCTTCAAAGCTTCGTTTTGCCAAGAAAAATGTCTGCAAGCCATGAGAATGTGAAAAATATCGAGGAATGAAGACAATTGAAGTATGCTGATTGAAGGGACTGAAGAATTCATCGATAGATGGAGCAATATTGATATCGAGAAGATCGACAGCCAGAGAGTCGACTGTATTCAAAGTTTCCAGATGTTGGTTTAATTATTTTTTTCAAAGTTTTTCTGAGTTAAAAAAACAGTTATTTTTTGATAGTTTTGACACAAGGTTCAAATTAATTTTAATTTTACGATTCTTAACCAGTAATTTTGATAAAAATATGAACATATGATTGCATGGTTTCTTTTAGATTTTCTATTATTAATAAAAGCATTTTCATGTTCAACTGATCATTTCCACGTCTATTCCAACATTACCGCGCCAAACTTCCAACAATCCAAACTGTTCCATTTCCCCCCCGAAACTCAACTCATAATCCACCTTCTCGTCATAATGGATATCATTTCTCTTAGTAGGTCATTCTTAAATTACTATCATTCCATACTCTAGCCTATCCCCACCCCGACTCTCCCCCCTCAAAATCCCACCCAAATGCCCAAAATGCACATCTTATTACATCCACCAACCAAACTCTTCACCTCAACCCCCCACCTCTTTCCTAGTGGAAACCTGTTCTAACTTTTGCCCTTTTTCCACCGGCGACGGGCGCCACCGCCACATGCCGAAAAACTTGTCAGCAGGTTTTCCTCCTCTACACACACACACCTACACACAGCTCAAAAGAGACGAAAACTCTTTCTTTTTTTCGGGAAAAGCGACGCAAGTCGCCGAAGCAAAAACGGAAATGACATTATCACCGCGAAGCTCAAACTCCTTCGAAAAGGACGTCACGAGACGGCGTCGCGATGCGCGCCCCTTTGTATTGGTGAGAGGGAAAATCCTTGTGGAAATACCTGGTGCGAGGGTGGAAGGAAAAACAGTGAGAAATTAACTCTCTGAGAGACTGTTCGCGCGAGAGCAAACGAAAACACGAATTAAGCGAGAGAGAAAATGAGTGCACCGCTGCGCGGTGAGTGACTGGTGAGCGAGCGAAGAAGGAGAGAGCGCGAGAGTATGTCAGTGTATGAATGGACGGTTTCGCCGCGTTTCGAACGGCGACGACGTCGATTCCAGTTCAGTGAGTAAGAAGCTTTCGTCGTGAACGGACCTTTTTTGCTCGGGTTTTTTTTCGTTGCGTTCGTTCTCGGGATTGGTTTGAGAGTTTTCGTGTTTCGGAGAGCGCGCGTAGCGACGAGGAAAAACGCTCGTGTGTGACACTATCAGGACGAGTTTTTCGTGGATGATATTTTGGATTTTTTGTTTGCTCCGGGAAAAATCGCGCGATTGATAGTTTTAATTCGCGCGAATCATCATCGGGCGAGCGCCGATCAAGTGTGTGTGCGTAAGGGTATTGTCGATTTGGTGTTATTGTTTGTTTTGTGCGGCCGAACAAAAACAAGAAAGTGATTGGCGCGGAAAATGTGCAATTGATACACTATTGTGATGATGACCAAGTCGGCGCTTGTGTGTGTTTTTTTTCGGGTGGAAAATCGCGGTGTCGATTTTTCCGTAGTTTTTCCTCTGCCACTACGGACTTTATCGTCGACGTCGTCGAGGTCCTTGACAGGAGTCGTCGAACACGTGTGGGTGTGTGTGTGTTGGGGGGTTTGTGATGGTGGCGACCGAGAGTGAATATAGTTTCTGCTTTTTTTTTTTCGTTTCGTTGGCTATAATAGTGTGGTTGTGCACCGTTTGGTGTGCCGCGTTTATTTTGGAGGAGTTTTTCCACGTGAAACACGTGTGTGTCTGTCCCGAGGGGGGTGGTGGATTGGAGGTGGAACGGTGTAGTGCCAGGATATGCTTATGTTTTATTTTTTATTTTCCGAAACCTGCTGTCTGGGTGGCGACGGCAGTAACCTTAACATTAAAGTAAATAGACATTCTCGTAAAATATATTTTTCGGTGCTGCGCTGGTTTCAGCTTTTTTTTCGGGGCAAGCATTTTTTCGAGGTGCCTTCACGGCTAGCCCAAACAAAGTAGCGCTGCTCTACCTGTCTTCGTGGTGGGTTTTCACTAGAGTGATGATAGAGAATGCTCGACTTTAGTGTGCAGAAAAATTTCTGCATAATTATTGCCTCCAGAAAATCCCCAACCTGCCTCGGCGTGTAAGTGTGCAGTTGCAGTAATAAAACCTGAAAATAATACATATTAAAGTTTATTTATCTTCCGTTCATTTATTTCGCTTTTTTCCGGTCCAACCAGGCAACAGGACGAGCGAGGAAAAGAGACAGAATAATTTTTATCTGCTTTTACTTTAATTTATATTTTTGCATAAATTTCAAGTAAGAACAAACACCGCTAGCAGAAAAAAGGAAGAAAGCCCAGCTTAATGAAATTTAAATTAAAAATTAATGAATTTTATTACCCCTTTTGCACATTAACCAGCTCTGTCCGGCAAAAGGTGTGGGACTTTTTTTTTCTCGCAAATAATAATTGATATCGAAAAAAGAAGTGATAAAAACGCATGTGATAAGTAAATTTCCGAAAGAGAAATGACGTTAGAAGAAATGTGTGTGTGTGTGTGTGCACATTGCATGTTGCGTGACTTGTTGCACATGCACCACACTCACTGCAAAACGGCAATCTGCAAAACTGCAAGTTGAGTGTGTGTGTGGTGAAGTCGTTGTTAGTTTTGATCGAAATTATGGGTGGAAGTTATGGGGCAGTTGCATAGTTGGAATAGTGTGAGCGTCTGTCCTTAATTGAGCGGTTAAGACACTTTGTTGACTTGTGAATGGGATTTGAGTTGCGAGATTTCGAGATTATTTTTTAAATGTGACGATTTTCTCTGCGTTTGATGTAGAAAAATGACCTGAATATATTTTTTTAAATTTAGTTTGGAATATTTTTTTCTTGTCTAAAAAAAATGTTTCAAAGCATTCAAAAACCATGCTGTTAATTTTGAATACTTGACATTGGATTGAGGATCAAACCTCTAAAAATTTTGAACTTTTGGCTGTGATGAAACAGATTAAATATTTGGAAAAAATAAAAATTCAATCTAGAGCACGTAGTTATTTCAAAGTTTTTTTTCATTTTAACTTTTTTTCATTAAAATCTCTGAAATTTTCTGTTAAATTCATTTGTGATTTCACCAATGCAATTTGAGAGCAATTTTTTTTAAGCCGGTCAAAGTAAAAAAAAAAATAGAAAAAAACTAAAAATCCAAAAATAAACTAAAATGTCTAAAATAAAGAGAAGAATAATAAAATACAAGATAAATACAAACATATAAAAAACAAATATAATCAAAGAAATACAGAAAAAAGAGTTGTTTGTTGGAAATCAAAAATCATTCTAAATCATCTCCTTAACATGGAAAAATCGAATCCAAAAATTTTTGGCATCACAAACGCATAAATTTTTGGCCTGTTTTGAGCTCTTTTAAAACGTTTCAACTACAAAAAATGTTATACAAAGCCAACAATAAATTTTTGAAGTGGTTTAATTAGTTGTGAAATTACAAATAAATTACTAAAAATAAGATTTTTAGTATTTTTAGTATTTTTTTTTTTCTAATAATCCACGAACGATTTATAACTATCAAAATGCGAAATTTTAAATTCAATATTGACTTGAGGAACTTGGAACTCATAATAAATGTAGAAAACAGCGGCAATTAAAATTTAACTAATTATTTCTTTGTATCAAGAACATTTTTCATCAATCTTGGGCAGAATCCATATTATAAGGTTCTTTCTCTTTTCAACAATTTGAACTGTTATTTAAGCAATTTCAACTGTTTTTATTCCAAAATGTTGTCCAATTGCCTTTTCTTAATTGATTCATTTTGGTTTTTGTTTGGTTTTATATGCATTTTGGTTTTTGTTTGGTTTTATAATCTGATTCTTTATACTTAAAAAAAAAGGTTTTGGATTACAGAATTTTCAATCGGGATTTTCTAAAATGTTAAAAAAATGAATTTTTTAAACTGTAATTTTTTATATTAGGATAAAAAACAATTTTTATTATTTTTCTATTTAGTCAAAAAACCGCAAACTTCATCGCATTTTTCAATGTTGACTCCTCACAGTCTTCATTTATGCCAAGGGTCGAAACACCGGCCACGAAAATGTCCCAAGAATGCACCTCATTAAAATATTCATTCTTCAAATTAAGTTTTAAAAAACAATTTTTACTATTTTTCCATTCAATCGAAAACCGCAAACTTCATCGCATTTTCAAAATGTTGATTCCTCACAGTCCTCGCGCATACCAAGGGTCAAAACACCGGCCACGAGAATGTCCCAAGAATGCCCGCCATGAAAATACCTTAAGGGCTAAGAGAACCAGCTGGGAGTTTTTTCAGTAAAATTGAAATATCTCGAAAACGATACATTTTCTCAACAAACCGACCCGACATTTTGTAGCCAACATTCTTACGCACCTTCTGGTTAAATATGAGCTTGATTGGTTAAGTCTAGCCTGAGTGGTTATCTTTTTAGTAAAAGGTACTAAAACACGTTGAAAAATGCCTTATTTTCCTCCCAACTTTTTTAAGAAATGAAAGCCTTTTTGGAAAATCTAAGCTCGACAGTTTGTAGTCGAGACAATTACCTGCAATTTGATATATATAAAGCCATACTTTAGTTGTAAAATAATTGAGTGGTTATCTTTTTCCCAAAAAATATCTGAAACGTAAACAAATTCGCGCAGATTTCTACTCTCTCATTTTGTCTCGAGAGCGCGTGCTGACAGTTCGTTTGCAGTGGTGCCAGAATATTTTCTTTATATTTTTCAAAGACTTTTTAAATCATTATATTTTTTTTATGAATTAAGACATTTCAGGTAGGTTTTTTTCTGAAGCTACAGTTAGTTGGTGGTTGATCTACGGTCTATTGAGAAGTTCTAGGACATCTACCAACTCTATGGAGTTCAGCGATGAAGGTCAACCTGATCAATGGTTGCTTATATAAATAACGGTGAAGTTGGAACATCTTCAGGTAGCTTCAGTAAGTTACACTGAGTAGATCTATGGTCTGTTGAGAAGTTCTAGGATATCTACCAACTCTATGGAGTTCAGAGATGAAGGTCAACCTGATCAATGGCTGCTCATATCAATAACTGTGAAGTTGGAACATCTTCAGGTAGCTTCAGTGAGTTACACTGAGTAGATCTATGATCTGTTGAGAAGTTCTAGGACATCTACCAACTCTATGGAGTTCAGCGATGAAGGTCAACCTGATCAATGGTTGCTTATATCAATAACTGTGAAGTTGGAACATCTTCAGGTAGCTTCAGTGAGTTACACTGAGTAGATCTATGGTCTGTTGAGAAGTTCTAGGATATCTACCAACTCTATGGAGTTCAGAGATGAAGGTCAACCTGATCAATGGCTGCTCATATCAATAACTGTGAAGTTGGAACATCTTCAAGTAGCTTCAGTGAGTTACACTGAGTAGATCTATGGTCTGTTGAGAAGTTCTAGGACAACTACCAACTCTATGGAGTTCAGCGATGAAGGTCAACCTGATCAATGGTTGCTTATATCAATAACTGTGAAGTTGGAACATCTTCAGGTAGCTTCAGTGAGTTACACTGAGTAGATCTATGATCTGTTGAGAAGTTCTAGGACATCTACCAACTCTATGGAGTTCAGCGATGAAGGTCAACCTGATCAATGGTTGCTTATATCAATAACTGTGAAGTTGGAACACCTTCAGGTAGCTTCAGTGAGTTACACTGAGTAGATCTATGGTCTGTTGAGAAGTTCTAGGATATCTACCAACTCTATGGAGTTCAGAGATGAAGGTCAACCTGATCAATGGCTGCTTATATCAATAACTGTGAAGTTGGAACATCTTCAAGTAGATTCAGTGAGTTACACTGAGTAGATCTATGGTCTGTTGAGAAGTTCTAGGACATCTACCAACTCTATGGAGTTCAGAGATGAAGGTCAACCTGATCAATGGCTGCTTATATCAATAACTGTGAAGTTGGAACATCTTCAGGTAGCTTCAGTGAGTTACACTGAGTAGATCTATGATCTGTTGAGAAGTTCTAGGACATCTACCAACTCTATGGAGTTCAGCGATGAAGGTCAACCTGATCAATGGTTGCTTATATCAATAACTGTGAAGTTGGAACATCTTCAGGTAGCTTCAGTGAGTTACACTGAGTAGATCTATGGTCTGTTGAGAAGTTCTAGGACATCTACCAACTCTATGGAGTTCAGCGATGAAGGTCAACCTGATCAATGGTTGCTTATATCAATAACTGTGAAGTTGGAACATCTTCAGGTAGCTTCAGTGAGTTACACTGAGTAGATCTATGATCTGTTGAGAAGTTCTAGGACATCTACCAACTCTATGGAGTTCAGCGATGAAGGTCAACCTGATCAATGGTTGCTTATATCAATAACTGTGAAGTTGGAACATCTTCAGGTAGCTTCAGTGAGTTACACTGAGTAGATCTATGGTCTGTTGAGAAGTTCTAGGATATCTACCAACTCTATGGAGTTCAGAGATGAAGGTCAACCTGATCAATGGTTGCTTATATCAATAACTGTGAAGTTGGAACATCTTCAAGTAGCTTCAGTGAGTTACACTGAGTAGATCTATGGTCTGTTGAGAAGTTCTAGGACATCTACCAACTCTATGGAGTTCAGCGATGAAGGTCAACCTGATCAATGGTTGCTTATATCAATAACTGTGAAGTTGGAACATCTTCAGGTAGCTTCAGTGAGTTACACTGAGTAGATCTATGATCTGTTGAGAAGTTCTAGGACATCTACCAACTCTATGGATTTCAGCGATGAAGGTCAACCTGATCAATGGTTGCTTATATCAATAACTGTGAAGTTGGAACATCTTCAGGTAGCTTCAGTGAGTTACACTGAGTAGATCTATGGTCTGTTGAGAAGTTCTAGGATATCTACCAACTCTATGGAGTTCAGAGATGAAGGTCAACCTGATCAATGGTTGCTTATATCAATAACTGTGAAGTTGGAACATCTTCAGGTAGCTTCAGTGAGTTACACTGAGTAGATCTATGGTCTGTTGAGAAGTTCTAGGACATCTACCAACTCTATGGAGTTCAGAGATGAAGGTCAACCTGATCAATGGCTGCTTATATCAATAACTGTGAAGTTGGAACATCTTCAGGTAGCTTCAGTGAGTTACACTGAGTAGATCTATGATCTGTTGAGAAGTTCTAGGACATCTACCAACTCTATGGAGTTCAGAGATGAAGGTCAACCTGATCAATGGCTGCTTATATCAATAACTGTGAAGTTGTAACATCTTCAGGTAGCTTCAGTGAGTTACACTGAGTAGATCTATGGTCTGTTGAGAAGTTCTAGGATATCTACCAACTCTATGGAGTTCAGAGATGAAGGTCAACCTGATCAATGGCTGCTTATATCAATAACTGTGAAGTTGGAACATCTTCAGGTAGCTTCAGTGAGTTACACTGAGTAGATCTATGATCTGTTGAGAAGTTCTAGGACATCTACCAACTCTATGGAGTTCAGAGATGAAGGTCAACCTGATCAATGGTTGCTTATATCAATAACTGTGAAGTTGGAACATCTTCAGGTAGCTTCAGTGAGTTACACTGAGTAGATCTATGATCTGTTGAGAAGTTCTAGGACATCTACCAACTCTATGGAGTTCAGCGATGAAGGTCAACCTGATCAATGGTTGCTTATATCAATAACTGTGAAGTTGGAACATCTTCAGGTAGCTTCAGTGAGTTACACTGAGTAGATCTATGGTCTGTTGAGAAGTTCTAGGACATCTACCAACTCTATGGAGTTCAGCGATGAAGGTCAACCTGATCAATGGTTGCTTATATCAATAACTGTGAAGTTGGAACATCTTCAGGTAGCTTCAGTGAGTTACACTGAGTAGATCTATGATCTGTTGAGAAGTTCTAGGACATCTACCAACTCTATGGAGTTCAGCGATGAAGGTCAACCTGATCAATGGTTGCTTATATCAATAACTGTGAAGTTGGAACGTCTTCAGGTAGCTTCAGTGAGTTACACTGAGTAGATCTATGATCTGTTGAGAAGTTCTAGGACATCTACCAACTCTATGGAGTTCAGCGATGAAGGTCAACCTGATCAATGGTTGCTTATATCAACAACTGTGAAGTTGGAACATCTTCAGGTAGCTTCAGTGAGTTACACTGAGTAGATCTATGATCTGTTGAGAAGTTCTAGGACATCTACCAACTCTATGGAGTTCAGAGATGAAGGTCAACCTGATCAATGGCTGCTTATATCAATGACTATGAAGTTGGAACACCTTCAGGTAGCTTTAGTGAGTTACACTGGGTAGATCTATGGTCTGTTGAATAGCTCTAGGACATCTACCAACACTACGGAGTTCAGAGATGCAGGTCAACCTGATTAATGGCTGCTTGTATCAATGACTATGATGTTGGAACATCTTCAGGTAGCTTCAGTGAGTTACACTGGGTAGATCTATGATATGTTAAGAAATAATAGGACACTTTGGAGTTCAGAGATGAAGGTCAACCTGATCAATGGCTGCTTATATCAATAACTATAAAGGTAGAATATATCCAGGTAGCTTCAGTGAGATTCACTGGGTAGATCTATGGTCTGTTGAGATGTTCTAGGACATCTATCAACTCTATGGAGTTCAGAGATGGAGGTCAACCTGATCAATGGCTGCTTATATCAATAACTATAAAGGTAGATTATCTCCAGGTAGCTTCAGTTAGTTACACTGGGTAGATCTATGGTCTGTTGAATAGCTCTAGGACATATACCAACTCAATGGAGTTCTGAGATGACATTCTTTACAAAATCGACCGACATTATAAAATTTTGATTTTCATATTTTTGTATTTTGTAAATATACGAAAATTTGTATCTAGAGAAAAAAAATCTGATCAAATTGGTGTCTTTAGCAATGTTGTAGGTTATTATGAGGAAACTCAGAGAAATTATATAGCACCTTTAGAAAATCAGCATCTTTGAATAAACTTTTTTCCACTTCTACAGATGCCTCTTTTATTCATTTTTCTTTTTTTATTAATATAAATAAAAAAAGAAAAATATAAAAAAATGCGGTTTTTAGAAATTTGTTTTGTGAAAAATAATTATTTTGTATTATTTTAAGAGTTTAAATATTATTTCTAAACTCTCTTTATCATAACTTACAACTTTGCTCAAGACAAATGACCAAGAAGGTTAAAATTACCTCAAATAAACTAACAATAACGACATCCTTTCCACGACATCCTTTCCAAGATACGGATTTTTGAATATATACAAACAATTTTTGAACGGACAGATGTCAAAATTGATGCAAAATACTTTCGCTTTTTTGCATAAGGAAGCCACCTATACATTTTTAGCCATTATTTAGATTTTTTCGATATTTCTCTTTTTTTCGAGAAATCTGAAATAACTCAGGAGGCACTGTTGATTCCCAAAATCGACGGGTAGGCGTGAAGTTTCAATGTTAAAGTTTCTCGTATATCATGAGTTGTACTAAATTTGCATGTTCTTGCAAAAATAAATAACGATAAAATAGGGTTTTATTTATTATTATTATCTCTAATCATTTTTGGTGGGAAAAAGATAGTTTATTTCCAAACTATGTAGAATGATAATTGGGGAAATTTTTGTATGTTTGGATGGTTAAATACACAAAATGAACTCCGTCTAAATTATTGCAAAAGTTCTGATAGAAACATGCTTGGTCACTTTCCATGAGCTATTTATTATCAGATATTGATTAAAATACCATTTACGGAAAAAATAAATATTTTTTTTAAATTACATGCCAAAATTTCAACATTTCAGTGAAACAACCATTGTAAATGGCATTTTACACCCGAACAGTGGATATGCAATCATTAGTCTTCCAAAAATGTATGATTTGACGAAACAACATAATTGTTAAAATAAAAGCTTTTTGTGGTTTTGTACATTGAAAATTTAACAAAATTCCAAAGATGTTTTAATTAATCCATGCATGCCAACAATGATTCTAAACGCAGGAGAATGTATTTAACTTTTCAAGAAATAATGCTTTTTTCCCCCGTTTCAAATTTAAGTATATTCAAAAATCTAGAAATTGCTTTTTTTGCTTATATATTGAAGAAATTGAAAGAATCAATAAATTTAAATAATTTAATGAAATTTAAGAAATTTGAAATTTCCAGGAATTTACGAAATTTGAGATAATTAAATATATCATAAAATACAAATAATTCATAAAACTCAATAAAATTCATGAAATTTAAAAACTAACTTAAAAAATTCAAGAAAATATGAGCAATAAAAAAGGTAATTCAAGCGTACATTATAAAGTGGTTTTATTTGTGTTTTTTTTTTGTTCGAAAAATTCTTATAATTGAAAAATTAAAATGATACATTTCAAAACAAATTTAGATATCCAAGAAATTCAGGAAATTTCAACATAAAGTAATTAAATAAAATGAATAAAAAAAATAGATTTTCAATGAAATCCAAAAAAATTAGGAAGCTACAAAGTAAAATTTGAAAAATGCAAGAAACAAAAAAAATAAATAATAATAAATAAGTTTGAAGAAATCAAGAAATTAAAAAATATGTATAAAATTCTTAAAACTCAAGAATTTATAGAAAATTGAAATTTTAGATAAAAATAAGAAATTTAAATAACTCAACAAATTTAAAATAAATGCAAAATTCTACAAATAAAAAAAAATGCATAATCATGCGTAATTTTTCCTGTAAAATCTATGTTGACGACATCTCTCAAATCAATACCGATGTCTTTGTTCTCTCATTACTAAACTAACTGAGGCATCGATACAACGATGTAAATTTTGATATCTTTTGTATCGAAATCCAGAAAATTGTAAACGATTTTGTTCAAAAAATGTCATCGATTTTGAAAATTGCAAATGTTTTTGAACATGGATGTAACGATTTTTAAAGATTTTGTGTGATCAAACAATGTTTCCGTTAAGTTTTGAATATTTTTTTCTAAATATTTTTGTGAAATTTTGTTTTCGATATTAAAAAGAAGAATATTTTTCTTCCAAAATGTCTGAGGGGGCACAATGTATGGGAATCGAATAATTGTGAGGGGGCAAAAAGTACCAAGAGTCGGCGCACCTGCTCAGTTATTTCTTCACTTAGAAAAAATGTTTTGTAGAATTGCTTCAACAACTTTTTTGTTGAATATAATCAACAAAAATTTTGCGTTGAAACAAACCTAGATATTCTCAAGTCCACAAAAATCCTTCAGTGTTTTGAAACAAATGCTTTGACGTTTCGCGTTAATTCATCAAAAATGATGATTTTCGAATCAACAAAATGTTTCCTTACATAGATCTAGGATTTTTTTCTCAAAATTTATTTTCCCTAAAAGAGCACTCAGCTAGACAAATCTAAACGTAGAAATATGTACCCTCCCTGCAAAGGCTTATGAATTGATCTCGGTTGAAAGGTTCTCCAAATCCCTGAATTGCAAATGTAACATCCTTGAACAAAACTTTTTCTAATAAAAACACTAACCGAATTGAATTGAAAATGTTGCCTTATTTTTCTGCGTGTTTGATAAGTTGTTCGAAATATATCTTTGATCTCTAATCCAGCCCACAATAATAAAAAAATTAAAAATATTTTTATACCTCAGTGAGTAACTATATAAAATAAATCAAATTCTTCAGACTATTTGGGAAACATGTTGCAATAATTTTAATAAATATTTTCAAACCAAAACTGTGGAGGCCATCATGATAAAAATCTAGTTCTTGAACAATGGTTGATTTTTTTCAGTATTTACGTATTTTTGTAACAATTTATAGTATTTGAATAGCGCGATAAAAAATGAGTTCTAGAACAATGTTTTGTAAAAAGTTATAGTACTTGAATATTTACAAAAGTCTTCAGTTTTTTTTCAGTAATACGTATCTAATACTTGATGAAACATTTTGCAACTAAACATTGTGGGGATCGTCACGATAAAAATCTAATTCTAGATCAGTATTTTATTTTTGTTGTATCTTATGTATTTTTGTAGTATTTGATTGTTTTAAAAAATATACTTCGATGCCTCTGTGTTCTCTTATGCTTACAAGATTGGAAAACCTGCAAGCTTAGTACAAGTGAGCACAGAGGTATCGACATATTGAAACATTTTGCAATCAAAAACTTTGGCGGTCATTGCTATAAAAAACAAGTTCTCGAACAATGTACGATTTTCACTGTATTTACGTATTTTTGTAAAATTTTGCCGGGGCCGTGGTGTAGGGGCAAGCGTGGTTGCCTCTCACTCAGTCAGCCTGGGTTCGATCCCAGAAGGTCCCGGTGGCATTTTTCGAGACAAGATTTGTCTGATCACGCCTTCCATCGATTGGGGAAGTAAATGTTGGCCCCGGTCTAACCAGGAGGTTAGGTCGTTAGCTCAATCCAGGTGTAGGAGTCGTCTCCCTGGGTCCTGTCTCGGTGGAGTCGCTGGTAGGCAGTTGGACTTACAATCCAAAGGTCTTCAGTTGGGATTCCGGGGTGGATGAAGATAAGGTGTAAAAAGAGGTTTGCAATTGCCTCAACAATCAAGCCTTCGGACACCTAGTTTCGAGTAGGAATCTCGCAATCGAGAACGCCAAGGCAATGCTGTAGAGCGAACAATTTATTTATTTTTGTAAAACTTTGTAGGAGGTACTTGAATCCAAAACTTTTCTAACATTTGATGAAACATTTTTCATCCAAAAACTTTAGGGGTCATTGCTATTAAAATCAGGTTCTCGAGCAATGTATGTTTTTACTGTATTTACTTAATTTTGTACAATTTGGTAGTACTTGAATACAAAACTCTTCAGATTATTTTAGAAATATATTTCAAACACATTCGATCTGAAATCCGTTTTCGTCCATAACCAGGGGGCTCTGGAATAATGAGATTTTGGTGTGGGGAATTGAAAAAAATATTTGAAGAAACAAGCTCGAATCAAAACTGTAGAAATCATCGCGATAAAAATTGAGTTCTAGAACAATCTTTTGTAGTAAGTTATAGTACTTGAAAACAAAACTCTCCAGTTTTTACAGAAATATGTATCTAATACTCGATGAAACATTTTGCAACTGACTTTAAAATTTCAGCGATGACCTATAGATGTTATGGTACCAGTTCTAGGACATCTATCAACTCTATGGAGTTCAGCGATGAAGGTCAACCTGATCAATGGTTGCTTATATCAATAACTGTGAAATTTGTTTTGTGAAAAATAATTATTTTGTATTATTTTAAGAGTTTAAATATTATTTCTAAACTCTCTTTATCATAACTTACAACTTTGCTCAAGACAAATGACCAAGAAGGTTAAAATTACCTCAAATAAACTAACAATAACGACATCCTTTCCACGACATCCTTTCCAAGATACGGATTTTTGAATATATACAAACAATTTTTGAACGGACAGATGTCAAAATTGATGCAAAATACTTTCGCTTTTTTGCATAAGGAAGCCACCTATACATTTTTAGCCATTATTTAGATTTTTTCGATATTTCTCTTTTTTTCGAGAAATCTGAAATAACTCAGGAGGCACTGTTGATTCCCAAAATCGACGGGTAGGCGTGAAGTTTCAATGTTAAAGTTTCTCGTATATCATGAGTTGTACTAAATTTGCATGTTCTTGCAAAAATAAATAACGATAAAATAGGGTTTTATTTATTATTATTATCTCTAATCATTTTTGGTGGGAAAAAGATAGTTTATTTCCAAACTATGTAGAATGATAATTGGGGAAATTTTTGTATGTTTGGATGGTTAAATACACAAAATGAACTCCGTCTAAATTATTGCAAAAGTTCTGATAGAAACATGCTTGGTCACTTTCCATGAGCTATTTATTATCAGATATTGATTAAAATACCATTTACGGAAAAAATAAATATTTTTTTTAAATTACATGCCAAAATTTCAACATTTCAGTGAAACAACCATTGTAAATGGCATTTTACACCCGAACAGTGGATATGCAATCATTAGTCTTCCAAAAATGTATGATTTGACGAAACAACATAATTGTTAAAATAAAAGCTTTTTGTGGTTTTGTACATTGAAAATTTAACAAAATTCCAAAGATGTTTTAATTAATCCATGCATGCCAACAATGATTCTAAACGCAGGAGAATGTATTTAACTTTTCAAGAAATAATGCTTTTTTCCCCCGTTTCAAATTTAAGTATATTCAAAAATCTAGAAATTGCTTTTTTTGCTTATATATTGAAGAAATTGAAAGAATCAATAAATTTAAATAATTTAATGAAATATAAGAAATTTGAAATTTCCAGGAATTTACGAAATTTGAGATAATTAAATATATCATAAAATACAAATAATTCATAAAACTCAATAAAATTCATGAAATTTAAAAACTAACTTAAAAAATTCAAGAAAATATGAGCAATAAAAAAGGTAATTCAAGCGTACATTATAAAGTGGTTTTATTTGTGTTTTTTTTTTGTTCGAAAAATTCTTATAATTGAAAAATTAAAATGATACATTTCAAAACAAATTTAGATATCCAAGAAATTCAGGAAATTTCAACATAAAGTAATTAAATAAAATGAATAAAAAAAATAGATTTTCAATGAAATCCAAAAAAATTAGGAAGCTACAAAGTAAAATTTGAAAAATGCAAGAAACAAAAAAAATAAATAATAATAAATAAGTTTGAAGAAATCAAGAAATTAAAAAATATGTATAAAATTCTTAAAACTCAAGAATTTATAGAAAATTGAAATTTTAGATAAAAATAAGAAATTTAAATAACTCAACAAATTTAAAATAAATGCAAAATTCTACAAATAAAAAAAAATGCATAATCATGCGTAATTTTTCCTGTAAAATCTATGTTGACGACATCTCTCAAATCAATACCGATGTCTTTGTTCTCTCATTACTAAACTAACTGAGGCATCGATACAACGATGTAAATTTTGATATCTTTTGTATCGAAATCCAGAAAATTGTAAACGATTTTGTTCAAAAAATGTCATCGATTTTGAAAATTGCAAATGTTTTTGAACATGGATGTAACGATTTTTAAAGATTTTGTGTGATCAAACAATGTTTCCGTTAAGTTTTGAATATTTTTTTCTAAATATTTTTGTGAAATTTTGTTTTCGATATTAAAAAGAAGAATATTTTTCTTCCAAAATGTCTGAGGGGGCACAATGTATGGGAATCGAATAATTGTGAGGGGGCAAAAAGTACCAAGAGTCGGCGCACCTGCTCAGTTATTTCTTCACTTAGAAAAAATGTTTTGTAGAATTGCTTCAACAACTTTTTTGTTGAATATAATCAACAAAAATTTTGCGTTGAAACAAACCTAGATATTCTCAAGTCCACAAAAATCCTTCAGTGTTTTGAAACAAATGCTTTGACGTTTCGCGTTAATTCATCAAAAATGATGATTTTCGAATCAACAAAATGTTTCCTTACATAGATCTAGGATTTTTTTCTCAAAATTTATTTTCCCTAAAAGAGCACTCAGCTAGACAAATCTAAACGTAGAAATATGTACCCTCCCTGCAAAGGCTTATGAATTGATCTCGGTTGAAAGGTTCTCCAAATCCCTGAATTGCAAATGTAACATCCTTGAACAAAACTTTTTCTAATAAAAACACTAACCGAATTGAATTGAAAATGTTGCCTTATTTTTCTGCGTGTTTGATAAGTTGTTCGAAATATATCTTTGATCTCTAATCCAGCCCACAATAATAAAAAAATTAAAAATATTTTTATACCTCAGTGAGTAACTATATAAAATAAATCAAATTCTTCAGACTATTTGGGAAACATGTTGCAATAATTTTAATAAATATTTTCAAACCAAAACTGTGGAGGCCATCATGATAAAAATCTAGTTCTTGAACAATGGTTGATTTTTTTCAGTATTTACGTATTTTTGTAACAATTTATAGTATTTGAATAGCGCGATAAAAAATGAGTTCTAGAACAATGTTTTGTAAAAAGTTATAGTACTTGAATATTTACAAAAGTCTTCAGTTTTTTTTTCAGTAATACGTATCTAATACTTGATGAAACATTTTGCAACTAAACATTGTGGGGATCGTCACGATAAAAATCTAATTCTAGATCAGTATTTTATTTTTGTTGTATCTTATGTATTTTTGTAGTATTTGATTGTTTTAAAAAATATACTTCGATGCCTCTGTGTTCTCTTATGCTTACAAGATTGGAAAACCTGCAAGCTTAGTACAAGTGAGCACAGAGGTATCGACATATTGAAACATTTTGCAATCAAAAACTTTGGCGGTCATTGCTATAAAAAACAAGTTCTCGAACAATGTACGATTTTCACTGTATTTACGTATTTTTGTAAAATTTTGCCGGGGCCGTGGTGTAGGGGCAAGCGTGGTTGCCTCTCACTCAGTCAGCCTGGGTTCGATCCCAGAAGGTCCCGGTGGCATTTTTCGAGACAAGATTTGTCTGATCACGCCTTCCATCGATTGGGGAAGTAAATGTTGGCCCCGGTCTAACCAGGAGGTTAGGTCGTTAGCTCAATCCAGGTGTAGGAGTCGTCTCCCTGGGTCCTGTCTCGGTGGAGTCGCTGGTAGGCAGTTGGACTTACAATCCAAAGGTCTTCAGTTGGGATTCCGGGGTGGATGAAGATAAGGTGTAAAAAGAGGTTTGCAATTGCCTCAACAATCAAGCCTTCGGACACCTAGTTTCGAGTAGGAATCTCGCAATCGAGAACGCCAAGGCAATGCTGTAGAGCGAACAATTTATTTATTTTTGTAAAACTTTGTAGGAGGTACTTGAATCCAAAACTTTTCTAACATTTGATGAAACATTTTTCATCCAAAAACTTTAGGGGTCATTGCTATTAAAATCAGGTTCTCGAGCAATGTATGTTTTTACTGTATTTACTTAATTTTGTACAATTTGGTAGTACTTGAATACAAAACTCTTCAGATTATTTTAGAAATATATTTCAAACACATTCGATCTGAAATCCGTTTTCGTCCATAACCAGGGGGCTCTGGAATAATGAGATTTTGGTGTGGGGAATTGAAAAAAATATTTGAAGAAACAAGCTCGAATCAAAACTGTAGAAATCATCGCGATAAAAATTGAGTTCTAGAACAATCTTTTGTAGTAAGTTATAGTACTTGAAAACAAAACTCTCCAGTTTTTACAGAAATATGTATCTAATACTCGATGAAACATTTTGCAACTGACTTTAAAATTTCAGCGATGACCTATAGATGTTATGGTACCAGTTCTAGGACATCTATCAACTCTATGGAGTTCAGCGATGAAGGTCAACCTGATCAATGGTTGCTTATATCAATAACTGTGAAATTTGTTTTGTGAAAAATAATTATTTTGTATTATTTTAAGAGTTTAAATATTATTTCTAAACTCTCTTTATCATAACTTACAACTTTGCTCAAGACAAATGACCAAGAAGGTTAAAATTACCTCAAATAAACTAACAATAACGACATCCTTTCCACGACATCCTTTCCAAGATACGGATTTTTGAATATATACAAACAATTTTTGAACGGACAGATGTCAAAATTGATGCAAAATACTTTCGCTTTTTTGCATAAGGAAGCCACCTATACATTTTTAGCCATTATTTAGATTTTTTCGATATTTCTCTTTTTTTCGAGAAATCTGAAATAACTCAGGAGGCACTGTTGATTCCCAAAATCGACGGGTAGGCGTGAAGTTTCAATGTTAAAGTTTCTCGTATATCATGAGTTGTACTAAATTTGCATGTTCTTGCAAAAATAAATAACGATAAAATAGGGTTTTATTTATTATTATTATCTCTAATCATTTTTGGTGGGAAAAAGATAGTTTATTTCCAAACTATGTAGAATGATAATTGGGGAAATTTTTGTATGTTTGGATGGTTAAATACACAAAATGAACTCCGTCTAAATTATTGCAAAAGTTCTGATAGAAACATGCTTGGTCACTTTCCATGAGCTATTTATTATCAGATATTGATTAAAATACCATTTACGGAAAAAATAAATATTTTTTTTAAATTACATGCCAAAATTTCAACATTTCAGTGAAACAACCATTGTAAATGGCATTTTACACCCGAACAGTGGATATGCAATCATTAGTCTTCCAAAAATGTATGATTTGACGAAACAACATAATTGTTAAAATAAAAGCTTTTTGTGGTTTTGTACATTGAAAATTTAACAAAATTCCAAAGATGTTTTAATTAATCCATGCATGCCAACAATGATTCTAAACGCAGGAGAATGTATTTAACTTTTCAAGAAATAATGCTTTTTTCCCCCGTTTCAAATTTAAGTATATTCAAAAATCTAGAAATTGCTTTTTTTGCTTATATATTGAAGAAATTGAAAGAATCAATAAATTTAAATAATTTAATGAAATATAAGAAATTTGAAATTTCCAGGAATTTACGAAATTTGAGATAATTAAATATATCATAAAATACAAATAATTCATAAAACTCAATAAAATTCATGAAATTTAAAAACTAACTTAAAAAATTCAAGAAAATATGAGCAATAAAAAAGGTAATTCAAGCGTACATTATAAAGTGGTTTTATTTGTGTTTTTTTTTTGTTCGAAAAATTCTTATAATTGAAAAATTAAAATGATACATTTCAAAACAAATTTAGATATCCAAGAAATTCAGGAAATTTCAACATAAAGTAATTAAATAAAATGAATAAAAAAAATAGATTTTCAATGAAATCCAAAAAAATTAGGAAGCTACAAAGTAAAATTTGAAAAATGCAAGAAACAAAAAAAATAAATAATAATAAATAAGTTTGAAGAAATCAAGAAATTAAAAAATATGTATAAAATTCTTAAAACTCAAGAATTTATAGAAAATTGAAATTTTAGATAAAAATAAGAAATTTAAATAACTCAACAAATTTAAAATAAATGCAAAATTCTACAAATAAAAAAAAATGCATAATCATGCGTAATTTTTCCTGTAAAATCTATGTTGACGACATCTCTCAAATCAATACCGATGTCTTTGTTCTCTCATTACTAAACTAACTGAGGCATCGATACAACGATGTAAATTTTGATATCTTTTGTATCGAAATCCAGAAAATTGTAAACGATTTTGTTCAAAAAATGTCATCGATTTTGAAAATTGCAAATGTTTTTGAACATGGATGTAACGATTTTTAAAGATTTTGTGTGATCAAACAATGTTTCCGTTAAGTTTTGAATATTTTTTTCTAAATATTTTTGTGAAATTTTGTTTTCGATATTAAAAAGAAGAATATTTTTCTTCCAAAATGTCTGAGGGGGCACAATGTATGGGAATCGAATAATTGTGAGGGGGCAAAAAGTACCAAGAGTCGGCGCACCTGCTCAGTTATTTCTTCACTTAGAAAAAATGTTTTGTAGAATTGCTTCAACAACTTTTTTGTTGAATATAATCAACAAAAATTTTGCGTTGAAACAAACCTAGATATTCTCAAGTCCACAAAAATCCTTCAGTGTTTTGAAACAAATGCTTTGACGTTTCGCGTTAATTCATCAAAAATGATGATTTTCGAATCAACAAAATGTTTCCTTACATAGATCTAGGATTTTTTTCTCAAAATTTATTTTCCCTAAAAGAGCACTCAGCTAGACAAATCTAAACGTAGAAATATGTACCCTCCCTGCAAAGGCTTATGAATTGATCTCGGTTGAAAGGTTCTCCAAATCCCTGAATTGCAAATGTAACATCCTTGAACAAAACTTTTTCTAATAAAAACACTAACCGAATTGAATTGAAAATGTTGCCTTATTTTTCTGCGTGTTTGATAAGTTGTTCGAAATATATCTTTGATCTCTAATCCAGCCCACAATAATAAAAAAATTAAAAATATTTTTATACCTCAGTGAGTAACTATATAAAATAAATCAAATTCTTCAGACTATTTGGGAAACATGTTGCAATAATTTTAATAAATATTTTCAAACCAAAACTGTGGAGGCCATCATGATAAAAATCTAGTTCTTGAACAATGGTTGATTTTTTTCAGTATTTACGTATTTTTGTAACAATTTATAGTATTTGAATAGCGCGATAAAAAATGAGTTCTAGAACAATGTTTTGTAAAAAGTTATAGTACTTGAATATTTACAAAAGTCTTCAGTTTTTTTTTCAGTAATACGTATCTAATACTTGATGAAACATTTTGCAACTAAACATTGTGGGGATCGTCACGATAAAAATCTAATTCTAGATCAGTATTTTATTTTTGTTGTATCTTATGTATTTTTGTAGTATTTGATTGTTTTAAAAAATATACTTCGATGCCTCTGTGTTCTCTTATGCTTACAAGATTGGAAAACCTGCAAGCTTAGTACAAGTGAGCACAGAGGTATCGACATATTGAAACATTTTGCAATCAAAAACTTTGGCGGTCATTGCTATAAAAAACAAGTTCTCGAACAATGTACGATTTTCACTGTATTTACGTATTTTTGTAAAATTTTGCCGGGGCCGTGGTGTAGGGGCAAGCGTGGTTGCCTCTCACTCAGTCAGCCTGGGTTCGATCCCAGAAGGTCCCGGTGGCATTTTTCGAGACAAGATTTGTCTGATCACGCCTTCCATCGATTGGGGAAGTAAATGTTGGCCCCGGTCTAACCAGGAGGTTAGGTCGTTAGCTCAATCCAGGTGTAGGAGTCGTCTCCCTGGGTCCTGTCTCGGTGGAGTCGCTGGTAGGCAGTTGGACTTACAATCCAAAGGTCTTCAGTTGGGATTCCGGGGTGGATGAAGATAAGGTGTAAAAAGAGGTTTGCAATTGCCTCAACAATCAAGCCTTCGGACACCTAGTTTCGAGTAGGAATCTCGCAATCGAGAACGCCAAGGCAATGCTGTAGAGCGAACAATTTATTTATTTTTGTAAAACTTTGTAGGAGGTACTTGAATCCAAAACTTTTCTAACATTTGATGAAACATATTTCATCCAAAAACTTTAGGGGTCATTGCTATTAAAATCAGGTTCTCGAGCAATGTATGTTTTTACTGTATTTACTTAATTTTGTACAATTTGGTAGTACTTGAATACAAAACTCTTCAGATTATTTTAGAAATATATTTCAAACACATTCGATCTGAAATCCGTTTTCGTCCATAACCAGGGGGCTCTGGAATAATGAGATTTTGGTGTGGGGAATTGAAAAAAATATTTGAAGAAACATGCTCGAATCAAAACTGTGGAAATCATCGCGATAAAAATTGAGTTCTAGAACAATCTTTTGTAGTAAGTTATAGTACTTGAAAACAAAACTCTCCAGTTTTTACAGAAATATGTATCTAATACTCGATGAAACATTTTGCAACTGACTTTAAAATTTCAGCGATGACCTATAGATGTTATGGTACCAAAAGATGCGTCTTTTAATTACAAAAAATTTTGGTACCCTAACATGTATAAGTCATCGCTGAAATTTTAAAGTTATCACAGTTTTAGTGAAAAAAGTCAATTTTTTCCCGTTTTGGTCATTTTCCCATTTTTGCGCGTGGCGCGTCGAAAAACCCAGATTTTATTTTCAAAAAATCGTATCTCAGAGTATCAAAAACATAACTTCACCATTTTTTGTTATGTTATGTGAAATTTTCCGAGGAATCCGATAAAAATATTTTCAGACATAGGCTCTTTGGTCCCGAGACCTTCAAAACAGCATTTTATGTTTTCATTCAAACTTTTCAAATGTTAAGCTAGATTTTTGAAACTTCTTAATATTTTTCCCAAAAAGCCAAACTAATCACCTTTCTTTTGCGTCTACGACAGCTAAAATCGGATGAAATGGCGCGGAGATATGATTTTTTTTTTTGAAAGAAAGTGGTTTTTGCGAAAATCGACGAAAATTGCCATTTTTCGAACCACCCTAACACAGCGTATGTCACCCTAATGGCCAAACAAAAAAATACGGGTCTAATTATTTCGGCCAAGGATCCCCCAGAAAAAAAATTGATAAACTTTTTTTTCGAATCATGCTGTTTTCGTGGGGAATTGCTGAATTCTAGTACAATTATGGAATTTTACTGTATTTTACGTATTTTTGTAATATTTTATAGTACTTTAAAACAAAACTCTTCAAATGGCTTTTGAAATATGTTTCCAACACTCGATGAAACATTTTGCAACCCAAAACTGTGGGGTTCATGTCGATAAAGTTCGAGTTCTAGATACATTTTTGATGTTCAACTGGTTTTTACGTATTTTTGTTATATTTTGTTGTACTTGATTACAACACTCTTAATATTATTTTAGGTGTATGTATCATACACTTGAGAAAACATTTTGCAACTAGAAATTGTGGGGGTAGTCACGATAGCAGTTGAATTCTAGAACAATGTTTGAATTTTACTGTATTTTACGTTTTTTTGTAATATTTTATAGTACTTTAAAACAAAACTCTTCAGATTGCTTTTGGCATATGTTTCCAACACTTGATGAAACAATATTCAACCAAAAACATTGGGGTCATTGCTATCAAAATCAGATTCTCGAACAATGTACGTTTTTTACTGTATTTACGTATTTTGTGAAATTGTGTAGTACTTGAGTACAAAACTCTTCAGATTATTTAAGAAATATGTATCTAATACTTGATGAAACATTTTGCAACTACAAACTGTGGGGAGTCACGATTACAGTTGAATTGTAGATCAATGTTTGAATTTTGCTGTATTTTACGAATTTTTGTAATATTTTGTAGTATTTGAATACAAAACTCTTCAAATTGCTTTTGAAATATGTTTCCAATGCTTGATGAAACAATATGCAACCAAAAACTTCGGGGGTCATTGCTATAAAAATCAAGTTCTCGAACAATGTACGATTTTTTGAAGTATTTACATATTTTTGTAATATTTTATAGTACTGGAATACAAAAATGTTCACAATGTTCTTGAAATAATTATTGAAAATTTTTACATCAGAAGTAATATGGAATCAACGGCATAATTATTGGTATCACGTTCATGCGGCACAAAAGTATGCCTATCGTCCGCTGGCAGCACGGTGCACACGGCGAGAGAGAATAGAGAGAGAAAGCAACGCGCGGGGAGAGCGAAATGTGGCAAGCGCAAAACGACAAAAATCGGAGCTCGGTCTTTCTCTTAGCCCTTAAGGTGGCTCACAGGAAGAAGCACTTCTGCCTCCCACATACATGCTCGCGCCAAGGGAATGCCAAGACCGGCAGCCGCAAAAATGTCTGCTAAATTTGAATTCGAATCTTGAAATTCTTATCAAAAAGTCTGCACACTCTGTCTGGGCTGTTTGGCTGACTTTTCGTAAAATCAGAGCAGGAAGGCACTTTGAGTTTAACGTAGTGTTTTATTTGAATGTGTTGTTACAAATCATGTTATTTTACACGTTATTTTCTGTTACTTCTTCGTATTTATTTCTGAAGAGGCGTTTTCCAGTAAAATTACCCTCATAATCTTATTTTCACGTAATCTTCCGTCTTCCAAAAAAACATGTCATTTTACATAACATTTTCTGCAATCTACATCTTTGATATTGTTGTGTACATTGTTTATCATGTAATTTTACATGACATTCGCTACATTTTTTTTTAGTTTGACGTCCAAATTGTGCTTCCAAGGTAAAGTTACACTTCCCAGCGTGTAACCTCCCCCGAAATCGTTTACAACTGCACCGTTGAAGATTTCCACGAAGATGCAACACAAAAAAAAGTGCACTGCAATCCTAGCCCCTTAAATCCCACGTCATTCTACTTTCCCAACATACCGGTGGGGGTGGAGGTGAAGTCCCCGTGATTGAATTCCTGCAGCACCCGTTAGAGGGCGCGCGCACATACAGTGACATTCACATGTAAACGAGGGAGAGAGTGACAAAGTGAAGCATGCGGGATTTTACTGATTTTACGATTTTTCGTGGGGCGGGGAAGGTTTAGGGGGAAAAAAGAAGACGGAATCGAAATTGTCAATTTTATGCAAATCGAATCCGTGAATGTGCGCGGGGCCCTCTTCAATCATTTTGCTCGGTGTGGGTGCGTCACAAACACAGCGAAAGTTGGGGCATTGCTTTAAGTCGGTCTGTAGAGCTGCTACAAAGCTGATTTGATTTTGTCTTTTCATGTAAATTTAGGCTAATTTCACTGTAATTTGGTTCGATCGATGTCCGGGGATCGTAATTCAAGCAGAACTTGTCACAACTCAAGGACAAAGTGCCGGGCCGGGTTTAAGGGATGGACCAATGACCATTTGAGTGCCACTTTTTTTTTGTTAAGGGGACAGACCCCACGAGGAAGAAAACGATTCAAAGTGTCACGATGAGCGACGGGCCAGGATTGAAACAAAGAGAAGCAAACAAAAAAAAATCGGAGGAAAAACTGGAGAAAAACTTCAAAGTGACATCCGATAACACTTGCGAGCTGTGCTTTAGTTTAGTTTAGTGTGCACGTGTGTGTATGTGTGAACGACGTCAAGACAAGTCAAAGTTGCAGTTTCTCTGTATTTGTGCGCCCGTCAGTGCGAGGATAAAGCAGTGTATTTCTCTCTCTCTGTTGAAAAGGATTAATTTTTCAAGACCGGACCACCGTCGGGGAAGCGGGGAAAATCCTTCAGCTGTTGTGTTTCCGTTTTTCCCCAAAAGTGGCCTTTCACGGCGGCGTTAGCAGCTGTCTTCCTCGTGAAGCATTGCTGTGTATGTGTGCTCCGTCCTGTATGTGTGAACAAAAGTTTTGCCCCAAAACTATGGCGAGAAGTCCTTCGGAAAAGAAGAGAGAAAACAGACCAAAGTCGAAATAACTTTTCCCCGAGTCGAAATTACTTTTTCTGCAAGTTCTAATTGCTAAATGTCAAAAAGCTTATCAGCACCACAAGCCGACCGGCCGCTCGGGAAGTTTAATTTGACTCTCTCGTCGGGGGTTCGGTGTTTTGACGCAGGGTCGGTAATGGGGGCAGCTGTTCTGGGGCCCCTTAATCTGCCGTCGGTTTTTTTGGGAATTTATTTTCTTGGTGGATTGACAGTTTCTAAAGCTTAATTGGCTGCGCAAATGCATCAATGTGTGAAAATTTAATTGCTGCTCAAATTTTGACATCTTGTTGGGAAATGTGAGTTCTCAATTTGGTTAGTTTTTGTGGAAATTAAGAATTTTCCGAATTTTCTTATTTTCATTTTTTACTTCTTGTGGAACTCCAACGGGCCTCAACAGTTTTATTGATGCTTTGCACACTTTATTTATTTGTTGAAAACATGATTTCGTTTCCTATTTAAATAAAAAAAAATTAACAAAAAATCTGATCATTTGAAAATCAATCATTTTAAATTCCTCGTTCACCCTTTTTTGGACTCGTTTGAGACATGTTTTCTTTTTGAAAATATATTTATTGGTTAAATTCTAGGAAAATATAATAGAAAAATAATTGTTTCTAGACTTCCGACGGTTTATTTAAAATTTTGAGAATGCTCTTTTCGCTCAAAATCGGAATGATTAACTCAATAATACTTTTAATGTATTTTGCTTTGCTTGTAGAGGGTGACGAGCGGGAATTCCCGGGAAATCGACCATTTTTGGACCTCTCGTTTCCCGGGAAATTTGGTCGAGAGTCCCGGGAAATTGTATACTTATAAATATCTAAGCAAAACTTGATAAAATAATTAGAAAAACATTCGAAAAATTTGAAATGGTTTAATACATTGGATGTTAACTTGTCGAATGTTCCAATTACTAAAATTGAGAGAAGCCCAAAAAATGTAAACCCGAAAATTTATCTTAAAGCATACTTAGCAGTTACATCATTATAAAGCCTTTTTTATTATTATTTGTAATAGAAAAAAAACCCTTTTCTAAAAGTTCTATTTCCATATCCTCTCTCGAGCATAGCAATTTCTTTTTTGATGTCAATAAGTCATGTGATGTTTCGCATCAAAAGACCTTAGAATATATTTTGGAAGAGAAATCTCTGGCAATTTGTAAAGATGGCCCTTTGTTAAGGTCCGCCAATTGTGAACATTCGGGTTTTCCTGATAAATGTAAATATTTCTTCAATGAATATTTTCAGTTGACCTTAAAAAAGAAAAAAATCAATTTCAATTGTTGTTTTGAGTTGTTATGTAACATTTTGCGAAAATCCCGATACTGGGAAATAATATATTTGCTTTTTTTTTACTTCACAAAAATCTAATAACAAATTCATGCAACAAGCTTGCGCAAATTTTGAAAAATCACTCTGTGCGAATTAAGACTCGTAAACATTTTAAACTACAATTGAGTCCCAAAAAGCTCAAAAAACGATCTTGTATTTGCAGATTAGAAAAAATCTAAAGGTTGAAATAGTTCCTTGAAATAATGAGACTACTTAAATAAACGTTTCTTTTAATAAGTATGAATGAATTGTAACTGAATTCATTGTAAAGAAACAAATTTATGACCTTTCCCTTTTAAATTGTTAGCACTATTGGCACACTAAAAAAACTCCCGGGTCCCGGGAATTCCCGGGAAATGGCCAAATTCAACTCTCGATTCCCGGGAAATTCAAAATCTCGAGAATCGTCACCCTCTATTTGCTTGTAATTTGCAGTAATTTTAATGCATAGTAAAACATGAGAAAAAGAAATTTCAAAACAGATTTAATTTATGTTTTCCAAACTGTTTAAAACAAAATATTAAAACAAAAGGTTTATTTTAAATTTTGTAAGAAATGAAAAACTAAAAAATTTAAACTTTTATTTATATGGATATTTTTTCTTTGAATAACCAATAAAATTGTTATAAAATTAAAACAATAAAAATTTAATAGATACAATCACATCAATAACACGTTTCATTGAAAAAAAAAAAAAACAAACTTCAGATTGAATTTCAATTAAGTTTTCCGTAGCAAAAAGAAGTTTAAATTGTTTGATTAAAAATTTAAAACACTTGTGAACAAAGCCAACAGTTTATTTAACAGAGGCTTGCAGTTGTTATTTTTATCCATTTGAAATTGTCAATTACATTTTTTCTACAGCTTCTTTCTGTTAAGTGAAAACAAATAGATTGCATATTATGTTGAACTTAAAAAAATGATAATAGGTAGATTTTGGAATGTATTTCCAATAGTATCATTGAATAATAGTGAATTTTGAGAGTTTTTGAAAATTTAAATGGTCAATTCAAAACAAAATCTGCCAATGAAAAAAAAAAAAACAAATTGTGAAAGATTCCAAAATTTAAATTTAATTTTTTGTTGTTTATGGAAAAACATATATTTTGAAAATCAATTAAACATTATTTACCTTATTTAATGTATAGAAACTTAAATTCATTGACTTTAAAAATAATCCCCAGTGATCTAACTTAAATAAAAACACGACACGATGACACCCTGGGCTCAGCAATGTCATATTTATTTTTATTTTTATTGCGATATCCTGCAGCCAACCGAGCCTAACGAGTGTAACTCGAGCGTTCACTTCTACCATCTTACAGCTCAAACAGTCTGCCCAGCAGAAATCCCATTCCGAGAGTTCAAGAAATGCACCAGCAGAAAGAATTCCACCCGAGAGTTTCATTTACAAGTTTCAGGAAGAAGAAAAATGCATAATGAGGAAGGACCTGGCAGAGCAGGCAAAAAGGAAGGAAGTTTGGGATTTCTTCCTCTCGCCAAGGATCTTTTCCGTCAAGTTTTTGTGTTGCACTTTTTCACCCTCTCTCTCTCTCTTTAGAACTTTTGTGACAATTATAGTGCTCAACGCCCGAGTTTTATTGCCGGGTTTGAAACATTTTTAATGCCTCATTTGCTGAACGACGAAACGACCGGCTTATGACCTGCGAACCGGGGGTTGTAATTCTTGGGATATTCTTTGTCGCGCAGTTGTTCGACCCGGGTTGGACTCATTTGACTTTTCACACTTTGCGAGAATGCGACACCTGGCAAGTGGTGTGGTCATTTCAAGTTGAAAAAGCGGATTTTTCTTAATGTGAGATTTGATTTTGTTGTTCAGCGATGCGTCACTAGTTTGACATTTCGGTGCTGTAACCCATCCATCATTTTCCACTTGCTACTCCCTCGCTGTCACTATTTTGAGGCACGTGCCAAAGAAATACCTCCCACCAACCACCCCACCAGTGACACTGACTTTCTTCAGAGCTCTCCGGTACTGACCCCGGATGGGGTTTTCTCACAAATCTAAGTTTACAACACTCAGTACTCGTACCATCACCACCACCACCGTCATACTCTTACACAGTGACTTTCGACTGTCACTGGGATATGGCAGCAGAATAAGCTGCCGCACTGTGTTTGTTCTAGAATTGTTTTGAGCCCCCCGCCAATCTCCACACCCTTCTTGCCGTTGCCAACCCCGGGCAAGGCCAAGTTTTGGTAAACATTTCCAACTGTGCTGCTGCACAAGCTACATATCTACCTACAAGCTAGCTGAGGTGTGTTCTGGTACCTTTTGCTGCTGGTTCACCACCCAAACCAAGCTTCTGCTAGCACTGCAATGTCATTGGTACCACCACCAACTCTTGCCCCCTCTCTGGCCGACCACCACCACCCTGATTCATGATGGTTTGGTCCACGTGTCATGTGCCGCGGCTTCGGCTAATGTCTTCTTGGTGTGGTGGCGGCCACCGCCGCGGCTTGGATGGTCACAGGGTGGCTGATTAAAGATTTTTTTTTGAGAGAATTTATCAATCTTAAAATTAATAAAAATGTAATACTAATTCGTTTTAAAAATTTTAAGTCTTGGGTTATTTATGACCCAAAAATTATTATTTCCAAAAATTTCCCCATCAATATCCAAACAAACTATTTTTAAACATCATGCCTTAAAGAGCTAATTGATGAATACTTTGCATAATTCAATCGACTGGAAAGGACATCGCAATGACTAAATCATTTATTTTTTTTACAATTTGTCTTTATCTTTATAAATAAGGTAAAACAGAATAAATTGTATTAAGTTGCAAGTTGAATCAAATGTAAAAAAAAGTTGACTTATAAATTTCTATACATTATGTATTTTAAAAGTTTGTTATGAAATAGTGTATCAAATGCGACATTTCATTATTTCATGACTATTTTTTGAAAATTTTCTACAATTTTTCTCAATGCATTGAGGATTATTGCAGTTTTTATTTTGTTTTTTTTTTGCTTTAAATTTTCTATCTTTCCAAAGCTTTTTTATGTATTAGACCGATTCTTCGGCTCCTTTTAAAAAAAAATTTTTTTCAGCGTTTTGGCTGTAGTGGCAAAATAAAAGAAGAAATCCCCCAATGTTATAACATATTTGGAAAGATAATTGATTTTCCTAAAAAGAAATATCATGCAGAATTAACCATATAGTACCTGTGCTTCTCCTGAAATAAAAATGTAGCGTGACGGGACAACATCGTAAAACTGGACTTTTAAAAGGCACACTACAAAAACCGCTACAGTTTTGCCAGTTTGATTTTTAAAAACTTTTGCTCTTCTACACATTATCACAAATTAAAAAACGAATCTTTTGCTCCTTGAACTAAAAGAATTGGTTGAAATTTGAGTTTTTGCCAGCCATTTCTTTTCGTGACGGGACAACGAAAGGAGCAGATTTATGAAAAAACTCCTCTCCCATTCAATGGCTTGCAGACCTTATTTGGTCAATATTTGTGGCTTTTGAGGTAAGAAAACGCATTTAAAGCACATTGCAATTATTGCATCATAATAAAAATGATTTTTTTCATATTAAAAATCACATTGAAAATTGAAAAATGTGACATTTTGGTGTAGCTTCGCTAAGAATCGGTCATTAGTTAAAAATCCCAAGGGCACATCAAGAAACAATGGAAGAATGACTTTTTAGTAAATATACTATATTTCTACTATTTTGTTCACTAATACTTTGAAAAGGAAAAAAAACTGGTTTAGTATAGAAAATATGTTCAAGAAAAAAAATGTTTTGCGGTGAAAAGTCAAATAAATCCATTGAAAATTGACATTTCTGTACAAAAGAGACAAAAAAAAACGTACGAACTACGAACTTAAATCAACAATCACCGAAATATCAAAACTAAAAAAATGTTAAAAAAGTATAAAAAACTAAACTTTAAATTCAAACAAGCTTAGTAACTTATTTTAAAAATAATGTGAAAATACTAAGAATGCTCACAAATAATAATTTAATGTTTAGTTTCTGTGTTCACTCATATCATAGGTTTACAAGTTTTTTTTTTATTTAAACCAGTTTGAATGTTTGAAAAAGGTCTTTCAGATTTTTTGATTTTTTCTTTTATAAAAATGTGGGGAAAATTTAAATTGTTAGACTTAACTCAACTTTTTTGTTTTGCTACCGAGCCGAACCAGGGTTAATGGCTGAAAGGCTCGTTAATATAGACAACTAACTAACTAACTATTTTGTTTATATTATTTACATTTTTTTTCTAAATTTCATCGATTTTTTTTTGTAAAAAAATAACACTAAAAATTTGGCTAAAAATATTTTTGTGTTAAGGGACGAAACGAAGGAAGTTGTTGTATTCTTATTCCAAAATTGTCAAACTTACGGACCCAATCCTGCAATAACGGGATTGTAAAATGAATCAAACTTTGTTGTAAATTACTTTGTGGACAGTACTTTAGGGGATGAATAAAAAAATATTTCGATAGTACCTGTAGTTTTGAAGATACTAAAATGTCTGTAACAAAAATCTGGGTGCATAAGCTCTGGTTGATGTGCACCGTTAAATTTCTGTTTTCATTTCTATGATATAGTTGAAACATTTATCAGAAATTGAACCAGTTTTCAGTGTTTCGAAACAGTTTTTCAGCCTTTTTTCTTTTATACTTTGTTTTGGTATGGAAATGATAAAAAACATGGTAAAATAATTGAATATACCTGATTAATTTTATATATATTTAACATTTATTTCCAATTTATCTCGCGAGGAGATCTAAATTTAGTTATAAGTTCATAACTAGTTAATTATGATAAATGATTTTTTTTCTTAAAATTTTCGTTTTTTTTGGATAAATTTGTTCATTTGTATAAAAAATTAAATTTTAAAAATATTGAAGACTAAGTATCATATTTGTTTATAAAATAATTTAAAAATACTAAGAGCTTTCACAAATAATAATTTAATGTTTAGTTTCCGTGTTCACGCATATTAGAGGTTTCTTGATAAGTTTGTTTTTAATTAAACCAGTTTGAAAGTTAACTATTTTGATTATATTCTTTTATTTTTTCTATTTTTTTTTCAAAAAAATATTAAGATAAAAAATATTTTTTTGTCAAATTTCTTTTTTCATTTCTTCCATATTGTTGAAAAATTTATCAAAAAATTGAACCAGTTTCCAGTGATTGAAAACAGTTTTTCAGACGCTTTTTCTTTTCTTTTCTTTTATATACTGTTAGAGTATGGAGATGATAAAAAAATACATTTGAAATTAGCTGACAAATTTTTTAATTCTTTTTTTTTTATATATTTCACATGTTTTTCTTATTTAACTTGCATAGAGATCAACATTAAGTAAGAAGTTCACAACTTGTTAATTATGATAAATGACTTTTTTCTTGAAATTCTCGTTTTTTGCGATAAATTTCTTTATCTTTGAGATATACTCATTATACTTTTTAAGTGTTAAATGTATTTATGAATTTCTAATTTAAGATTGGTATAAATTTTATTTTAAGTCAGTTTTCAGTTGACATATAACGGAATTGTTGGCATTTTTTAATGTTCCTACTATTCATTAATAATTGGAAAGGTTTGGTATTCTCGTTTACGGATTACTATTTTGATTTTTTTAAATACTTATTTTTATTCTTAATTGGTAATATGTTAAGAGTTTGAATAGGTATAAAAATTGTTTTTGTTTCAGTTGGACCTTTACCATAACTTTTTCTTTAAACAATGCTTTGTTCCGGAAAGGTTGAAACATTTTTGACCAAATTTTCTAGATAAAATGAAGAAAGTTTTGTTTGTCAATATGGTTTTGAAAATTAGTCAAATTGCCGCAATATTGACTTTATTATATTTTTTTAACACTACTTTTAGAAACAGATACGAAATCGAATGAACTGTTACTAATCGAATTCAAATTATGAAGTTATTTTAATAAGTAAAATTTTGTTCGGTCTATTTTATTTTCTATAAAATAAAAAATTTCGACGGTTTTGTTCGAACGCGAATCAATTCAGAACGGAACGTCGGATTGAGGCGCTCTTTGTTGCGTTCGGTTCGTATAAGCCCAAGGAAGGTTCTTACGCCAAAAAGTTACAACTTTGGCCACTCTGGAACCGATTCCGAAAAGTCTGCAGATTGTATGGGAAAAGTTGCGTATAATCAAATTTTGATCACAGGAGGCTGAATAAGCAAATAAACTTAAAACGTCAAGAAACCAAAAAGGGCAGAACGAAGTTTGCCGGGAAAAGCTAGTTTTCTATAAAAAAAAACGTTAAATATGCTAAAAATATCACTCTCGAGTCGCCACCCTGCACCACACGTTTTCATTCTCCGCAAGGATCTCCCAGCGAGTGTCGACGAACCTGGGTGGGGGGGTGGATAGGACTAGTTTGAGAGGGGGGGTAGTGTAGTGGCAGAGGTAAAACCCGAACGAACCTCAAACAGTGGATACCCCGATCGGTGTCTAGCCGCGGTGTGTGGCTCCTCCAAAATCATAAATCAAGCCGCCCCCCGAGAGTGCTGAAATATAATGTGCCGATTTCTTCGCTAGGTTTTTCCTGAAGTTTGGTTTCAGTGCTCGAGGAAGAAATTGCCAATTGTATGTGCAGCGCAAGAAAAACGATGAAAACTAAATCAGAGAAATAAGCAGCGGTTCGGTGTGCGAATCCAGTCATCCAGAGAAGGAGGGAGGAAAAGTATGCTGTTTTGGGTGGTGGCGCGCGGAGCGAAACAGAAGAAAGAAGAGATTATAATAATGATGGAAAAATTAAAATAAAATGAAATTATGATAATAGCAGAAAAGCCGAAGAAAAAATAAACGAATAAACACAGAAAAAAGCGTCCGAGAGTGCGAGCGACGAGTGCGAGAGGAGAGGAGAACAGCTTAAAATCCTATTAGAGAGTCGTCCACATTGGGGGATTGCAGGTTGGAGAGTTGGAGGTTTTCGGAGTGTGATCAACCACCGGAGGTTCTAAGCACGCTACCATCGTCGAGTTCAGTCCGGCAGACTTCATCAACCGGGATGCACCTCTAATGCCCTCTGCAGCGCGAAGATAACCCTGAAGGTTCTGGAAGAAGACGTAGAAGAGTTGGAGTTTTTTTACGATCATTTGTGCGTCAAGTCTCGGGCCCGGTTATCTCAAACACAGATTTCACAAGTGAAGTCATAGGCGCGCGCAACCAGCAAAAGTGCACTAGAGGCGTATAAGCGTGTATATTGTTTGTATAAAATAGTTATCATAAAATTAAATATTAATAAAGGAGCGCGGGCAGAACAAGTGAACATTAAGGCAGAACTCCCCCCCCCCCATCTTGGAGTCAAAAAGGGGGGTTGTTATAATTGGTGCGGCGCCGCCGTAAGTGTGGGAGAAGTGCTCCAAGGAGTGAAAAAAATAAGCAAGAAGAGAAAATCAGTGCAAAGTTATGATTTCATGTGTATAATTTTTGATAATAAATTTTTATTGAGAAATATTGTATTGTAATCAAATTCAGATCGCGCGTTCAGTGCCGTGGAGTGAGTGTGTACAAACAACGACCGACCGAGAGCGCTCTTTCGCCGACGCTGGCGTGCCAGCATAAACCCAGCCCCATAAAAGGCACAACGCCGGCAAACTGAAGAATTAAACAGATTAATTATCGGCCCGGTTAAATCAGATTACATTACACACAGTACGCACAGCAAGTCGGAGCATTCCGTCGCAAAGCTCAAAGCCCTATAATTATCCAATAGGCCACCCCACACAGTGCTCAACCCCCCCGTCGTACGGTTCCCCCCAAACTTTGCGAAAATTTCCGCCCTACTCGACGCCCGCCCGGTTCCACAAAAATTCTGCAAACTGGAACCATATGACGTAAGCACGATGTACGCGTACGCGCAGGGAGGCTCCCAGGGTCCTCCGCACTACGCGACGGCCGCGTCCAACGCGTACCTACCACCCTCGCACCATCCGGCCTATCCGCCGTACCATGCCGGCCCCTCAACGCCGCCCTCGACGATAACCTCGTACAACAACGTGGCCGGCCCATCCTCGCTCCTGGGGCATCACTATGGATCGCCGCACCACCACATGCCACCGCCACCGCCCCCCATGGGTTCGGCGGGATCGGTCGGGTCGGTGGTGTCCCATACGGCAACCTCGGCGGCGGCAGCTGCAGCAGCGGCAGCGGCGGCGGCGGCCGGAGTGACCCCCATGCAGACGGATCCGCAGCTGACGGAGCTGAATCCGGCGCTCGGTATTCCCAAGCGGAGAAGGTAAGGATTTGGGATATTTTGGTGAAAATGTGTCCTAGTGATTTCAGGGAACAAAACATGATTGTATTGAAATCTTCAAAGATTTTTAATTTGTTTTCGTTATTATTAAACAAAATCCAAACAAACAAATACAAAAAAATATGAAGCAAAAAACTTTATAAAATTGCCACTTATTTGCTAAACTAATAGTTCATTTGTTATTTGTTTATGGGACCATCCATAAACCACGTGGACACTTTAGGGGGGGGGGGGGGGGGTATGGCGATTGTCCACGCTCCATACAAAAAAGTTTTTTTTGTATGGACAATTGTCCACGAAGGGGGGGGGGGGGGGGGGTTGAGTTTTCTAAAAAAGTGTCCACGTGGTTTGTGGATGGTCCCTATACTAATAGTTCAATTAGGATCAGTTAGATTAATAAAATGATGACCTTTAAATCGTAGCAGAACTTCAATTATTTGCTGATCAACTCAATATCAACTGCCGATTTACAACTATTCTAAATTTCTCGATTTGGGTTGTACAAATATGATTTTTATGAGAATTTTTTAGTGTTTAATAATGTTTCTTAAAAACAAATAATAGCATTCAATGCAACTATGCGAAAATTAAATATTTCAATAAATTTAGCACAGAAATGTTAAATGAAGAACTATGTTTTAATAAAAGAAATAGTCACGAATTTTTCATGGAAAAAAACAAAAAAAAAAGTTTTTGAATGTTTAATTTTGTCTTTTGTACTAACTGTCATTTGAGCTTTATAAGATATCTTGAATTGTTTTTTTTTATTATTTTCTTGACTTCTTGTTGTTTCTTAAAAATCTGTTTAAATGATCGATTAAATTGTATTTTTTATTAAATTTCCCTGTTTCCTCCAGAATATATTCTGTAAAGAATAATGTAAGGTCTTAAATAAATTAGGCTTTTGATTCATTTCTTAAATTTTTTAAACATGATATTTCTAAATTAATTAAAAAATGCCTTGGAAATTGAATAAAAGATGAAAACGGAAACTTGAAATTATTTTAAATTCGAAAAATATCGTTATTGTGATTCCGTCTGGGATGCTTTTCAATATTTCTAAAGAATAAGAGAAAACTCTATGTATAAACTTTGTGTCAAGAAAAAAAAGGAAGACGAAAAGATCTTTTCTTAGAAACAGGTTTATATTTTCTAACCCATCTAATTTTCAAAACAAAAAGTATCAAGAAATGTTTAATACAGCATTACAGTTATGCTGCAATCAAAAAATTGCTAAATATCATTGAATTTTTGAAAAAATGTACTAGACTTTTATAAGTTTTGTATCGATCTGTTGTCTCAAAATTTGAAATTTCTAGAAAGATTAAAAAGTCTTTATTTTATTTAAAATGCATAAATAAATGTCACGCAATGTATTTGGAAAAGTTCACATTACTTGTTTTTTTCAATTGAAATGTTAACTTTAGACCAATACAAATTTAATTGAAAGTTTTTTCTCCCCACTCCTCAAAAATTTCCTCAGAAAAATGTGGGGGGGGGGGGGGGTATATTTTTGATAAAAAAAATATTCCTAAACAAACTAATTAAATTGGTGGAAACCATTCAGGGTTCATTGTATGTTAATTTATGCATTTTCAATAAAATAAATTCTTTTGAATTTGCGCAAAAAAATAACTTTTATTTAGGAAAAAATCCATACATTCATTGATACCACAATTTTTAAGCATAAGCATAATAGTAATGAAGTTTGGAGCATTTTGTGATACTTTTTGCTTGCGAATTTTCAAAATGATGCTTCATTATTGAAATCTTTATTTTTATTTTCATTTAGGCCGTTGCAAATATTTTTCAAAGTTTAAGTTCAAGTCACACGCACACGCCCCCCTCCCCCTTCAAAATTGGTCCGGAAAATCAGGGGGCAAATTTTTTTTTTTTTCAAAAATCTTCAAAATTTAAATGAAAATAGAAGTCAAATCAACTTAAAGCTATCTAAAACGCATTTTTTTGCATTGATAATCATATTAAACATGTTTGGGCTGGATTAAAAAATATTTTGAATTTTTATGAAATTCCAATGTACAGCACCGCAAAAACTTTATTTTTGCAAAAAAATAAATTTTCGTCAATACTTAGGTATTTTGGAAACAAATGATTGCAAAACAACTGGGCAGGTGTAAAATGCATTTTTTGCAATTCCGTCGTGAAACTACTTACTTTTCCTGTCATTCTTGAACGACGAAATAGCCTACTTTTCTGTACCAATAATAAAAGAATCGAATAGTAACACTTTTCAAAATAAATGCTGAAAAGTTCTACTTTTCAGCACTGAAATGGGTGCTGAAAAGTTGAACTTTTCAGCACTTGTTTCGAAAAGTAACACTTTTCAACATTTTTTTGATTTAAACGTTTTATAGACAAAATACATGAAAATTTGACTTAAAATTTCATTCAATGGGTGTTTTTCGGAATTGCAAAAAATGTTGTATGGAACTCGTTGCAAAACTTGATTTTTCCAGCACTCGTCGTATTTATCCAACTCGGTGAACCTCGTTGGATAAATGTACGACTCGTGCTGAAAAAATCCTCTTTTTGCAACTTGTTGCATAAACTACTATTTAAACACTTTTTTCATTCAAATGTTAAAACCATGAATCGTAAATTAAATTTTTAAACTTTTTTTTTATTTTTTTTTGCCCCCCCCCCCCTCGACTTCAAAAAATATTTGCAACGGCCTTAGTTTTTTATAATTTTTTTGATTTTTGGCCAAATATCTAACTAAACTGATATCTAAAATAAAATAGGAGCAAACAATTGGTTTAAGCCGTTATTTTTTTATGAATACACGTTTTGTGCAGTTTGTTTTTAAATCATAAGATATTTAAAAAAAAATTGTTAAATAATTATTCTAGATTTTTTTATGTTAGATTTAAGCCTCTGTTTATAAAATTGTTATGAAATATTTCTGATGTAAAATGATGTTTCCAATAATTTAGCGGAAATTTCCACCCGATTTTAATTCCGAACATTTCGTGCTATAATTAAGCGCTAAACTCATCCTATAAACGCGCAGTCATCGTAGATTATCACCTTTAACAGGGTGCGCAGCTCATTTGCTGCGTAATCCATTCAAATATATGGAATGTTCACCGGATTGTGAGACAAAACGTTTACAACTGGCGGCATCTGCATACAAGCTTCAGGAGTGTTGAGGGGAAGGTTGCATGTTTGGGGCGCATTTCATTCCCGTTTCAAGAAACATCTCTCTTTTAAGTGAGATATCATGTTTGTGAATGTTTTTTTTGTTTTGTGTTACAGCTGGTCAACTTCAAGATTGATAAAATTGATCAAATGGACTTGAAGAGTTGTTTTTAATTTGTAGGTTATGTAAAACTTTACCAGTGAGCAAGTCGTTAAACGTTTTCCTTTCACCTTTAGTGTAACTTTTATACTGTAATTATGTTTGAACAATTCTGCAAAACTGTTGTTTCGCATCGGTAATTTACGATATCAACCGCGCCATAACCGTAACATTTTAATCGCCAAACTGGTTCAAGATATATCTTAATCCACAACCCATCACCTGCTGCTGCTGCTGCCGCAGCAGTCAGCCAAAACCATTTCACGCGCTCGCGCTCTAAAATACCCTCCATTAATCCTTCAAGTCAAGTCTCCACTCACTCTGGCTTTGGCCCGGGAATACAAACACATCACATCAACTGACCCCGGGTATCAATTACGTCCTGGACTCTGGCTTGACACTAATTTATGAGTCCCCATCAATTGCTTGCTGCTGCCTCCTCGCAGCACGTGAACCTGACGCACCAATTTCTGCAACTACCTATAAACTTTTCGCGATCGATTTATGTGAAGTCGGAGTCGGAGTTCCGTTGCGCCAACTCTCTCTCTGTACCCCCTCACCGTTGGTGTTCAAAGTGCGTAACTTAATCCTCCTGCTTAAGTTCTGCGCGCGAGTTTCTCGCTCAAAGCGCATACACATTAACATAAGTCCTCTATCGTGGTGGTTGCCAGGCCCGGGTTGGGGCCTGTCTACTCCGGTAAGCTCTATCATAAACACATGAAGTTTTGTTCTTGGCTCTCCGAGCAAGAAGTGGCTGGGAGCGTGGGGAGGATGCCCCCAAAAGTGAAGGAGGCGCACAGCGCTACACTCTTAAATCTGTAATAAATTAAATTTAATGTTATGTTATCTTCAGGGCTTCAGCGAACACGCCGGGGCTCGGGGGTTGGTCGGTCGCAGGGTTGCCAGCAGGGAGGGAGACCGCAGAAAAATATCCTGCTGGTTGCCTGGTTGCCTGGAGTTTTTGCTGAAAACCAACTCCGAGTCTCATCCTTTTGGCCTTCGTAACTGCTTTTCGCCGCCGTCGTGATGCTGCAGCACTTGGGGCTTGTAAATTTTTAATAATTTTTGCAATATATCAACGTTTAATTTAAAAAAATGACAATTCACGACATGGCGCACCACGGCAGCGCGCACGGTCTGGCTGTGTACTGAGGTTTTGGGATGAAGAGTCTTGGGTTTCGGGGGGAGAGGGATGAGATATGATTTGCCAAGGGTTTGATTTTTTTTTCGCGAAAGGGTCCAGGACACGTTGTGTTACGATGAAATGTCCTGTAGGGAGAGAGAGAGAGAGTTGAAATTATTATGTTGGGTTTGGAATGCCTAATTTGGCCGTTTGAGAGATTTGTGCTAAATTCTTGTAGGCTGTTGAAAAAAATCTTTTTGACATTCTCACTTGAATATTTTTTTTACTTTATTTAACAAAAAAACAAAACAAAAATTTCTATACTTTTTTGGAGAATATAACAAGAACAGTAATAATCACAAGCTCTTATCCTCTCCAACCTTCCTAATTTTTCTTTACATTTCAATCAACAAACGGCGTTAATCTCTCGCTGGTGGTGCAATTATTGTGTGAAATAACTCTGCTAGATTAAGCAATCTTATTCCCATCCTTCAACCGCTGCGCTCGCGGGGTAAACACTACTCACTACTCATACTCACTCGCGGACTACACACCTTGGAGTGGAGAAAAAGCTGCATTAATCTTGCACCAACCCCGTCGACCAACCCACCCCGTTTTCACCCCCCCCCCCCTCCGGGGCTAATGGGGAGGAATAAATCCAAAGAGGTCGTAAATTTTCTCGGTTTTGATTCTAGAATCACGACGATAAATTTCCGACCTTTGAAAGCAGTTTAAAGCAGTCCACCACGGAGTAGCGTCGTCAGTGGCGGCAAACTTTTGTGAACAGCAGCAGCAGCAGTAAAAATTGAAAAAAAGTAACAATAATAACAGCATCAACAACGACAACAATATCGTCAACAAATAAATGCAACAGCAGCAGCAGTTGCTGACGGGAAACTCCGCAAGGATCGGGCATGCAATTGGGATATGGGCAGGGTTGCCAGAAAATTGAGAATTGGAAAATATTTTTAGAAATCAATAATGTATCATCTTCATTTTTATTTTTAATTTTTTTTTATTTACGAAGAGCAATTTTCTTTAGGAATCTAATTTTCAGATAATAGTATATTCTTTGACACGGTCCAGACTCGATCCGAGATCCAGATCCGAGGATTTCAAAGAAATTTCGGGCAATCTTATCATGCATTTTTTGGGTTTGGTTCTGTTTCTTATTTTTGACGTCAAATCTCGTAAAATTCAAGTTCCTGTTCCATTATTAAATTTATTATCTATTTTTTTTATTTAGATTTTTTGACGTCAAATCTAGTCAAATTCAAGTTCCTGTTCCATTACTAAATTTATTATCTCATTTTTTTATTTTGATTTTTTTTCCAAATTTCAAAATGTATAATTTAATTTACTACCTTTTTTAGACTCTGAAAAAAAATGCAAGTTTTTAGTTGAAAATTATAAAATCAGTCGGTCGTTTTATGAAAAAAAAAATTAAATCAGAATCTACCAAACATTCTTATCTTAAAAACTTTATCAGGATTTCAAGCCAGAAAATCTTTTTAACTGTGTGTTTAGAATGCGAATATTAATTATTTATATGAGCATCTTTATTGGAAAATATAATCGCAATATTGAATATATTTATAGTGTCCTTTTCCCGATATTCTTAATTTTCATGTTTTATTGAAGTCACTTTATGCAACTTTTGACTCTGATCTTCAAACTACATACATTTTGGTTTGATTTATGTTTAATATGTTACATTTTAAATTTTTCGCGCATTTTTTTGGGAATATCAGGGGAATTCGGTTTTCAGATATTTTTTTTAGATTGTACCTTAGTTTAAATTAATTGTCATAGAATAAGTTCTTATAGCTAGTGCTTTTGTTTCAAACAAAACAAAAAACACTAAACACATTCTTTGACCTAATAAATAGAAAATGGGAGTTAATTGTTAAACATTGATTAAAGAATTACAAATATTTTGAAACGCCTAGCTAAATTTTAAATTAAAATCCTTATTTCAATGTTTATCTCATTAAAAATCATTATGATTGCTATCAAACTATAGTTTTTTTTGTAAAAACTTTTTATTTCGTCTTTTTAAAATGTAAGCAGTGATTTTGAAATTCTAAAAATATTTTTCTCAAAAAGATAATGTTCCATTTTTTCCTTGAAAATTGTAGCTCTAGAATGGATAGACACTAGATTATGTTTTAAAAGATTTTCAATATTTTTCAAATTTGACAAAAAAAAACAATTTTTCTTGCTTTTCTTTTCTCTTACTTACATTTTTTTTCGACAAAATATGGACAATCGAAACTACTTTAACATTTTAATGGAGAAGGCTATCTGAATCGGTTGTTAACTGTTTATTTTTTTATGTTTATTTCCCAATTTTTGTGCGATAGTTATTTTACTTTATGAATAATTGATTTGCTGGAGATATTGGACAGACATGAAGCTTGATTCAAAACAAACAATTTTGGATCAAATATTTGAAAAAAAAACATGTTTTTTTTATCAAATTTGAAAAATATTGAAAATCTTTTAAAACATAATCTAGTGTCTATCCATTCTAGAGCTACAATTTTCAAGGAAAAAATGGAACATTATCTTTTTGAGAAAAATATTTTTAGAATTTCAAAATCACTGCTTACATTTTAAAAAGACGAAATAAAAAGTTTCAATCTGAAAATGGTTAAAAACAAAAATCACATAGGCGATTGCAAATTCAATTTTGCAGCCAAAAATTTAGAAAATCTTCCAGTGTTTTTTGCAAAACCTATTGTAAAATTAATACTTTTTTCAGGAAAACTAAACTTGGCCAATATAAAATCACCCGTCATGAACAATAGCTTAAAAAAGAGTTGAAAAATGATAAAAACAATAAGCGATGGTACATTTTGAAAAAAAAAACGATTTTTTGAGAAACATAATTTTTTCAATGGAAATTCAAGTGCAATCAGCTGAAATCAATTTAAAATGCATTCTCCTGCATTTAGAAGCATTTTTAAGCACGTTAAGGTTTATAAAAAAAAATCTTTTGATGTTTTGAAAATTTTCGATGTACCGTATTGCTTTTTGCAATTTTTTTAAATTTTCGTAAAGTTTTTAATCTATTTTTTGCAAAACAAATAAACTAATGTTAAATGCATTTTAAAACACTTGTTTCATTCATATGTTGAGACTATGGGTTGTTATTTAAATATTTATATATTTATATCCCCCTCCCCTTATGCACCGATGGACAACAACTTTGGAAAATATTTGGATCGACTAGAGCGTCCAATTTCCCAGGGTTACAAAATTCCCGGGAAACGGGAAATTTTTAACTATTCCCGGGAAATTTGGAATATATCGAAAATTGATCTGATCCTGCTTCTGATTTATATCTTGCAACAAAATTGTATAGAACAGCAACTTTAATGTTCAAAATTAGTGTGGGGGTCAATAAATGGCTTGACTGCTTTTAAAAATCATACAACTTAATAAAAATATTTGAATTTTCTAATTTTATATGCTGTCTTTCAGATCGTACCAAATAAAAAAAATCAGTTGATTATTTTTTGTTGAGAAGTATTACTTTTCTAAATTTCTCTGTTAGCATTTCGAGGGAATATGTTAAAGATAACATTGACTCATAAAGTAAAAAAATGAAATCATGCAGAAATTATGTTTTTCATGGCAAATAACTTTTTCTAGACCGTAATTTTATCAACAAAACTCATTTCAATGATTTTTTGGCAAAATTTTGACTTTTTAACAATTTCACCTAATATTTATATATATTTTGTTAAAAAAACTCACAAACTAAGTTAACTAAATTTACACATTGATTATTTTTTTTCTTTTTAAAAACTTATAACTCCTTAATTCTGATTTTAACAACAAATACTTTGTATACCAAAGTCATCCCAGAATCTTAAATACAATTTTTAACGCCACTATTTTTTAAATACTATTGAAAAACAATTTTTCCCATCAATAATGCATGGACCTTGTGTGGCCTACCCCAGTACATGTTTTACAAAATAATAATCTTGAAACAAACCTTAATTATATTATTTTTCGGGAAAAAAAATATTATTTTTCGGGAAATCCCGGGTTTTTTTTCCCCGGGACGGGAAATTGGACGCTCTAGCATCGACCTTATTTGGTCTAAGAATTTGATGAATTGTTTTTTTTTGCGAAAAGCTAGAAAATTGCTAATTAACTTTAAAAAAAGTTAAATCTGACAAAAAACAAATCCGGCTTTTTTTTCGATGCTGTTCTTTCAATTTCATTAATATTCAAATGATTTTTGAATAAACCCGATTTTTCGAGCCGATTTGGAGGTGGAGGGACAAAAACTTTGAAAAATATTTGCAGCAGCCATACTATGATTTTCACTAGTGCAGAATAGGAGGTTTTACTCCTGGTCACACTACTAAAAATCTGCCATCTTCCCTAAATGAGTGCACTTTTCGCACTAAACTCTTTCCTCCCTCTCTCCCTCGTTTGTACTCTTGCTCTCCCTGTTGAATCGCAATTGCTTGCTTGCTCTCGCTCTCACTCCCATTTATCCGATTAGCTCGCACTGGACTCTTGCACTAAAACTGCATCGCACAAAGACCCACGCGCGCTCGATTTTAATTACACTCACTTGTCGGCATAATGAAAAGCGCAGCACTACTATTATTATAAACAACAACAACAAAAGCAACCGGTTCAACAAAGGCAGCTCCGTGTTGTGTGAGCAAGAGTGGGTAGTATAATGGTGTTTTGTTTTAGTAGTGGTAGTAGTGCCTAGTAGTCACCGCGGTCCGAGGCCAGTTTTGAGTGATTATCAGCGCCGCGATAGTGGTGGCAGCGTCGGCAGCAGCCCCCACACAAAAACCGGCCACCAACAACAGCCGTTTTATAAGCTCCACCCACCGCGCCGCGACGCACACCACCATTCAAGGCGGTTGTGTGCAGCAGCGCTCGAGAGTGTAAACGCGCGCGCGGGAAGTTCAATCAGCCGCGCGCGAAAGAAGTGGCTGTGTGCGTTGTGGCCGTCGGTGCTGTGGAGGCCGCGGCGAAACTCCGCCCATCGGCGGCGATTTTGTTGTTGTTTGGAGGTTTTTTTTTCGTTGCGTTTTTTTTGGGATTTTTGTTGTTTCGCTTTTGTAGTTGTTCGGAGGCAATCAAGTGATCGTCTCGTCGGTCGGGATGGGTTGACTTGACTTGGGCTGAGCCGGGCTGAGCCGGTTGATGGGGTGACAATTTGACGGTTGGATAGCGTGATCGGTCTGGACTGTGGATCACAAGGCCTCCCCTTCGGGGCTTCGTTAGTTGCAACACTTTTGGCGGGAAGCAACAAATTGGGTGTTTTTTTTTTTTGGCGTTTTGTCAAAGTGAGGAATTTGGTTGGGAAATTAGGATTTGGGAGCGGTTGAACTGGTTCATTAAAACGGCGTTTTAAATTGTCATGTCTCTTTATGTAATTAATCCTTAAAAATACAAATTATAAAAACCTTTAATTAAAATTTTACCTAGATACTTTTGAATAATTATTAGTTCTAATTTTCATGGTTCGTTTTTGATTTGGTTTATCACTCCCAAATAGATGTTTGTTTTGTTTTTATTTATTCCGTCTATTTCAAGCCTGATTATTTCCCATATTTTTTTAGCCGGTCTTACTTGTTGCATCGTTAATTGATTAAACAGAACCATTTTTTTTAAATAATTAAAGTTATATCAAAAACAGACAAATATCACTGTGTATTTTTTTGAGAATATAATGATTTTTGTTATGAATTTGCCTTGGAAGACTCCAACTAACTTATTTGACTAATATTTAATCTCTAATAATAAGTTTCCGATAAAAATTTACTTGATTTCAAGCTTTTTTTGAAATTACCTCAAAATCAAAGCTGGAAAAACCAAGACGACCGAATAAATATCTTTTCTTTGTACAATTTGTCATGAAAACACAGCAACATATTGGCCGAACACACGTTTGAGCAATAATCAATGTTAGACTTAGAATATTTTATTAAAAAGCTATTTATTATCCAATAAGTTACCAAAATTTTTTTTTCAATCCTCTACCATATTACACACTTACATTCAAAAAAAGGTCAAGGCAATTTTAACGAGATTGGTGATGACTGCAGGTCACCGACATGTTTACAAACGTGAAAAAATGATAAGCAAGCTTCATGCATTTTCTATAAAACATTTTTTTTAAGCAAATCTAGGATGACAGAAATTGTTGCCTATTATTCTTCAGGTTTTGAAAGTATTATTGTTTTCACTCTAATTTATTGGAATATTGGTTGAAAGTTGTTAAAAAATGGGTAATTCTCCGCCAACTCACACAGCAGTTGCCCCGACCCCTCTTCGATTTGCGTGAAACTTTGTCCTAAGGGGTAACTTTTGTCCCTGATCACGAATCCGAGGTCCGTTTTTTGATATCTCGTGACGGAGGGGCGGTACGACCCCTTCCATTTTCGAACATGAGAAAAAAGAGGTGTTTTTCAATAATTTGCAGCCTGAAACAGTGATGAGATAGAAATTAGGTGTCAAAGGGACTTTTAAGTAAAATTAGACGCCCGATTTGATGGCGTACTCAGAATTCCGAAAAAACGTATTTTTCATCAAAAAAAACACTAAAAAAGTTTTAAAAATTCTCCCATTTTCCGTTACTCGACTGTAAAATTTTTTGGAACATGTCATTTTATGGGAAATTTAATGTACTTTTAGAATCTACATTGACCCAGAAGGGTCAATTTTTCATTTAGAACAATATTTTTCATTTTAAAATTTCGTGTTTTTTCTAACTTTGCAGGGTTATTTTTTAGAGTGTAACAATGTTCTACAAAGTTGTAGAGCAGACAATTACAAAAATTTTGATATATAAACATAAGGGGTTTGCTTATAAACATCACGAGTTATCACGATTTTACGAAAAAAAGTTTTGAAAAAGTTGGTCGTCATCGATCATGGCCGTTAGCCTGTCCCATTTTGAGGTCATGTCGAGGAATTTCAGGTGCTCACTTCTTAAATGGTAGATTATGATGTTAGGAACAATGTTTTCTTAGACAAGAAAAAATAATAAAATACTTTCTCGCACCCCCTAGTCGATTTACTGAAAAAAGTCACTTTTTTGAACAAATTTTCTAAAATCGCTTGGAATCAATACAAAAACTGTTTCGATCAGGTGTGTATTATCTTCAAACGATAGGTTTTTGTCCATAGATTAAGATGCACTATCAATATTGGACGAAAATTTAAGTTTTTGGACTCTCCCAGGCGGATTTGTGTCGAAAAAATCGCATTTTTTCGAAACTTTTTTCAGAAATGTTCATTTAATTCAGGGTAGCCTATTTTTCCCAGTGAAACCAATACGTGCAGCTTGTAGGAAATTTCATGGCGAACATTTTTCTCTCTGAGAAAATGCAATTTCGACACTCCAGAGCCAAGATATTTGAGTTTTAGTGAGGAAAAAAGTGCCAATTTTCAAAATTTCTCAGAATTCTGAAGCAAGGCCTACTAATTACACGATGTAGCAAGCACATGTCTCAAAGGTCAGGGTATGCTTTTTATAGTAATTTTGGCCGCTGAATCCGAATCTGAAATCAAATTTCGTGCAAACAGTGATGTTTTGGAGCTACACCCTTTTGGAATGTTATTTGCGTGTTTAAGAGGCAGTTTTTGTAAATATTGCTCGGTTTGTTCTAGAGTCGTATCGAGGTGCTCCGATTTGGATGAAACTTTCAGCGTTTGTTTGTCTATACATGAGATAAACTCATGCCAAAAATGAGCCCTCTAAGACAAAGGGAAGTGGGGTAAAACGGGCATTGAAGATTGAGGTCCAAAAAACATAAAAAATCTTAAAATTGCTCGTATTTAAGTAAAACTTCATCAATTTCAACTATCTTAGATGCATTTGAATGGTCTTTTGAAGCACTTCAAAATGAGCCATAGACATCCAAGATTGGTTTAACTTTTTCTCATAGCTTTTGCAAATTACTGTTAAAAATTGTTTTTTTTAAACCTCAATATATTTTTGCAACAGCCTCCAACACCCATACTCTTTTAGTTCAAGTTAGGGAATTTCATGGACTATAAGCCTACGGTAATAACTTTTTTGGCCAATCGCAGTTTTTCTCATAGTTTTTCGATTTTTCTATAACAAACATTTTACAATGTTAGTTATTGTCCTGTTGTTTAGTCTCACTTTTGTCATATTCGAAATCCTCGGAAAATTCAAACTCCAAACTGGCATGAGTTCATCTCATGTATAGACAAACAAACGCTGAAAGTTTCATCCAAATCGGAGCACCTTGATACGACAACAAACCGAGCAATATTTACAAAAACTACCTCTTAAACACGCAAATAACATTCCAAAAGGGTGTAGCTCCAAAACATCACTGTTTGCACGAAATTTGATTTCAGATTCGGATTCAGCGGCCAAAATTACTATAAAAAGCATACCCTGACCTTTGAGACATATGCTTGCTACATCGTGTAATTAGTAGGCCTTGCTTCAGAATTCTGAGAAATTTTGAAAATTGGCACTTTTTTCCTCACTAAAACTCAAATATCTCGGCTCTGGAGTGTCGAAATTGCATTTTCTCAGAGAGAAAAATGTTCGCCATGAAATTTCCTACAAGCTGCACGTATTGGTTTTACTGGGAAAAATAGGCTACCCTAAATTAAATGAACATTTCTGAAAAAAGTTTCGAAAAAATGCGATTTTTTCGACACAAATCCGCCTGGGAGAGTCCAAAAACTTAAATTTTCGTCCAATATTGATAGTGCATCTTAATCTATGGACAAAAACCTATCGTTTGAAGATAATACACACCTGATCGAAACAGTTTTTGTATTGATTCCAAGCGATTTTAGAAAATTTGTTCAAAAAAGTGACTTTTTTCAGTAAATCGACTAGGGGGTGCGAGAAAGTATTTTATTATTTTTTCTTGTCTAAGAAAACATTGTTCCTAACATCATAATCTACCATTTAAGAAGTGAGCACCTGAAATTCCTCGACATGACCTCAAAATGGGACAGGCTAATGGCCGTTCATCGTCACCCGAGACAGACACGGACGACGAAACAAAGAAAAACGCAAAAAGTAACTTCTTCAAAACTTTTTTTCGTAAAATCGCGATAACTCGTGATGTTTATAAGCAAACCCCTTATGTCTATATATCAAATTTTTTGTAATTGTCTGCTCTACAACTTTGTAGAACATTGTTACACTCTAAAAAATAACCCTGCAAATTTAGAAAAAAACACGAAATTTTAAAATGAAAAATTTTGTTCTAAATGAAAAAATGACCCTTCTGGGTCAATGTAGATTCGAAAAGTACATTAAATTTCCCATAAAATGACATGTTCCAAAAATTTTTACAGTCGAGTAACGGAAAATGGGAGAATTTTTAAAACTTTTTTAGTGTTTTTTTCGATGAAAAATACGTTTTTTCTGAATTCTGAGTACGCCATCAAATCGGGCGTCTAATTTTACATAAAAGTCCCTTTGACACCAAATTTCTATCTCATCACCGTTTCAGGCTGCAAATTATTGAAAAACACCTCTTTTTTCGCATGTTCAAAAATGGAAGGGGTCGTACCGCCCCTCCGTCACGAGATATCAAAAAACGGACATCGGATTCGTGATCAGGGACAAAAGTTACCCCTTAGGACAAAGTTTCACGCAAATCGAAGAGAGGTCGGGGCAACTTTTCCCGATTTCGTGTGAGTTGGTAGAGTATTACCCAAATGCGTTTTGTTAGTTTTATAATGCCAAAATATTTATAATAGTTTAGTTTGTACAGATTTCACTTTGTACAATAACCCCAATGTAATATTTTTCCAATATTTTTGTCTCCTCCAAAATTACAACATAAAATCGGCACTCAAAAAATATTTTTTTTATGCAAATTTAAATTTTCGTTGAAAAACCCTATTTAATTAATAGTAAATGATTTCACCTTTAAAAAAGTACAGATCTATGCATTCAATCAATTTCTAAGACTTTTAAATAAATCCAAAAGTAACTCGATTATCTGAAGCCTCGATTATCCGAAGTTCGATTATCCGAAGGTTTATATATGGGACTTCGGATAATCAAATCACGGACAAAACATTTTTTTTTGTATTTTTTATTTTCTTACTTTTAACATCAAATTCGAGTTCTACGACCCGATTTTAGTCAAAATTGTATGGTATATTGTCTATTAATTTAAAACAATGGATTTTATAAATATTTCATCGCCTCCATTTTAGGCTCCATCTTGAATTAAAAAATTCTAAATCACTTTTGAGTAGTTAAGGGGCCATACTTATGCTCGACAATCAAAAATAAGACATCCAACTTTTTTTTTGTGGTTCGATTATCTGAAGTTTCGATTATCCGAAGTGAAATTTTGCTAAGGCCTTTGGATAATTGAGTCTAGACTGGATAAATCAAAGGATTTGTTTTTAATCTTTTGATTCAGTAAATGCAGAAATTTAATTATCATTCCTGCAGCTTGAAGAAAAAAAAAATGATAATAATAATGAAGTTGTTCTGAATTTATCATGTCAGAATATCATTAAATCGTTTCCATTGGTTAACAGAATATGTTTTATGTATTGCTCATGAAAAATAACTTTATTTTGGGACATAATATCTCAATTTGGAAGCATTTTACTTTAAATTTAGAGCATAATATCTCAATTTTGGACCACTTTTGATTTGTTTTGCACTTGCAGTAATAAATTTCACTTGCTTATTATTATTCATGCATCTCAACCTCATATCCAAAATGATGCATTGCACCCATTCTTCGACCACAAGTGGTGGCGAAGCCTGTTGGTGCCCCATGTCCTGGGCGCGTAATTATATCGAAAACCGTATTTGAATTTCAAATTTCGCGCGCGCCTAATCGAAGCACTTACCATCCATCAAGTCCCAGGTCCTGGGGCACCACATTTGCTGCGCTGCGACACTTTCTCGAAAAAAGCCCCCCAAAAAGCACTATAAATTATACGGGTGCAGCACCAGCAATCGCTCAGGTCCCTAATATGTCCAAGAAAACGGTAATATTTGCATATCAATGGACCTGAACCGTGACCCAAAAGAGCGGTGTGTGTGCGCTTTTCCTCCGATCGCTCCTTGCAAGAAGTCCGGAAGAACCGGCGTGGCGCGGGGTCACACAACCTGTTGTTGTTCCTAGCCGGCGGTGTCAGGTTCCGGAAAAGTCTCATTTCTCTGTTACGGAACATGCACACACGCGCGCTGGAAGAGCTTTTCGGCACGACCAGCCGGTTGTACCCACTCGCACGCGGACCGGCTGGTGGTTTTACCCACCGCTAGACGTAGGAGCAGTACGTGCGCCGCGACTGCTGACTTACAAGCAGCAACAACAACAAGTGGTCAATTATGACCCGTTCGGAAGGAGGGGTTTGGGGGGAGTCGTGCGGAAGGTGCCACTCATGAATTCACGCGACGACTTCGAGAACAACACCTCTCGACCTTTCATCCCACCCGTTCGATGATGTTGCCCACTATTTCTGGGATGCTCAGATTTTTTTTGAAAATTGGTTGAATTAGAATCTTTAAAACTGATTTTAATGTATGCTTTAGTAAAAAAATGGTGAAATATCCCTTAATTCAAGAAAATTTGTTTTTTGTTTATCAATGTGTCCGATCTGTGTGTTTGATCCAATCCAATATCCGCTGGCTGGCAGCGAAATTATAAGAAAGTATAGTTGGTAACATTCTTGGATTGCAAATAATGTTCTTTCAACTATCTCCTCTTTGAACACCCCTGAAAACTACCTGTTCACAAGAAATCTTTCGAAATAAAGGGATGAATAGACGCGCCTTTCTTGTGCTCTTTTTTTCGGGAGTTTCCCCCCGCACTCAGGAAGAAGTTTAGGCGGTGCATTTTACGCTTCTCCCAGGTCGGGACCGTTTGCGTTCCGTGATTCCGTATACCCACACGTACCGCCCGTTAATGGTATCGACTGTGGCGGAATATTAAAATCGCCGGATCACACGCATCTTGTACTACCTGCTGCCGTCGACGACGACCAAGTTCAACCCCGAGTTCGTGTTCAGAAAGAAAAGCGTGCCGTCGAGGAGCTTTTCTTTTCCCGCTCCCAGGACTCTGAATGGAATTTCGGGGGGACGGGGTGGTTGGTTCTCTCGGCGGGGTTGTGGTGGGTTAAGGTGGCGTGCCGAATTGGCGTTTCTTCGCGCGCGCACAATGGACATCATCTCGAACACGGACATCACGCGCGCGCGCGCGGGAGTAGGACGTGGAGGTGTGTTCCGATGAGCTTTTTTCCCCCTGAGTCGGACTTGTTGTTGTTCTATACCAAACTCTCCTCTCGCACATACCAACTAACCCGGGCGGCGGCCAATATCAGCTGATTGGTGCCGGCACACGTCCGCGGCACGACACTCCGTGAGTCACACGTACGGTGGCCAATATGGCAGCGAGGGGCATACCCGAGGAATCTCCCGTTGCCGGCCGGCCCGGGGTTGGCGTTTTTTAGTAGCGCGTCACGCTAAACTTTCGTGGCGGAGGAAGGGGGGGGTCGCCCCGCGGGAGGATGTTGCATGTCCGTCGTCATCGTCGCGACGCCTCGTGTGTGTGTGCGCGCGCAATTGATGGGAAGTTCACGTGCAGAAAATCTGCGAAAAATGACCCGGCAATTGGTGCACGCGGCGGCCTGGACCATAGTTGTCGTTACTCGGTTCTTTTTTTGCGAGTGAACTCGAACGCCACGGCAGTTGTGTCTCTTGGCAGTAGTAATTTGCGCGCGCCAACAGGTGTGAAACGGGTGGTCTACATGCGATGCGACGGTGATGACGTCGACGACAGGTGCCGTTATGATGATGCAGGCCACGCGGACGAGAGTTGTAAAGTGTGCGAATTGTTTGGTGGAGTGCAATTATCCTGGTGGTGCTAATGAGTGTCTTTAATGCAAGATGGGTATTGGCAATGATGTTTCTATATTATGGGGTAGTAATGTCTTTTTTCTTCTATTTTTCTATTTTCGAATTTATTTTTGTTCATTTTTATGATTGTTTTTCATTTTTTCATATATCCTTTTGCTCCAGATTTATCTATTTAAAAAAAAATATGTTACGTTTTGATTTGTTATTTGTCTTTTATTTAACGCTTCAAAAATGGTTTTCTGTTCAAATAAAAATTACGTTTAACTTCTTCTTTTCACCTTTAAAAAGATGAAAATGTAACAATTCGTGAGTTCTACATTGCTTTTGATTCTTTAAAAAAAAATTATGCTTTGGTGAAATTTTATGAATTTCCAAGATTGATTTGTTAGCTTTAACTTTTTTTTAATTTAATATATCTTGTTTGAACTTTTTTGAATGTCAAGTGGTATGCCTAAATGCTTTGCATCTTTGTTGAAGTAGCTTTACCTATTATTCTATTTAATAGTTTGTATTGCAGTCAAGACTCGATTATCCGAAGCCTCGATTATCAGAAGTTTCGATTATCCGAAGTTCGATTATCCGAAGGTTTTTATGGGACTTCGGATTATCGAATCACGAACAAAACATTTTTTTTCTTATATTTTTTTTATTTTAGCATTTAGCATCAAATTTGAACTCTGCGACACCATTTTAATCAAATTTGAAATGGTTGGGTTCATACTTAAGCTCAACAAACAAAAATAAGACAACAATTTTTTTGTCATGATTCGATTACCCGAAGTGATTTTTTTCCGAAGCCATCAGATAATCGAGTCTGGACTGTATTTTCATTTTGAAACATTTCTTGAAAAATAAGTTTTATTTTGATTTTGTCTTCTTGGAAAATATATTTCCTTTGAAAACCTCTTTTTGCTTATTTTATTTAATGCTAATTTGAATTTATAATTTAAATTTAAAAGTTTTTTACTAATTTAACTTATTGTGTTTTTTGTCAATTTGTTTTGAAAGTTCCACTCATGTTTAAGGCAAAGGTACAAGGAATAATACTTTAGCCTTAAATAGATCACATGTAATATTTTTGAGTAGTTGAGAATTTTCATTAATATGAGCGTTTATTTTTACTTGTTTCAAGTATTATTTCTTTCGATTATCAATTCGATCTTAGCATTGATTTTTCGTTCTATAATTTGATACCTTCCGCTCTCGACGGTCCCTTCAATATCAACAACGGTAGAATCCACTGTATTCAAATAAAACTACTTCATAAATTCTAGCAAACACATATCATTTTGATTATTAAGTTACTAGGAGTTTGCAGTTATTTTTCAAATTTTTTCAAGCATAATTTCAGTAAGTTGTTGTAAACTTGTTATAAATTGTTTGTCTTATTATTCTCTTCCTCAAAATAAATATGCTTGTAAGTTGTTAAATACCGTCAGTGGGGGTGACATTGGTTCTGGGGGGTGAGATTGGGTCAAAGTGATTTTTTACGTATTTTACCATTTCTCAGGTTCTTCTCAATGAATCTGAATTCTGTTAAAAGGGTTGTGTAGGGGACATCTTAAGATGACTTCGCTGAAAAAATCTCGTTCCTAGAACAAATCCTGTTATTTTGACAGCTGTCTAAAGTTGGGGTACCTTTTGGCCAAAAATGACCTCTCGAAAAATCATTTTTCTAATATTTTTGTTAGAATTGCTCGAAAACTACCCAAATGTTTGAAAATCTCCACTTCAAACATTGTAGCATGTCAATACGATTTCCTCGAACAAGAAACACTGTTGGATGACTTGTTTTTACCACATCGTAGTATTTGAGCATCATTTTAGTTTCATTTGACCCAATGTCACCCCCTCTAAGGGGTGAGATTGGGTCAATTTTCAAACTATTGGCATTTACGGTAGTGTTCATCAAAATCCACCATATTTTCTGAAAATGTTAGTAAACTATCTCAGAACAAATCTACGTTGAAAGATTTTCGATGTTATTTAAATTGTTTTTGTTATTAAGAAATTACGAGAGGTGTATCCTTTTTTGACCCATAGTCACCCCCACTGACGGTATTTAATATTATGACTCATTATTTTTTAAGTACAATTTAATAGTTTACAATTTAAATTGACCAAGGACATTAGAACTGTGTTAATTTGGCGCTAGTAAAAACAGGCAAAATAAGGTGAAAGGGGAAGATCAAGGTTTAGTGAAAATATACAAAATGAATCGAATTTTTAAGAGCATATTTCAGAAAATCCCGTGTATTACAAAATTTATGCGTGTTGCAGACGATAAACAGGACGATAACAAGCAATCTGTCGAGTTCGATAAAGAAAAAGGAGATTCGAACTAATACCAAATACCAGAATCATCTATTTGACAACCTATTACACAATTTGTAGTGATAAAAAAACAATAAAGTTGAAGAGGAAATCTTCGAAGAAAGCTCATTCATATTTTGTCCACACAAATAGTAATTTTTATGTTATAAAAGTATGATCTTCTGACATAATTAGTGATAATTCTGAATGAAGATCCAAGTGAAACGGTATAAAATTTCTGTCTAACTTTTTTTTCTTTGTTTTTGTATTTTCAGGTAAGCTTCAGATTCTACCAGCAGGAGCTAAAATTTATGCTTAATCGCGTAGTAAGTAAATAATAAAAAAAATGTTTTCAAAAGACTTTCAGGCTGTCAATTACAGACTGATCACAATTTTAAAAGGTAAATATTGATTGAGAACAATTCACAGAAATAAAAGTTTCTAAATTTCCCTACAATCAACGAGATGTCGGAACGGAAGTGTCACTAAGATCGAGTCACCGGCCGGACACTCAAACCAAATCGGCACCAGCCAAGTGTAAATTACACGTCAGAGTACGTATAGTTAGTACCAGCGCGCGCGCAGATCCGCCAAGTACGAACGTTTAATTAGCACTACGGGCAGTACTGCAGGCCGCTATAACTGGACTATTTGTGGAGATGGAACTCTGAGGGGAAGTCCGGCTGGTCGGTTGTTGGTTGGGCGGGGTAATTATCCAGTTCGGCTCAATTTACAAGCCGTTCGGAAAGTTGATAGATCAGTTCACGTGTAAATTGCACTTCCAGTTGGCAACACTGGCGTCAATTTTTTGGATCTCAACCCTGCTCGCAAGATATTAATAACAAAGTGTTACATTGCAGTCACAACAAAATCCCCGAACGACATTGTTCCGGCGGTCATTAATCATGGTTACTGGTGTGTTGTACTTGCAACACAACAACATCCGATCCGACGAGCCCCGCAATCGTCGCTCCCCCCACCCCGATCAAATTAGCTGTCAACTGCTGCCAAAAAGGCTTATTTACACACATCAATCTCAATTACAGTCCGTCGGCGGTGCTGCTGCTTGGCGCCCACCTCCTCGAAATTTGACCTTTTCTCCGGTGTGGGACGCAAACGGTACTGCTCCACGGCAGAAGATGTGTCGTCAGCGCGCTTGCTATCCCCCCACAATGGTACCCAACTAACAAGTTCGGCCAAACATGATACCTTCGTGAGTTCAGCCGGGTGCCGCTTGATGGTGTTGACGGTCGACCCAACCCCCGAAGATCCGAAATGTAAGGCAATAATTACTGTATAGTGATGCTTTACGTTCTTATTTATACTTGGGCGGCCCCTGACTGCCGCGGATCCTCGGGGGTTCCGGCGGAAAAAGGTTCGTGGAAAGTCTGGGGAGGACCTCGACCCGGCAGGTTGTACACCCAAGTGAAAGAGTTCTGACAAGCATTGAAGAGTTCTGACAAGCATTGAAGATTCTTTCGATTTCACCAATATTTAGACAGGTGTTGAATGCTGCATTCGTTTGGACCACTTAGAGATTTTGAAGCTCTCTTGTCAAAATTTGTTGGCCGGCTACGAAATTATGGCAAAACAGCCAACCTTCCCCGATTTGGGTGCATCCCCGTCACACCGGAGTCATGAAAGCGATAATTAGGTATGCATATGAGGAAATTTTGCGGATCGCAAATGAAGCAATTTAATATTCAATGTTCACCGACATAAATAGTCTTGTGTTTGTGTGTGTGTGGAGGATTGCCATTGCCGAGGAGGTGCCAAGGAGTTGCACACAGAGAAGGGTATTTGCTGAAGGCAAGTTGAAGGCAATCGAAAACGTAGATATATCTCACCCCGGTCTAATGACGGTGTCGAGGAGGAGTTCAGCATTGTCGTCGGAATTCCTAGCCGAGCGTTTGGAATGAGAATGTGGCTGTGATGATATTGATTTAAATAATTAGTTCATAATTAAACAGCTTTCTGCGGGAAGGGGATTGAGTCAGCGCTGCTACGTGAGAGTAGATTACACATGCGAAGATTACGCAAACAGAGCCGATCCACTGATATGGCGGGACGGTTTTGACAGTTATGCTACCACGAGCCGTCTAGCCCAATTCGGCTTAAGCTGCTTCGCAGCTGTCAAGCCAAGGTGTCTTCGTAGAAGATGAGCGTCTAAACACTTTACACACTACTTTTATGGGAACTTTACGATCTTGGGGGCGAAAAAAAAGTTCACAACATTGTAAATCGCGCGCTGAGCGCGGCGATGATTAAGACAGATGCCTGTCTCGGCCCCGCAAGACTTAATTAGTCTGTTTTGCGTTATTTTTTCTACAGCCGGCAAACGTTCTTGTTAGCATGGAATGAATATTCAAAAAAGGTGCCCCCTCCCCCCCACCCGATCGCGTCGAGAATCTGCGACGCGATCGCGGCTGAGTGAGCGAGCACTTGTTTGTTCATAATTTTCTAATGGATTACGCTGCAAGCCAGCAGCAGTACGCAAAAGCTCATGCGCAGCGCTCAACGCTAGACGGGCTGGCAAGTGTAAATTGCTACTCGCAGCAGCACATTCATTTTCACCTGCATCGCCAGACAACCTCCGAGCGAAAGAGATGTGTCGGTACAATTTTCACCGGTAATCAGCCAACCGGGTGCAGCGCCATTCTCAGCTTCGAAGATCTGTATAATTAGCCGCACAAAAGAATTATTGCACAAGGTAGCACAAATTGAAAGCAGCGGGCTCTCGGGACCGGGAGATTGGACCGGAAGTTGGCCCCATGTTTTGCGCGCGGGGGGATTTGTTGGTTATCTCGGCAACCTTGGTAATGAGGTACTAATTTGATTTTATCTCAGTTGAACGGAAGGTTCATCGCGTATGCTGAAATGAGTGTCAATATCCGCGGCCGGCTACGAAATTATGACAAAATATTCAATTAATCAGACTTGGTTAGTCTCTACCCCGGGCAGGTGGTAATAACGAAACGGAGGTCATTTCAATAACAAGTCCTGTTAAAATATCTGATTTTGTTATCAGAAAGTCATGATCACCGGTAATGAGAAGAAAAACTAATAACATCCCCAACACTTAGTCAAAAACTTGTTATTGAACAGATCTTATGAGAGAGTAAGACAATAACAACTCAAAGTACCGTAAACCGGGGTAACATTGATAGGTTTTCAATTTATTTTAGGAATATTTTCCGATTGCAAAGGTAAAACATGTACTAGGGTAGGCCACACAAGGTCCATGCTCTTTTTTTGAAAAAAAGTTTTTTCAAAGGTGCTTTGAAAAAAACGTTACTTAATCCACCTTAAGGTGGTTGGTGCCTTCCTCGCATTCATGTTGTATTTTAGGTTGTATTTACAAATTAATTTAAGAGTTTTTTTTTATTTTTTTCATTTATTTTTTATAATTATTGGTTTTACTTGAACAGCAATTTTCAATTCTTTTTTTCACCAACTCTCCAAAATAAAGGAGAAAAGTCCCATGAGTTATATATTTCAGAAAAAAGTTCGTGTAAATCTTTGTCGAGACAAAATGATGCAGCAACATAATTAATACAGATTTTTTCCAGAAGAGACGCAGTCACTGCTTAAGCAATGTGGCAACCGGGCGATACGCATGCAAGGGGGTGTGGCTGCCAATCCCCCGCATGGTCAAACCAAAATTCCTACGCATGCTGCGCGACTCTCGCGCGTAAGCAAAAAGATCCGGCCTTTGAGGTTATGCAAAAATCACCCTTTTTTGTAGCAACAAAAAAACTTTTTCTTGGCATAACTTTAAAAGTACTTCATTAAACAGAATAAAATTTAATAGGGTCTTAGGGGACCCCAAAACGAACAGAATAAGGCGGATCCGGCCAAAATCGGTTCAGCCAGTTCTGAGATAATCGTGTGGAAAAAAAATCATGTCTACACATATCCCCACAGACATTTGTTCAGAATTTGATTCTGAGTCGATAGGTATACGTGAAGGTATATCTAGGAGTTGTATTTAAGAAGTTCATTTTTCGAGTGATTTTATAGCCTTGCCTCAGTGAGGTGAGGAAGGCAAAAAGTTGCATGGAAAATTCTTATTTTGAATTCCGGGGTGACTTTGATAGTCATAGTTTTTCTTGTTAAAATAAGATTAAAAGTGTTCAAATTTTATGTTTACATCAAATCTCGGGTTAGTTTTCAAAAGGTCGTAAGCGCCAGTTGTCCAAAATTGAGTTTTTGGCACGGTTGCACTCTTCTAACGCACTACTAACGATCTACTCGAGCAGAATTTCCAAAAAAATAAATTTAAACAAAAATATCGCCCGTATATAAAAGGTCGAATGTGCTTTTCATACGGAGAAGTCACATACGTCCTTGGCGATGCAAGGTCGTATGTACTGATAATTTGAAAAATGTACTTACGCTCATAGAAAAAGGACGTAAGTTCAGTTTTAATTGCTTTATGATTATGCGCACATGAGTTTTTACGAAAAAAGATGAATATTTGTTATCCCGTTAAAAACATTGCGCTGATTATATGACTTAAAGGATGCGCGAAGAATATTTTCCAATTTGCCAGCCAGCAAAACCCAGTTTCAGTCATTTATTCCGGAAGAGACGGCTAGCTTCCCCCAAAATAATCACTTTCTGTGGCAGCCTAAACCAACACAACTTCGGCCAGGGTTTTTTGGAATGACACCCCAGTACCTTCGACAAAGACGTAAGTCTACGTCAAAATTAAGTTGCATAATCTGTTCAGGAACAAGCGATAATGACCGCATCCATCTTATCACGCATAAACGCCCTCTCAAAACTCCAGGAACCCCGAGTTCTTCAAGGTCCTATAGACCACTGAAGAAAAGATAAACAAATCAGTGGTAATTCGTCATTTTGTTCGTGCTCTCAGCTAGCGTATGAGCCAACGCGAGAGAGGGAGAATAAAATCTGTCAGTTGGACCTTTCTCCCCTGCGATGTTTTCTCCCAATCTCCTCCAAAAACACAAAACATCGACTGCCCTCTTTGCGGGGGGTGTTGAAACGATGTTCAAAATAATAATGTTTGATTTAAATGTGGTTTAGTCATAAAATGAATGAATTTTGCCAATGGTCGTATTGTCATTCTTACTCAAAAAAAGTCCAAAGAACAGGGACGTATGAAACAATTTGCTCATGTAAAAGGTCGAATCAACCTGGTGTGGTAAAACAAGGCTAAAACACACATTAATTGTTAAAATTTTTAATTCACTTGATATGACAACCTTAGCTTATAGTCAAAGCAATGATTTTGACTAAAAATATGCCATTGAAACCCACTTACATTCAAATAAGAAATAAAATAATGGTCAAAAACTTGTTCATCGGTTTTCCCTACTTGAGGGGTTTGGCTTTTACGACTTTTTGAAAACTAACCCGAGAAATGTACCATCAATAAGGTTGCTGATATAGTTTTGCCTTCCTCACCTTACAGAGGAAAGGCTATAAAATCACTCGGAAAATGAACTTTTTAATTAGACCTCCTAGACCTACCTTCATTTGTACATATCGACTCAGAATCACCAGCTGAGCAAATGTCTGTGTGTTTGGCTGTATGTAGACATGTGTACCAAATCAATGTCACTGGAATATCTCGTCACAGGCTCAACCGATTTTGGCCGGAATGGTTTTAATCGATCCGTCTTAACGTCCCCTATGTTGCTATTTAAATTCATGCAGTTTTATCATGTATTAAAAAAGTTGTGTTAAAAAAACTGTTTCATATTAAATTAAAATTATGGTAAAAAGGGTCGTTTTTTCATGAAACCCTCACATATTATATATTGTTGGAAAGCATATGAGAAGACATTTTAGGTGGAGTAAGAATTTTCAAGATCTGACTTACCTATCTAGAATTACAAGCAGATTAGAAAATGGTCTGAATTTACATAACCTCAACTGGTCGGGTCTGATCGCCACGAAAAAGCCGTATAGAGGGATGCCATTTTCCTCAAAGGCCGTGTCTGTATAATCTTGACAAAAAGTCTGTAGGTAGTCTGTTTTTTTACTCATCACTTATTTTTATTAGGACCTCTTAGGTGCTGCGAACGTTAGGGGAGATCCATAAATATGTGGACACTTTAGGGGGGTTGGTATAGTGATATAGTGATATGAGAGGAAGGCACCAACCACCTAAAGGTGGATTAAGTAACGTTTTTTAAGAAAAAAATCGATGTTTATGTTTATTTAACTAAGTTCATAAGCTTTTCAACAAAATACATATAAATGTAAGGTAAAATGATTAAAAAGTCTGAATTTTCCCAAAAATTCGTTGAAACTAGTTTTGTTTATACAGATATCATATTATATTGCATTTTAAACTGAATTCGAAGCACGAATCAAAAGTTTTCACATTTTATATGAAATTTGTTCTACTGATAATGCCTATAATTTTGAAGATTTTTTCGAATTATTTTTCGAAAACACATAATATTTATTATTTACAAACTTATTTCACATTCTTCTAGTGGAAAATTGTCCAAAGAATCCAAAAATGCATTCCGTTTTCCGATTTGAAATCATGTTTATTGTGAAAATCATGACACTTTGAGAATATTAAAATAATGCTATTTATCAACATTTTCTTAATTATAGTTAACTAACTTTTTAAACTTTTCAAAATTTTATGAAAACTTCTTCTAATAGTACTTTGAACATCTCTCTACCACGGTCAGTATGATTTCGTACCATTCCCTACGTATTTAATTTGTAATCTTCATTTTGCGAAAAAAATTTTTCATTCAGAACCATGGGATATTTTTGACCAATATTATCATGGACATTATTTTGGCCATGAAATGTGGTCTTTATACAAAATCTTTTTTTTAAAGTGAACAATTTTAAAGTTGATTTTTTCAATCATTATTATATGGCCAGAACTATGGGATAATTTTGACCAATTTTATCAAGGACATTATTTTGGCCATGAAATGTGGTTTTTATACCATTTTTTTTAAAGTGAAAATTTTTAAAAGTTGATTTTTTTTAAATCTGTATTGATAAACCCTCCTAAGGAAATCAACAATTTGTGTCCATAACCCAATATGTTCTAATTTTTTATTTTGCTAAATATGGCCAGAACTATGGGAAAATTTTGACCAATTGTATCAAGGATATAATTTTAGTCATGAAATGCGGTCTTTCTAGAGGTGGGCAAAACCGCTCTTTTTTAGGAGCCGCTCATTTTCGTTCGCTCATTAAAAAGAGCCGCTCTTTTGAACGGCTCTTTCGCTCTTTTTTAAAATATGAATGAAAAGGATATTTTGTAAGAATATTGTGATTTTTGAAGCTATTTCCCATTGGAATTATATAAATTATCTGTTTTTTTTTTAAACGAGGAGATGCCCTTGAAAACCATAGGTCTTAGCGGTCTCTATGTCAACAATTCTACTCGAACCTAAACGTTCGAATAATTGAATGGCATCCAAACTTAATTCTAGGATTTTGGAGAAATTGCAATTAATTTAAAAATTGCGTTTATCTCTGCAACAATTGAACTAATGCTGATAATTAATTTAGAGAAAATATTCTGTTAACTCTTTTCTACATTCTGATTTGATCGATAAAGTCTATAAACGCTGAAGTTTGTTTAGACAAGAGGATTTAATTTATTTCCAAAATCTTTAAGCTGTTGAGTAGATTTTTGATAAAAATTTCGGATAAATTTTATTCGGGTAATACTTTATTGTGCTTTAAAGTTTCTTCATTTTGTTTAAAAAATCATTTTCTTTTGGAATTTCAAAAAAATATCAAACTGAAAATATGAGCTTGAAAACTATTAAGTTGTTTTCAAATATTGTCTTCAATGCTATTGAGAGTCTTTAAATATATATTGATGAGAATGTTGCAATAGACACCCCAATGAAATATGACGATTCAGCTCTGAAAATGTCGGAAAATAGCCCCACTTTAACCTGCCGTTTTTTATCCTAAAGTACTTGAAAAAGTACACCTAGGGACAATTTTGGGATATTTTTTTATTGGCATTGAAATATTTGAAATTGTATTTTCAATTTTCAAAAATAAATTTAACACTGCAATATGTTGGAAATTCAATCAAATATATTTATAACAAGTTTAAAAATTATTCCATCTTGGAACGGTTCTTTCAAAAGACCGAAGTTTAAAAAAGAACCGCGGTTCTTTTTTTGGGAGCCATGGTTCGTTCGCTCTTTGAAATGAACCGGCTCTTTGAGCGGATCGCTCTTTTTTTGCCCACCTCTACTTTATACTAACACTTTTTTAAGAAGTGAAAATTTGAAAGTTGATTCTTTTAACAATTTGCATTGGATTATTCTTTAAATTATTGTTGTCTCAATAATTTAAATTATCCAACAGTAAGTAAAATGAAAGATTTTATTATTAGCTAATCTGGGTGTTGCGATAACAAGTTCTGAGCTCCTGACAATAACAGAACTAAAACTTTTCCAGTTATTTTCACCTGCTCGGGACGAAGCTTTTTTTGAATTCGGTAGGCCGGCTAAGAAATTATGGAAAACTATAACCTGTATCAGACTTGGCTTGCTGATACAGCTTAACCTAGTCTGGACTCTGGTCTTTCTTTCTGATACCTTTCTGTAGCCTAGTCTGGACGAAGCTATAGTCTGTATTATACTTAGTTCGCAGATACAGTCTGAACTCTGATCTGGCTTGCTGATACAGCTTTTCCTGTGGGCCGGCTACGAAATTATGAAAAAATCTGTATCGGCGATGAAGATACAGGAGACGAAACAGTTGATATTGGTAGCACGGATTCAACGAAACCCAGCTCGCACCGGTTCCAGCTGACCCGCAAACCAGCTGATCGGGACCCGTTCCGCACGCTTTCCGCCCTTACTGGCGCAACTAATTGCTTGCGGAGCTTTCGCGAAAAAAAAAACAGCAACCCTCCGAAATCGTTCTAATGAGCGACGTCTCCTCCCAGAGCTCCTTCGTCATCCTATTATCATTCATTAGCACTATGTAAACAGCGACAACAACACGCTGTCGACAACTCCGGCGAATTCCTCTCGCCGCTTCGCATGGCGACGTTTGTCAATTTGACAATCATTTTAATTTATAATTCCAACGACAATCAACGACGTCGTCGTCGTCGACGTAGTCTCCCTCGCGAAGATCGTACGAGGACCGAGCTGTAATCAAATCTTCAAAGAGGCGCGCGCGACTTCAAGTTGTTGAAGGTTGTCCTCGTCGTCTCGGGGTCCCCCCCTCTGTTCTCGGTGAAAAATCCTACCGACCCGGATTTACATAGAGAACCAGACATCCCTCTGCTACTGTGTGCGGTGGAAAACAAATGCTCGAGGTTTCGAGCGTTATCATAACAATTTGTGTATGCATGCATACATTAGCATTGATTATTCGCCATGACAACCGCGGCGCGGTCTATCCCCTCGTCGGAGGTTGACGGGACGATGTCATATTCCGGGTGAGAGGCGGTGACGGGGGGGCGAGGTATGTACTATGTAATGTATGCTGGTGAGGAGTGACTGCGCTATGTAACGACGACGTCGACGAGATTCAGGCATTTTGTGAGAGCGCGAGAACAAAGGAACATTTTCGACGAGGACGTTCGGGGAGGACGATGAAGAAGCGACGTACAAGACTTTGATTTGGCCTAGTCTGCGGTAGCTTCTCTGTAGCACGAGGGGTTGAAAAACTGTTGACAGGTGCCCTTTTTGCGGATGCATCGATTCGGAACTGCATAGCTTGAGGGTGCAGTTGACAGTTTTTAGGGATGGGTTCTCAACTGATCCGCTGCATAGACTTGATGTTCAAGCCCGTTGACAAACCCTAAATTAAGAGGTTTGCTGGTACACTCGTACTGTTTTAAGTATCAACTGGGTGGTGTGTTATTGTGTTCAATAATCGTTGACCGGCTATGAAATTACTGGAAAATAACATCTCTACATTGAAGATCCATAGTCAAGGCTAGCTTCGATCGAATACAGTAAGAAGAATCCTGTACTATCAAAATCCGTATGTTACGTTCCCCAAAAGTCGACCAACCCAGCGCCATACTCCTCGCTTCATCCCTGTACACCAACCCTACAATGTAGCACAAAGTAGCTCATTTCGCGTATTGACCCAGCGAGGAACGTCGATCACCGGCCATAGCCCTATTACGCGCCGCCACCTGGAGCAACTGAAGCGCGCCGCCGACTCCGGTTCAACTATGCTATGACCTGGACGACGACGACGCCACCGCCACCGCCAGCTATTTCCCGGGGAAGGTGGGAATGTTAATTATTTCCAGGTTTTTTTTTCTCCAACCTGCAAACCTCCCTTCCCAAGCCCCTCTGTCCCAGTGGATATTTGTTTATTTTTACGCGCGCGTTCAGGTCGCCGTTTTTTTGCCTACATGTTTTCATTCAACCCCCGCGCCCGTCCCCCGGAGTTGTCACCCCCGTCCGATTTGACGACCCCCGAAGACTCTGCGTACACATTTCTGAATGATTATTTTTTTTCCGTACCTGGGCCGCGTCTGTCGGTAATTATAACTAATTAAACTCTTGTTTGCAATGGTGTTGTGTGCGGGGCAGCGGGGGCTGTATAAATATGTAACACTAAGACACCCCATGTCGAGGTCTGGCGGTTCTCTCCCCCTCTTTTGAGCGAACATTTAAAAAAGTTACAATTGGAAAAAAAGGTTGCAGGAGGAGGAAAAAAAAAGGCTAAACGCATGAGGAAATATGAGTGACTGCTGCAAAAGTGTGCGTGGGCAAGCCTGAGTGGGACAATTTGCACCAAATTTTGAGTCATTCTTAACGAAGCAAACACACTAATGACGATAATGATGATGGGCGGCAAGGGTTTGCGTTACTGATACATTGTTGGCGGAGTTGAACTTGCAGGCCCCGGTGACCATCAATCAGGAAGGGTTGGGATTTGACTGATGAGTATGATAAATTGGGACGAGCGATTAAAGTTAATTTGTTAGCATTTTTTAACCGTACAACTCCAACCGAAACTTACTTGGTGATACCGTGGAGATTTTCCCTTATCCCCTTAAAAAAGAGAAGCATTAGCACATTCCGTCTTGCAAATCCTTTTCTTGTTGCTTGTTTTTTGAACCTGAGATAACAATTTTATCGGTTGCGAGCTCCATCTTATTTCCGCAATTCGATTATATAGGAAATTAAGGCATAGAACAAAAAGAAAAAAAGTGCTCGAACGAGAATCGAACCAGCAACCTTTTGGTTGGTAACCTTCTACGGTTCCACCTCACTATCAATGGCTTGATGCAATAGAACTCGTGTGTTGCGTGAGAGTGTTCACAACTAATGACTAAAATACAGTCATAAAATTTTCTCCTGCAACGTTTCGGCTGACTTCTTCTCCATCTTCAGGGTCTACATTTGATTATTTTGAAAATAAATACCTTCTATCAAATTTAAGCATTCCATTGGGTATGTTTCGACCTTCCAAACCACTTTCGTGACAGCAAACAGTCAACAAAATCGTCCAAGATCTTGTTTCAACCCAAATCTCGTCGGCGTTTCGCCGCAAACGACCTTGTCGTGCAAGCCGGATTTTTTCCCAAAACCCCACAAAAACAAGAGTTTAACAGCTACAAAACTGTTCCGCGAGAACAACGAAAAAATCTGTCCAATAATTCACACCGGCCAACGAGCGCGAATCGCTAAATTATGGGAACCAAAAGACGCACACACCCTCTGCTCAGAAGAGCCCAGGTTCGCGTGAGTGCGTGGGTAACGGCAATTGTCGTACTTGCGCGGCACTCCGATCTTTCAGCGCCGCCGCCGCCGGTCTGAACAACAATATAAACAAAATTAATTTCGCGCCAATCATGGGGTCGTATTGTGTTGTAATGGAATTCGGGGACGAAGGGATGCGGCGAGGACATGTGATTTTACATGATTGTGGGCGTGATTTTTCGATTGAGAGGGATGGTTTTTTTTCGTTGGGATGACCTGCGGTGCAGGGCAGTTGCGAGCTGGTCACAGTGAAAAAAATAATTTTACTTACAGGTTCAATCTAAAAAAAGTTAATCCATAACAAAAAACTAAAATGTTGGTAATGGGATTCGATCCAAGGATCTTTGAATCGGCACTGTAGTGCCTTTACAGAATCGGATAAGATTGCGAAGGTGATGTGGTGTATGCTGTTCCAATTAATCAATGAACGCATTTTTTGTTGTTGGTGTGCGTGCGAGAGTATTATGCTCGCACGATTGATATTATTCTCTCAGATAAATCTGAGTCCATTTTACTCATGGTCGTCTGCTGATATTTCATGACTTTTTTTTCGAAAGTGAAAATCCAAAAGCTTCGTTTGTGGTACAAATTTTGACGGTTTTTTTTTAGTATGAAGCATTATCGATGATCGATAACGCTAACGATAATTATATGGAGGATAGCTCGATTTTTAAATCTTTCTAAAATCGACTTCATTTAACCAAATCATGTTTAATTTTCAATGCTTTCACAAAAAATATTATATTTTTTGCAAATGTAGTAAGGCCGTTGCAAATATTTTTCAAAGTTTATGTCGCCCCCCCCCTTCAAAGTTGGCCTGAATAATCAAGGGGGAATTTTTTTTTTTTCGAAAAACTTCAAAATTTTAATGAAAATTAAAGTTTAATCAACTGAAAACCAGTTAAAATGCATTTTACCGCGTTAATAATCATATTTAGCATGTTTGAACTCCTTTGAAAACATTTTAAATTTTCATAAAATACCAATGTACAGTCCCAAGAAAATTTTTTTTTTTGCAAAAAAAAAATTCGTCAGTACCTCGATATTTTCAAAACTAATGATTGGAATGCAACTGTACGCCTGTAAAATGCACTTTAAAACACTTTTTTCATCCAAATATTGAAACCTAGGCTTGTATTTTTTTTATATTTTTTTTTGCCCCCCCCCCTCGATTTTGCTCAGAGCCGAGGGACATAAACTTCAAAAAATATTTGCAACGGCCTAAATTTCAAAGTATAAATACTCAAAATTGTTCAAAAAATACCGTATTTTTCGAAAGTACTAAAATTTTCTGTATTTGCAATATGGGTATCAAAGAAGCGAATTTCTAAAATGTTTTTTCACTTCATTAGATTTTTATCACAAAATACCGTATTTTTTGAAAAATACTCAAATTTTGTAAATTTGCAATATTTGATATTTTGATACGAAGCAAAATTTGTTATGCATAAAGACATTATTAGTTTTTTTTGACAATACTAAAATTTTCACAAAATACTGTATTTTTTCGAAAGTACTAAAATTTTCATGATTTGCATTATGGTATCAAACGAAGCGAAATTTGATGGGCATTTTCTGTTTATTTGAGTTTTTTTATGAAACACCCAAATTGCAAATTTGGAAAATTGCAGTATATTCGAAAAATACGGTATTGTGTGAAAATTTTACTTAAAAACAAAAAAAAATCTAATGAAGCTAAAGAGCGTACAAAATTTCGCTTCGTTTGAAAGCACATTGCAAATTTGGAAAATTTTAGTATTTTCTAAAAAATATGGTATTTTGTGAAAGTTTTAATTTTTTACAAAAAAAAATCGAATAAAGCTAAAAAGCGTACAAAATTTCGCTTCGTTTTATACCCATATTGCAAATTTTGAAAATTTGGGTATTTTGTGAAGTGAAAAAGCATACGAAATTTCGCTTTGTTTGATTCTCATAAAGCAAATTAGCAAAATTTGAGCACTTTCGAAAAATATTTTGTGAACAATTTTGAGTATTTATACCTTGAAACTTACCACATTTAGAAAAAATATTTCTGGAAAAAACTTTGAAAATTTGACACGATTTGGTTGAGTTAAGGGGTTACATACATGTAGAAAATCACAAAATTTCATATTACAGAAAATTCAATAAATTCACTAAAAACATGATTTTTAATCACTCCTGAAAGTTTCATGAAGATATTTCGTGACTGAACTGAGTAAGAGACGATTTAAGTTCACAATTTTGCCATGCTCAAAGCGAACTGTCAAACTTTGTGAACGTTTTTCTCTAAACACCGAGTTGATTTATTGCCTGAAATTTGAGGTGAAGACTCCCAAGACATATCCCGTGTGCATGACGAAGCCTGATTTTGAAATTTTGCTTTTTTAAAAATACAAAAAACATAAACTGTCGATTTTTTTATATGAAAAATATAAAAATATTTTTATCTTTTTTTAAATTAAGTTTTTGAAAATCGGCCTTCGTCATGCACACAGGACCGGTTTAACGAGTCTTCACCAACATTTTGAGCCGATTTGGTCAAAGCAGTGTTGAGATATCGTGGCACCCGTTTTTTGAAACTGCTAACTTAAAATAGCTATATCTCGGCAATGGTACATCCAAATGTCTTCATATTTATTGTGTTAATAGTTGAAAATGTATATTTGAATGCCAATCTCTGATATTTTTTACGATTTACATGTATGTAACCCCTTAAGTCGATTTTAGAAACATATTAAAAATGACTTATCCTCCATTTTCGGTGATAAGATTTTCGCCGATAGAATTATCGAAATAACGATAACGTTATCGTTAGACGATAATATTATCGACGATAATTTTATCGATTAACAATCTTGGATAAGAACATGAATTTTGAATGGTTATTCAATGAATATCAAGGTGTTCCATAAACTACGTATTTTTCGTACTTTGAATCTACATTGTCACATAATTTATCTCAATCAGAGCACTCCGTTTCCAAACCATGCCAAAATGGTAAATTTAGCTGCTTTTCTGGCTTCTAAGCTGCCCCAACGTTTCGGCTGACATTGCGCTCTTCTTCAGGGTCTTATATCAAGGATTTATTGTTCTTTTACGATTGAACGAAAACTTTTTACTGTCATAGACCAGACATTCCACCAGGAACGACCCAACTGTTCGATTGTAATCGTCCCCACGTCGACCAGTCCGCCGGTGTCCACCGTAATGAGGGATGATTACGTTGATTTCCACTGTCACAACGTGGTGGGATGGTGCAATTAAATGTGCTGGAAAAACACCACGGTCGATGGTCAGCGCGATGGTAGCTTCTGCTGATCGGGTTGAGTCCGATAGCATCGACCCCCGCGGGGGTCAATCCGACCGTCAACGAGGGTGACCTCTCCGAGAGGGGTGGAGGCTTCCAGAGTTTCTTGTTGACACTGGGAGCGCGGAGTAGGGGATAATGATAGCTTCTTGGAGCACTTTTTTTTCGGTGGCTTCAGCCCTGGAGTTTGGACACAACGAAGGGGGCCCATCAAAAGTGCGCGCTGGGTATGGTAATGATGGTGTCTTTTCACCGGTCGCGACGTCAGTTAGGTTGATTATATTGATAAGTAATAAAAAAGGTGCGAGCAAATGGAAGCGTATTAATAAAATTGAAGAGAGGGGGCACGACGACGACGACGCGGCGATCGATGATGATGATATAGCTGATATGGTAATTCTTGTGGATATTCAATTATTGAATTTCTATGCAAATGTTTCAATTTTGTGGGATAATTACGGAGCGCGAGTGTGCACATTTTTTGCAGCTTGCTTTTTTATAATGGGAAATAAATTCAACGTTTTTTTTTAATTCGGAAACCGCTGACAGAATTTTTCTTGCTGGTTGTCAGCATCGATGTTCCAACAACTATCACGTTACTCTTTCGCAGCTATACCTTAACCAAACTGTTGTGGAAGATGTGATTTGCGTATGCGAAGCTAATCATTTAGCTGTTTAGCTGATCGGATCTAATTCGATGTGGCTAATGGGGTTGGCACCTGTCCTCGTTTGCATGATTTGCTATAGATTAGCACTTTTTAGAGTTTCTCCAAATTGTTTCATAATTGATTAGGTTGGTTTTCGATAAATGGCGAGATGTTGCTATCTCTGGAATTTCTCAAATTGTTTTAACTTTTTTTTTCATTTGAAACAATACGTCAGCTGAAAAGCTTCCATTACATGATTGTTTTCACTTGTAATTGCCTCAGCAAGACACTTCTCAAAAACGACACAATAACCCCTTCCCGAGAAATTGTAAAATTTAAATACTTTTACGTTTCAGCAGTCATTTTACGATCCCGCTTATCATTTCCATACCAGAGTGGAGTGAAGCCATTTGTTCCACATCCTATCAGCTCGGCCAGATACAAAGCAAACGCGACGAACGATTCCCCGGTCCGGATCCGTGGGATCTTAAAAAGTTTCGCGCTGCTGACAATAAACATTTTGATGACTGCGTTTGCGTCGCTTTTTGCGATCTTTTTTTGTCAACCCAACTCCGTTCTGCTCCTCTCCCGAACTTCCAGGGGAGTGTGTAAAGCACTTGTAATACTTTGTGTCGTTTTATATTCAATAACCCCTCACAAATCACACACCATCATCGTCCCATATCTGTCTCACTCCAGAAAGGGACGCGAGAAGTGCTCTCGTAAAACCTGGACGACCCCCCCTCCGTCTGTCTCAAACAGTCTAAATATTTAACATGTCAATATGTCATAACACTTTCCGACCGCCTCCGGCGTTAAAAGTGACACGCACTTTAATGTCCATCGGAAAGCTGGGACGTGATTATTGCGACACTTCCCTCGATGAGGCTGGTGATAAAAATCTTCAAATAGCCCATTTTACCCCGAAATGCCGCAATGGTACTCTGAGACTCCGGGGTTCGCGCGCGGGCGATGAAACAATAAAAGATTTATACGACTTTATCCGGATGGGAGTGGTGATGGTCAGCTCCGAACTCCACACTTTGATCCTGGATGAGTGTCATAAATTGCAACCTTATTTTTCGGGTGTGCTCCCGCCCCTCTCGCGCGGGCATGGTGGCGAAAAGTTTATTGAATCGTTGTTGAAAGTGCGTTGATATATGCCGCCCCGTTTGACCTCGTTTGTTTGGTGGAGGGGGTCAGTGGAATGTTTGGACAAACTGGTGAAAGAATAGTGGGATGTGGCAGTGTGAATTTGGGCAATATTTCCCTGTCAAATTTCTAAAATGTTTACCACAATATTCCTATAATTGGACGCAGTGGTTCAAGGCTCTACAAAAACAACATTTATGTGTTATTTTTGATTAATAAATTGTTTTCAGGTCTGTTATGACTCATGAAAAAGTATGACAAATGTCTATCCAGAAGTCATAATTATCCAAATTTATAACGTTTTGCCAGTGTTGCAAGATAATCAATTTTAATACTTAATGTTATGGCCTTTGAAATACTGACGTATAAAGTACTTAACATATTTTTATCTTTATTTTTAGTCTTGGACATCAAAACAATAATTATTCTTTTTTTAAATATAGAAAATTTTAGTTACAAACACAGCCAAAGTTGACCCCACAAAAAAAAACATTTTTAAGAACATTGGAAAAGTAACATAAAATTAGTTGAAGTCCATCCCTGAAATATTCCAATATACTGATCGAACTTCTCAACATTTTATAATTTCGGGATATGACATCCAGAGACAACAGAATTTCACAAAAATTCTAAATATTTCTAAGCGTGTTCAAAAATGCTAAACATGATTATCAATGTTGGAAGATGAATGTCATACACAGTAAAGAAAATCATGGTAATATTATATCTGGGAAGTACATATTTTTATGTTAAAAAGAATGTGTTATTTTACCTGTGAAAATGAGTAATTTTACCACTTTTATGGTGTAATGTCACTTTTTTAGTGTAAATTGAGGTAATGCAAGATGTAATATTCAACCATCCAAAATTACACCTTCTAAATTTACACAATTTCTTACTGTATATTGTTTTCAATTGTTTCATTAAAAATCTCAACCAATTTTAATTAAAAAAATAAAGTTAAAAAAAATCTCCATGTTTTTTTCCGGCTGATTTTTTTTTAATATTTGCAATGTCCTTAATTGCATTTAAATTTTTGAAAAATGTTTGAGTAAAACCAGAAAAATTTCCAATTCAATTATTTTTTTCTGTGGATGATTTTTTGAATGATTTAAACTTTAAATAACTAGAAATTCCCCCTTTTTCTCTAGCTTGGGAGTTTAGGTGTTAATAAAACAATTTAAAATAGAATAGGGCCATCCCTAGTAACATTTTTAAACTTACAGGTTTTATCATGGTTCTGAAAACCCTGATACGGCCTACATAGGCTTTTATGGCCTACTTAAAACCTAAAATGTTACTTGGGATCCATACACAATTCCCTTTCCTTCTACCATTTCTTGATGAATATTACCATCATTTTTTTTCTGTGCAATTATATGCACATAACAAAAACAGGGCTCACCTCAGTGAAAATAAAATTTATATAATTGAAACAAATTTTTGAGCAGTAGACACAAAAGTAATTTCCTTGATTTTATTTTGTGGTCGATGTATGGGTCATTCCATCTCAACTGTGCACGAAAAAGTGCAAATTTGAAAATTACCCTCTCCGATCCTGCTCAAATTTGGCAGGGCTGTTGATACTATCAAAACATGCAAGAATCCCGAATTTCATCCAAATCGGACCACCCCCTCCATTTTTGTACCTCCCCAAAAAATCGACTTTTTGGCGATTTTTGACCAAACCTCCTAGTTTCAAATGACGATAACTCAGGAACCACAAATCTTAGAGGGTCGGTCTTAGACTCAATTTTGAAGGAAATTGGACGTAGAGTCCATTTCCGTGATCGAAATGTTGATTAATTTATTTTTTCTATCTGTATTGCGCAATTGAAAACTTTAAACGGCCGTATCTCAAAACAAGGGGTTTCCAGCATCAAGGATTACTGACCAGTCTTAATGGAATTACCAGGATTACTGGCAATATGTCATGAATTACTTTGATTTCCCAGAATTACTTAGAATTTCCAGAAACCACGCAGAATTGCTCAAATTTATATAAATAACTTGGAATTACTGCCTAACTTCCAGCATATTGAGAATTGGATCGAATGACAGCTGTCAAATGCACAAAACCACGTGCTTGGCAATAGTACGTCCATCCCGGGAATTCCCGGCACAAAATTCCCGGGATTTTTATATTTTGTACGGGGAATTCCCGGAATTAAACAAAAATCTTAATTTGGCCTGGAAATTACATAAATATTACAATTAATAAGTTTCAACTTTTCAAAAATTTCAGATAAATTGGTACCATTTTATTTGTTGTCATATTTGTTTTTAGACATCTTAAACCAATTTTTTAGCTGTTTTAGTCATGTCATATAGAATTAAATAAAAAATAAATATTTATAAGATACTTATTTAATTTGAATTAGAAATGTGGTGCATATAAAATTCAAAGCACAACAGAGAACAGCAAAAATTTGTTTAAGCTATCTAAAACCTGCTATCCTTGTTTAGATTGATATTAATAGTATTGAGCTAATTCTATAAATTTCAAGCTTGAAAAAAATAACAAATATAAAGAAAACATAGATTTTATGACTTTATCAAAAACTAAAAACTTCACGGGAATAAATAAATATTTTCCCGTTTTCCGGAAAACTCAAAACCTGGGAAATTAGACGTCCTGCTTGGAAATCATCGAACAATTGGGTAATTATCAACATCATTTTGAAAACTGATTTTGGCGTTTGAGTGCATTTAAAATTCAAAGCACAACAAAGAACAAAAAAATCTTTAAAACGATCTAAAAGTGCTATCTTTGTTTAGATTGATTTTAACAGTATTGAGCTAATAGTATGATTTTAAAAACATAACGAATATAAAGAAAACATAGATTTTATGACGTTTTCAAAAATTTCCCGGGATAAAAAATATAAAAAAATTGGACGCCCTACTAGGAAATCATCGAAAAATGTGGTAAACATCAACATCAGTTTGACAACTGATGTTGACGTAAACATCAATATCAGTTTGACAACTGATGTTGACGTTTTAGTGTTTTTCATCCGAAAACATTTGAATTGGAGAGCATCCAAATTTGCGGACAATCCGAATTCGCTCTGTACCATAAAAATTTACCATTAAAGAATTACTAGTAGTTACTTGAATTAATGGGAAATAAACGAATTACTGAGTAACCATGGAATTACTCGAATTACTACGGAATTACTAGGTAATTCCAGAATTACAGGAATTACTGAAGAATTGCGGAGTAATTCTGGAATTACTGAATTACTTACTCAAAATCCGAATGATCCCGTACTAGCTGTAACTTTGGTTTCTTATATGAAAATTAATAGGCAATAAATAGAATCATGAAAGGTTTATCGAAGTTATCTTTTTAACAGTTAGTTTTTATTATTTTATTATTTTCTGAAGTATGTTTTCACAAACAAGAATCATGGAATTACCAGGATTACTGAGGTTAGTAGGAATTACCAGGATTACTCTGGAATTACTCAGTAAATCCGGAATTACAGAATTATTTGCTCAAATTCTAAGTAATTCCGGATTAGTGACCAGTCTTACACGATGCTGGAAACCCCTTGTCTCAAAACACCCCAACTTATTTTTTTTATTTGACCTCACCATCGTGTTCCCCGGCCAATTTTACACAAGAATCACTTATCGACAGAAATGAATATGTTTCGTTCCAGAGATATCGAATTTTAATGTTCTGTGTTTTCGAGATTACCTACATCAGCTTCATTCGCCGCATCTGCTAGAAGCACAGAGGCGGGCCGATCAATTACTGCTACCTGGTGTTCTGGGAGACGAATAATTTAATTTAAATTTCAAAAAATTTACGCAAATATTTATTCAAATGGCTGATACCTACCTAGATCAATGTATTTTTGTGAAAGGAATATTTATTGGGTTATTTTGAATGCACCGTTTTTTTACGTGTTGCTAACCGTTCCAGAGTACCTCCGAGGCCATGACTAGGGCCTTTATCGTGGGCGGTAGCAAAATAGTGCCATTCAGCAAAAACCCCAAAACCTGCTTTATTATCATTATTATAGTTTACTATTGACACTTTACCATAATTTGGCAAATCTGATTTATGGTTTAACAGATTGATCATATTAAATCAATTTTTATATTGTTAGCCAGCTCCATTTGATTGAAAGATGATTTTTGTCAAGGTACCTACATTTAATTTAAAAAAATCTTCATACGTGAGGACAGCAGCCGTGATAGAACAAAAAAACACTTGTTCGGACGGTGTCGAAATCATCGCAACTAAATTTGGGGAATTAGCCGCTTTGAAGCAGATCAAACTTTGTGATTTGCTTACATTTTTCAATTTTATACTTTCCAGAAATCCTTTTCCTACCTACTCCTTGTGATCGTCCTTCACTAGAGTACAACGCATCAACAAATTTTATTCATTTTAATTCATATTTTTTACTCAATAATGTATCGTACACTTATTGTTCAGTGTTACTAACAAGATTAATTGCATTTTCCTGCTCACTTCGTCGGAATCCAATTCTGCCCTTTACTGTATGTCGTTATTGCTCTGTCCTGTGGGTTAGCACAGAAATTCATTTCATTAATTTTTTTGAGCAGATATTTCGCGATTATTCGCGATTAAACTTCAGTTTCCTACAGTGTTATACAGTTAATTTTTGCCCAATTTGGTAAAGATTATTTATGATGAAATATTATTTCAATAAATTACCATGTAGCAGTTATTGATCGGCCCGCCTGTGTGCTTCTAGCAGATGCAGCGAATGAAGCTGATGTAGGTAATCTCGAAAACACAAAACTTTAAAATTCGATATCTCTGGAACGAAACATATTCATTTCTGTCGATAAGTGATTCTTATGTAAAATTGGCCGGGGAACACGATGGTGAGGTCAAATTAAAAAAATAAGTTGGGGTGTTTTGAGATACGGCCGTTTCAAGTTTTCAATTGCGCAATACAGGTAGAAAAAATAAATTAATCAACATTTTGATCACGGAAATGGATTCTACGTCCAATTGCCTTCAAAATTGAGTCTAAGACCGACCCTCTAAGATTTGTGGTTCCTGAGTTATCGTCATTTGAAACTAGGAGGTTTGGTCAAAAATCGCCAAAAAGTCGATTTTTTGGGGAGGTACAAAAATGGAGGGGGTGGTCCGATTTGGATGAAATTCGGGATTCTTGCATGTTTTGATAGTATCAACAGCCCTGCCAAATTTGAGCAGGATCGGAGATGGTAATTTTCAAATGCTGTTCCACTTCAGATGGAATGACCCGTATAGTTTTTCACAAAAATCATACATTTTATGATTTTTCTTCCTATAATTTTTAAGCTTGGTAACTTTTTTCAAAACAGACTTTGAATTTTATGACATAAAGTATCATTTATTCTACAGAGTAAACAATTGTGAGAATTTTTAAGGTGTTATTTTGGAAGGTTGAATATTGCCTCTTTTATGATGTAATTTTACCTTAATTTAGACTGAAAAAGTGACATTACACCAGAAAAGTGGTAAAATTACACATTTTTTCTGACATAAAAGATGTACCCTTATCCAGATGTAATATTCTCATGTTTTGACTGTGTAGACAATTTTTTTTATATTTCAGGATATTTTGTTTCACGCCGAAAATTTGATATGAACCATGGTTTTTGCCTTCCTCACCTTACCGAGGAAAGACTATAAAGTCACTCGAAAAACGAAATTCTTAATTTGACCTCCTAGACCCACCTTCATGTAATTCTGAGCAAATGTCTGTGTGTATGGTGGGATGTTGATAAAAAAAAATTGCACTGAGTTATCTCGGCACTGGCTGAACCGATTTGGACCGTATTGGTCTCATTCGATCCGTCATCCGTCGCTATTGAAAATTATAAAGTTTAGTAAAGTACTTCAAAAGTTATGCTAAAAAAACGATTCTAACAAAAGTCCGGAAGATTGTAAAAAGGGTGGTTTTGTAAGAAACCCCGTCATGTTATACATTGTTAGAAAGTTATTCAAAAGACCTTTCCAACAAGTTCAAAAGTTTGAAGATCTGACTACCCTATCAAAAGTTATGCGCACTTAAGTGTTATTTATGCACTTTTTAGAGGCCGGATCTCATATACTTCGATGAAAACGTTGTCCGGATATATCATGCGACCTTTCGATGGATAGGTGATCAAAAGACCTTTCGAATGAGTTTAAAAGAATGAAGATCTGAAAACACTATCAAAAGTTATAAGCACTTAAGTGTAACTTATGAACTTTTTAGAGGCCAGATCTCATATATGAAAACGTTGTCCGGATCTATCATGCGACCTGCCGTTGGATAGGTAATCAAAAAACCTTTCCAACGAGTTCAGTAGGTTGAAGATCTAACAACCCTATCAAAAGTTATAAGCACTTAAGTGTCATTTATGAACTTTGTGGAGGCCGGATCTCAGATATTGCCTAGCATTACACTCAAAATGTGAGGAAGGCACCAACCACCTAATGGTGGATTAATTAACGTTTTTTTTTTTAAATTAGGCTGGTACATATTTCAAACCTGATTAAAACAAAACAAGCAGAAAGTATATCAAACTTTATGCATCATTACTGCTATGCTACTATAAAAAATATTGCAATATATATATATATTTTTTTACTTTTTTGTTTGTGGTCCAAATACTCAAAATTTGTAAAAAGAATATAAAGCCTTTATTTTATTACAAATACACAGAAAAAAAGTTGAATTTAAGAACGTTGAAAAATTGAACCTAATAAAATTCACAATTTCTTGAAGTAATATTACACATATTTTTAGACACAAAATCTGTTACCATTCCCTGATGAACAATACCATCATTTTTTTCTGTGTACATAAATAAGCATCATGCAACGTATTATGATTAGTTTAAATCGATTTTAAAACTTTCTTCAATGATAACGAGAATTTTAGTATTTTTTTGTTATCTTAAAAAATCAAGTCATAGTCGAAAGTAATTTCCTTGATTTTATTACAATAACATATAAATACAATACATTAAAAAATATAATCTAATTCTTGTATAAACTTTCTTTCAGTAAATCATTCATGCATATTTTAACATTTAAAAAATATGAAATTTTTTTTTTTTTTTTTTTTTTTTTTTTTTATTTTTTTATAAAATAAATAAAGGCTGAATTTCGCACTTCGCAGCATACATGCTAGGAATATTCACCTACCTTACTGGAGTAAGGTTAGGCTCGATTTGCCTTATGCTATTTTTGCATCTTTACAATTATTTTACAATTTACATCAATCTACTTTTACATATGCCTAAATATTCGGTGATTTGTTGGCTGGTGAGCGGCGGTTGATAGCGGTGGGTGGCGGGCGGTGGGCGGTGGCGGCTTGGCGGCGGTGGGTGGCGGAAACGAAATAAGCAGATGAATGCAATGTATGCATTAGTTTTGATTAAATCACAGGTTTTGCGAAAAGTTTAGCAGGGTACCAACTGACACCCCCAGTGAGATTGAGCATCTCTTTTAAGGGGGTGTTGGAAGTTTTGTTGACACTACTTGCTTATAATCGGTGGCAATGTGATATCTCACTAAGCATTTATTTTGTTGCATGGTTGCTTTCTGGGCAAGGTGGATCGGATTTGAGGAGTAACCGGGGAGTGGGATTTGGCATTAGATGAGGAAACTGGAGAGACGACTTCTAATGAGGACTTTCACTTCGCCTTTGAATTTCTGAAAATTTCGTTCAGATTTATATTGGAATTTATATTGGAAATGAACTTTTTATTACTTTAAAATATGTGCTTTGGTCAAATGTTTAATATAATTCAGAAAATTGTTGAATTTTGTCAGATTCGTATAATAATTTCAAATAAACCAATTTCGAATAATATTGTAATGATTTTTGTTGAGTTCATTCCGATTTTCCCAAACATTTCCCGAATCCTCACCGTGCCCCACGAAGTGCAAACATTTACTGATCCAACGAGCCAGGACGAAGGACGTCGACAATGACGATGGCATCAACGGCCTCTCCACTCCCAGCATTCGGTGGGATTAAAATATTGAAATACGGGTCATTTGTCTCGATGGGTTCGACACACACCCGGGAGAAGGCAATGAAGACATCATCAACTCTGGGGGGCGGCGGCGAATTTATGTGCTGCTAAAGTGTTGGCCAAACAACCGGAAGGAAATAAAAACAACAACGACGCTCTTTGCTCTCACGCTGCCGGGGTTTGCTTGCCGGGGAGGTTGGTGGGAAATTGATTTCTGTTCCGTTTGTATTTTTTATGGGTGAGCGAAGAAGGTTAGGTATCCGCGTTCTGGGCCGCCGCAACGCAGGATTTCGAGGAAGGATGTAGCTAGCTATAGGACGAACGTCGGAGAGCCATTGTTTAGCCTTGAACCGACCGATGTCCTATAAGAACTCCCACTGGTTCAATGGAACTTGAGTCAAGCAAGCGCGCCATAACGACCAGGTAGAGAGCGACTTGTACACTCATGTAAGTGAGTTTATCCTTTTTTCATTTAACCCGATACTCCTGGGTATTTTCACGACTCCCCCCTTTGCTTGAGTTGGTCTTCTTGGTCGGTAGATTATGCAGGGTGGCTGCCTTATAGATTTTTCCCCAAAACTCGACCAACTCCAAGTGAAACTTACTCAGGGTTACCGTGGAGAATTTCCCTTATCTACTTAAAAAAGTGGACTTGACAGGATTGAAATTCGCGGTGAGTAGTCACCCTGTCCGCAATCCACTTGACACGGCCTGCCAGACCAGACCAGCTCGGAGTCCGGCGGCGACGACCGAAAACGATTCTGGGTATTAGGAAAATGAATGGGATCAGGAAATAAATTTGTATATTGGTCATAGGGGTGCGGTTCATTTGGATCGGTCCTGGAGGGCCTGTGTCCGGTCCTTCTTGCCCGTGTCGTGTTCGTGGTCCTTGCTCTGGTATCGTGTCGTGTCGTGTTGTGGCTACTTGTTACAGCAGACTATAGAGTATGTGACCACGAGGTGGGCATTTTGGCTTCCAGCTGGGGTTGTGAGGGGCTTTTCATGGAAGGAGTTGTGGAAAACTGTTGCATTCCATCGGAGGACGATATCTGGACGGGATCTACCACCCTGCTGGTGGTGGTAATTCTAGCTGACCAGCACTGGTAATGCCTCCTCAAATACATTCTGCACAATTGTTCATCGAACAGGTCACACCGCAAGACCTGGAGTCCTTCAAACCAAGGAAGTGGCTAATTTCAGGCATATTATTTGAATTTTATCGTTCACCCCCTAACCTCAAACTGCTCGGGGGAACTTTTCCGTTCATCTTCCCCTCGGTCGGAATTACTCGAAGAGTGGGAGAAGGTTTTAAATTTCATCTGATTAGAGAGCGACGGGGTTGTTACAGGTCCTTTGTGGCAACCCCCCGAGGGTTGAATCTGATACAGAGTTGCTGCTCTTGTCGGGGGGTTACGAGACCACCGTCGACGTTGGAAAAATCGGATGTCTTCGAAAGTCGGGGAAATTAGCAAAGCCACTTGTCTAATCTGTTCTTCAATTAGTAATTTAATATTAGGAGTTTAGGTAGGGTGAAAAATTCAAATAGACTGCACTCCTGATCGTCAATCGAGTCCAAATTTGGAGACCGTGGCGCCAATATCCGGTGAAAAGCTTTCACCCCCAACTTAGTGCTGTATTTCTACGGCGACCCGTGTAGCTGACTTACCTGGACCTGACGGAGGATTGCGCGAGAACCAGCAATGAATAAGTAATTAATTAATTATTTGATTAGCCGAAAATTACACTCGCACGCTGGCGGCCCGGCATGCGACCTTAACAGACCCTCTCAATAGCTACCAAGAAACGGTTGTTTTCTGCTAGCGATTGAGCTTTTTTTTCCACTGTTCAATCTGAAATCGTGACTAATCTTCCACGCACATTTCGGGCCACAGCAAATCATGAATATCCATGAATCATCGATGGGGTAACGACAAGGCAAAGGGTGCGCGGTAGCGCGCTCGCTCGCGAGTACTCAAAGTTCCTTTTAGGCCTGGCCGTACCAGCACTGAATACTAATTCGACCACCACGTTACTAGTTACGGTCGTCGCGCGGTAACTTTCATTGCATCGAAACGCTGATTACAATAAAATTGTCCCACCTATCCAAATACTAATTACCCCGCGAGTGTGGAGGACCGTTCGATTGAACACACACACGAGGGGTGGTGGGACGGCCGGCCATAGGCCTCCAAAACGGTCCGTAATTGTTGTGTGTGCCCCCCCTCCCCGGACGAAATGTGGGACGTGTTTACAAATAAATTCATTTAAATCATTGCCAATTTACATGACCTCGTATTCCCGCTGTCGTCGACGATAGTGGGACGGGCGATTGGTGTCCGTGTTGGACATGGCCGTCATCGGGACGTGAACGGCGGGTTCCGCCAGATTTGCGCCGATAAACAGGCCAGTTGAGCAGCGCGTTTACGCGAGGCGCACAGCGGGATTGAGCGTTGGAAATTTGGTCAAAACTTGAACATTTGTCTCAACCGGACGATTTTGCCGCCGTTGTCCCACGGTAGTTCAAATGATTGAAACCTTCCTGGCCGTCACCAGGATCCACCCGTCGCCGCCGAGAGCTTTCTAGGTTTATTCCGAATAATTTGAATTTCAAATACAAAATTGTAAAATACCTACCGAGAGAGAGAGAGAGGTAACGAAAAAAAAACTTTTATTGCCAACGTGTGAGTTGCATACCAAATCTGGCCCCGATGAGCAGAGTCAGTGGCTTTCATTACTGTCTCTCGGTGGTATGCTGCTGCCATTGGTGCTGGGGTTGCATCGCCATTACTGGGACTGACCCGGTCCTGGGCGAAGCCCGGGCTAATTTGAATATTTGGATGTTCCAGCAGCACCACAACGGTTCAACTGATTTAGATATACACGCGGTGTGGTTGTGTGTGTGTGTGTGATGGTAATTGTGTTGTGTTGGTAATTTCACATTAATTGCTGTTTTGTTTTCGTTGAGGTTTATGGGGAGATTCCTGGAAATCAATGTTAGTCAGGCTGTTTTAATTTCGAGGTTGCTTTCAGATGAATTATGCTAATTGGATACTCAAACGAAAGGATGTCTCAAAGTATTGTTTGTTCTAATATTTTCAAACTTCTGAGAATATTTTGTTTCTCTATGATTTAATGAAAATTAAAAAAATTGAAAAAAGTAATTTCCCAGTTCTATCTGAACACTCTAAAATGATAAAATTGGAAGATCTGGCAACCCTTTCTCAAGTTATGCACACTAAAGTAAAAATCATACAATAGATGATCGTTTATTCAACAGGTCAAACAGGGGTTTTAGTATCTGCACAGCGTTCAGCAAGCATTCGAACATTTCAAGAATTTCCCGTTATCGATCTTTATCGAACACAGTTGTCTCTTCAAACGTCCTCATATTCGTCCTCGTCCCACATTCTCTTCCTCAAAATCGGTATTTCCTTATATGCTCAATAAACACCACCAGCAACAGCAGTTTCACAGTCAGTGCCTCCTGAACATACGTTCTCCGTATCCAAGTTTAGTTAACAGCTCTCTGGCTAGGGACATTCAGGCAGGCAGTGCCTTACCGTATGTCTGTCTCTCTTGTGTTTTGTGCTGTAGCAACCTTTACTGGCGAGCTCCGGCTGAACAACACGAAGAAGTAGAAAGAAGAAGCCAAAAAGGAAGAAAACCCAAATGATAAACATTATGAGCGAAGCATATATATCTACAATAAAAAAGCATAAATCAATTCCACCCTCGCCTCCCGGTCTTCTAGTCCTGGTTGAGTTCCTAGTAGCTGCTCCTGGAGGTTTTGCTATTTCGCACTTCTTTCTTTCGGTCGAGGATTCTTTCACCCCGTCGTCGTCGTGTGAGGTGGTTGTGGGTGGGGGTCCTCGCTGAGCATCACTCATACACACCTACACAATCGCACACACACACACCAACAGGAGGAGTTCTTTTTTCCCTCGTTTAAAGGTTTTCGTTCTTTCTCCGGGTGAATATTAGCGCCGCGCGCGCTCGCTGAGAATGGGTGCAGATGTTTCGAGCTTTCCCTGTGTGCAGTTGTGGGTGTGCGTCGTCAGTCGGAGAAAGGATTCCACCGGGACGTCAATTTTGGGTGAGCGAGCAGTGTTAGAATTTCTTTCTGAACGCAGTGAAAGCGTTTTGCAGATTGGTTGGCAGTGGGCACCGTAGAAACTTTTTATTTTGAGTTAATAATAACAAAATCAAAAAATATTTTTTTAAAAATAATGACGAAACCAAAAACATCAAAATTTGCAAATCATTTGAATTATTTAATTAGGATTTTGCATTCTGTTTTTCCCTCTTTCTTTATTTTAAAAATGTAGACCTGCTTTATCTGAAACATTGATATAAGTTTTACTAAAATCAATCTCTCTTTTTCCTTATAAAGAATCTTTGCACAAAACAATGTTTTTTTTTGCTTTCCGTGACAAAAAAAATCATCTTTCTAAAATTCAATTTAACATATCTGAAATGCACGCCACTATTCTGCAAAATCTAGAGTTTTATTTGAAAAGGTCCTATTAATATAAGAAACACAATGGCTTATGGGACCTTTAAACATAACTCTAAAAATGTTCGATTGAGGTTTATGGAATATTTCGTTAAATTTGTGAAAAACTGAACTTATTCTTCAATTTTGAGATGTTTTTTGAAAGAAATTTAAATTTTATATTTTTCGGTCAATTCAGTAAATCTTCAAGACGAAACAATTTAAAAGTGGCCAGAATTATTTGTTGGCAAAATATGTACAAGAATATTCACACAAAAAAGAAAAATATAAGTTTTGGAGTTGTTTGTTCTCAAAAAATAAAAACAAGGCTTCCAATTTTGCTTTAAAACATTTGTAGAGTTTTTTTTAAAAGGTCCTATAAACAAAATTTTCAATGTTTGCTATTTGAGTGTTTTTAGTAACGCCTTGAGACAAGTAGGAAAAAAAACTTCAGATTTGCTTTATCGTGTTAATTTTTTTTAAGGCTCGGGGTTCTTCAATCGGTGAATGTTTTTTTTAAATTAGTTGTTTTTATTTATTTTTTTGTGATTAATTTTAAATTGCCTAAGATTTAGGCTTCGTGATTTTTTATGCTCCAAAATTGGAATTTTCACGGGGACGATAGTTACAAAACGCCAAATTTCACGAAACATGAAAACTGTTAAACAACTCTAAAAATCTCATGATAAAATTACTCAACGTACTTTGTATAGTTTATTTTATATCTAGAGTTTTTTTTGAAAAGGATCCTTATGGCTTATAGGACCTTTAAAAAAAACTGTAGATATTATTCTTCAATGTACTACATATTTTCTTGGCCTGTTTTTAATGTGGCACTTACAGAAAATCTTTTCTAAGTTTTCTTTGTTTTTTTTTTAAAGTCACGTAATATTGTTTTTAAGATTATCTTCTGAATAGAACTAAAGCAAAGATTTAGAGTAAAATGTGTAAAATTGACTTAGAATAGGCATTACAAAACTTGTTGGATCTTTCTATATGATTATAAAAAAGTAATCAATTCACTCTATTTTACATATTTAATGTTCCAAAAAAAAACAAAATAAAACGATCTTGTACAGCCAAAATGATAAAAAAAACACCAAATCACAAAATATTTTTTTTTTCGAAAATACAAAATTTTTCATAATTTGCAACATAGTTATCAAACGATACAAAATTTGGTATGCTTTTTCACTTTTAATAAAAAAAATTATTTTGTATTTTTTGAAAATACTCAATTTTTCATAATTTAATATGCTCCTTCACGTCTTTTCATGTTTTTTGATAAATACTCTAATTGCCACAAAATATCGATTTTTTTTTTATCGAAAATACTTGAATTTTCATAATATTAAACGTGGGTATCTATCCAAGGTAAATTTTGCATGCTTTTTCAAAATTTGAGTATTTCACTAAAAAAAACTGTAAAACAATGAAAATGAATTCAAAATTTCAATTCGTTTGATACCCATATTGCAAATTTTGAAAATTTTAGTATTTAAATACGGTATTTTGTAAAAAAAAATAGAATTTCATTCCAAAAACTTAAAAACATTGCACTGTTTTTGCAAAATTTCAAATCGTTTGATACCGATATTGCAATGTATGAAAATTTGAATACTTTCCAAATAAAACGGTATTTCGTGAAAAATTTAATATTTTATTTAAAAAACTCGAAAACGAAACCGTAACAAAATCATCAGCATAAAAAAATTAATTGAATTGAAACATTTCACGGGAACTTCTCATCAAGCTTTAAGAAAAAAATACGAAACTCAAAAAAACCAAAAAAAAATATTTTAAAAAAGGCCTGATGTTAGTGTATAAATAAATGCCTTCGTCTAACCTTGTGCACACTGTGATATTTTGATTATTTCGAAAATATTTTCTTTTCATTTGACTGATTCATTGCATTCAAGTCTTAGAAAATGCATCAATTCAAGAAAATTACGAAAAATCACGGAAATTTCAAAACATTACTAATTTCACGCTGTCCGAAATCGTGAAAATTCATCAACCTTACCAAAGATCTATAAAGTTCAGTTTATATTTTTTGTGAAAAAATGTTTAAATTATTGGTTACATAACAGTTCGATTGTTGATTAAATGCCAAACTTATTATAACTTGAAGACTTTGAACTGATTTTCATTGTGTTTTCTGTCGACGTCTGAGCCCTGGAACTAGAACGTTACCGACTGATGGCAAAACGGTGGTGGCGTCCTCATCATCGCCTTCCACACAAAAAGACCTAAACCCAGGGCACAACACGAACTCACACACATGCAACAAAACACCCAGTATAAATTATCTCATAATTTCCAAAGAAATATCTCTCTCTACGCCACAGCACCAGGTTGCACGGGGTTGTTCCGACTGCTCGTGTTTGGCCATTTCGCGAGCCGAGAAGCGGAATCTCCTTGCGCGCCGTTGTCTATATATCATCATCATTCCTTGTGCTGTCCTGGGCGCTTCAACGCGCTGTGGCTTCCTCCTTCCCAGCAGCAGCAGCCTGTGCTCCAACAACACCCTATTAAGACCAACGCGCGGCTGTTTATCATCGATTTTGACAATCATTATTTGTTTCGTTCTGGAAATAATCTTGTTACAACATACGACGACGGCGACGGGGAAGAGGCCTCAGCATCCCCTCGGCGTGATCTTGAAGAAGGGTGATTCTCTGGGAAATTAGTGATAAGCAATTTTTGGAAGATGGAAAGTGTAGTTGTTCTACTTTTTTAAGAGGATAAGGGAAATTCTCCAAGGTATCTCAACGACAGTTTTATTTAAAGTATGATGGTTTTTTGTTGGGAGAACTCCAACTTTTTCGCAGAGAACTCCAACAACAGCTTCCTTCGAGCGCCTCCAGATTTTCACAATTCAGATGTGGAGTACGTACGCAGCGTCGTGGCGCGCGGAACGCATCGGGAAACAAATATTATTTTTATGATAATGAAACATTTGTCATAAATATGTGCGAGTGTTTGGTTTGGGTTTTGGCGGCCGGTGATGAAGTTGTGTGGAGCATATTTTTGTCCTCTCGCGTGGCATGAAGAAGGGTGTTTTCTTGCGTTGTTCATATGTGAACGTATAAATGAACGACATGAAGTGTCTGTAATGGGGCGGCATTAATCTTGATTTGATCGTTTATCTGGGGGTACATTACATGACTAATTTTGGGCAATTTGTCTCCACGGTGTATTGCCACAAGCTGACAGCAGGCAGGCAGCAGTTGGTGACTTAATTTTCGCACTTGGTGTGAATGGAACGTCTTCTGGAAGGGGGAAGGTTATGCAATATTGTTACTGGCAGGGAATGTCTTCATAACCAAAATAGTGTCTTCTTATCAAAGATTAGATCTTTAAGAATTGGTATATTTTTAAAAGACCTTGAATATATTGTTACGAATCATACCCCAAATCAACCACAAAATTAGTTCATCCCCGTCCTCGCCATCGAAAATCACAAAACTACGTCGCGACATATTTAATATTTTCCAAGCCAAAACAGAGCCATAAAACATCAACTCACTCATAAAATCACAACACACAACCCCACACACAAGATCTCAATTGCACCAGTCCTGCTCGTTCTGTTCCAACACCGTGAACATCGGCAGCTCATAAACGTTCCCGACGAGCAAGCAAGGGCGACAATGCGCGATTGGGTTTATGCAAACAGCAATTGTCAAAATCAATATTTGATCTGGCGTTTATATACTGCCGTTTGCCACACTGCTGTGTGACACAGTGTGTTTTGTCTGCTGCCACAGGCCGCGGCGGCCGGGATGTTCCTCCTCCAGGGTGTTACTGCCTGTTATTATTTTATTTCGAAAATGAATCGTGCGGTTGTATTTTTATGGAGTGAGCGGTAGGGTGGTTTGAGTTGATAAACTTCGACATTTTAAGGTTTAAGAAATATTTGAGTTGACAACAGCATTGGTTTGGTCAAAGTCACGATTTGGATCAAACAGGACGGGAATTGGTTGAGTCCAACCGGAATTAGGGGAGTTCGTAGACGAGATATCTACGAACTCCTAGTATTCGTACGATAATCGCAAAATCGATGTCCTGTTGACTTCAAAATGTGGCAGAGACCTCTACACAGCATCTACCAGCTGAATTTCTTTTTTTAACGCAACCAAACTCAGTATTGATCAAGTTCAGCGCACATCGCTGAACCACCCTAACGAGGGTTTGCGACCATAAATGAAACGCAGCAGAAGCTCCGAGAGCAAAAGCAAACAATAATATTTATCCAGCATTAATCTTGTCCCCGCGTGCGAGTGAGTTGGAACACAAAAACTACTAAACGCACCCCCAGCAGGTCGTCAACTTGAACTCGCTTTTGTTATTTGTTTGCGAGTCTTAGGCGAGATTTTTAAAACAAATATCGGGGCGAGCGAGCGGGGGGTATTGACACATGTGTTCATCAATTAGCAAGTTAGACGGTCGATTTGATCCAGTTTTGATCGAGTTGGATCTCGGAGTTAGGGTTGCTAATTGAATTGTTAAATAGAGCTGATGTACTCCACGAAAAACAGCAGGTTCTAATTGCTTCTTTTCTTCTCTCTTTCTTTACAGGTAAGAATCAACCAGAAAAAACGGTGCACGTCCCAAGGTGTGACAGGAGCCTCTTCACGTGTGTTATCCTTATCTGATCGCGCGCCCGTTTGTCCGGGAACAAAGGAGCCACTTCGGCGCGGACAAAATGTGAGCCACTTTACCCGCACGTAATGAGATTATCCCGGCCATAATCCGAACGTATACACAGAGCCGGCCAATGAAGTGGACTGAGGGGAAAGAAGCTAAGAATATACGACCTGACAAGACGAGTTTTGGGCCTCCGGGTCGTCCCGAGGTTACTATTATCCTCCCACACCTCGTGTGTCTTTTGTGTATCCTTCCCGAGCAAGTTGTTTATGTTTGGGCATCCTTTTTATTATTCCCCACAAGAGGACGAGAGGAAAAAAGGACCAGCCACAGCGGAACCAGAGAAGGAAAATTCATACATAAATAATGTATACGTCCCGGCTGTCATAAGACCGAAATAGTGCTGCCAGACTCTCTCACTGGTCCGTTGATGTGCCATTGTTGGCGTGATAATCATCATCACACCATCATCGTTCCGTCATAACTCGCGCACGAGATGAATCCTTGGAGAGAAGAAGGGGGACCGCGCACACACTTCCCTCTAATAGGGACATCATTATTCGGGTGATTCTCATCATCGTTACGAATCCCGTTTCAAGCGAATTTAAATTTGCCCAAACACTGATAAACGTCAGCGGCAGCAAATAACATGAATAAATTTTGTGGCCGGGATTGCAATCCCGGCGATGCAACAAGCGTCGGTGGCTTGTGTAACAAGCTGCTTACAAGACGCGGATATCTTGCTGACCTCTGAAATGGGAAGCAGAGACAAAACGGTGTACAAAACTTCGGAACAAGTCCATAAACATCCGCGGAAAGCGAGATATGCAAATTTTTTTGGGAGGATTGGAGCAGAAGTCAGAAGTTGCTGGAGCTCTGTCGAGGTCGATGTGTTTTGTGTTTGGCTTAATGAGAGCAGATCGCTTGAGATTGTTCGATTTTAGACTGTTGGAAGGCTTATCATTTTATGGGTCTTTCTTAATTCTACGAAAAGGATAATTTTGCTTTTTTTTGCTCCTTTCCTTAGCTTTATATTTTCCATTTTCAAAGAAATAAGAGATATTTTCCACGGTATTTGCAAATAAGCTTCCCTTGAAGTTGGACGGTTTTTGTATAGGTAAAATGTCTAGGATACGACTTGAGCATTCGTTATGACTAGGCTTAGTGATTTTTCACGCTTGAAAATTGCTAATTTCACGGGGACCTCAATTTCAAAACACCAAATTTCACGCAAATTTCGCGGAACGTGGAAAAGGTTAAAATAACTCTGATAATCTTATGTTTAAATCACAAAAACTATATTTTATGCTTCATTATATGTTATTCTGGTTTATGGATGAGCTCTATATATTTTTTGAAACAAAATCTAGGGCATGCGTATTCTCATTTACTGAACTGCTTAACTGCTAATTTTTTTTGCTGATTTGCTTTTTTAAATTTCATATCAAACCAAGATTTAAAAATCTTGTCCAGCCATAAAGAGTAAAATAATTTTAATTTTCAGCGACATTTAGCACATTAAAAATAATTTTTAAAGTTTTCATTTAACTTATCAAAAATTAAATTTTAAGTCAATAGGCCAAAATAATGTGATTTGCAACGAAGTCCAAATTTTTATTCCAAATAGGAACAGAAAACATAAAATGTAGTATTTTTTAACAAATATCGTTTAAATTAAACAGGACTCAAAACAAAAATCTGAAATGTTTTTAAAAGTTTTTAAAAAATACTCTTCATTTTTTTATTTAATTTTTTTTCGTTTCAAATAAAATAGCAGTAAAATTTGTATTGCAGCGAATGAAGATATTAATAAATTTAGTTAGTTTCTAAAAGAAACTGAAAAAACTGAACAATTCTTTAGATGATACGTAGCATGCTTTTCAATTGAAATCTAATTAAATTTACTTTAATATGTCTTTATGGATGATATAATGGTGTTGTTATTTTAAAAAAATGATTTGAGGAAATTGATAAATTTCACGAATTTCACGCCGTCAACAAAATCGTCAAAAATACCTTATATTAGTAATTAAACCGGGGTATTCAGTCGCGTAATTCAACAGTTGTTCATAAGATTATTTTCATTCCTATTTGAGTTTGATAAATTATTATAAGAAATATCGTTACAGTTTCACACAAACATAAAATTTCACGGGATTTCACGGAAAAAGCCAAATTTCGCGGATTTCACGCTTTCCGCGAAATCGTGAAATTTCACTAACCCTAGTTATGACCATTTATATGGGATTTATTCAAATATTACGCAAAATAACACAAAATTTTTAATTTTAATAATTCACACTTTCCAACGTAACAAAATTGCAATTGGGTCCTAAAATGAAGCTTAGATTGCTGATATTATTGTTTACAGCGATAAAGCTTATTTTTCTGAGTACAACGACCGTTTGTACGAGCACAAAGAGTTTAAAATGGATTTTTAAATCAATTTTGAAAAATTAACCTCGCGGTCCTTCTTGACAGAAAAGCTCCTACTTGACAGCTCGTTCCAAGGGGACCATAGTTGATCTATCGAAAAAATGTTGTCTTGTCAAAAAAATTTTTTGCATTAAAATGAAAAAAAGTGATCAGAAATGGTTTTTAATCATGTTTTTTACCGTAGTACATAAAAATTGACATAGGACTTTAGTATCCAATTAGGGATGCAAATTAATCATTATAAACGATAACCTTATCGTGGTTCGAAAATGATTATGATACTTACAGTATGTAAAAAAAGTATTTACACCCCTTGGGCACTATGCACATTTTGTGATGAAACATGTAAAAAATTTAAAGTTTGACAGGAACCTAGTACTACGTTTTGTTCAGAAACTCATGCCAAACATTTTGCTACAAATAACTCATGAAAAGATGATTTCTATAAAAAGTTATATAACAAATACTATTACGAAAATAAAAAAGGTGCAAAAAAAGTTTGTACACCTTTCGGAAAATTAACATAAATAATGTTATTTGTTGACAAATCACCATAAATCCAGTCTCCCAACTCCAAATAGGCATCCTTGACTGATTAAAAAAAGAATTTGGATTGAATATAAAGTTTACTAACTACTTAGTATAAAAGTTTATATAACTCTGGAAATTCTATATAAAACTTATCTAAACTTAATTTTGCAAGCTTTCAATTCAACTAAATGTCAATATATTACCATATAATTGCTAAATAAACATTTTGGAGTGGGTATAACACCGTTTTGGGGGTATTTGTATCGATAGAATAGATTTTTCGTTGGAATTTCGTACCAACCCGGAATTACGTCGTAGGAAAATCCGCCGGCATTCGAACCGGTCCACGATTCACAAGTTAACCTATGTGGAATTGGAAAGGGCATAAAATTTCCGATCTTTTGATACCCAAACATCTAGGTTTTCTTTAAAACCTACGTTTTTAAATACCTAAGCAAAAACGTTGTTATGGTTTCGTTTGAGCAACCTGCCAAAAATGTATGGAATTTCGTAATTTTTGTTCTCGTGGATCAAACTTACTTTTTGCCCAGGTATTTAAAAACGTAGGTTTTAAAGAAAACGTAGATGTTTGCGTATCAAAAGATCGGAAATTTTATGCCCTTTCCGATTCCACATAGGTTAACTTGTGAATCGTGGACCGGTTCGAATGCCGGCGGATTTTCCTACGACGTAATTCCGGGTTGGTACGAAATTCCAACGAAAAATCTATTCTATCGATACAAATACCCCCAAAACGGTGTTATACCCACTCCAAAATGTTTATTTAGCAATTCTATGGTAATATATTGACATTTAGTTGAATTAAAAGTTTTCAAAATAAAGTTTAGATAAGTTTTATATAGAATTTTCAGAGTTATATAAACTTTTATACTAAGTAGTTAGTAAACTTTATATTCAATCCAAATTCTTTTTTTAATCAGTCAAGGATGCCTATTTGGAGTTGGGAGACTGGATTTATGGTGATTTGTCAACAAATAACATTATTTATGTTAATTTTTCGAAAGGTGTACAAACTTTTTTTGCACCTTTTTTATTTTCGTAATAGTATTTGTTATATAACTTTTTATAGAAATCATCTTTTCATGAGCTTTTTGTAGCAAAATGTTTGGCATGAGTTTCTGAACAAAACGTAGTACTAGGGTCCTGTCAAACTTTAAATTTTTTACATGTTTCATCACAAAATGTGCATAGTGCCCAAGGGGTGTAAATACTTTTTTTACATACTGTATGACGATAACGTTTCAACGATAACGATAGAAATATTTAATTTATAAATTTATTAATATACTAACTTTCATAATTTGAAATATGACTATCAAACGACGTCCAATTTTGTATAGTTTCCCAATGTATTCTAATTTTTGGTGCTTAAGTCTAAAGTTTTCACAATATACCGTTTCTAAAATATTTGTTTTCAATTGGGTGCTAAAGCCCTATGTCAAGTTTTATGTACAACGGTAAAAAACACGATTAAAAACCATTTCTAATCACTTTTTATTTTTATTTTAATGCAAAAAAAATATTGACGAGACAACATTTTATCGCTTGATAAACTATGGTCCCCTTGGAACGAGCTGTCAAGTAGGACCTTTTCTGTCAAGAAGGACCATGAAGTTAATTTTTCAAAATTCAATTAAAAGTCAATTTTAAATCCTTTGTGGTCGTTCAAAGAGTCATTGTACTCATTAAAATAAGCTTTATTGTTATGAGCAATAATATCACAAATTTAAACTTCATTTTAGGACCCAATTGCGATATGACATCGAACGACGAGTTGTTTTATAGAAATATTCACTCGTGAAACATTGAATAGATTTGCAATGTTCACTAAAATTATGTGACAAATTTAGTATTTATGAATTAAGGACGTATTGACCTATGACAAAACAAACACACTCGCAAGCCAACAAACTTTTTGACAGTTTGTCAAGGAGCCATTACAGTACCGCAAACAAACAAACAAACTCGCACGTTTTCTTGTATGACAGTTTGCCAAACTCGCAAACTTGTTTGCGGCAAACTCGCAAACATGGCAAAATGCATGCAGGCTGACGTTTGTACAAAAAATCCAGGCAAACAAACAAAGCAGGCAAACTGGAAAACTGTCAAAAAGTGCGAGTTTGTTGGTTTGTTTGCCGTAGTGTAATAGATCCTTCAGTTTGCCTGCATTTGTTTGAAGAAACGTCAGCCTGCATACATTTGGCTTTGTTTGCGAGTTTGCCGCAAACAAGTTTGTGAGTTTGGCCGACTGTCAATCGCACAAAAGTGCGAGTTTGTTTTTTTTGTTTGCCATAGTATAATACCTCCTTTAGCATTGGATTTTTAAGGACTGCGGGTCGTCTTATTAGGAAATTTTCGACAATCGTTCAAAAACGTTGATTTCAAAACAAATTGAAATTCAAACACTTAACAAAGTGACTGCAATTTCCAAAAATGTCCAAAAGTGTGACGATTTCATTTTGTTTCATGACTAGAATTGTTTTATGTTTTTTACAACATTATGTTTGTTTGAAATTCCTTACAATTTCACCATAGAGTATCCGAGTTGTAGAATTACCATGATTTTTCATACTTAAACCCCTGTCACAACCGTGCAAACAAGTGTTCGAACTCGATTTGCGGCAATCACTACCACTCTCGAGACCACACTTGTCCGCGCACATAAAACAATAATAAATTTAATAATATCGTTAAAACGAGCGCGCGCTCTACGGCTCGTTTCGTCCGCTGATCCGCGTTGAACCACATCATTCGCATATTGCGAAACCGTATCATCATCACCACGCCACGAGTGACGACATGGATGTGCAAGCCTCTTTTTTTCTGCTGCTACACCGTGTGCTCAACTGACTGCATCTGATGCATCGTTCGACGACGACTGCTACAGACTGCTAGTCGTCACTTTAGTAGCGAACGCATCGAATAGGTCTGCAACGACAACAGCGCTACACATGTCCGACCACCCTAGGTCGTGGTCAGGCTGGATCGGAGAGGTGATACCTGGCTGTCATACCGGTGTCCAGTCCCTGATGCGTGACGACCTGTGTCTGGCGGAGATGATTGCGCGTCCCGGACTCCGTTGTAGGCTTAGGAGAAGCGCCACCACCACTTCCCCGGGGTTCGATACGGTGAGCGTGTGTGTGTATGCAAAAAGGTTGTCCAGCCAGGCAGACCGGCAGCAGAAGGAGCGAGAGTTATTTGGATAGGAATAACAATATCATAATAACCATAAACAAGGTAGGCAAACACAATCGGGTGGCCGATTAGCCCCTGACGGCTCTGGGAATTCCGAGTATACCGAGCGAGAGGGTAAGCGTTGACCGGACCGGGGGCTTTTGTTGTGATGAATTATAATCCTTGACGTTGACACACACGGACGGACGGACGTCCGTACGGATGGAACTGTTGAGCATCTGGTGTGTTTGGGCAACGCAGTGACCAGCTGGGTGAAGAGTTCATAACTGACGACGAATGTGCACTTGTTGACGGTTTTGCGATGTCTAAATAATTTGAAAAGGTTGAAGTCTGAGTTATACCTTGTTGAAGTTGATCAATATCAGTCATAAAGTATGCTCAATCTGAACACGAATAATGTACTTCAGGATACTTCCGATGACTTCAAATCGATACTTCAATCAACCCTAAATTGGTCGAGTACCTTTTCCAAATTCCCTCACTGTAATTGCCCTAACCTCGCCCGCAGCTACAGACCTGTCTGTTTGCTGACCATCCCGCAATCATCGCCAAACGCACCGAAACAAATCCTATCGACGTGATAATAGCTCCGATTGAGGGACTCATTAATAATACACGCCAGGACAGGGTCGCCCATCAGTTTATGCGCACATGTACCAGAAGTTTGCACAACGACGACGACGAGCGATTAGGGCTCCGAGACCTCCGAGGGTCTACAATGTTGTGTTGATCCTGTCCCTTCAGGGGACTAACATCGGTCTTGGTCGTCGAACGATGCAGTTTGCGGTGTTTGCAGGGGGATAAAAGTATAGTATTTAGAGGTGGTCCTTTGGTGAACTATATTTTCCGGGGTCGAGATTACTGTGTTTGAGGAACGACACTATCTACGGACAACAACAGGTGTCGTAGTCCCCTCAACCCTGCGTGCGCTGACTCATCAATATTTATTTACATACCGTCAAAGTCTGACAAATTGGATGAATTTAAATGATTAAAGAGAGCAACTGTTCCCTCACTCGCTGCGAGAGTCCGTCCCGACAATGACAAGGTAGAAAATCCCACTTTCCTAGCAGTGACTCGGGGAGAAAATCCAATAAATATTAGCATAATTTTAGAAATCCCTCCTTTTGCCGTCACACTAAGCTCAAGACGGCAAAAAAAGGTGAACTCTGTCTCGAGTTTTCCATCTCATTCTTGCCGCCGTCAACCAGTTTCTACCCGGAGAGTTTTTATGTTGTGGATTTCCAGCAGTATAAATATGATTTATGATGCCGTTCTCAATCCGCCCTCTTTTCGCACCTTTTCGGCTTCCCGGCTTCTTCACAGAGAGCGAGAGCGCGCAAAAGGACGACACCCCAAACGGGGCATCCGTCACTTGCTTATTATACGTCACTTAACTTAGACGTTGTGTTCTTGACAAAATGTATCACATCGAGACGAAAAAAGAGCTTGAAAGGCAACAAAGGTACGAGAGATTTTTCTCAAACCTCCCTCACCTTCGCTGCTTCGCAGCAGCCCGGGCAAGATATGGCCTGCGGCCATACACTCCGGCATTCCCGGAGATTTATTATATGGTGCTTTAAATTGTACGATCTACATAACTCCCTGGGATGACGACGACGACGACGGAGGACCATGTGAGTGCTGTGCGCGCTCTCTTTCGACGCCCCTGCTGTTTACTGTACACGACTTCTCCAGACAGGGCATCGTCGACAGAGCAGGAGATCTCGGCGGTGCATGCGGTTTTGGCATTCCGGGCTCGTGTGCAGATTGTGGTTGTACCTGGCAGTGGGTCCCGCGAACGGGGCGCTTCTTGAATCGCTGTGTTATCTCATACGGCGGGGTCGTTGAAGAACAAGAAAAATCTACGATACGTTCGGAACCGAAAGCAGCCGGAACGTGCCCAGGTGATGTACAGGAAATTGCATCCGCGTCTGTTGGTGATTTTCGGTGAGATCTTGTCACTGAAGAGTTGGGGAGATTGTTGCTTATCGTTACGGATCAGGAAAAAATCTCGGCAATTCGAATTTTTGAGCAATTCTTCAATATTAAAATTGATGAATTCTACTACTTCAGAGGAGTCGTGTTTAACTCTTTGTACGACTCTGACTCCGAATCCAATCCAACTTCGGCCGCTGACAATTTGGTGACTCTGGCTGATTTCACCGACTTCGACTCTGGAGTGTTACACAGCTGATGGCGGAAGAAGTGCACCCAACAGCTCCAAACTCCACAAGCGGTCAGTGTTCTACTTCCCGAAGAAACCCAACACCCAGAACCCTTCAGAGTGCGCCAACAAGTCGCCACCCTCGAATTCCCACTTGCGCGGGAGAACGTGTCTGACCTCATTCTCTCCGATGACAAATGAGAACGTGCCTATCATCGAGTCGAACTCGGTTGTTCCAGCACTGGGACCGGCTTCCAGCCCCGATGATGGATGCTACTTTGAAGCGCCCAGCTCGGACTATGGCAACACACTTGAGTGACCACCACCGACTCGCCGCGATCGACCGGCTGACTGCACATAAGTCAAAACAAATTAATTGTGGTATAAATAATAACAATCGGCTTAAAATGTAATTACTAACCTCGCGCTTAAGCCCTGAAGTCGCAGTCTTGGGCTGTCTAAAAGCTACGCGAGGAAAATTGGCACAAGGAAAAGCGCGCTCGGCGGCAAGAAGGGGCTAATAAGCGAGGAAATATTTTTCGGCGGATTCTTTCTCCGCGGGGTCTGTGGAGAGTGTTCAAAACGGTGCGCGCTGGCTGCGGTCTAATGACGGTGATGATGAGTTTGGAAACCGCGCGCGCGGGCAGGAGGAAGACCTCGCTCGTCTTCCCGAATGTGTTTACGAATAAAGGCACGTCCCGTGTACGCCGTATTATTCTACCGTATCGGTGAAAATAATAACAATAGCCGACGACGACTGACTGTGTCGAACCACTCGGAACCACTTTTCGGGGTCAGTCGGACCCACATATGTTCCCGTTTGGTTAGGGTGGTCCAGAAGGGTGAGGACAGCCTGAAGCTAATCAATCTTGACGAGTCTGACTTGAATCTTTTGAACCACCCTAACCGTCCCATCTCCACCAGAGAGTGTTTGTACCCAAGTTTTCGACAAACCCTCTCAAATACTCCAGCTGTACCGCCACGGCAGCTGTAAGACCGGTACTGCACCACCGATTTCGGTGGTGGTGACCCAACCACTAATTTCGAATTCAGGACCACGGCAGAGCGGAACATCGGAGTGCGCGCGCGTTTTAGCGGCCGAATCGCTTTGACCGGGACCGCGGCGGCGGCTCTTTGGCGGATGATGTGTGTGCGCGATGTCCCGCGCGCCACCGAAGTTGCTCAAGTCACTGCCGGGATGGAATCGTCGGTGAGATATTAAACAAAGGGTAATTACCACCGGGGCGAAACCCCCGGACGAGTCCGCGGTGGCGGAATGTGAAAGTATCATTCCGGTTTGATGGAAGGTAAAATAGTTTTGTTGAGGAGCTGCGGGGAAGATCTGGCCGGCGGGGTGACCAATTATCGCCGGATACAAACGGGCAATACCTCACCGGTTGAATCCGATGCGACATTGTACAAATTTCATTAGGACGCGTGTGACATACTAAAAAGGTCGCAATATTGGAAGAATCGTTCGTTGAACTCAAATTACAAGATGTCAACGCTTTTTGGAGTTGCAAACTCTTCTACCTAAGACTGTAGACCACAAGTTAGTAACGTTCTATTTTCAAGTAGCGCCCCCCTAAGCCAACCATTCCTTACATCAGCCGCCACACTTGACGCGCCGCTGACTTCTGACAAGTGTTTCCTTTTTTATGACCAGCAAGCAATATGATTTACACACTTGACCGACGATCAAAAGGGAACGACATAAAGTAGGTCTCTCCCCCTCCTTAATGCGTAAACACCCGTGTCTTCTTGACGTTCTGGGGGTAGACGCATGACCCCAGGTCGCGCGCAAAAAACTGTTTATTCAGCTAGATCTTCCGCTGATCCGCCGTCACGGGGGGGTCCGTCGAGGGTCATAATTACTACCCAGCCGTCCAGACAATAAGCGCCGTTTTTCTCCTCCGTTGAACATTTTGCGCGAGCGCGCGCGCAAAAAAAGAGGTACGAGACATCCAGAATCGAACACCCGGAATGGGAGGGGGAAGTTTTTCACGCTGCATCCTGGTGCAGCAGCAGGTCTGCCGTGACCCTGCCGTGAAGTCTACGCGTGGCACACGCGCCGATTCTAGGGGGAAAATCTTCCCGAAGGGAAGGTCGGACAATAAAAATCCTAATGAATTAATAGGTCCGGGGCACATGCTTTCTTGTCATTGTACGCCGTCGAGTCCCGCAGCTGGTGGTCATTAGACGGGACTGCCTCGCCGCTGCAGAGAATTATGACAATTGAGTTCAATCTCTGCAGAAGCCAACGCCGCTGGGAACCTCCCCAAGAACTGTGCTGTTGTAGGAGTGGGTCGCATTTCCGCACGAATTCTGTGTCAGCCGGCCCGGTTATGGCCGACGACGTCAGTCCGCTGCAAGTCTCACGTTCAAGCCCTGTTAAACGCAAATACGCAGACGACGACGACGGACGTCGTCGTACGAATACAGTTAATTTGGTATGTGAAAACGGACTGTTTTTTCACACAAGTGCACCCGGAGTGAGTGCTGGACGCGCGCGTCTCTCGCGTAGACCTGCCACGGTGAATACAAAGTAAGGTGGAACGCATATGCCTAACGAAAGCGGACCACCGTCCACCACCGTGTCGGTAGAACGAGCTGTCGGTAGGTCTAGGGTGCTGCTGAACAAGTTGCGAGCGCGTCGCCGTTTTTGTTTGGGCGTGAAAATTAGGTTTGTTTGTCTTGCTGGCACTGCACTGTTGGCAAGCATTGAGATGCTAATTTTGACGTAGACGAACTATTCTAGAACAATTCTGGATATAATAGAACAAATCAATCTAATAACATCTTTGGAATCTTTTCTGGAGCCACCAATTTACACATTTTTTTTAAAGATCCTCTCTGAAACTATCATGCAAGTAAATTCCAGGTACTTCCCAGTTTCAATCAGTGATTCCATCAACCTCGTTACGCCGTACATCATAGTCCCACCTGCTGATCATCTCACCTACCACTGTGCGAACGCCCCAACTCCATTAGATCGCTATCGCTTCCCAAAATGATACCATTCATCAGCTCTTAATTGAATTAAATCTAGCATAATATTAAAAATTGATTCTTTATGAGGCGCGTCCGCGCGACTTCTGAGAGGTGCCCCAGTAAGGGAACTCACCGGTCATCCATCTACTACAACCCCCCTCTGAAATATTAATTCTAAGTTTTACAACCGCGGCGAAGGAAACGCGCCGTGAAAACGGCCCAATTAAAACTTGTCTACTCATCACATCGTCCATCATCCGGCGGTGGCGTCGGCACCGTCCAAGAAGAGACCACTGTTTTTTTTTCGGGGTAGAGCAGTGAAACCGTCAAATTAAATTCTGGAGCGCTTCGTTGGAGTGCTGCCCAAACGCGAAGATGACCAACTTGGTGGGGGATCTTGAAATTTGGACTTTCGCTTGAAGCAGTTGGCGGTGGGCATAAGCTAACTAACAGCCCGTTAAATTCGTTTACGCTAGGGTGGGCACCGCGAAGCTGGAAGGTCGCAGCGAAACCTCCAACTCATCCCGACTTAAAACGGTTTGGCGAAGATGGGATATGTTATTAGAGGGGCCGGTATCATTACCGTCACTTAGGTTGCGGGGTCGCGTGGATCCTGCAGCTACCAAGTACCGAAGATACACCCCAAATTGCCCTCCGACTAAGTGATTTAAAATCGCACCAAGATTATCCCTCATCCAGGTCATCGGACGCTCAATCTCCGGTCCGCGCGCTCATCCGGTGGCCCTTTAAAATTAAATTCCGTCCGTCCAATTAGCCTTAACAGATATCGCAAATTGGTTTATTATTCACATTTTGTGTCGATATTTATTGTCATTACATGCTGCTGACAACCCATTCCCATCACGGGGTGGCCCCTCCGGAACAACGGGCACGTCCGTCCGAGAGGCGCGCGACGTCATTTGTAATTTGTAATTTGGTGCAATTTTTGTAAATGCATAATCGTTGCACAATTGCCGTGCTGCTGCGACGCTGATGATGACGATTATGGGACGGGCACATGAGGGCGCCACCGTGTGTGTCATTCGGGGTTTCGACTGCGGGGTTTTGCATGCATGGGAGACGAGTGTGTGTGAGTTGATTTTTTGTTTCTTTGGTGGACCTCACCGTGGAGCGTTGATGATGGGTATCCAAACTGCATCAACGGCGGCGGCGGCGGCATCCCAAATCACTACCTTTTGTGGCTGTTGTGACGAGGGGTTCGACGATTTTTACGGATTTTTGAACAATTTTTGTTGCGATTTTCGACTCTTTGAATCTTCAGTTGAAATCGAAATCTGTAAATTAGCACAAAGACTCAGTTTGCTGTTGGTTTAATAAGATTTAACTATAATAATAAAATTGATAGTTTTTATAAAAATTCTCTGTAACATTTTTCGAAAAAGCTCACTATTTTTTTTAAAATAAAAAAATACGTCCTTGTAATTTATTTTTACTTTATTAAGATTTGGATAATTTCTCCTCTGTTTTTTAAGGATGGTTTATTGTAGAAAATATAATTAAAATTTTAAAATTGTGAAGCTCATCAAAAAACGAATATCAAAGATCTGGCAACCCTGTAATAAGTTATGAGTACTTAATTGATGTTTTAATTTTTTTTCAAGGTAGGATTTCGTGATATTTTATGAAAATTGCTTTTAGAAGCGTCTTACGCTACCGATGTGTAATGAAGTTCGGAGATCTAGCAACACTGTAATAAGAACTGAATTATTTTTTCAAGGCATTATATTATAAACATTCAGAAATTAATTTTTAGTCATAAGATAACTGGGTAGAATTTGATTATCCTTTCAAGAAGATTGCAAAAATGGTCTATATTCTGCTAAAAAGGCTAGAAACAATAATTTGAATTGTTCTACTTGGTAGTTTTCGATCAGAAAATGGTCGAAGTTAATGCAACGCTAGGATAAAAGTTGTAAACTTAAACCAGGGGTGGCCAAAGTATGGCCCGCGGGCCAAACGTGGCCCACGAGGTGATATTTTGTGGCCCGCGGACCTATTTTGAATAATTATGTAAAATGGCCCGTTGGCTACTTGTAAAGTGATATTATCTTTTTTAAAAATTAGGGTTTATTTTAAACTTTTATAACCTTTCCTTTTTTTATTTTTTGTTAATTAAAAAAAACTTATGATTTATCAATATTTTGATCCCTACTTTAGGATACAAAAAAAAGTTCAAAACAATTTTATAATTAAAACAATTTCATAAGTTTCAATGTGATTGAAACTACACAGAAAAAAAGTGTGAATTTACTCGACACGGAAAAGATGAATAACACGTAAACTCAGTTGATGTAAACGGTTGAACCACACGTAAAACCATTTTTTTACGTATAATTTTGTGCAAATTTACATCAAATTGCATTTATATTTAAATGTTTAATGACGTGCTAAAGTGTTATATCATAAATGATGTAACATTCGGAAATATTTTGTTGTGTGTAGTAAATATCGCCAAAACTTTCAACCAACTTTTTTGGAAATATTTAAAAAGCGTTCTAGTTTGACTTATAGGTAGAATTCTGTAATAGTTGCAAAAATAAAAGTTTTCGTTATTAATTTGCAAGTCATAATGACCCTTTTAAGAACTGACCCTCAAACTTACTTTGCACTTCCTTCGGGATTCGAACTCATTACAGTTAGATGAAAAATCTGATTGACTACCAACTGATCCTGACAGACAAAATGTGGAAATCTGAGGATCAAGTTTGTTGAAAATATTTTAGAAAACTTTCGTCGATCAACCCACCCCTCTCCCATTATTTAAAAATTGGCTCGAAAACCAGGAGCAAAATTTTTTTTTTGAGAAAACTTTAAAAAAAATGAATTTGAAGTGAAATCAGCTGAAATTAATCAAATATGCATTCGTAACATTTATAATCATTTAAACATGTTTGTGTTTATTAAAAATAATTTGAATTTTAGTGAATTTTCAATAAAATAAATGTTAAAATTCTGGCTCTCATCGAGGTTTCATTAGCCACACTTAGCTTATAAATTAAATTTCGCCTTTAGATGAATTGTTCAACATGTAATGTCACCATTTTTGGAATATAAAAACAAAATTTTATTTTGTTTTTGAAAATACAAGTACATTCAACTAAAAACTTTTTTTGAAATACCTGAAACTATAAAATCAACAATACCGACAGAAAACCGTTATTTTGTGGTTTCTATTATTTTGAATTGACTTTTTTTTTTAATTACGGAAATGAAATCTTTTAAATTAAAATAAGGATTTTAATACCCTTTTTTGTAAATTTGGCCCGCAAGCTCATTTGAGCTTCAAATTTTGTCCGGCCTCCAAAAACTTTGAGCACCCCTGACTTAAAAAGAACTTTTTTCACAAATTTTACATTCGTATGAAAATTTCACATTGCACAAAAGCTGAAAATTGGGAAATTTCTTGGTTTTTTGCTTTATTTTATAGAAATTATGTAAATTTAGGAACACTGCCAAGATACATCGGTATACTTGCGAAAAAAGAGAGAAATTGAGAGAAATTGAGGTAGCCTAGTAAACGTTTTTTTCCAAAAAAATATTTTCGCTAGGAAAAAACAATTTCAAGAGTTTGTATAATTCTTCTAATATTTTTTGATTTTTTTTCTATTTCCGGATTCACTTCAAATGATGGTCATAATATCAAATTGTTTTTTTATGAGTGTTTTTTTTGCTGGAATTTACTGAAAGATTTTTTTTAAATATTTCTGATTTCATGCAATTAGTCTTCGATGGTTTGAGCTAAAATTAAAATTCATTAACCAAGAGTAGCCTTAAAAATCACACATAATTTACACTATATTTGTCGAAAAAGTATAAGTTTCAAGGGATTAAAAGACAATTTCTGAGTAAAGACCTAGCAAGGGTGCAGCATATTAAGCAGTGTTGCCAGCTCGTTTACAAAAATGGGTAACTTTTGCAAACAAGATCAAATTTTTTATAATGTTCATCGTTTTCGAAATAAATGCACCTAAACCTTGATTTTTATAATATTTAGAAACTTTTGGGTTTTTTCTTAGAAGACCCCATGCTGAAGACTAAAAATATGTTTTTGATAATTTAAGAAATTTGTCTACACTTTTAAGTGAGTTTCTCAATTTTTTATTATTTAATAACCATTACAAACTTTTCCCAATTCTTGATTAAGTCACGATTCTTCATCTTAAAATGCAAATGAAAAAAATCGATCAAATTTTCAAAGTTTTTAAAAAAATATGTTTAAAAAATTAATAACATCTTAAAAACTAAATTGGAAGCGATCATTTTCTATTTTCATAGAGTCAACTATTTTAACCATTTCTTGTGTAACGGTGGTTTGTGAAATAATCGAAAATCAGTGTTGCGTAAACAAATAAAATAAAACACAATTGGAATATTTCGGAGAAGGACCAAAATAGGGGCATTTTCTTTCAATATGTAGATTTTCGTAGTTCTGCATTTGCTGAATCGTGGTTTCAAAAAAAAAAAAAAAAATTGGTGTCGAAATTGATTCCATAAAGTTCGAGTCCATCCGTAGACCCCCCGGCCTTGACGTCCGTCGCGTCGCTGCCCTCTGATGGGAGAATAATGGTGCGGAATAATTTTATCGGTAATAATTATTATTAATATATTTCGCACATGTAATCAATTCCCGGGGTCCACCACGCCGAGGTGAGGTGCCGCTCGAGTAAATGTAGAAAAATAACACCCGAAATCGGAAGATAATAATGAAAACAGGTTCCCGAGGTCCCGCGGAGTCACGTCCCTCGATGTATTGTTCCGCTGCCGTTCTGGATGGGAAATTGTCCGGAAATTGGACCAACTCTACTCTAGGCAAACACGTGCCCATTTTGACAGTAATTAGACGTTGGTGGGGAACTCTAGCAACGCCAGCATGTTGGTTGAGGGTGATGTTTGCAGTAATCGTCGTCGGGAAATTGAAAATAGACAAGATCGAATTATTTCGACAAAAACATCGCACATCAGCAGTTCCGCCGGTCCCAGACAGTAACCAATTTCTTTTATTTCACTTAGCTCGCACATTTGCCCCTGGGATGAGATGTGTGTGTGAGTGTGATTTTCTGCTGTTTCTGGAGAATTTTTCCCTCCACGATCGACCGACTCCGCCAAAAGGAGACGCAACCTTATGGAATTCCTCGCCGTAACTATCTGAATCGAATCGTACGAAATCGAAATACGACCAGCCCGATAATCGAGCGCGTTTGGCCACAGAAAGATGCAATTATGCTTTATCTCTCTGTGTCTGTGCCTCTTCGCCCTGGACTCCGACTTCGTCGGAACATACGGTCAACGGTTTTCGGGCTTCCCAGCGTAGAGTGTCTTTGGGAGCGGCGTATACTCGGGAAATCGATTCCAAGATATCATCATTTTTATTAGTGATTATCTGTTTATATATATGATCCTTGGTTGGAGCAGCCGCCGCAGAAGGAAGTCGGACAGGCTGGTCACTGTACTCGCCGGGAAGACAATTACGGATTCTTTTCGCTGCGTTGGCATTCAATCTCTGGCTGGGCTCGGAGAAAATTGTTTTGGTCTCGGGGTTACAATTCAATTACGGTGAGAGAGGGACCGTGGTCTGTGATTTGGACGATGTTTTGATTCCGACGGATTGGTTCTATTGAGAAGTGTGGGAGATTCCGTTGATAGGAAGAACTGCTGACTTCCTGGTATCATAAACTGATGGCTCCAGAGAGGATTCCACGATGAGATTGTTCTATGTAGTTCAATAGACAAAGAAATCACAGGTCACCACTTCAGGTCATCGCTTTGTAGCCAACCTTCTGCTACCGTATCAAACCTCAAATTGAATAATAACACACCGTATACCAGTCATTGTTCGACATCCCCCCAAGGAGGAGTAGCGGTACAACCCAGATATACCACACAACAATTCGGTGTATATACCCAGGGAGTTCTCCGAAAACCAACCAACGGTTAATTGGTTAATTGGACAGAAGCAAGAAAAGGGCGGGCGTGGATCGCCGTCGATACCAAGTCGAAACAATCCAAACAATTGCCGGTCGAAGGTTGTACAAACGAGCGATATCAGGTAGTCCGCGTTTTCTTAGGAATCGCTAACAACTCAGTTTGAAAAAGGGGCTCGCACATCGCAAAGTGCGAACACCGAAGATCCGTACCGAACAGCTAACACAACTTGAAGTATATTTGTGTTAGGAGTGATGGTAATTAGTGACGGCACACCAGCGACCAATTCAATTACCCACAAATTAGACCTGGTCAATTCTCCGCGAGGAGCAGGGTACGGGGGGATCCACTTAACCTGTCAATGGCGGTCACCGTGCGGTAAGATCGATCGGAGCATAGAACGCCGCCGCGCAAGTACGCGCGCGCTGCAACGGCGAATAATTGCCACAATCGACCCGTGATCGGGAAGGGCCTGACGGATTGGTGTAATTAATTGGGATCGCTTTAACGAGTGGCACGCGTTCGGCTATCATCTGGTACCTCGTGTTTTACTTGGCACCTTTGTTCGATTATGCGTGAAAAAATAGTTTAATAGGTCGTAACTGCTTCAAAAACTTGAATTTAAGCTGCGCAATTAGTTTGAAGTTGATCAATATTGAAGATATTTTGGTAATTTCAAGTCATTGGGACGTTGATATCGTATCCTGCTTCGCCTGTGGGTTATTTTGTAGTCAAGTTGTCTACGAAGTCGAACGTATGAAAAGGTATAGCAAAAATTGATGTCCCCATGATTTCAGATCATTGCTGTGACCTCTAGCGAGGTTTTCCGGGGTTCGCTACACCATTTCCCTCGATCACATTCAATATTGACCGAGTTCAAGTAATAACCCAACCCACAAAAACCACTACCCAGCAACCTCTTTGCTCAAATTTGGCTATTGGCGCCGCCGCAACTCCCCCTGTCGCAGCTGTCGCCGACCTGCCCTTTATTGGAACCCCCTCGCAAGTCCCACCCGACCATCCCAAGGGTTCAAAACTGAATATGAATGAGACCCGCGAGAAACCTCCTAACTCACCTTCATCGTCACCGCGCGCGGACAGCTCAAAGCTAACGTCCGCGCGGCCGACACAAACACGCGAAAAAAGGCGAGAACCGCGATTGAATTCGCGAGAGATGCACTTGGAGGTAGCGCGCGGCTCGCGCCCGCTACCTACCTTTAAAGGGCTCGCCAACTCGACACGAAAAAGGAAGCTGCTAGTTATGGTGATTGATGGCGACGACAAACCTGGCGGCGGTGACGGCCGCCGCCGACGACGACCTACCAACGGTAGCTTATTAGGGCCGCTTTCGCCGACACTCGCCACCAAGACCTGGATTGTTTGGGGAAGCGCGCGGGGAGTCGGGAGAACTGCATTAATTATGAATATAAGCCACACGCGCGGTGGATCTTCGCGGCGGCGCTTATGATACACCTCTTGGAAGGGACCCCCGAAAAGGTTGTTGGTACGCTGGCTTGAGGTAGCACTCACTGGACATTACGAATGTGCTAATTTAATGAGCGCAAATAAAGGCAGCAGCCCGAAAGCGGAGGCAGTTGTGCTGACAGTTTGCAAGCTATTAATCATCGGGATGATGGAGAGGTTGCTGCTGCGCAGCGGTGCTGCATGTGGGAACTTGCGCTTTTTGGAGCTTGGAGAAACAAGTTTTTTAAGAAAATTATGATTGGCTGTTCAGGACAGAACCTTTGAACTCGATCAACACCGAAGATTATTTGGTCAGGCGTTCTAACTAGGCTGTCAGAGTCTTCGTAGAGGTTGCTGACACGATTTGAGCTCACGGGGACATTGGTTCGGTGAAAACTGGTACTTGCGGTCTAGTTTATAGGCTTATGGTCTTCAAAGTAGGCTGTACCACAAACCTTCCACAAAATAAATGTCCTCATCATTCCTAAACCTAGCTCATGACTCAACAAAAGCTGTGTAAGATTAAATGCCAAATTTGACAGAATTTTATTCGATATTGATCGTGTTCAAAGGGATATCTCAAAGCCATAGCTTTTGAACTCGATCAATATCGATAATAAATTAAACCAAAAGACAAATCTAAACGGTCAAACCTTGGTAGAGTTCCTATTCAACATTTGCCACCACGAGGACATCAATTCAATATGAAGTTTTGGTTAAGGTCAATTTTGTAGGTTTGTTGTCTACAAAGTAGACCGTTACCAAATCTGCCTTCAAATTCGATGTCCCCATAATGCAAAATAGTTCTAAGGATCTCCAAAAATGTCCCAAAACATTTGTTTCGGTATTTGACTTTCCCGTTTTCGATATTGATCCAGTTCAAAACAATATCCCAAACCAAACATTCCCGTTTCCCCGCAAAACTGACCTTGAAAACCATTAATTTCCCGAACCAAGCTCAATACCGCGGGGTGCACCCATCTCAACCAGCAACAACAAAAAAAGAAGGGTCGAGATATCATCAACATTCAAACACATGACGCCGGCCGCCTCTCAATTCCGGACTCGATTTTGACTTTCCGCTCAGGTTTGCCACGTACTCGACCGGGCGCGCGCGTTTTTTGCTACCCTCGCCCCCCTGTCCACGTGTCCCCCGAGTCCGTCGCTTCACTGCACACACAGTCTCAACCCGAAGTAGACAGCCCGACTCGCCCTCTAGCTGTATTGAAAGGGAGGGGGACTCCTTTCATCCGTGTTTGTGTGTGCCTGTTCAAGCTATTGTTTATTTGGTTCGGAACCGACCTTCCGACCTTTGCGAACGTCGTCGCTGCGATGACGTCGACGCGACAGGACCTCCCGAATGTAGGTCAGTCCCTGGAAGTTGTCACGGGCGCCGGTCATCCCCAGTCTGCACACGTCCGTGTCGAAGTGATCTCACGTCTGGTCTCGTCCTGGAACATGCGGAGAATATAAGCGCGCGTTCCGCGCCGGGGTGCATCGAAGGGGGTGTCGAAATCGTTCAACGGTACTAATCAATAATCTTCTTCTTTTCTGCTTACTTTCAGATCTGATGAGGACAGTGCCAGTGGTAACAAATACAACAGAATGGATGAGGACAACGTTCAAGACAAGGAGCGCTTCGCTAGGTGAGCTAAACGATTACGCTAAGAGTGTGTGTGCATTGTGAACGCTGCTTAAGAACCCGCTTACTGTCATCGATTTGCTAGGAAATTTGAGCAGAAAGACCCAGGTCAAGATTGACCAGTGCAAACCCCATTACCCCGCAATATGTGATAATTACCGATTCAGGAACCCCCCCTCCCGAACACAACAAAGACCTACCGGAGCGTAAAGCTACCGTTTACATTACTTGTCGGATCATTAAGACTTCCTGTACCGTTATGTTACGGCCGTGCAACGGGATCTCTATTACCATTCCTTTTTCTGCACTCTGTTTTGAGGTCCAGGTGATCCCCCGAGTCTCGAACACCGAAACTAAACATTAAAGTAAATTATCCTCCAGCGCGAACGCCAACAACCAGGCGGACAATGGCGCTAGTAGTTGTTCGGTCCTCCGAACCGAAAAGAGTTAATATGTGTCGAAAATAAGAACAAGCGACTGAAATTACGCCTCACCTACTAATTAGTGTGGTGTGGAGGTTTGGGAGGAACTTGCCGGCCCGGGAATAATCGATGCGCCCTCGGGAAGCCATGGACCTTCAGGGAGGGCGAACTCGAGCAGCTCGGTGTTTGTGTTTTTGATTAGCGTTGTAATTAGGACCGTTATCGCCCGGGAAACTGGGAGACCTTGGGAGGTAAGAAGGTTGAAGTTTGTTTATTTTTTGATTTCGAAGAAATATTACCGAAAATTTCTTTGGAAATCTGAAATTCGCATAATTCAGAAAAATACAGCTTGTTAAACAAAATTAAAGTTTTCGGAAGCTTTTATCCAGATATATAAATGTAAAACCGGTAAGAAAGTTGTGTCTGGATAGTTATTTATAAAAAAACATCCTCAAAGTATTATCTAATTACTATCCAGATCTTTTTATTTTTATCCTGTATTATCTGGATAATCATTTAAGATCTATTCAAAGAACACTTGTTAAAAAAGTATTTTAAAAATCTGGATAATATTATCCGGATTTTTTTTAGATATGCTGGAAGGTATATTTCTTAAAAACTTCTTATTACATCCTGGAAAATATCAGTTCAAACCAGTCAATTATCTGGAACCCATCAGAATGGTCTAACCCTAACCGGATATTTAATTAGAACAATTAAAAAGCACTATCCAAGTTTATCCGGAATCTTTTCATGGTATTTTAGGATTATCTAGAATTATCAAGAAGAGGCAGAAATCTTATTTTGGACAACTTATAAAAACAAATTAATTTTGTTTTTCATTTAAATGATCTGTTCAGATAATTCTTAAGAATTCCCGAAAATGACTATTCAAGCTTTTATCCAGAACCTTAGCAGCAATTTATCAACGAAATTTTATTTTTTATCCAACGCAAAACACTGAAATTTTTATCCCTGAGTAGTTTTTTTTAAATCTTGAACGATTTGTAGCAAATCATCGAGATTTACTCACTTAAGAGAATGAGTATCACTGAAAACTATATTCCGAGTTTTTATCTGAATTTTTAAAAATCTAAGTAGTACAGGGAATCTTTTGAAATTACCATTAAAATTATTATCCTTTGCCCATAAAAATTATCATAGAATAATCCAGGTTGTTTTGCAAGATCTGTCAGAATGTTACCGAGAGAGTGTAATTATCCTTTAAGTTATCCCAAGTCTAAATAAAAGATATCAAAATCATTATCTGTAATCTGGATAAATACTTTGAACTGATAAAAATATAAATTAACTTTCAGCCAAGAATTTGTTAAGTTTATTGTGGATAATAACACCTTTTATAAAACTACAAATAAGATTTTCATATATGTCACTTTAATATTAATCCTTAACCAATGAAAACTATCTGAAAAGCTTCCAGTTTTAAAATTTCTGATAAAATTTTCAAAACTTGTATCAAAGTCTGGATTAGTATTCAGAATCACTGAAACATTTTATCCACAATTGCCACAATACACTCCAGAATCGATTATCCGAAGCCTCAATTTTCCGAAGTTTCGGTTATCCGAAGTTTGATTATCCGAAGGTTTGTATGGGACTACGGATAATCAAACACATAATTTTTTCACGTCAAATTCGAGTTTTGCGACCCCATTTTAGTCAAAATTGAATAGTTGATCGCAAATGAATTACAAAAGGCATTTTTTCAATATTTCACCACTGCCATTTTAGGCGCCATCTTAAAATATTCTTAATCACTTAAGCGTAGTTTTGAGATAAAAAAGACAATGAAAACTATTTTTGATTCGATTATCAGAAGTGAATTTTTTCAAGCACTAGGATAATCGAGTCTGAACTGAATATTATCAAGCTTATCCACAAACTTTTGATTATTTGGACTTAGAAAAGTCTTTTTTGAATATTTGATTGTGAACTTAAAAAATCCGTGGATATTTCTTTGAAGTCATCCAGATTATGAGGCAAAGTCAGAGTTCCAATAACGTTTACAAACTAGCCAAACTGTAATCTGGAGAATTATGTAAAATCGTTAAAATATTTAGTTATCCAGGGCATTAGAAATTTGTTTAAGTATAATTTATTTACACAGTAAAAAAAATCATGGTAAAATTTTATCTAAAAAGGAGTACATCTTTTATGAAACAAAAAAAGCTTTAATTTTACCTCTAATAATGTGTAAATTTACATCTGGCAGACGCTAGGAAAAAATATCTGTAATTCTAAAAAAATATCAACGGTGATAGTTATATCTGGCTTACTAAGTCCGCGCCCCAACCCGCACGGCCAACTCGCCGCTGTGAAAACTTGATGATCAAAGCCGATGTACGTTTATGTACCGTATATGCAGTAAATACAGTATACAATGTACGGAACACATAGAGCAACATTGGCTTTGATCGTCTAGTTTTCGCAGCGGCGAGTTGGCCGTGCGGGTTGGGGCGCGGACTTAGTAAGCTAGATATAACTATCGCTGGTTTGATATTTTTTTAGGATTACAGATATTTTTTCCTAGCGTCTGCCAGATGTAAATTTAAACATTATTAGAGATAAAATTAAAGCTTTTTTCTGACATAAAAGATGTACTCCTTTTTAGATGTAATTTTACCATGTTTTTTTTACTGTGTAACCATCCTTGTAACCATCCAAAACTCATGTAAATTATCCAAAAGTTTATCCAGATAATTAGACAAAATTAGTCAGAATGTTACCAAAACAATATTTGAAAAGTTTTTGGACTGGTATGTAAAAGATCTATCTACGGTTTTGTCCGGAGTATCCATTATCCTTTCAATTGTAGAAAATTACTTAAAATTATTCAAAGTTACACAGAAAAAAAAGTGAATTTACTCGACACGGAAAAAAATGAATCACATGTAAATTCTGTTGAAGTAAACTTGAGATTCGACGTAAACGGTTGAATCACACGTAAAATCATGTTTTTACGTATAATTTGTTGCAAATTTACATCAAATTGCATTTAAATCTTAATGCTTAATGACGTGCAAAAATGTGACATCATAAATAATGTAACATTCGGAAATATTTTTTTGTGTGTATTCTTAAATTTGAATTTTTGTTTTATGAAAATATTTTTCCAGAATTCTGTATGGAAATGCTCAGTCAAAATTACGGATTAATCATATTTTCACCGTTTGTTTTTGGCTGAAATTGTTGTGAAATCATTACGGTCCAAAAACGTTATTGAAATTCAGCTCGAACCCCGTTTCATCGACACCGCCACCTCGGGGCGTGTGATATTCAATGGTACCTCTGGAAAAGTTTTCCGGTTTTCGACTCTTGCGAAACAGATCCTCCACGGCCGGTTCGATAAATTCCCCAATAACAATAAATCAACCTTGCTTTTGATGCGCGCACTTGTCTGTTCCATATCAAAAAGTGTAATTACAACAATGTTAACAATATTGTTTTGTAAAACAATCAGCGAATAACTTGGCGCGCATTATTGGCAAAAAGGTGGATTTTTTTTTCGTTGCTCTCTCTCGCTGGTGAACCGCCCAGTTTTTCCGTCCGAGGGTTGAGGAGATATCTACAAAAACATTCCACCGGCTGAACCTGGGATCTCTGGCAGTCGGTATTGTTGCGCGAGAAGCATCATTTAATTCGATGTGATTAATGTTGAACATTTCTTCTTTCACTGCAATTCAGCGGGGGGAAATAGGGGAGAGTGGCTTAGGGTGAGATCAAATTATAGTTGAATTGGAATAAAAATACTCTCAAAAAATTAGATTAAAATCCTCTCGAACAAAAGAAAATTTTATATCTGTTCTTGCCTTGTTGAAAAAACTCAAGATCAATTTGCTCTTGTTTCTAAGAGGCAATCGCTTTCAACTTGTTTTATGTTTAGCTTTTTTCTTTCAAATTGAAAGGAAATTTGTGAGAACTTTTCTCTGTTTCCAAAATTCCAAAGGCAAAATCAATTTGCTCTTAAATTGAAAAGACATCTTTCTTTGAAATTGAATAGAAATTTGTGAGCATTTTGCTCTGGTTTCAAAGTTAAATCGATTTGCTCTCAAATTGAGAGGAAATCGCTCTCACCTCAAAATTTGAGGTAAAGAGATCATTCAAATAAGAGAACATTCCTCCCAACATGAAATAGAAGCTCACCGTTGACCAACCTCCCCTACGGCCGCGTAAAGAGCAAAAAAGGCGACGAACAAACCAGAAAATTCCCCCCGTTTTTCTCCGTGGACCCCCTTCCCAGAGCCACTTCACCACGCGGCCAGAACCTGCCAAGAGGAACGCAGCGATAATGATGATGAGGTCCTCCCCCCCACCCCATGTTCGACCTTCAGCCTCGCTCTTCCTAAATTTGGACCTTGGAGTGTCTTCATCAGTGCAAAACGCGCATAAGTACCCCGGCCATCATTATGCTTTGATTTTTTCGCACAAATACGAACATTTCGGTTGTGTGCAGTTTTTTTTGCCGTTGGAGGTTTGAGGTTTTCTGCTGAGAACCGCCGCGAAAATTTGCTGCGCGGCCCAGGATCCGTACCACCGCCGAACTCGAACCCCAGGTCCGGAGAGAGATAAAACACATGCCCTATAATTGCTCGGAAATGTTTGTAATTAAAGCATTCCAGAACCGCGCGCGGTTTTTGCCCGGTTTTACCGGGGTGGTTTTTCGGAGGGTCGTGGGATTCGACGGACCATTGTCTTCGGTTCCCTCGAGCGCGGCCAGACCGTTTTTAATTCGATCAATATCGAGTCAATTTGCTGTCTAGGTCGTCAGCGAATTTGATTGAAATCCCGGCAGGACCTAGACACGGGACTCGTCTCGCCCCGCCTTAATCCTCGATAATCGTCGAAATCCGAAATCATTTTCTATTTATATCGAAATATAAGTCCGGGGGGAAAACGCTCCCAAACAAAGAGTGAATGACACACGCGGTTGGGGAGGGGAGGCTTTCCCCTAAGGGGTTGTATTTAGCCTTAATCCGTGGAGTTGGCGTAACGTTTTGGACGTCAGACGTCAAACAGGTTGAAGTCCCGCTTTGAGTTCCGCAGGATAGATTGGATTTACTTGTGCAATGCGAAAAACGGATTAACGCAAACGAACCTCCTTCTCCGATTAAGCGAGAAGTTTTCGAAACTGATGTTGATTTCATGGGAATGGTACCAATTCGGTGAAACGACACTTCGAGAAATATCTGTTATATGACGTGGCTATTTCTAGAATGCTCACTCTCAAATAGGTATTCCACTGAATAGGTCATTCCACTGTATAGGTCGTTTCACTGAAAATATCATTCGACTGAATAGGTCATTTGACTGAATAGGTTATGTCTGTAAATAGGTCATTTCACTGATTAGGTCTTTCCACTGAATAGGTCATTTCACTGAGTAGGTCATTTCACTGAGTAGGTCATTTCACAGAATAGGTCATTTCACAGAATAGGTCATTTCACTGAAAATATCATTCGACAGAATAGGTCATTTTACTGAATAGGTCATTTCACTGAATAGGTCATTCCACTGAATAGGTCATTTCACCATATTGGTCGTTTACTGAAAATATCATTCGACTGAATAGGTCTTTCCACTGAATAGGTCATTCCACTGAGTAGGTCATTTTACTGAATAGGTCATTTCACTGAATAGGTCATTCCACTGAATAGGTCATTTCACCATATTGGTCGTTTCACTAATAATTATCATTCGACTGAATAGGTCATTTCACTGAATAGGTCATTCCACTGAGTAGGTCAATTCACTGAATTGGTCATTTCACTGAAAATATCATTCGACTGAATAGGTCATTTTACTGAATAGGTCATTTCACTGAATAGGTCATTTCACTGAATTCACTGCAAAGGTCATTTCACTTAATAGGTCATTTCACTGAATAGGTCATTTCGCTGAATAGGTCATTTCACTGGATAGGTCATTTCACTGAATAGGTCATTTCACTGCAAAGGTCATTTCACTGAATAGGTCATTACACTGCATAGGTCATTTTACATTTCACTGAATAGTGAATAGGTAATTTTACTAAATAGGTCATTTCGCTGAATAGGTTACTAAAAAGGTTATTTCATTTAATTGGAAATTTCAGGGATTAGGTCATTTCACTGAGTGGGTCAGTTCATCCAAGAAGGTCATTTAACCGAAACGGCCATTTACCAAACGAGACATTTAGTCGAATCTGTAATTTTATTCAGATTTTGTGTATTTAAATCAAATAGGTCATTCAATCGAATAGTTCTGTCAAACGTTGTTTTGTGTAATATCCAGGAATGTTTTATTCTTTCAAAGAAAAGAATTCTTTCAACTGGGTCATTTCACCGAAACAACCCTCCCGTCTCACTTCTTCGCAAGCAACAATTGCAAACCTCTCCTCGCTATTGATTGATTTTAAATTAAACGTCACTTACAGAACGCGGTTCGCTTCCAGATCGTTTACTTCTTCCCGCGCTGATTTTTTCCAACCTCCCCTCAACGTTGACGACCGCAATTCCCGCGAGGGTTCGATGCCATCACCAACCGTCTGGCTGATGCTCCTGACTGCGGTCCTCCGGAGAAGCGAAAACCGGGAACAGAAAGGCGAACAAATGTAAACATTGTACCACCGCGCACGTGGTTTCTGGGTTAGGGGTGGGCACGTGGGAGATTCCACGGGAAGTCGGGGAGAGAAGGGGTGTGTAGTGTAAAACACGGGCGGTTTTTGTTGTTCTTTTAAACTGTTCAGCTTTTTTTTTTCGAGTGAGTGCCGGGATCAAATTGGCCAACGCTCTGGCGACAGCATCCAGCAGCAGCAGCGGCCGTCAGGATCAGTGGGCAATTTTCTGGACGATTGAAGAAATACGGGAATGTTTGGGATGTAATTTTGCTTGGGGTTTTTGTTGCGTGTTCATCGCGCGGTTGTGCGACTCGTTGCGACCTTAAAATTTAATTTTCCAATGAGGCTTAGAGAGTTAGGAGCAAAATGCTCTCAATTTTGTTAACAATTTTTTACTCGGTGAAATGACCTATTCGCTAAAATTACCTTTTCAGTGAAATAACCTATCCGTCAAATTTAGTTTAGTGAAATGACTCAATCCGACCAATTCGGTGAAATGACCAATCTGGCGTAATGACCATTTCTGTGAAACGACCGTTTCTGAGAAATGATCATTTTTGTAAAATGACCATTTCAGTGAAATGACAAATTTGGTGAAATGACCATTTGTGAGAAATGACCATTTCTGTGAAATGACCATTTCAGTGAAATGACCATTTCTGTAAAATGTGATTTCTGAGAAATTACCATTTCTGGGAAATGACCATTTCTGTGACATGACCATTTCTGTGAAACGACCATTTCAGTGAAATGACAAATTTGGTGAAATTACCATTTCTAAGAAATGACCATTTCAGTGAAATGACCATTTCAGTGCAATGACCATTTATGTCAAACAAGCCTTACCCGACAAACTTCGTTCTGCCTTTTTTCGTTTGTTGACGTTTTTTGATTTTTTGCTAATTCAGCCTCCTGTGATCAAAATATGATTTTACGTAACTTTCTCCATAAAATTTGCCGATGCTCCGGAATCGGTTCCAGAGTGGCCAAAGTGTAAATTAGTTAGCGTAAGAACCTTCCTTGGGCTTATACGAACCCAACGCAACAAAAAGCACCTCGATCCGACGCTCCGTATTGAACGGATTCGCGTTCGAACAAAACCGTCGAAATTTTTTATATATATGTCCATTTCTGTGAAATTACCATTTGTGTGCAATGATCATTTCAGTGCAATGACCATTTCAGTGAAACGACCATTTCAGTGCAATGACCATTTCTGTGAAATGGCTATTTCTGTGAAATGACTATTTCTGTGAATTGACCATTTCTTGGAAATAACCATTTCTGGAAAATGACCATTTCGGTGAAATTACTATTTCTATGAAATGACCATTTCTGTGAAATGACCATTTCTGTGAAACGACCATTACTGAGAAATGACCATTTCAGTGAAATGACAAATTTGGCTAAATGACCATTTCTGAGAAATGACCATTTCTGTGAAATGGCCATTTCTGGGAAATGACCATTTCTGTGGAATGACCATTTCTGTGAACAGACAATTTCTGGGAAATGACCATTTCTGGGAATAACCATGTCTGGGAAATGACCATTTCTAGGGAAATGACCATTTCTGGGAAATGACCATTTCTGGGAAATGACCATTTCTGTGGAATGACCATTTCTGGGAAATGACCATTTCTGAGAAATGATCATTTCTGGGAAATTACCATTTCTGGGAAATGACCATTTCTGGGAAATTACCATTTCTGGGAAATGACAATGTCTGTGAAATTTAAGAACAAACCGCTCTTAAATTATTTGGTCGAAAATAAAACTCTTTGGGTCGCTCGGAGTTCCCCCCTCTGGGGATCGATTCCATAAGGAACATTAACCGCACACTGTTCCGCTGTCACTTGGCCGTGTTGTGGTAGCAGCTGACATGTAAGAGCGACCCGGCCCCGCGCGCAATTCCGCTGATTTGATGGATTGATGACGAGGACGTCAACATCGGCCCAGGTCATTTTAAATTGTCCTGCAGATTCCTGGACAGCCCCGCTGCTGGAAATTGGCTTCGAAGAAAGCACTTGTGCGCGCGCGGGGTAATTACATCAATTTTATTAAGCGAGATTTATTTGAATTTAATGGCCGCTGGGGAACGCAATTTAAATAGTTGAGTGGAATTCGGTGTCCTGAGCGGGGTTTGCTGGGTGACATTTTTTCGTCGTCGGCCAAATGGGTTTTCGCTGGAATTGCGATGGGAGCGTTTTGCTCCCATTTTGGGCGACAGTTAAAATTAACGGCAAACCTTCCGTATCATTCGAATGGGTCCGGCGCGCAGTAATCAGCAAATTACACAAATTGGTAAAACCACTTGTTTTCCGACAACGACCTTACTAATGACACGTAAGGTTCTGCCCACCAGAAGAAGCGCGGAGTTCGACGGTGGCAATTATCGGTACTTCAATTATACGCACCGGGGGCGACTGATCGAATTAAATCGTAAATTGGCATGGGGGACCCAGCCCCTGATTGAAAAATTATTGACTCAAAAAGAAATGGTCCGAAGGAGAGCAAAACCAACAACAAACCTGGGTGTAATAACAATTGACGGCGAATGGTTGGGGCCAACCAGGGAGGGACGAAAAACATCGAAATAATTAGCATGAAATCGAGCAGTGTTTGTCTCGTCGTTGATGGTTTTTTTTTGTTCTTTCTTGGGGTTTTTTTTTTTCCCTAGAGCAGAACGTTCAATTTTCGATCGAATCAAGGCAGAACCAAAACGCCAATTCGGGAACTGTTTGAGCACCGCTGTTTATTATAATTTCTTTTCCATCAATTATCCCGTTTTTTTTGGGAGTCTCTGGATACGAGAACACGGAAAAAAATGCGTTTATCGAAGTTTGAATATTACAGTAATGAAATTTGATAGAAATTTGGATGATGAGAATGTTGATGCTTTTTTAAAGGGACAAGAGAAATTCTCCGCGGTATCCCCAAATTACTTTCGCTTGGAGTTGGACAGCTTTCACGATGGTGAACAAGAAATTGATGTCATCTAAATTAGTTTCTCTCAGTGTACATCAAAACTCTCAATTCAACGTACTTTTCCGTACATGAACCAGTACGGCGGCGCCTCGCGGAAAACAAATCAATCAATCAAAGAGGAGTTAATCGAATTTTGAACGGGTTTTGACATTTGATTCACGCAGCAGACGCAACGCCTGGAATGGGGCACTTTTTCGCCATAACAATCGACACTTCTGGAAAACGGTTTTCTTCAAACTTCGAATTCCCAAGTCTGGCTGGGGCAACCATATGTGAGCAGCCGAGCCCGGAGCTCGAAGAGCGAAATAAAAATATAATAAGATAATAATCGAGGCGAACGGGAAAATTATTGACAGATTTTTGAAGACACCTATATTTAGACAAATTTGAACTTTTTTTTTCTCTGGTCGATCCTTTTGCAGCCGCTCACTTGATCGGGACAGACAAGAAGATTGAGGCTTGAATGGTTAAAGTTCTGCAGAAGTAGAGGAAGTGGTTCAGCTTTTTTTTCGGTCTCATCATTTTTGGGCCTTAATCAGCCGTCATCCCAATGGCGGCGACGTCGGATGATCCATGTCCGGGATGATTGAGAATAATTGCTTGTCCCAGGTCTGATTTGACGGCGGCGGGGATTAGAAATAATTAGGCCGACGAACAAGGTCGAGGTGTGGCCCCTTTGCTTGAGTGATACGGTGAGGTGGTTGACGGAGGAGTGCCATGAGGCAAATTTGTGGGAATTGGATCGGATTGAATGAAATTATCTGCTGGAAACTCTCACACATTTCGAAATTGTCATTGAAAAGGTCTCGAAAGAAAGTGGAGTTATTATGCGTTTTAATCTCAACAAAAAAAAACTTCTAAAATATCTCAGCCAGCAATAGGATCTACACCCAATTCAGATGTCGCTGACATTCTGTGATGACCGAGCTACTGACACCCGTTGTCTGCCCTTCTGTCAACCATCCGCGTCTGTAATGGACATCAATAGAGTGTAACGAGGAACAGTATTTTCTCTGCTTCTTCGTAGCCAACACAATCGTATGAGCAAATTTGGCAGTAACATCGTCTTCTGACATTTGAAGGATTATTTTGGACTCGCAATCCAAAGGTCATGAGTTCAAATCTTGCAACTGAGAATGTTAATACCTATTCCAGTTCGTTTTCACCTCTTTCTGTCAATTTGAAATTGATTCAGGCCAACTAATTAAACAATACTCATCTTACAAATTGTTAGGATAGCAACGAAGCTCCCTCCAGACTCCCAAGAAGTCGTCATCTTTAAACGTTCTAGGGAGAGCAGCCGGCCCAATTTTCTCCTGGGCGGCGCGGCGCTAATTGTGATTGTTTCCAATTCTTTGCCGTTGCCGCCCCAAATACAGTAGCCATCGAAAAGAAGAAAACGCGGAAATTATACCCAAACATAACCTCAAACGGCGTCCGGCAAGAAATGAAACAAAATATTTAAATACAAACACACCTTCGGGCGGGGACCAATTTCTTGGAACTTTGGAGAACATTTTTTTCTTGTATTTTTGGGTTTTTATCTGTAGATTGTTTAACGGATTGGCCCCTTCTGTCGGGTTCTCCTTCCAACAGAAAGGGGAAGGTAATTTTTCACCCTCTCATTAAAACCGACAATCGGCGCAGCCGAGAAACAAGCCCGGGATCTATCTAATATCATTATTAGTTATTAAATATTGTTTTCCTGTCCGCCTTTTTCTTCTATCATTTTTTCCCCTTTTGTGTGATAGGCGAACAGTAACTAAACAAAAACACAAAACAAAGAACAATCCTAACCTCCAAAATTCAAATGAATGAGAAGCCGCGCAGCTCTCCTCGAAATGAATGGAAATGACACAACACAACGAGGGGGAAAAAAGGCCATATTTATATTAAATTGGATCAAACAATTATCTGTAATTTAGTAATTTTGTGATGTTTTTGCTGGCAACGGACCAACCAACCAGCAACGGCAATGGTTCCGCGGTTTCGGTTCCACCCTTTTTTCCCAAAAAAAAAGACACAATAACACACAAACAACCCTCGCGGGGCCACACAGTGAAATCGATAGCCTCCACTCTGTTTTTCGAGCAGTGCGCGTTTCCTGTGATATGGAGCTACATTGTTAGGCCCCCCCGAACTTTAATTCGGAAGGAGGCACAGTAAAAAAAAAATCGAAGTGAACGGGATTCGAAGCCAGGCGCTGAAGCGTAGCGTTCTTGCGCGCTAGCCCACTGAACCACGGACGTCCCGAGACAAGAGTGGCAAAAACTTATTTTTTTAACTGTGATGCAATAAACAAAAATAACAAAATGCTTCAAAAATTTAAACATATGTAAGTTTGTACCAGTGTGTCTCTCTTTTTCCTGTCATGGATGACGGTTATTATTTATTTTTTTCGGGAAGGGAACAAAAATTAGAAGAGCGAATGTGTGTGTGTGTCTGTGTGTGGAAGTAGCAGCAGCAAAATAACACAACACAAAGACGAAACAAACGGGCCGCGCGGCCTTTAAAAGGTTTCTAATCCCTGACAATTTGTTGTGATTATCGTTATTATTGCTGAGTTGTTGCTTCTTGTTATTTTGTTCTGGGAGCTTTGTTGTTGCTGTTGTTGTCGCTGGCATTCACCTTGATTGTTGCCGATTTGATTGGTGGCACTTGTGATGGGTGTATGTGTGCCCATTTTTCGGGTCATTATCTGTCGTGGAAATTGAGATGGATTTGTTTCTCTTTTGCTGGGAGCTGCAAAACAATTCAATAATAATAATAATTGAATTCATGGAACTTATTGGAAGAAAAACTGTAACAAATATTTTTTTCAATGAATAATTTCAAGTTTTTTGAAACCCCAACTTATGCTTTTTTAAATGTGCACATGTCTTGAACCTTTAAATAAAATTCTTACTTTTCATGGTAAAAATTCTATATTTTTAAAAAGTTTTCTTTTTTAAATCTATATATATAAAAAATTCCGATGGGTTTGTTCGAACGCGAATCAGTTGAACACGGAACGTCGGATCGAGGCGCTTTTTGTTGCGTTAGGTTCGTGTAAAACCAAGGAAGGTTTATATGCTAAAAAATGGCCACTTTGACCGATTCCGGAACATCTGCAAATTGTATGGAGAATGTTACGTAAAATCAAATTTTGATCGCAAGAGGCTGAATAAGTAAAAAACAAAAAAAAAAAAAAAAACGTTAACAAAAAAAAAGGCAGAACGAAGTTTGTCGGGTAAGGCTTGTTTTTTTTTATAAACAAGATACGCAACTTTCCTGGGATTAAATGTTTTTAACTCCTTGGATTGTAATTTCAATTTGAACAAACTGTTTTTTTTAGGTTTTGCTTTCCTTGTTTGACCAAATATTATTTAAAATTATTTAAAAAGTATTCAGGAAATTTATTGGAAACAGTGTCAAAACGTCTTGTTACTATTTTAAACTATTTTGAACTGTTTTAAACTATTTTAAACTTTATTCAACTATTTTAAAAAATTTTAAACTATTTTAAACTATTTTAAACTATTTTAAACTATTTTAAACTATTTTAAACTATTTTAAACTATTTTAAACTATTTTAAACTATTTTAAACTATTTTAAACTATTTTAAACTACTTTAAACTATTTTAAACTATTTTAAACTGTTTTAAACTATTTTAAACTATTTTAAACTATTTTAAACTATTTTAAACTATTTTAAACTATTTTAACCCTTTCAGGCCTGATGGGTCATATATGACCCAAAAATGAAAATTTTCAAAAGTAGCCTATAATTTTCGTATGGTTATAAAAATCATTTTCCCATAATTAACTCAAAAAATATTTTTTTCAAAATTCAGGCTTGAAAGGGTTAAACTATTTTAAACTATTTTAAACTATTTTAAACTATTTTAAACTATTTTAAACTATTTTAAACTATTTTAAACTATTTTAAACTATTTTAAACTATTTTAAACTATTTTAAACTATTTTAAACTATTTTAAACTATTTTAAACTATTTTAAACTATTTTAAACTATTTTAAACTATTTTAAACTATTTTAAACTATTTTAAACTATTTTAAACTATTTTAAACTATTTTAAACTATTTTAAACTATTTTAAACTATTTTAAACTACTTTAAACTATGAATACAAAGAGACGAGTTGTTCCTTTTAATTCCGCTATATATTTTTAATATCTTGACAGATACGTATTTCGTCTACTACTTGCAGACTTCATCAGTGTTCTGTTCTCGAAGTCGAGAACAGAACACTGATGAAGTCTGCAAGTAGTAGACGAAATACGTATCTGTCAAGATATTAAAAATATATAGCGGAATTAAAAGGAACAACTCGTCTCTTTGTATTCATAGTAATGCATTCTGCTAAAACGCTCAACCAAACCACAATTACTTTAAACTATTTTAAACTGTTTTAAACTATTTTAAACTATTTTAAACTATTTTAAACTATTTTAAACTATTTTAAACTATTTTAAACTATTTTAAACTATTTTAAACTATTTTAAACTATTTTAAACTATTTTAAACTATTTTAAACTATTTTGAACTATTTTAAACTACTTTAAACTATTTTAAACTATTTTAAACTGTTTTAAACTATTTTAAACTATTTTAAACTATTTTAAACTATTTTAAACTATTTTAAACTATTTTAAACTATTTTAAACTATTTTAAACTATTTTAAACTATTTTAAACTATTTTAAACTATTTTAAGCTATTTTAAACTATTTTAAACTATTTTAAACTATTTTAAACTATTTTAAACTATTTTAAACTATTTTAAAATATATTTTACTATTTTAAACTATTTTAAACTATTTTAAACTATTTTAAACTATTTAAAACTATTTAAAACTATTTTAAACTATTTTAAACTATTTTAAACTATTTTAAACTATTTAAAACAATTTTAAACTATGTTGAACAATTTAAACAAATTTAAAAATTTCAAACAATTGTATGCATTAAAAAAAAATTCTTCAATTTCAAACTATGTTAAACAATTTTGGACAATTTCGAACAATTTCAAACAATTTTTTACAGATTTAAACAATTTTATACAATTCAAATCAATATTAAACAATTTTAAATAATTTTAAAGAATTTTAAACAATTTTATACTTTTTTAAATAATTTTATTCAATTTCAGTCTATATTAAACAATTTTGGACTATTTCAAACAATTTTTAACAAAGAGTCCTTTTTGAATTGGTTACGAATTGATTTCGCTTCTTAAATTTATATTTCATTATGCATTGAAGTTTATTGATGTGCAAGATGGCTTTTTTTTTGTAAAACATCGTTAAACATAAAAAGGAAATAAAAACAAACTTAAAATTTTTATAATTTACTTATAATTAATTGCTCATCGCTTTTGGATTGAGCTATTTATTCCCAGTTCAGGATATCAATTTCTTATCCAGTTTCGACATGACTAATTGCTCCAAAAAACTTTCCCAGCAAAATGCTTCAAATTTAATTGCGTGCAACAGCAGGATAAATGAGTCCAATTCAATCTGACCGTCCAGCACCAGGGTTTCGGTTACTTTTCCCAACCCCCTTGGAGGGTTCAATCCCCGGGAAACCCGCTCAACTGAGCAACACACTCTTCAATTGTAATAAGTACCTACCGGGCACCAGAAGCTCTAACCTAACGTGTGTGTGTGTGGGTTGCAGCAGGGTGATTTATGATGGCTTCTTTGTACTGCCCTCCTCCAACCCCCAAAAGAAAGAAAAAACCCCTTCAAGGTTCAAGTCTTTGCTACATGCTGGGGAAAAATTGAAATAAAATCCAAAACCTCTGAAAACGACTATTTCTGTGCATGTGAGGGTGTGTGTGTGTGTAGGTGGATCCGTTTTCCACTTTCCACAAAGAAAAATGGTGGGAAATGTCGGAAAATATGGGAAAATTCTCAACAGAGGCAGCCTGCTGCTGCTGCCAGAAGAACTTTCCAAGCTTGGACGGGCTTGGCGGTGAAAATTTATGTTACTCTGAAAGTAAATTGCACTCACTGGTTTTATGTGTTTTTCCTTTGAGTTTTTTTGTTCATTCTTTCTTTATTTTGCTGAGCTGAAACTGCTGCAATGAGCTGCGCTGAGCGCAAAAGAGCAGCAGCACCACATCATGGACTGGCCTGGCTGGCCGGGGTCGTGGTGTTTTGCGCGCGATATGCAATCGTTTCTTGGCTGGTGGTTCTTTTGGATTTTTTCCTTTGCTAAAAGAATGAGAACGAAATTCCCGGGAATCTCGAGCGAAGCGCGGGGAAATCGCGCGGCTATATAAATATTGTAAAAAGATTAAGTACAATATTTTATGAAATCTTTTTTTTTATTATTTTGTTTTAAGTGCCCTCCGACAGGGCAGCTTTTGTCTGAAATGCAAGGTGGAGGAGTGTGAAAGCGAAAATTCTGACAATAGCCTGGAAAGAAATGATTTACCTTTGGTGAAATTGAGCTTCATTGGAATCAATTTTTCACCATCGGGAAATACCTCTGAGATTTTGAACCACGTCGTTCGGAGTGTGCAAAAACTAGATCAAAATCCAAACGGAGAGGCTGCCACTATCATTCCGCGTTGAATTGAACTAGTGAGAAGCTCAACCAACATCGACAGCCTCGTAACCCGGGAGCAAAAAGTGCATCAGAAATATGCCTCTTTTGAAACCAAAACGGATGGTTGTTTCTCTCTTGTGAATAGGCCTGTCTGGCGCAGGTTTGAGACGTGGAGCTCCCTTAATCAGGGTTGGGATAAATTACATTCCTTTTATATTTCAAAGCGAGAATGAATTTGAGCATAAATTAAATTTCAAGTATAAATAAAACTTTAAGAATTTCAATTAACTTTAATATTTTAATTTTTTTTATGAATTATTATCTATTTGTCACATTTTTTTTTAAATCTTAAGTACAAATTTGAACAGTACCTAACAATTTCTAATCCAAATTATATTCTAATAGATTTTTAATCAATTACTAACATTTTTAAACTATTTTGGAAAATTTCATATATTTTTTAACAATTTGAAATAATGTTGAGTCATTTTTAACAATTTTTTGTATTTCTTTAACAATATAACGCAATGTTGAACCATTTAAAACAATATTAAACACTTTTTTAACCTAATTTTAAACAAATTTTAACAATGTCATGCAATTTTAAACAATGATATACAAATTCTTACAATTTTATTTAGTTTTATACAGTTTTAAATTATTTGTTAACTATTTTACTATTTTAAATCGTTTTTTAGACAAATTTAATCAATCAGTCATTTTAAATTACTTTGAACAACTGTTCGCAATTTTAACCATTCTTTGAACAATGTTAATCAATCTAATATATTTTTTGAAATTTGAACATTTTTAACTCTTTTATGAGTCATAATGAACCAAAAATCAAAATTGTATAAACAAACCATCATTGTATAATTTTAAACAATTTTAAACAATTTCAAACAATTTTAAACAATTTTAAACAATTTTAAACAATTTTAAACAATTTTGAACAATTTTAAACAATTCTAAACAATTTTAAACAATTTTCAACAATTTTAAACAATTTTAAACAAATTAAAGAACTTTAAACAATTTTATACTATTTAAAACAATTTTAAACAATTTAAAACAATTTTAAACAATTTAAAACAATTTTAAACAATTTAAAACAATTTTAAACAATGTTTAACAATATTTAACAATTTTAAACAATTTTTTTACAATTCTTAACAATTTTTATTAATTTTTAACAATCTTTAACAATTTCAAACAATTTTAAATAGTTTTAAACAATGTTTAACAATTTTAAGCAATTTTCAACAATTTTAAACAATTTTAAACAATTTTAAATAATTTTAAACAATTTTAAACAATTTTAAACAATTTTAAACAATTTTAAACAATTTTAAACAATTTTAAACAATTTTAAACAATTTTAAACAATTTTAAGCAAAATTAACAATTTTTAACAATTTTTAACAATTTTAAACAATTTTAAACAATTTTAAATAATATTAAACAATTTTACACAATTTTAAACAATTTTAAACAATTTAAAACAATTTTAAACATTTTTAAACAATTTTTAACTATTTTAAACAATTTTTAACTATTTTAAACTATTTTGAACTATTCTTAAATATTTTAAATAATTTTGAACAATTCAAAACCATTTTGAACTAATTATTTTAAACTATTAAATCAAATTTAACTGTATTAAACTTTTTTTTTAACTATTTTAAACTATTTTAAACTATTTTAAACCATTTTAAACTATTTTAATCTATTTAAACTATCTCAAACTATTTTTAGCTGTTTTAAACAATTTTAAACAATTTAAAACCATTTTAAACTAATTATTTTCAACTATTAAATCAAATTTAACTATATTAAACTTTTTTAAACAATTTTAAACAATTTTAAACCATTTTAAACTATTTTAATCTATTTAAACTATCTCAAACTATTTCAAGCTATTTTAAACAACGTTCATCAATTACAACGAATAGAAAAATGTGAAACAATAACGTGTAACTTTAATCAATTTGCAGAGATTCTGGAGTAAATAATTTTCCACAGTAACTTAGAGGTTTTGTATGAAAAAGTATTTTCTTGAAACAAGTAATAATCTTTCTTTTGGAAATGTAAATAATTTCACCGAAAATTTCTTTAAAAACTTTCAATTATTATTTTCAAAGGAGAATGGGCAAATTTGTATGGGAGCTGGTCCAAGGATGTACACGAACGGGACCAACTTTTTTCGAAAGATCTCGCCGAGACATAAAAAAAGTCTTCTTGACCAACTCTCTAAACCCCGGGGATCAAAAGTTACAAGTTGTTGAAGTTTGAGCATTTTGGGTAAAAATGTACAAAAAATCGTATTTTTGCTATTTCTAAAATCATTCATAAAATCTCTATTTTATTATGGATTTTGCTCATCTTGACTTCATTCGAAGCGTATCAGCAAAAACTATGAGTTCTGATATGTCTTAGCATGATTGAAACATGATTTCTCTTGTTTTTATCCGTTTGAACCGCTTGTGCAGGAGGCATCCCATATAAACAAGTCGAAACTTCAAGGTTTTGAAACCGGATCCGACCCAGACTGCTTCAGTGAGTATGGAAGGCTTCAGTGCAATGTTGTAACAACTTATTGGGATGGTCTGAGTCATCCGAGAACTCCTTGGAGTTAAGACCGGCGAGTCTACCGCCGTAACAAGCAAGATGTCAGCGGTTTTTGACCACTGGTCATACCCGCATGGCTTCAGTAAATATGGTAGACTACTATGCTGATGTGTTGGAGTGTCCTGGGTTCTCCTAGGACTCCCTGGAGTTAAGATCTGTGGGTCTACTACCGTAACAAGCAAAATGTCGACCGGTTTTGACAACGGATATACCCGCATAGCTTTAGTCAGTATGACCAAAGACACCCCAACACATTAACAAAGCTGTCTACCATACTGACTGAAGCTATGCGGGTATGTTCCGGGGTCAAAAACCGTCGACCTCTTGCTTGTTACGGCTGTAGCTCCACAGAACATAACTCCAGGGAGTCCTTGGATGACCCAGGACATCTTAACACATAAGCAAAGTAGTCTATCATACTGACTGAAGCTATGCGGGTATGTTCCGTTGTCAAAACCGGTCGACATCTTGCTTGTTACGGCGGTAGACTCACCGGTCTTAACTCCAAGGAGTTCTCGGATGACTCAGACCATCCCAATAAGTTGTTACAACATTGCACAAACTTACTAAAATTGCAAGGGATCCGGTTTCAATTTTCAATTCAATTCGGTTTTTTTGGTTAATAATCAAGATACAATCAGTTCTTTTGCAATTCATAACAGAGTTTTGGAGTTCCTTTCAGCTGTGTGTTGCATCATAATCCATTTTGGAACAATTATTTCTATAACTAAGGCACTAACAAGAGCAAGAAAAATTCAAAAAAAAAAACTTGCTAAAATTGCAAAGGAAAGGGGAAAGAAAGAGAAAAAGCTTATAACTAAATCACATTATTTAATCATTTGTAGATGTGCTTGATCATCAGCTCCCCAAGGGCCAGGAATTGCTCCGCCTTGTTACGGCAGGTCCGGAACCGCGTCATCATTTCCCCCGCGAGAGCAAAGAACTCCGGCAGGGTGAAGAGATCTTCCCCGGTGACTTCTTGCTGGACCGCACTGCCGCTACCGGCAGCAACCACGCTGGCAAACGATCGCCCCTAGCCAGGAGGGAATGCTGAGTTGTCCGCGGGAACCGTACGCTGCCCAGCAGCCGGCACGGTTACGCTCGTACTTCGCTGAGGAGGGTGGGACGCTGCTGCTTTCTTCTTCCTCTTTTCCTGCTCCTCGAGGTAGGTTTGGATCCGGTTTCAAAACCTTGAAGTTTCGACTTGTTTATATGGGATGCCTCTTGCACAAACGGTTCAAACGGATAAAAACAAGAGAAATCATGTTTCAATCATGCTAAGACATATCAGAATTCATAGTTTTTGCTGATACGCGTCGAATGAAGTCAAGAAAATAGAAATCCATAATGAAATAGAGATTTTATGAATGATTTCAGAAATAGCAAAAATTCGATTTTTTGTATATATATATATATATTTTTTTTTTTTTATCAGCTCCCTCCGTGTACGCACGAGAGCATGCAGCTAGTGCTCAGTGCTCCATCGTTTTTTCGATTTTTTTCGCCGTAATTGATTGTGGTTACCCGCGAGTTTGCTTCTCCAGCATGCCAAAGGCCGGCCGTGGCCGTGGCAGTTCGAGTGCGGCCTCGAAAAACCCGCGAAGTTCGTCTACCGGCCGTGTGCAAAAAGGTAAACAAACCAACGCCGTGTCAACCGCCATCGCGCAGGGGAGCGTGTGCGCAGAAGGAATCGACAAAAAGTTACTTCATCCCGGATATGTTCCAAGATCACCAGTGCGAACCCGTTCGGGTACCTCCGGTGCCACGACCAGTGGCACATCAACATCCGCCAACATTCCCATCAGGAACGAGTTCCAGATGCTGAGCGACGACGAAGAAAACAACAACAACACCGACGGTAGCACCACTACCGACGACGACGACGACGATGGTTGTGCACGGAAAAAGTGCCGACGCCAAAAAAGAATAATTCTCCAACGGAACGAAGACCACCTCCAATTTTTGGTTTGGACACGTTGGCGGACGATGTTGACGAGTTGCTGGAAGGCCTCGGATATTGTCTGAAAATCGGTAAGTCGGCAGTGCAAGTGATCACACTGAATAAAAAGAACTTCGACCTGGTGTTTGAAGAATTGAAGCGTAGCAACTTCAACTTCTACACATTCAACCCCGAGAAGCCCCCTGTTAAGGTCGTCTTGCAGGGTTATCAAGACCGTCCGATCTCCGACCTGAAGGGTCACCTTTCGGACGCCGGAATAAAACCGCGGGAGATTAAAGTGGTCTCGCGCAAGACAACGGTAACAGGTACACACACACTGTACCTGTGGTACTTCGACCGCGGCACCGTCAAGATCCAAAACCTGCGGCGGACTAAGACGTTGGAAGGTTTTTGGGTAAACTGGCGGTTTTACACCAAGAACCCGACGGACGTAGCGCAATGCCACCGTTGCCAGAAATTCGGCCACGGCTCGCGGAACTGCAACCTCCGGCCCCGCTGCGTGAAGTGCGGTGAAACACACCTCTCGGAGGCGTGCGCACTGCCACGAAAGGCGGACTTGGGGGACAAGGCAGAACAAACCAAGCCGCGCGTAAAGTGCGCGAACTGTGACGGTAACCATACCGGCAATTACCGCGGATGCATCGCGCGCAAGGCCTACCTCGAGGAGCAGGAAAAGAGAAAGAAGAAAGCAGCAGCGTCCCACTCTCCTCAGCGAAGTACGAGCGCAGCCGTTCCTGCAGCTGGACAGCTTACGGTTCCAGCGGAAAACTCAGCGTTCCCTCCTGGTTGGGGGCGTTCGTTCGCCAGCGTGGTCGCTGCCGGTAGCGGCAGTACGGCCCAGCAAGAAGTCACCGGGGAAGATCTCTTCACCCTGCCGGAGTTCTTTGCTCTCGCGGGGGAGATGACGCGGTTTCGGAGCTGCCGGAACAAGGCAGAACAATTCCTGGCCCTTGGGGAACTGATGATCAAACACATCTACAAAGGATAAATTACCTGTGATCTAGATATAAGCTTTCTCTTCCTCTATCCCCTTTCCTTTGCAATTTCTGTAAGTTTTTTTTATAGTTTTTTCTTACTCTTGCTAGTGCCTTAGTTAAAGAAATAATTGTTCCTAAATGGATTATGATGCAACACACAGCTGTAAGGAACTCCAAAACTCTGTTATGCACTTCAAAATAACTCATTGTATCTTGATTATTCACCAATAAAACCGAATTGAATTGAATTGTATATTTTTACTCAAAATTCTCAAACTTCAACAGCATGTAATTTTTGAACCCCGGGGTTTAGAGAGTTGGTCCAGAAGACTTTTTTTCATGTCTCGGCGAGATCTTTCGAAAAAAGTTAGTCCCGTTCGTGTACATCCTTGGACCAAATTCGCCCATTCTCCTTTGTTCTTTTGTTGGAAATATTATGGACTCTAAGAAATGCTTTTTTCTTTTTAAATAAAAAATTTTATAGCTTCTATTTTCTTAAAAAAAAATTTTGAATAAAGCTCAATAATTCTTAAATACTTTTCTTTGGCTTAACCATGTGCTTTTTTATATTAAACAAAAATAAAAATGAATCGGCTTGAAAAACATAATACATAATTTCAGAACATTCGTCTATGTTTGATTGTCTTTGATACGTAAGTTTACTAAATAATTGATATAATTTTAAACTTGTTATTCTCATTTATTACGAACAATCCGTTTCTGGAAAAAAACAAATCAAAAATTAATCATATGAATAGGATAATTTCGAGCAGAATTTTCAAAAACATTGAACATTGCATAAAATTTAATATTCTGTAATCTTTATATTCCTAAAAATCCAAAAATTCGCGAAAAATGTACTAGAAAAATATTTTTTTTTGTTTTTGTGTTTTTGAATAAATATTCAATAGATAATTCCAATAAGTATTTAAAGCTAAGAGCTGGCAACCCTGTAGGTCGATTAATAAAAAAATATAGTTGTTTAAACTCGAACTTGGAACGGTGCATTTTTGGATATGAATTCGATGTATTTTTTTAAATTAGTTATAATCTTTGAAAATCTGGCAACCTTGCCAAACAAGATCGCCAATATAGAGGGAAATTTTGACATTTCGGGATCATTGCCCAAATTGGTATTGTTTTTTAGAGTTTTTTTTCAATTTTAAATATTTAAGTAATGTTCTAAATTAAAGAATAAATTGAACATGTTGACAGAAGTCTTTTAACGCTTCCCAACCCTGTCCAGGCTCAGCACAATTCCCGGTCGTCATCACCGTCGTCTAGCCCGCAGAAATCTGCGCAGAGACTTCGCGTAAGGCTCCAACCAGCAGCCCCAGCCGTATACGTACCATACTTACGGTTATTGTTATACTTTGCTCCGCACTCTGTACTGTGTAGTACTGCGCTGTGCCCTCGCGGATCCCTGAAGAAGAGCCTGCAGAGCCTGACTACGTGTTTGTGCCTGTGTTTATATGCAATCCTCCCGCGATCGTGGGAAACTTCAGCGCGCGCGCCACACGCCTCAGAGTCGCCTTCTTGCCTTCTTTGGAGCTCGCGAGGAAGCTTCTTTTGTTTTTACTCCAGATTCTGTGCTGGTACGCGGGAGCAACGCTTTTGCATATATAAAACGTATGGTTGCATCCCTTGTGGTTGAAGTTGGGGAGCAAAAACGATATGCTTCAACCTTCCAGTTCTGAGCAGGGGATTCTTCGTCTTCCATAAATATGCATATGCACTACACTAGTAAAGAATGTATGGATAACGATTATTAAATATTCATTCATCGCTGGCTGCTGCCAGCTCAGCTGGAAGTGATAGTGATACAGTCCAAAGCAGTGCTGCCAGACGTTGACGAACTCCACTTCAAGCTAATATCTTAATTGATGTACCCTCAAGCTTAGGCTTGCCGATGGAGAGAACCCATTAAGTCAATAGCCTTCCGAAAGTCCGGCTAAGCCGGCTGAGTGGTTCCGTTCACTTTCCCATACGGTATGTGCGCGTTTGATTGAAAGCGCTCCTCGAGCTTCTCGGCAGAAGCAGTCTTTCACTTTTAATTCACTCCCAGTGACTTGGGCTGGATTCCGCGACGTGTGTGAGCTTCCCGATACTTACGGGGGAAAGTTCAATCGATCAAGACTCGTCGATCATCAACCGCACACGCCGAATTTCTCATGGGTGAGCCGAAGATTCCGACCTCTAAGCGATTCATTATTGGCTGGTTATTGATAGTGTGCCGCTGCTGCTGACATGTAGAGTTCCGGAGTTCCACTGAGGAATTTGGAGGAGGTCGGAGCGCTTTCGTGCCCCTTCAGGGCACTCCATCTTAGGATTCCTTCTCAGGTTATGAGACGACGATGAGTTCAACGCCGTTGATGGCGATGACGATGGGAAACCCCCCTCAGGACCATAAAGAGTACAGATCAAATGTGTATCGACAGAGTATCCGACACAGATTATATGGAAGCGTTTTATGGTGCGTTCGAACTCCGTCGAAAATCAACAACTCGCGTTGATGAGCCAGTGTTGCCAGCCTGACGCTAATCTCCATTAAAACAACAATTATCAATCATCATCGGGCGCTAATCCGCGCCACTCATCGTCATCGTAACTCCCAACCAATATTCCCATGAGTTGGAAATCGATCCGGATTCGGTATTTTTATAACAAACTTTCAAACCATCGGAAGCAAACGCCTCGAAACTCGGGCGAGCGCGCGTAAGCAGATCACTCCAGAGCGTCGCCGAGCCGTTGTGGTGAGGAGGTTTGGGACGGAGGGGTGGTGGAAATTTCTTATTTTTTATTTTAAACTTCAGTCACGACTAAGTTGTAACGTTTGCTTGGCAGCAAGGCAGAGCGGCGCGAGATGTATACCGGGTTCGGACTGGGACTGGGTCCCGCGGTTATGACCTGGATTGGACCTGGACCTGGTGGAGATGGTCAGGGGAAGGTGCACATTGTGTGTGAGTGTGTATGTGGAGGAAGCATTAGGCAGAAGCTGTGTGTGAAGCTGGACGAGAGTGTGTTGAAGCTTGCATGTTTGAAAAATGGGATGCTTTTTAAGAATTTTGCAAGTTATTTTTTTCATTTGATTTGGAGAATGTTTCGAATACTGTAAGAATTAGGGTGGTCCGAATCCGGGCTTTCAGATTTTTTCAAGCTGAGTTTTCAAAAATTAAAAGAGAAAAGTATCACCAATAATTTTAGCGACGTAAATATACATTTTCTGATCACGTAATATTTTTTTCTGAATTCTGAAGCTTTTTGCATGAACTTGTTATTAGATTTTTAAAAATTTAAAATAAGCTTATATATAATTTCCCAGTATCTTTATTTTTGCAATTTTATAAATAACTACTCAAAACAACAATTTAAAATTGTTTTTCCTTCTTGGGCCAACTGTAAATATTAAATGAAGAAATATTAACAGTTATCCGGAAATCCAGAATTTTAACAATTGAAGGACCTTAACATTACAAAGAGTTGCAGAGTTATTTTTCCAAAATGTTATTTAATATTGAGGTTGTTGCTAAACCCAATACTACTATTGACATCAAAAACGAAATTACCTTGATACAGCGAAATTAACTTAGTTAGAATAAAAAAAAAAACAAAATTATAAGGTTTGCTATGCTCCAGAGATGATATAGAAAATGAACTTATTTTAAAAATGCTTTTCCTTCTTAGAAATAATAAATTGAAATAATATTTAAAAAAAAACTTGAGTTTTTCATTTCTGGGGTGTACCTGCAAAGTATGCTTCAATGTAACTTTTGTTTACACTCAATTATAGTTATTGGAATTTTTTGACAAGTTAAAATTTACACTTTCTAAATAAGAAGATTATAAAAGTATTGGTTTATTCGAACTTAAATATCGATCATTGAACACTCAATGTTCTGGACAATTTCGATTTTTTCAAATGGTTTTCTGATTAGTTTATATAACTTGGCCTTCATATTTATAAGAATAAAATTTCCCGGGAGTCTCGACCAAATTTCCCGGGAATCGAGAGGTCCAAAAATGATCGATTTCCCGGGATTTTTTTCCCGGGAATTCCCGCTCGTCACCCTCTACTTCTGTCTATCTAGAATTTTTAGTGTTCAGCCATTCCATTTGAATTGATTTTTTTGGGTACAAAATTTTCGTTACTGAAACATGCAACTATATAGGTCATCACTCAAATTTTTAAATTATCGCAGTTTAAGTGCAAAAGGTATTTTTTCTCGTTTCGTCTTTTTTTTCGATTTTGCGCGTGGCGGCGTTGAAAAACTCATTTTTTAACTAAGAAATATCTCTGGAACATACGGGTCGACATCTCCAATTTTTTAATATGTTTTGTTAAATATTTCCAAGCATAGGCTCTTTGGTCCTGACACGGTCAAAAGGCCATTTTAATGTTCCATTTGACTTCTTCAAATTGTTGGCTGTTTTAACGGATCTCAAATTGAAAAAAAGAGTTTTTTTTGCGAAAATTCAAGAAAACTACCCAGTCAGAGAACTTTTTATTTCGGGTTATAGTAAAAAAAAAAGTAAATCTTTCCCAGTTCCTGAGGGGAACACCCTTGAAGAGTATCGGGGCCGGCATTTACAAAGCGGATTCAGTGGCAATTTCATTCTCAACTTAATGTTAACATGTTAAGGTTAATGTTAACATTCCATAGGTCGCCTCCCTAAGGTGTTGTGATAAGGTCCAGTTTGTGACGATACACTACCTTCCCTTTACTAAGCAATCGAAACCAGAAGAGAAACGATCACCAGTTGTGTTGGTCCGAGCCGGGATTTGAACCCCGATCTGCCGCTTACTAGGCGGGAGCGTTACCACTAGGCTACGTGGCTCGGGTTATGCTCTTTTTAATTGATTAAAATTGATAAAAAAATAAAAAATGCAACTTGAATTGCTCAAATGTTGAATATACTTAAATTCTGGTCACATTTCTATTATCAGTCCATCAATATTTTTGTCAGCAAGTAATAATCAGATCAAAAAAAGTTAAACAAGCAACTGTCATAAATCGATCAAAAATAAGTGCATATTTTTAATCTTAGATGCATTTAAATATTCTATTTCAATATGAAAATGGCACAAAGGAAAGAAAGGACGAAAGTACTGTACCACCCTAACAAAAAAAAGCAAAATCTCAATTTTGACTGTAAAACTGAATTGTATGAGCTAAGTTTTAAGAAAATCGTATTTAAGATTTTATCATCACTTTTAGTGTTAGACTTACCTTTTTTAATGCATCCTTCTTCAACGAAATTGGATTTTGTTTTCTTCAAAATGCTCGTTAATTTTATGTTTTAGGGATTTTTCTCAAGTTATTTTTAAATTTCTACAATTTAAAAAACATTCTTATAAACATAGGAAATTGCAAAGCTTATTGGACCTACCGAAAAAAAAAACCTCTAAATTTGATCATAAATCTACGTAAGATTGTGATATCAAGTTTTCATGTTTCCGACAGAATTGCTTAGAAATTAGATTTAACAGAAAAAAAAATCATGGTAATATTACATCTGAAAGGGGTACATCTTTTATGTCAGAAAAAATGTGTAAATTTACCTCAGAAAATGTGTAATTTCACCACTTTTCTGTTGTAATGTCGCTTTTTCAGTCTAAATTGTGGTAAAATTGCATCATAAAAGAGGTAATATTCAACCTTCCAAATTTACACAGTTTTTACTGTGTTTCTGAATGATTTTAAACGTAGTCCACTCTTATGTTGTATTGTTGTATTTTTCTGTTAAATATGTATAAAATTGGAATCAGATAAATTGTTTTTAATTAGCTTTGTGATTTTCTGCGTTTTAAAACATCAGCAGATAAATTAATATGAACAGTTTTGATTAATTTGATTAAGAAATCAAGTCTTTTTTCTGTTTTAGCAAATTTCATGACATTGATGTTATTTTGACACGCACGATCATTCTATTATTAACCTACTTATAAAAAACTTTTTTTTAAATATTTTAAACTTAATTTGAATAGTTAAAACTTAACTGTTTGCTCTTTTCCAAAATTTTGTTCTCTCTATCATTTGTCTATTTTCAGCATTTTGTAAAAAAGAACAGTGATTTTCATTTTAAATGCTAGTAAAATCGATTGATAACTATTTATAGTAAACTCTCTGGCTGTCGATCTTCTCGATATCAATATTGCTCCAGCTGTCAATAAAATTTTCAGTCCCTTCAAGAAGATTGCTTTGATTTTCCGTTCTATAATTTGAAAACTCCCTCTCTCGACGGTGCCTTCAATATCGACAACGAGAGAGTCCACTGTATAACACATTTTTTGCAGTTATTTTTTTTCCATTTCTAATCAAAAGTATAACTTTGATATTCGAAATCTTAAGTAGTTCTTAAAAAGGACGTAACCTTCCTTGAAAACGTTCAAGGTTGCATCCTGATGTAAAATAACATTAGAATTACAGCTTTCATAAAATGTTTTTGACAATAACAAAGTGGTTTCTATTCTTGATGTACCTTCAAATGTTGTTTAAATCGCGGCAAACTGCAAAAGTGACGAAATTGGTTGAAAAGCTTAGTGTAGCGAAAATTGGTATATTTCCCGCAGTTCCTTAAATTTGATTTAATTTTGCAGGGCAGTGGAAAAAAAAACAAATAAAATTTCAAATGGCATTATTTTCAGTTAATTTTCTACTCTTTTTCACCGTTTTTTACCCTTTTCCAATTTATTTGTTATACGTTACGATAACGCTTCTTTATGAAGCACGTTTTTTCGTTTGACCAAATTTCATTTGTATCAACCGTTATTCTCCATGAGTATTATTGAACTCGGGTGAGTGGAAAGTGAACTTTTCAAACAGTCTCATTTTTAGAAAAATGTAATAGTGTTAAAATTTGGCTGATAAAATAATTCATTCTAAGCTGATTTTTTCCTCCTTCCACCTGCCAGCCCGATTCCAGACTTTCAAGTATAATATATTATAATGGATATCTGTCTGGGTGTTTCAGAAACAGCAGTGCCAATGACCAATGCGGTCTTCCTTTTCCAGACATGAAATTTAAATGTATCACTTTTTTTTGGTTGTTCTCTCCGCGAACACATTTCAACCCAAAGCCGGACGAAACTCAGCGAGTCAGCAGCCGTTAAAAAGGGAAGAAATTTCCGGATAACTGTCAGGATTTTCGGGCCCCGAAACGGGGAAAAGTTTTACAACAGCTGCTTTTGCCGCTGCGGCCGTAGGCCGGCCGTCTGTTGCTCCCCTGACCCCGATCCGCTGCCTGGGCTGTCAGACGGTACGACACATCAGCACAGGGGTTAGGGGATGCAACTTCCAGAGGGTTTTGTGTAGCGAGGTTTCTAATTAAAGTTTTATATACGCTTCTAACTTTGCTTTTAATTACTCTTTGATTACTGTTAGTGGCCTCGCCCAGAGGTGAAGAGCTTTCTTTCCCTTTCTCTAAACTGCTCGAAAACTTGTACCGTCGCCACCACACAAACCCACACAGCGCTGCCTTTTTATTCAATATTAAAATCTCATTATTTTTTAATAGTATCGCAATAATAATCATCATCAGCAGCGGTGGCAGAGACTGAGCCGACCGGGGGTCGTGTGCCAAGGGTCCAATAGCTCAGCCCATAAAATGTTTCCGACGAGCTACCGTCACAAGACCCCCACCCCCCTACTCTTCCCTTTCAGCTGGGAGCAAGTAATGGTAATAACAAACTAATTAAAGTTGTAGTTTCATATAAATTCCGGTCTTTGCCTCCGGCGGTGGCGCTACGCCCGGCCCGCGAGACGGATTTGTCCAAAGGTTGGAAGGTCAGGAAGTGGCAAGATCATTAGGCTGCCAATTCCCATAATAGCTCAGGTGATGCAAGAGCGTACAGTAGCGCGCGACTCTCTCTCTAGGGTAGCAATAAAAAGAAATAATCCTTACCGCATCGAAAGCAATTAAGCGCTGGAAAAGCCACACCGTCATTTGGAAATGAGGTGTCAACTGGGGAGCTTTGGATGGGATTAAGGCTTTGATGGGTTAAGGGTGTTGGGAGGTGTTTATGATGGAGGCACTTCGGAAATCCGCAGCAAATCTTAAGGCAAACATCAAACCGAAGAACAGAAGTGAGGAGAGAGGAAGTGACATCAAACGGGGTTCAGAGGCTGCCCTTTCCGGTGGGGTTGAGATGATTTTTGTGGGGATGTTTGGGGGAGGTTTCGGGGGCGTGGGATGAAGTGTGTCCCAGCTGAATTAGGTCTACAAATGTTGCTCATATGAGAGCATGGTGAAGACTTTTCAAAGTTAACTAGACATTGAATCGAAGTAATAATATTTTTTTCAGCACATTTAAAATTTAAATAAACAATCGTATCTTTTCCTAGAAAGTTATACTATTTAAGTTTTTGAAACCAATCACGATGTTCTGCTTATAAATATTTTCTTGTTTAAATTATTTATCCATTTTATTGATTTCATAACTTATATAAAAAGAACAAAATCATCTTAAAAAATCAAATCCAAAGAATTTGGCGAATTTGGAAAAAAATATTAGCTTTTTTCACAAAAAAACGTATTATCTTTTTTATTATATTATAAATTAAGGAATCAAATAAGCATTATTTTCCACAAATTTTGTGTGTAATTGAATTGAGGGATGTTTTGATTTTTGATTTTCGCCAAATTTGGAAACAAAAGTATCACACAATACTTAATACATTGTTGCAATTTATTGTTGCATTGTTGCAATTAAGCCGCTGTAAACAATTACAATGAATTTATGAAAAATATATTACTTGTAAGTTTTATGTTGGGACCGTGGTGTAGGGGTAAGCGTGATTGCCTCTCAACCAGTCGGCCTGGGTTCGATCCCAGACGGTCCCGGTGGCATTTTTCGAGACGAGATTTGTCTGATCACGCCTTCCGTCGGAAGGGAAGTAAATGTTGGTCCCGGACTAACCTAAAAAAAAGGTTAGGTCGTTAGCTCAGTCCAGGTGTAGGAGTCGTCTCCCTGGGTCCTGCCTCGGTGGAGTCGCTGGTAGGCAGTTGGACTAACAATCCAAAGGTCGTCAGTTCGAATCCCGGGGTGGATGGAAGCTAAGGTGTAAAAAGAGGTTTGCAATTGCCTCAACAATCAAGCCTTCGGACACCTAGTTTCGAGTAGGAATCTCGCAATCGAGAACGCCAAGGCAATGCTGTAGAGCGAATAATTTGATTTGATTTTTTAAGTTTTATGTCTTAACCTAAAATTTCCTTACTTGATTAAAAAGGCAAAGAAAAACCTTACACAATGTTTCTAACAGTTCAGAACTATTTTAATATTATTTTCATCAAATATTAAATTTTAACAATAATAACTTTTTTGCCTCTTTAAGGAAAATTTTGATTGAACTTGAAATATAATTTGCATTGGCCGTGTATTGATTTTATGATATGTGCATGCCTACTAATTGTTTTTATTTTGTCAATCTTTTTTTTTTTTGTTTTTTGATAGAATTTTAAAACAAATGAATGATTTTAAAACAAAATTAATTTTGTGTTATGCGATCTGAAATGCGGCATTATTTTGTTGTGATTTTTTGTAGTGCTATAATGATTTTATCTTAGTTTTGTCATTTCATAATTCAAATGTATGTTTTTTTTCTTTTTGAACGGAACGATTCAGTTGTTATTTCTCAAATATCAAAACGAATATAATCATACGGTTGACCTTTAATAAATTCTTTTTTTCATAATGGTGTTATTCAAATAATAATATAACCACATATAATTTAATGTAAACGCAATGATACTGTAAAACCGATTGAATTGAATTGATTTTTTTTGTAACAGATGCAGAAGTTTACAAAATACTATTTCTTTACATATGTATTTTAGGCGAAATTTTGCGTAAATTATAATAACAAAACTATTTTAAACAAACAACTTTTTTAGCCAAATTTGATTTCCTTTTTGAGTTTCAAAGTTTGAAAAAGATTGTTGAGTTAAAACATGAATATTTTGTGAATAAAACGAATGCGGGTAAAATCCATACATGAATTCCAAACATTTGACAACATTTTTGCAAATTTCAGAAATTTGTGTTTTTTTACAAGTCATGCGGCATTTTGTGAAATCAATAGTGTTTAAGAAAAGTTGTCAATATTGTGGAAATTTATACAAATTTGACATTTGTTAGGTGTTTTGAACAACATATTGTTTTTTACAAAACATAATTTTTAATAAATATAAAAAATAATATCTAAAGTAAGTGAAAATCCATGCAAAATTTGGCTTTAGGAATCCTATATTTTGCTTATATTATTTTGTTAAATTTGATGCTAGTTTAAATAGCTTGAAAAAAAGATTAAATTTCTAGTATAATTGCTTAAATATTGCAGAAAAAAAGGTTTATAAATTTTTTAATAAATGTGTACATTTAAACAGTGAAAAATAGGCACAATCAATCTTAAAATTAGTACAAAATTTGTTCCAAAAAAGTGTGTAATATTACATTTTTGTACGTCTATTCAACATATTCAACAAACATTGAATTGAAATCAACACTTTCAAATATTATATAGTGCAGATATTCGTTTTTTTACTGCTTATTTATAAAAAATATCAAGGTTTCTGAAAAAAATATCCTGATCGAAATTTGAAAAAAAGAATTGTTGAACACATTAAGCACCAACTTGCAATCTAGTCCAATTTGTCATCATTAAAAATAGAATTGTTTGACAATTAATAGAAACTTACTAGAAAGTTTCTTTTCAAAAGTGATTGCGTTTGATTGTAACATGTTTTTTTTTGTTTTCAAGAGAACCTTAATATTATGTTAATTCTTCATGTTTAACGAAAATTTCAAGAATTGAGACAATTGTTGATGACATTTTAGGAGAGAATCTAAAATTATATTTTAACATATTTAACATTTAAAATTGATCTCAAGTCGACACCCTGTCAAAAGTGGCTTCACAGGATACATCTCCATCGCCCTTCCCCTCCAACCAGCTCCGAACCCGAGAGAGGAAATTTAAAAAGGACTCTCCGGAAGGATGTTGATGAGCTCGTCCTCGTCCGTCGTCGGATGGGTGATGATGATGATGATGATGTGTTCGAAACGTGTGTGTGTCCGTAACTCCTTCCACAAGTTTGAAGAAGATCCCTTTCTAATAGGTTTTACCGACAGTACGTGTCGATGTAGACATGTTGGCTACGATGTAGTGACGCTAGTGAGTAGTCAAACTTTTGCCGTAATGAGTTTGCCTTCGGATTAATTGAAAGTAAAGATAAATAAAGAAATTAGTATGCATTACCCTCTACCTTGGTCGGGGGTTCGCGTAACAAGTTCCTCCGTACCGTACGAGGTGACCCAAATATCCCACCCAGCTGCCCTGCGGCAGCGCGGTGCGGTGAAAAATAATCGTTGTCATTAATTTATGGCCACTTTTGGTTCCTGTGCAGTACATGAATCAGAACTCAGGACTCGACCTCCCCCTTCCCGTAGCGACGAGGACTCCCGTACCAGTCAAATCAATTATAACCGGTAGTGGCCACTGGTCACATCAACTCACTTCCAGGGTCTACCCTGGTTGGGCCGCCGCGCACGCCATCACCCAAGCAATACACCAATGATTATGGTAATCACTCCGATATGCATTTCTCGGGGGTTGTTGGTCATTCTTGTTGCATGTGTGGCGTGCACCCCGCACACCTGCTTCTCCTCCTCCTCCCTCCCAGTTGACTTGGGTCGCGACGACCATGTAGCGCAAAGTTGCATGCAAGAGTGTTTATTTCTCACCTCACCCCGCCACGTGGGTCCGTGATAACAGCTTGGACGGGGTTTTCCAGGGAAAATAACAAACAATTGGATTATGCAGTGTGTGCGGTACCGGGTCTCCCCGTGGATCGCCGACGGAGGGAAGGCGCAACAGTATGGTTCGCCGGGTCTAGGTCGTCCGTCAAATCGGGAATCAAGTGGGTTGAAACGAGGGGTCCTTGAATGGTTTGAACTGTTGGAGGAAGTTCTGTTGAAGGAATCTCTGCAATTCATAGAATTCGGATGATTCTAGATAATCCAAAGATCTGGACTACCTAAGGTATTCCATAGATAGTCCATGTAGTCTCGGTAACTTCAAAAACGAAAACTGTAACTTCAAGTATTTCATAGATTTTGACTTCATACTCCGGACTATCCATGTAGTTCATACAGTTTGGATTAACTAAGGTAGTTTATTAAGTCCGGACTATCATGGTAATACATCTTGACATGATCTGGACTAAACTAAGATATTACTTAGAATCAGCATGGTATTTCATAGAGTCCGAGTAACTCCAAGTATTCTTTAGAGTATCATAGAAATAGTTGAATAGCATCCGGATTACCAAAGATAGTTCATATAATCCGGATTACATGTAAATTTTTACGGCCTACTCTAGTTATCCACATTGATTTCAATCCTTTATACAGTACGAATACACTGAGTATTCATCAAAACCTTAATTGAACGGCGCAATATGTAGAGTTCAGACTAGCCAGGTAGTTAATACCATTCGGATTTATTTTAATAAGTTCTTGAATCCGGACTATCCGGATGGACAGTAGTCCATCGAATCCGATCTGTTTAACATACTTTACAGATAGTCCGACCCAAGAATTTAGCCTACATAAGGCAGTTTAAAGAGTCCAGACTATCCCAATAAGTCCATACAATCACACTGAAGCATCCGGACTTCCTATGTTCCAGGAAGTTCATACAATCAGGTTAAACTATTACTGTTCATATAATCCCAACTACCTACGACAGTCCATCCAAGATCTTCAGCATACTCCATAGAACCCATTCAACCTGCGCTACCCCACTAATTGACCACCATCGAGTAACCCCTCGCACTGCATCAACGCCGGTCATACGTTAAAACTGCACCCAAGCTGCCAACAACTCCTTCCTCCTTCGCTAGTATAGTTCCGTTCTTGCGGCCGCAATAACAAGGCCCCATTCATTGTAAGCACCGCCCGGACATTGAGGACTTCCATACCCAAACACACACACACACGCAAACAGCATGTGTCGTGACGGTTGCAATCGCGCGCGCCGGCCGGTGGAATGTTTACGTCGTCCCTTTCCAGAATGGCACATGCAAGAGCCTCGCCCGTGGTGCAGATTTTCCAGTGGCAATTGTCGAGCTTTGGTGTTTGATTATATTTCCACCAAACCTCGGACGTCCACCTACTCACCGCGAAGGTGACCAGTGGTGCTTTTTTGAATAATGGATATTTCATGTTGCCTTATGCAAATCACACGTATTAGTCCGGTCGGGCGGTTGGTCGGCGGCTGGTGTGATTATATATGGGCCGCGAAACGCGAATCTCCGCGCGATGGGACAAAGTGTAACATGGTCGGGTTACGGATAGCAACAGAGTGTTTGCGACGGTGAGGTGAAACAATAGGTTTGACCGATTTGACAGCGTCAAAGTGCGGGGTTCGAAGTACCGGAACAATGAAGGTCCGAGTTGATTACCGATGAGGAGGCAAATTGGCCGTGTGCGGACCGGGAACAATTACTGCACTTAGTGTCCGGATAAGGTTTTTGGAACGGACAGTCTACGTGTACAGAGTCTGGCACATATTACTCCGTCACATTTGATACTTAGAATAGGATCGTATTAGAATCTTAAATTTGATAACTTAATACTTGATACTTCGTATATATAAGTGTCCGGATCTAATACTTGATTCATTCGGATCATTAGAATCATACGCGTAATTCATAGTAATAGGATCGAAATTTCATTCGTATAAGGATCTAATACGTGATCCTTCGTACAGTTGCGTGTCAGGATCAAATACTTGATTCTTTCTTAAGATTCGTATTAGGATGTTATTCTTGATTGTATAGATTCTCATTGGGATCTTATACTCGATTCGAGAACACGAATATTACACGTGATCCTTCGTATAGATTCATATTGAGATCTGGATCTTATTCTTGATTCTTTGTATAGATTCTTGTTTTGGGATCTTATGCTCGATTCTATGTATAGATTCGATATGAGATCTTATACTAGATTCGCTGTATAGATTCGGAATAGTATCTTACACGTGATTCTAAGTGAAGAATCGTATTAAAGTCTTATACTTATTCCTTTGTATTAATGAGTTTAGAATCTTATACTTGAACCTTCGTACAGTTGCGTATCAAGATCATATCTAGAGTATTAAAAAAAAAAATTGTCATATAAGCTATTGTGTTTCATATGTTTATAGGACATTATAAAAAAAAAACTCTAGATATATTTGATTCTTCCTATAGATTCATAGTGGGATGTTATACTTGATTCTTAGTACTAGGATCACGATAATACAAATGTCATACGTCATTCTTCGTATAGATTCATGTTGAGATCTGGATCCTACTCTTGAGTTTTTTTTATAGATTTGTATTGGGACTTTATGTTTTATTCTTTGTATACGTTCGTAATTAGATCTTAAACCAGATTCGCCGTATATATTCGTATTAGTATCTACACGTGATTTACGTATTAAGATCTTATAATTATTCATATTGCGTAAAAGAGGTTTTGGGTGACTCACCACACATAACCTTCGGACGCCTAGAAATGAGCAGAAACTTGCAACAGAGACCACAAAAGACCAGGGGGTCGTTAAAGTGGATTGCTTTTACTTATTCATATTGATACGTATAGGATCTTATACTTGATAGTTAGTATAGATCAGATTCTTTTTATGGATTCTTTAGCTGATTTTATACTAGATTCTACGTTTAAATATGTATTAGAATCTTCGTGATCTTGGTATAATACAAGCATTGATCATATTTTTGGTTTTGTACTTTAGGACAACGATTAAGACGAACGTAACAGTATCCGGACTCTAATATCCAAGTCTTAAAATCCCCTTTCCAAAAACCCAATCAATTACGCGTCTCGTTTCTTGAGATTGACACCGTCAATGATCCTTGAACGACTTTTACTACTCAACTCAAACAGAGCCATCAGGCGCAGTTCCACACGCGAGCCGGACCAGCCGCCGTCGGCGGCGCAGTCCAACTGTCCAAAACGGGTAGAAAGAGTCTGCTGCTGCTGGCCGGACTCTGACGGGAAAAGCAATTAACCGTAATGCACCGGTGATTAATGTTAATAGGATCGTCCATTACGGTGCGCATCGTCTGGATCGTGTGCTTAATGAACGTATTGAAATGGCACACGCCGTCGATTTTCGAGCAGGAGGAGCTGAGTACTTCTCCGATCCGGACTCATCCCCGGATGTATTGATTTCGTTTGAAGGACAATAGCTTTCAAGTAATCGCTTTGTCTTCTTGGATTACAAAGACGGAGCTGGACGAACTTTGCGCTGAAGGTGTACTCGAGTAAATTAATTAAATTAAGTATCGGTTGCAGCCGACTCCACAACTCCACCGCAATCTTCAAGCATGAAAAAACCTTCGAAAAAACAACCCCCTCTCGTGTACGAGGTAGCCCGGCCCGGAATGCTGCACAAATATTCGCTGCATTTAATAACACATAAATAATTATGCGCTCTGCGCCTTTCTCTTCCCAAAGCTTCGGTCTTGAAGTCGTCTTCCCCGAAGAACCTTCTGCTTATAATCGGTTTAACAACCACTTCGCGCAAACTGCCCCGGCCCTTCCTCCCCTCCAACCAGCGTGTGTACACAGACATTTAACGGCTACCTTAAGGTGCTCGCATTTTCGCTGAACCTCTCGAGGTCTCTCTACATTGTAGATCGCTCAACTCGGTTCAACCTGGTTGTTGAGTCCGCTAACAGATTGGTACGAGGTTGGACACTTTGCCGAAGTTCGAAGTTCGAGATGAAATCGGAGCTCATTTGTGTCCGAGACGAAGACTTTTGCGAGGGGACAGTGATATCTTGAGGATGCAGTAACCCGCCAACTCTTCTTACCGTGTCTTTAGACCGCGGGGAGAAGATGAGCTAAATCAGAAACGATGGAAAATTAAACGCGCGCAGTACGCGCAAGCTGAAGAAGTTGTAATAACCAATAAGTAAGTTCGTTCATGCGCGCACAGCGGGAGAACCCATAGAGTCGCGTCCAGACATCCACATATTCGCTGGAGTTGGGGGAGTTTGGAAAGAAGCAGGGATCGGGAGAGAAATTTATTGTATTTGCCCGGAGGCAGCTCGTGCTCATAATGCCGTGAGAATTTCGCTGCTTATGCGATTTACTTATGGGGCAAGTACGTAACAACAATGAGCGGAGAGTTCACGGGGTTACTGGAGCTGTTTTTTGTTGGGAAGGAAGATGACTGCGGACATCGTGATTTTAAGTAAGTTTGACAATGTATGTTGGATGCTACCTTTATTGTTATCATTGAACGCGAAATTTGCGTTCAGATCTTCCTCAGGGTTCAAAATTTTAATATAGTTTGAGTAAAGTCTAAAAAAACAAGAAGAACAAGAAGAAGATTTTAAATTAGACGTTTCGATACTGAATTAGGATCACCTTCAACTTTCAAAAAATAGCTGTCTAGGTTAGAAGATTTCGAAGAATTTTGATTCTTGGACAACCATCAATCATTCCTTGCACCATCTTAAACTTCTTTTGACCTTCGATCTTAAATTTGGATCATATCATCCCTGAAGGATGAATTTCAAACTGTTCATGACAAAAATACTGAAAAAATACTGAATCCTGGAACTAATTTAGCTAAGAACACTGAACACAGAGAAGGACATCTGCGTCAGGATTCATTCATTCAAATCTAAAATTTCGTTTCCGGTATAATCTCCATAACATTAGGACTCAGACAATAATCTTTGTCTTAGCAAAATCTTCTATTGCCGTTTCGGTTTTAAATCAAGATCATCTTCAGGGTTTAAAATTTCACTATTATAGTTTAGAACTCATATTACGAGATGAGAGCAGGATCTAATCGATTCTGAAATTTTAAAGCAGGGAAATATGATCAACGTTTCGATTCAAAGTTTAAATCTTCTTAAGGGTTAATTCATTTGGTTTGACGATATCATAATGAAATTTTGGTTCTGGTTTAAAACATAAGTTGAATATTTGAATTTGGATAGTACTACTTGTAACAAACAAATATTGTATTGACGTTTCGACTCCAAATTAAAAACATCTTTAAGATTGAGAATTTTACAGTCACTGTCTGAAACACCCTAAATAGCCTCATGGTAATCATCGGGGTAGATTTCGGTTTATGATTCCAATCTTCCCCAGGTTTATTTAATTTTGTGAAAACTTCTTCTCAGTCCTCTTTTATGATTGTTTAACAATGCTCTGAACATCTGATCCCGTGATCTCCGATCAATTTACGAAACCACTTTCCCGAACCACTCAGCAAACCACCTCGGGGGTCACAAATTACCAACACTTTAAGCTTGACCCCACGACGTCGTCGCGGTCGTCATTTTTCCACCGCAAAATTATGTGCGAACATCACAATTTGTGCCAGGACTTCCCATATCTTTCCCCCGATAGGTATCGACGACCACCACCGGCCAATTGATTGTTTTGTGTAAATAATAACTCTAAATTGAACTTAATTCCTCGACCATTACAATCAATCCCCGGCAGTGGGGGAAAATAACGACTATGACCACGAAGTGGGTTCAAGAGGGCACCTCCAGCAAAAGGGTTCTTCGAATCGGGGGTTGTGGAGGGTGGGCGCCCAAGAAATGAATCATAAATATAGAGGAATTCATAATCGTAAAAAATAAGAGGAAAAACTGCACGGAGCGAAAAAAAGTGACCCAGGGAAAAACAACGAGCTTTGGAGTTATGGGGCGGCCACTCTAGAAGCCGCTGCCGGGCCCGGGATTTGGGTATGTGGGAAAAATAAAGCACCGAAATGACGTAATCTTCTCAGGAGGGAGGCAGCCAGGCAGGCAGGCAATCCCGTGTGCGATATCAAAAAGACCGCAGTGTATCGTAATAATAATAACAATTATTATTATTGTTATTTTACTTTATTTTTTTTTTCATCTTTTATTGCCGAACGATTTGAAAAGCGGCTCGCGGTAAGGCGAATCAAAGAAGTAATACCACAGAAAGAAAATGGAAAAGGATTGATTTCACATAAAAATACATGAAGGCTTGCAGGGAAGTAAGTGCCCTCATCGAAGTTGTACGCCGTGTGTCTCTGCCGGTGGAGGATAGGGTAGGGTTTTCCCTCCTGCCATTCTCTGCTAGCTGGAAAAGCGATTTTGCAGTCGAAACAATCAAACCGGGCAATTTATAATCGACCGTGAGTGTCTCACAACATGTGACGAAGAAAAAGGGTCTGCACTAGCACTGTAAAAAAAACATTGAAAATCACACTTACAAACATTCAAAGAAAAATTTAACCGCTTTAAAAGAAATGTACACATTTTTTTCAGTGCACACTCATTCCCGAACGATTTCGCTAGTTCTGCCTTTCAACGCCGCTGCAGTAACAAACGTATGAATTAATAAACGATTTCGTTTCGCTATCGAAAAGGTGTGACACGCAATCGAATAAAATTATTGAGTTATGTCGGTTAATTAGAGACAACGCACACACAAACACTGAACAGTCTTCAAGGGGGGGAAGGTAACGAGAATTGCAAACGCGATGCGCACCATTAAGCAGGGAGAGGTTGGAGGGTGCCGGCTGTCAAATTCATTAACATGGTCAATCAACAAACATATCGGAGTTGGTAGGCACCCACACTCGCCGACGGTTCGATAAACAAAGTCAAGGAAACAAAGGTAGTGAAACAACAACAACAAAAAATCGAAAGTGTACAGACGATGAATGAAAATTGAGAGTAATTAACCATTAACCGCGTGCAAAACCGAGGTTTGTGGACGGTGGTTGATTGACAGGAGTGGAGCAACTGAATTGAGCTAATTCAATTAATTTGAGGAAATAATTAATGCAAAAGGTTTTGAAAGTTGCAACACGCAGATTTCTCAAAATAAAATTATTCAGATTAATTTTGAAATCTTTTTTATCAGTTTATTTATTTAATTGTCTTTGAAAGTTTAGGGATTTATATTGTTGAACTGTATATTATAGATCAATTCCAGCCCAAAACATGATTTTTTCAAGTATCTTCTTTTTCATACGACTTATAGCCATTTTTGTGTAAATGGAGTCTGTTGCACTCGAGAATGATATTTGAGAAGGACGTAAGTTATGTAAATATTTTTGTATTTCGTAATTTAAATATTGCTGTATCTCGAAGCTGTTATGTAAAAAAGTGATCAAAGAAAAACTTGTAGAAAATTTGACGGATTTTCTAAAAAAAAAACACTAGAAAAAAACACGCCATTTTTATGAGATTTTTTAACTTAAAAATCAAATTTCGAAGTGAGCCCACAATTTCTTTTCGTTCAAAATCGTTGTGCAAATTAGCTAAGATGTGGCAAAATACCTCAAGAAAAATGCAGGCTGGTATCTCTTCTTTAAAACACAAAAATCATTTAACAAAACAGTTTTTTAAGTGGTCAAAATTGTCAAAATTTTCAAACACGGTGATGCACGGTTGATTTTGCATGGAAGTCTCCATATTGTCAATTAAACCCAATCCTTGTGAAGATACAACGATTTTAAAAATTAAAATGTTGAAAAAACAAAGGTTTTGCTATTTATGGTGGTTTTTGGTCATTTAAATTTGTAAGACTCGAAAATTTTCTAACGGAGAACTCGTCAAATTCCCCATAAGTTTGCCTTGGACAGCATTTAAACTGGAAGTATGTGCTTTTAGATATAAACTTCAGCTTATAAATTAAAACAGGATATTTTTTACAGTGCAATTTTAACAGTTTGCAGTTGAATAAAATTGTGGCTTGATTTATTTATTTTTTCATGTACAATTTTTTTTAATGTAATCTGTTTGTAGTAATCTTAACTAAATTTTCATACTTTGTCACAAAATAATTGATAGATTAAAAAAAACTGAATTTTTTGATTAAGTATCCACCCCAACATTTTATGTGACTTTCAGTTACGTAAAACATGGCTATATTTTGAGTATAATATGGTACATATTTCTTAAAAGTCATTAATTGAAATCCAAAAATCAAAAAAAGTATAATATTAATTAACTTTTAACATTCCTGTTTATTTTGAAGGTCGTATGCTCGTATGTAAGTAAAATTGCCAAAAAAATCTAATACAAACATTAATTATTGTTTTGTAAGAACGAAACCCAACAATTTATCAATTCTGAAAGATCTATTAAAATATTTAATCTTATCTATGGTTGTATGTCTTATTTGATTTTAATATTCAGCAGTTCTCTGTGAACAGCTATAGCAGTTCTATCCCATTTTTAGCAAAAAAATAATGTTTACTTCGTGTCATGTTACCCACAACTATTTGATCGCGTTGCAAATGAAAAGTTTTTGTTGAGGTTTTTGGAACAAATAGTTTAGTGGTCGATAAATTAACAATATTCTTTAAATTTTTTCTTTGCTTGAAAATTTAAACTAGGTTTTTGACGGGAAGATGACAAAATCGCAAAAAAAAAATAACATAAAAAGATTTTTCATCACTTTCTCTTGATGAGAAATTCTACACCAAAGGGGAAATTCTGCTCAAATTTCCTACCATTTCAGCACAAACGCAGCACGCTTCTAGCACCACACTGGAAAACCTGGGGAAGATTTCGCCAAATTTTCCACCAATTTTCCACTGACTTCATCGCACCGAACTATTTCGCACCAATTGTTTTGTTTTGTAACACCTTCTTCTTCTTCTCGTTCTTTTTCCCCCCAATTTTCTTCCTCAATCGACGGTACTTTTTACGGTTCCCCATTTTGCAGTAGAGAAAACCACTGCGAGATCGAGCGGCGGAGGCGAAACAAAATGACCGCCTACATCACGGAGCTCTCGGACATGGTCCCGACCTGCAGTGCCCTCGCCCGGAAGCCGGACAAGCTGACGATCCTGCGGATGGCGGTGGCGCACATGAAGGCGTTACGAGGTGAGTTCAGTTTGACATGATCGTAAAAATTAGTCATAAACAGATTTGTTCTAAGCTACGAGGTGAAAATAATTCCCCAACCCGAAACAAAAAAATGAGACAAATTTTTAACGACTTTGACAGCCGTGTTGTGTACGCGGTGTTGCCGGGGTCCGGCAGGAATTATGATAATCTGATTAAAGTTTTATTTACGGGTTTTCTGGTTTGTTCTTCGGCTTTTTTTTGCTAATCCAACGAAGAAGACCCCGCTCGTCAGAAAAGTGAGGAAAAGTCATTTCACCGGAAAATGAGAAAATAAAACTTTTGACGCCCTGGCTTTCGGCCCGGCGAATAATTTAACGACTCGGGAAATAAATGTGAGATGCTCATAAAAACAAGACAAGTTTGATGATAGAGTTTGTTGTTTTAGTTCGGGTTTGTTTGCTGCTTAATCCGGTGCAAGTTTTTGGTAGTAGAGGCATGTATCTGATGACGAAATTTGCTGCTATTCTTTATTTTATTTTCGTTTTCAGTCATTAACAATTCTTTAAAGATGAATTTGATTTTATTAAATCATATTTTATCAACGACATAAGCGGGCTACTTTTGAATTTCAGATTATCTAAAAAAAAAGAGGAATCACCAGAGCAGTACATCCACCTTCTTTTTATTCACGGTGATAATCATTACTCACCTGCTTGTGCTAAGTAATATTGTCCATTAACTAATGGGGGCCGCCGGTCGTCATCGGCCATAGTCTGCGTACAATTTTAGAGACCAACCACACTGTTAGTAGCCAGTTTTTACGAGGTAATGACCAAACACAGTAACGGTGCTGCTGTCCCTTTGACGTCGTCCCTCTCTCCAAGATCCTGTGAGCAAACAAAGTTTGTCCTGGTGCTTGCGTCACCAGCGCCCGCCCCACCTCCCCTGTTGTGATGAGGCGCATAAAAAAGTCTGTAATTATACAGAAATGCTGCAATAAAATTATTGTGATTATAATAACAAAAAAAATGTATATGTACTAGGTCGCTCAACCACCAGCCACAGAAACCAGCAGTGTCAGTGTCTGTGTGTAGGGCTTGACTGCATTCTTTTTCCGTTTTTTGTCAGTTTATTTATTTAGGTTTTTTTTTCGTCCTCTGCTGCTACTGTGGAAACTACTCCTTCTTTTTGTATTTGTTATGACGTCGGGCGGATGATGGAGTGCGCTGCAAACTGGGTGGAAAAGTTGGGCTGCACTTTTTTTGGGAGCGCAAAAGTTGTGCAGCTTTTGTGGGTTGGTGGAGGTTGTTGGAAGCTTTTTTATAGAAGCTTCTTCGTTGAAAAAAGGAGTAAAACTTTTGTTTTAAAACCGATAATTGTTGTTATGCATTTTTCGGAAATTATATTCTGTAGTTCAATTAACAATCAAAAAGTACGCTGCGTTTTCAAGATATATCCACCTAAAGTTTGAATTTAGCTGAAAAAAATCCCGTTTTTCGTTTTTTTTTAAATAGTGTCCATGATTATCCGACCTTAAAATATTTTTTTCGAAAGGTTCACAAAAATTCCATCATCCAAAAGAAACATGAAAATTGAAGTTTTTGAACATTCCCATATTGTGTAATGCTATCTCAGCAACAATTTTCAATGTTGAAAAATGAAACATTTATGAAATTTTATAATTCCTTCGAAAAAATATATTGAAAATTTAGAATCAAGACTAACATTTTAAAAGGGCCAAACTACTACGCCAATTAGAAATGTTAGAAAATACATCTTTATTTTTCTAGCTTTTTGCAATGATTATTAATGTAAATAACAATGTATAAAATGATATGCATGACAAAATAAAAAGAAAAATATTTAATATTTTTGTGAACCAAAAGAGCGAAATTAAATTATTAAAAATACCTTCAACAAAATGAAGGTATTTTTGTTAAATAAGTTACTTAATAATAATTTTTCATATTTAAAAAAATAAATTTGAAAGTGTAAGATCTCAAAAACATTCACAAAACAACGTTTTTTTAAATACTTTTTCATTTATAGTTTGAAATGTTGGTTTGAATTGACGTGGAATTTTGTAAAGATTTCACTACATTGTAGTTTTCGGTGGAAAATACTTAAATTTAAACAAAATACCACGTCGAGAACAACGTTTCGTTCAAACTTATGTGAAATAAAAAATTGAGGTTATCGTTATGATTTTCAACGCCTTAAAAATAGCAAATTTCACGGGAAACATAATTTCACAGCACCAATTTTTTACGAAAATTTCACGTTAGGTTAAAAATGTTAAATTATCTTACAAAATCTTATAGTAAAAGTACACACGGTATTTTTTAAACATAATTTTATATTAATCTTAAATCGGATTTAAATTTTACTTACTTATTCGGTCGTGATTTATGAAAAAAAAAATTATTTGCTACAATGGTTTAAAATTGTTCAAACTGATTTTTAGCAATAAAAAAAGTTTTTATCAAGCCCAGATCCAAATTTTTTTTATCTATAACATTTAAAAAAGTTTAAGTCCCTCCTTCAAAAAATTGTTAAAAAATGATCATGGAGCTAAAACAATCCATCAAATTATTAAGAATAAACTAAAACAAACGTTTGTTAACTGATTTAAATGTGCTTTGCAATCATTTGTTTTTTTTACAGACTTATTGCAACAGTTTTTGACATCTTGATTTTTTTTAATGGTGAAAACCAAAGAAAATGTCAAATATTTGATGAAAATTTCAAGCATCTTTTGACATTCAATGCATAAATAAATTGTATATCATTCTTAAATATATAAGGATTTTTGTTATTTTTTATTTAAGTGGGCGAAATTGTGAGAATTCCTATGGGACCATCCATAAACCACGTGGACACTTTTTTGGGAATCTGTTACCCCCCCCCCCCCCCCCACCTCGTGGACAATTGTCCATACAAAAAAAAACTTTTTTGTATGGATCGTGGACAATCGCCATACCCCCCCCCCCCCAAAAGTGTCCAGGTGGTTTATGGATGGTCCCTAACCCTAATTATCGTTGATAAAATACCGTATTTGGATAACGATACTTCTTAAGAAATTTCTATCGTTATCTTCAATTTTTTAAAGTAATCACCAAAAGATAAAATTATGTACTATTTCAATTGTTTATTGTTTAACTAGTCTTTAAATATTTCATTAATTCTTTTTTCAAAAGAGACATTTGAATTTTGGCTTCTTTTCTATTTGGGAACAGGTTTGCTGCTTGTTATTTCTTTGCAATTTTTGCTATAATTTCTTAGTTCGATATTTTCCAGATTTTTTTTTAAATTTTGTCAGAATCTAACTGATTAACAATTGGGATATTTTTCCGTCACTCATATTTTTTCCTAAGAAATCGATGTCTACAAAAAACATTTTCTCAGAAATCTGACTCAAACTTTTCTCTAATCTTCCCCTACTTCCTCTCACTTTCCCATTATCCTGAGGTGAAAATGAGAAAAACTTTTGTTATTTATTTTCCCATAATTTATTTCAACCCTCTTAAAAGTTCACTGACTCTCGTCGTACATGACCCCCTCCTCCCATTCGCACTTCCTAACTCTCTCTCTCTCACTCTGTTTGGACCCTCAAAATTCTTTAAATATTATATGAAATTAAAATATGCTAGATGAGAGAGCGAAACGGTTCTCCTCGGGAGCTTGATCCCCCGCGCGAAAGTTTTCAACGCGACAACTTTATCCGCAGAACTCGTCCTCTCCGTCGGTCGTAAAGAACTTTCTTTTTTGTTCTTCGCAACCTCCCTAGGAGAAGTAGAACGACGACTTGTGGGGGGCGTGGTTGAAGGGAGAAGAAATGGATAATTTATTCAAATAATTAGCGGAGAATTTATAACTACGTAGATCTCGATGGCGGTGGTAACTTTTGGCTGCGCTGCGCTCGCGACCTGCAGGACCAACTCTTTTTCTAATTATTATCGTTATCTCTACACCAGTTAAAATAATGACTTTGTGTCTGCTGCTGCCCTGTGAAGTTTTTCGCTGGGACTGTGTTTTACTGTTTTTTTTTTCGGGGAACAACTTTGCCATTTCTCATCATAATAATTTAATCAATTGACAGTGAGTTCTTCTTGGCCTCTTTTTTTCGGGGGGAGACTGTTTTAATTCTGCCATAATTCTTGGAGGGATCAGACGAAAAGAAGTGGGTGTGGGGGGTGTAATTCCAGAAGGAGTATCCACCCACTTTAAAAAGGGCTACTTCTCGCGATATTGGAACGCGATAGAGGTTAAGACCTGGCTTCTGGACTTGTGCACTTCCCTCTCTCGGCAGGGGCAACCTCAACCTCCAGGACGACTTGGTTCTGTTGTGTTATCTAACGAGCGATCGTTAATTTCTGGGTGCTGCTGCTTTTTTGGGCTCCCTCGTCGTCGTCGTCGGCCGAGGGCAGCTACTTTGGCCAAAGATTAATAGGGGGATATAAATTTAAATGAGGAGCAGTTTCTGGTGCTGCTCCTGCGCTTCACTGTTTTTTGGGTTGTTTTTTTTTTACTCTCTTGTGGGCTACTGGATGTTTCCAGGTCCCGGTTATTGGATCCCCCGAGGGGTACCTATTAAGTGCGGCGATTTTTTTTGGTCTCGAACTCCACCACATTTTCCCCGAAATAAAAAAAAACGAGAGGGGAACTAATGTGTTCCTTGCATCCGGCTGAAGGTGCCGTAAATTGAGACGTCCTCGCTGGAAAGGTGTTGCGAGCGAAGCTCGCAGATAAATCATTATTTTGGAATTTTAATTTTGTGGATTTTTAATTCACTCAGCCCCAACTCCAAACAGAAAAAAAAAATCAAGTAATTGAATTCACCTTTCTGTGGCCCCGTGTGTAAGCAATTTAATCGGAGCGCGCGCGTGGGCCTAAAACCGAAAACCCACGTTATCCTTAATGTGGAAGGACTCGGACTCATCAGCGAGTCGATGAGTCGTCGAACTTTGCGGCCGGCTTGTGCGCTTCCAAATTGAATTACTTGATTCCAATTGACATAATTTACTGAACGTCGCCGGGCTGAACGGAGCAAGGCTGCCAGTTGGAAAAGTCTTACCGAGATCCGACAGGGCCACGCGACCGGACCGGACAATGGGAGGTTAAAGTTTTCTCCCGGCGACTTCAATGACAAAGTGGCGAGCTAACTTTGGAAAAGGACAGGGTAACTAATCATTGGTATTTTTGACAAATTTGAAAAATAGGAATGGTAATCGAGAAAAGAAAATTAATGAGTTTATTCTAAATAAAATGTATTTCAACATAATTTTTCAAAATATCAAAATCATATGCAAACTAAAAAAAAAACTACATATTTGGAAAAAAAACTTTTTATTTTCAATATAATTTCTTAGTTGATTCCAGATTTTTTTTATTATTGGTGTCTTTCCTTAACAATACATTTTTTTAACTTTTTCTGCAAAAAAACGTCATAATTATTTATTGAAAATAAGAGTCCGGGGTGACTTTATTCGAAACAGTAATTTATCTTCATTATTACTGCTTTGAAAAAGATAATATTTTTTCATTTTAGGATTCGCGTTTGAATAAATATTTAATCTTTCAAATAAAAAAAAATCAATATATGTACAGTTTCAAAACATTAAAAATTTAAGTAAATTGCATATTTAATAACTCAGAGGGCTTGGCAATTTTTGCACATCATCCAGCGATTTTTTTAAAAAGCATTATCAATAAATTGGTTCACAATAAAGCTAGACTCTTTTAAACGAAATTGTTTCACGAATAAATTCGTAAATGTAACAATTTTGGAAGAATGACAATTTCTCTTGAGGTTGAGGTGTACTATAAATTAATCTTTGAAATGTATTTTTTTAAGATATTCGAAACGCTCGAACGCTCGAAAAATACTCGAAAGTTGAAAGTTTTATTCGAATTTTGTTAGTGCGTCTGACTTAAATTCTCGCGTACTTTTTCAAAATGTCCTATGTACATGGCGCATTGGTTGTTTTGAAAAAGTAATCTAGAATTGAGGTTTTATACTTTTTTAGATTTTAAATATCAAATGATTGATATTAAAATTATCCTTTTGAAAGGACTGAAAACACATAATTTGGACGTTTTTAAAACGTCATTTAGCAAATTAAGCTGAACATTTTAAAGCGTATTTTTTTACAATGAGATTCAAACCAATAGTTTCCGAAATATCGCGAGTTGGATATTGAGAGCTTATTAGATGACACTGTGAAAAACTAATTTTTCACTACATTTAACTTTGAGAGGCTTCAGGCCAGTGTCCGACCAACATAGTAAAAAAAATAAATGTGAAGGAATCTTTTGCAGCTCTTGAGGGGTGCTTCTGCTTCCTGAAGTTGTTTTAAATTGTAGAAGATTGAAATTTTTTGGAACTTAAAAAGGTTTACTTTACCCAAAAAGTTGTTGAGTCTTTTTCGAGTAAAAATTTGCATCTGATTATGATTTTTAAAATTTAGTTTGACAATATTTTATAATTTTATTTTGCACCAAAAAAAGATTTATGGAATTAGGTTAGACAATGCTTTCATTTTTTCTAGAAAACATTTTTTTTTCAAAAAAGCTAATCTCCTGTACAAGATTTTACACCATTTTAAACTACAGCACAATAGATGTCCATGAAAAAAAAAATCTTAAGACTTTAACTTTGAGTGAATATTTAATTTTGCATCTTTAAATTATTTTTAAAATTTTGTTTAATAAAATTTTTGAAATTTAATTTTTATCTGTAAATGGTTGTCGAAATTTAGTTTGCCAATATTTCAATTTAAAAAAACCTTTTTTCATAAAAAATCATATCTTCTGTACAAGATTTTGTACCATCCTAAATCTTTAGGACACAATAGTCCGTGTAATCAGGATTCAGTGCTTAATACTCAAACAGATAAAAAGGTCCGGTACAATTGATGCTCCTGAAATATATTCTTTTTTTTTCAAATTAAAAAAAAAGATGGGTAAGACTTCAACTTACAGTGATGAAAAGTTAAATGAAAAAATCTGAGTTTTTTCGTTTACCTGTTTTTTCTGAAAAGTCATTTTATAAGAAAAAATGTTGTCAAAGGCACCAAAAAATAAAAATGAAAAATGACCCCGATTTAACGGAATTTAGTTGATATCAAAAATGAATTGTTTAAATTTTCGAAAACATAATTTTGTTTCTTCAATGATATTTTTTTTCAATGTTAATTGGTTGTTATTTTTTAGATTTCTTGTCTGGTAAAAGAATTCAAAAGTTTATGAAAATATGATGAAAAAATAAAAAAAAATCTTGGAATGAGATCAAATATAAGCAAAAATCTTAATCCAAGTTGTCACCCTGTCCCCACCTTACCTTGTTAATCATTTAACTTTTCTGTTTCCCGGAAAACCCCGAACCCGTAATTGAAGCCAGGAAAAGTGGTCAACTTCTTCGCACGACCTTATTCCAAATCAACTTGTCCCAAAGGCAGAACCAACGAATGCTACGTGGCTAGTCACTGCCCAACCCCTGCTCAACCCAAAACCAACCCCAAAAAAATATCATTAAACTCAGTTAATTGATTTCCTTTCGCAAAAACGATTGTTTATTTGACTCCAGGGGCGGCACGAAGCTGGTAGTAAATTTTGGCGAAAATGGCAACCAGTTTCATCAATCTTCGCCGTGTTTTTCTTTCGGCTTCCAGAGTTGGGTTAAGGTGAGGGTGGTGACAGGAAGCGAAAACAAACATGCCAGGATTAGGAACGGCCGGCGGAGGGGAAATTCGATGGCCGGAATCCATTACATTGATTACCGGGGTGAGAAGAGAGATGTGTGGACCAACCAACCAACCTTCGTTTCACTTTATGGTGACTTTAAGGGTTGCGGTAGTACGTCAACGTTCGTCGACACTACCCAATGGGTAGGAAGGTGGAACTGAAAGCGAAATCATTAAATGTGACCATTAGAGTACCTTCATTTATCATAATTTTATTTTTTTTATCTTTTTCCGCTTACACCAAGAAGTCTGGGACGGCTACGGTCTTGGAATTCTTGAAGTCAGTGTTGCCAGCTTTGAAGTTACCTTTCCCTGGTGCCATCTGGCCAGCTTCATGGGGGGGTTTTGGACGTAGCAAAAAAGGACCTGTAGCAGAGTAGATTTCTTCCGACGTCTCCCAGACATACTCACAGGAGAGTCGCATATCCTTTTGGCTTCAACCGAAAAAAAAGCGAACCCCCAGTCAGAACGTCGGAAAAGGACATAGAAAAATAATAAAAAATTCCCTCACAAATGATTTATGACCTGGCTAGCACCACGGACTGCTCTCGTCCCAGGGATTCCCCGGAATACATTTCGAATTCAGCATAATTTACATTAAAGTGGGATAGAGCGTTTCCTAGTCCTGGGCATTCCTTGCTGCCATTTCCGCCTTGAGGTCGACGGGTCCGGGCTCCGGAATGCGACTCCGGAAGATTTTCAAGTATTTTATTTTTAATTTTCACTTCTCTGTGCACGGTCTACTCCTCCGGGTTTGACCTGTTTCTTCAGGGGATCCTGGCCAGGAGGGGGAGGCACGATGCGCCATCGCACCAGGAATGTGGCATAAATAAAATGGGGCTGTAGTATTTTAATGTCTGTGAAAAGTGGATGAACGGCACCATCGTAGGCATTTGAGTAATTAAATTTCTAAAAAAAAATGTACCGTTTCGTAGACTGGACACTGAAAAGGTGGAGGGTGAGACAATAAAGCGAAATTAGTACGAGAAAGTATGTCACTAATCTTAAAGTTCAACCTTCAAAACACCACCCAGAATCGCTAACCTTAAACTGGAAGCATCCCTCGAAAAAACAACGGCACCCACCATGTGAAAATAAGCAACCGGCAAAACATTTCTCAAACTGCCCGATAGGTGTCATGTGGATCTAACAGCGCCAAGATTTATGATATCACCAGACAGAGAGCTTATCCCACGCGCACGCCCTCCGCTGGGCAGGGCAGGAGGAGTTTCCTCCTCCCCCATCATCATCATCGCGCAGGAAACACATTTTTCCTTAAACTATATCCACCCCCGCAACAGCAAAAAAACAGCTACACAGAGAAAAACGCCCAGCAGTAGTCGTTTATGCTGTATTATTTCTATTTTCACAGCCGGAGGTGGTGGTTCGTTTTTTTTTTGTTGCTGGCAAGGACGTACGAGGATTTTGGTGTTCTTATCTTCGGTGTGGACCACGGAAGAAGATGCTCGACAAAGTCACACTTTCACTGGTGGTTGCGTTAGGGTGAGACAGAAAAGAACATCCTCGAGAATGGTATCTAGACTCTGGAGTGATTCACACATATTTATTATGTGATTTCAGGAAAACTGAACTTGAAATTACCAAAATTATTTCGAAAGATCCCCAACATCTGTTTTCACATTGCATTGATGATGAAATCAAGATTCGTATTCTTGTTCTGTGTATGGTTTAATAATCAGTTCGGATTAACTGGGATCAACAAATTGATTCAAAGAAGATTCCAAATCCAGGTATTTATGGAATGTTTCGACCGAAACTTCTGGGAGTTTATGGACAACCTCGTAAATCCCACAAGTTCTGATCATATCAAGTCTAAAACAATCTACCTCGTTAGGCCGGACTCCCGGAATGCTACGGATGACCTCAAAAATCCCATCATATTATCCTTGAAGTAATAACCACTGTCCTATGTCCCGTTACGATGGGAATCTCTTTGGACACAATTCCTGGGAGTCTACGGATGGCATAGAGCATCTCAACAGAAACATCAGAACGTTCTTAGATGACCTAGAACATCCCATCATTTGAATTCTCAAGTCCTCGAAACTCTTTGAAAATATAAAAATATCATTTGAAGTCATCCTACCTCATATGACTAATGATCTCATATTATACGATGGTAGACACTAAGGCTTAAACTTGAGGAAATTTCCAATGACCTTGATTTCCTGATGTAAGTTGATTGTCTGGTTCTGATCCGACTCCGAATTCAAAGAATGCTAAAAAAAGAATTTTGAGTATGAAACAACCCGAGACGATTCCAAAAGCAAACCGGATTCAGGGATAACAAAAAAGTTTCCTAAAGCAGACTTCATTCTAATATCAACAGTACTATTCCAAGAGCAGTGTAGAATCCTGCATTACCAAATTGATTTAAGGAATAGTCCGCATAACAAGATTTCATGTTTAATTCCAATCCAAAATTACCATTACGGTATCAAAGCATTATGACATGTGAGGCTCCTAGCTTGATAACATGAGACATTTTGTTGCATGTATTACCAAGATGAATCTAAGGATACATATTATCCTGGATATACTAGAACATTTTCAAGTAAAGTTCGGATTCATCATGGAATTTGAAGATTTTTAGGATGATTCTATCCAAATCAAAGAGTAATCCGATTCATAAGATTACTTACATGATTTCAAAAGGAGTCTGGATCCTGCGATTACTAGTATGAGATCGAAGCCCTCATGAATCTGAGATGACCAGCACGATTTAATGAGCAGCATACTATTACAAGATCATTCCGGATCTCAGGTTACCTTTATGATCCAATAGTCATCTGTCCGGATCCTAGGATTGCCAGAAAGATTCTAGACGGAATTCTGGAATCTGAGATTACAAGGATGATTTCAATGGCAATCCGTATTGGACAACTCAACTTTAAAAGAGTATTAGGATAATGTTATCGCCAATTTGATATCATCATCGAATTGCGGATCCTTGAAGAACTTATATGATACCAAGAGTATTCCAGATCCTGGGTCACCTGAATGATTTCAAGGATTACCCAGATCAATCCAAGACTATTCAGTATCCTTGGATTTCCTGACAAACTCTACAGATGGTTCGAAATTCGTGATTTACAAGATGATTCCAAAATTATCAGTTATCAGAATCATGGGGTAATCAATATGATTTTAAGAGTAAATCATCCAATGTAAGTATTCTGGATAACCAATAAGAGCAATCGCTTCCAAGAATTACTATGCTAATCAGTCCAGAATCTATTTACCAAGATGATTCTTGGGTTCTTGATAAATCTAAAAGCAATCTGGATCATGGAATTGCTAAAATGATGTCAAAAGTATTCTGAATCCTAAGTTAATCAATGTTATCTTGAGAACATGCCGGAATCTGTTATTTTCAGTATAATGCTATGGCAAGTGTAATCCAAAAGTATTCCGTTTCCTGGGAATACCAGGACCAATCGTATTCTAGAATCTAAGAGTTCCTATATGATTTCAATAAATAAAACTCTTAGAATAATCTGTATCTTTGGACTATCAGAATGGTTCCAAGATAAATCTAAAGACAATCTAAACCCTAAATTATTTTAAAGTCAGTCCAGGTGCTGAGTTTTTCAAAATAAAAAAAAAAACGATCAGAAATAACCAGAACTATTCAAGAGTTCTGGATATTTCCTAATATGATCTACCCTAGAATTCTTAAGTTAAACTGTCCCTCGAAGCAGCTTCAAACTGTCCTTTTTTATTGGTACCACACTAGTTCTTCCTACAGTCACTGCCTCCCGCCAGATTGCCTTCTTTCCATTTTTATTAAACCATTATTAAAGACGACACCCCCCGCTCCCATCACTCCACCTAACTCCACAACTCGGATATGAGAGCAAGAAAGGTGAAAAATGATCCTTGCAGTAGCAAAATGTGTTTTGTCTCCGCTTTAGTCACAGAGGGCGGCTGCTCTCTATTCACAGGGATACGTTACACCCGCCCCGTGAAAGAGGCCATGAATTCCGTTGTGTGGGTTCCATTGTATCCCGGATGGCCGAAGAAAGGAACCTTTAAACGGTCCGCTTTCTCCGCCGTGTGGTCAGTGATTATATCGTGCATCATCGTGTGTCCCCGGGAGGAACGCATTCCAAGAGCTTTTGCTTCAGCAAAAGAAGTGTGTGTGTGGGGCGAGAGAATCGTTCTCTCCACGGGTGGACAATAGCGAAAGGACAACCTTCGAGACAATACCGAGGAGGAGGTTGAGGAAGGATAAAGGTTAAACTGACCGTCGTCGTCGTCGTCGGACGGAGATGGCCAACGTGCGCCACCTGTTATGGATGGTTGAGCCCGAATGGCCTTTATCGCTGGCGGCGGCGTAGGTCCATTACCGGGATTGAATGTCCGGTCGGTGGGGTTGGGAGTTGGTTACCCAGCTATCGCCAGAGTGGATCGATGTAAAAGCTATTTCCTATCGCATGTTACGACGGATTATAGTGGTTGGAGGCAGATTCTACCCGGCTATCTCTGGGCGTACGCCCAGAGGATGGTATCACATCGATGGGCTAGTTCTGGGGGTTCCAACCGGTAGTTTTAGATAAGATCAGTGCTGTGTGTACAGGATAATTCACGGAATCAGAATAGGGTTGATGGTAACCAGGATTAGGGACACCGGCAATTGACTTAATTGTATCGATTAGCTGATATGTAATTTTCGGGACAATTTTGGTTACCGTTGGAACATTTTCTACATATTTAGACAGCTTGTTAGAGGGTGAATCAACTGCCGGGTTCAAACTCCCCGAGGTGATTGATTTTTAGCTTCTCGATTTGTCTTTCCACAGAAAAAAATCGACAAAAGAAAGAACACCAAAAAATACAGCAAGCAACGAGTTTTGCGCGGTAGCGAAATAAATTCAAATTATTCATCATCAAACATTCAAAATCCAATAGTCGTGGAACGCAGAACGAACAAGGGTCATATTTCTTTCTTCGACAACAGGGGTAGCAGAACACCGCGGTCTGAAGAAGTCAGTGTCTCCTTCCGAGAGGGGTGGAAAACCTGGGGGTGACGACGGTTCATGTATGTGTGAGAGAGTTTTCTTTTGCTTTTCTTTGCTCTTCTTTTGAATCTTATGGCGCTTTTCGCCGAAGAAGAAATAACTTTGCAAACAGTACACTTTAAAGTGAAATTTTGGTACAAAAAAGCGAATTATAGAATTTTTCCAAAATGGAAGTTATTTTTGTTTTCGTACAATTCTGATGAAAAATATTACTTTTGAAAACCTTCAAATTTGTTTTCAGAGCAAAAGTCTTATTGTAAATTTGAGTTGATTTATGAGCGCATTCGGAATTTTAAAAAATTTGAGCGTTACCGTAAAACGGGGTGACTTTGATAGCCGGGGTGACTTTGATAAGTTTGAGATTTTTCCGCGGAATTGTATTACGGAATTGTTTAGAATCATTCTGACCGTGGTAGAAAAGTGTTCAAAGTACCTCAAAAAGAACTTTTCATAAAATTTTGAAAAGTTTAAAAAGTTAGTTTACTATAGTTAAGAAAATGTCGATGAAAGTCATTATTTTTAACTTCTCAAATTGTCATGATTTTTTCAATGAACATGATTTTGAATCGGGAAACGGAATGCATTTTCGGATTCTTTGGACAATTTTCTACTAGGAGAAGGTTAAATAAGTTTGTAAATAATAAATAATATGTGTTTTTGAAACACAATTGAAAAAAAAATCTCCAAATTTATAGGCAATTTTAGTTGAACAAATTTTATGTAAAATGTGAAAATTTGTGATTTGTGCTTTGAATTTAGTTTTAGATGCAATACAAATCGATGATTTCATAAACAAAACTAGTTTTAACAAATTTCAGGCAAAATTCCAACATTTTGACAATTTTACCTATAATTTGTTTGTATTTTGTTTAAAAGCTTATAAACTTAGTTAACTAAATACAAACATTGATTTTTTTTCTTAAAAACTTTATCAGCTACTTGAGTAATGGTACATTTAACGAACAAATAAAGTTTGAACATGTTAAATATGATTTTAACAAGAAACACTATGACTATCAAAGTCACCCCGGAATTTAATTTAAGAATTTTTAACGTAACTATTTTTCTAAACACTATTGAAAAAACTTTTTTTCTAAAAAAATGCATGGACTTTGTGTGGCCTACCCCAGTACATGTTTTAAAAATAATAATCTTGAGAAAAACCAGAACTGTTGGAAAATATTCCAAAAACAAATTGAAATCCTATCAATGTCACCCCGATTTACGGTACAATTTTCAATTCAATTTTATTTTATTTTCATTTTGATAATATTGTTATTTTGTTTACTTAAAACCCTTGCCTAAACAATGGTCAATCATTTCATTATATTTACCTTTGGCAAATATTTAAAGTTTCTTATTTCTTTAATTAATTTGGCTTAATCTGGATTTAGAATATTTTTTTCAGATATTTATTAATTTTCAAGTTAAAAAGAAATTTAAGCTTTTATTTTTTAAAGAAGCTGATTTAAACAATTCTTGAAAACAATTGAAAAATAAGAATTTTTTTTTTCATCAGAATGTTTAATTCTGTGAAAGATAACACCAACATAAAATATAAGCTGGATATTAGAGTAAATCGAAACACAAAAATAAAATTATTTGGCCTTTGTTGATTTACCTTAGATTAGTATATATTTTTAAAACATATCTTTTTGGGTTTATTTGTTGTAGTCCGTTTTTATTTCTTTTACAGTGGTTAGCTGATTTTTTTTGGTTCTGTTGTTAATTTTTGTTTCAATTTTAATTATTTTTCTGTGGAAACTTTAAATAATTTTAAAAAGAGAGCTCAATGATATTCTCACAGTTTTGTATCACAACAAATTTTAAGTTATCATTACTTCTAAAAGGGTCCTAGAGCCTCATGTTAATTTAGATACATGTACAACATTAAAAGGAATACCAGAGAACCGTTTCTGATCACTTTTTTGATTTTTATTAAATCGACTAAATCGACATTTTGCGATTAAGGCTCTTAAAGGCATAATTCCTGATCGGCAATTTTCCAGCCATGTTTGTTTTAGAAAATCATTCAAATCTTGATTCAGAATTTTTCAATCAAAAAATGATTTCAACTTTGTTGTTTGTAGAAGCATTTTACATATAGTGATTATATTTTCATTTCAATTTACTATTTCTAGATCCTGAATTCCGAACCATCATTGACAGTCATTGCCTCAAAAGTGTAGGACACCTTTTATGACCTTAACCAACGATGTTAAGCTGTCAAATAAAAATCTTTTTAGTCAGAAAGGCCACAAGTCAAACTTTTCTTTATTTATTTTAAGAATTTTGTACTTGTACAAAGTTTCATAATGCTCTGAAAAAAAAATTGAAGCTATAATTTGAAATTGTAAACATGTTGTGAGTTTATAGTTTTAAATATAACTGAATCATTACATTGAACTCCATCGCCCAATTAGAAAAGTTCAAAGAAGAAAACAAAAATTAAACTAGTTTTTATAAAGACTGAATTTATTATATTTAAATTTTTATCGAGAGTACCCATTTGTTTTCAGATTAAATTAAATACAAAATTCTATTTTCCATTCAAAATATGTTTTGAATTTCAACAACATTACGATTTCTATATTTTTGCAGAGATTTTCAGTATTGACAATGACGATTTTTTCTATTTTGTTTGTTTAGAAAACCATAAAGTCTTAAAAAAATGTGTTTTTTTTTCAGATAAACACTAAATTAGTGTTTACGTGTTTCCAGAAATTTATTTAAAATAGATTATAAACATAAAATCAATATTTTTGTGACAAAGTGTTTAAACCTTAAAGAAGAGTCGTACAGAAAAACGAAGTTGGAGGGAAAGAAGGTGCTGGCATCAGGTTTAACACAACAAGTATAAATACCGGAGAGCGCACATTTTTAACGCCATCCTTCGGGAAAGATTCCGGAGCGCACACATTTGTTCCTTCTTCCTAGAGGACGAAAGACGAATGCTTGCGCTTCCACTTTTAGAATTCAGTGAATAAATTATCTTTTCCGCTTCTTGGCTCGAAGAAGAAGCAGAAGACGAAGAAGAAGGTTTGGTTCTGCTTGTTTCTCAATCGATAATAAAATGTACCGGTAGAATCGATGGAAAAAGTCGGTAGTCGGAAAAATGGCAGACTTTTCCCGAGGATTTTCCCGCCTTTCTCTAAACGTGCAGAACTCCTTGCGAAAGCAGGTCGAGAAGCCGGAAAAGTGGAAAATAGAGCGAAACTACATCCCCGATTCAATCGAGCGAGGAATCGATAGAAAGTGACTATATTTTGCAACACTTTTCCATAAGTGTGTATAGTTTACAACGGTTCGCCGAAAAGAAAGCTGCTGGATTTTTCCATTTTCAATTTTCTCCTCCCGGCTAGATTTATGGCTGATAAGAGCGATTCGGTTTTAAATTGATTTCTGCTCTTTGGCGCTCGATTCGATTCCACTCTGGAGTATCGAACCGACTTTTGATTGACTGTTTTTCTTTTTTCCCGAAACGAATTGAAAAACTATTCGAGCTGAAATCCTTTCAGGGAAAAACGAAATGAGGTCCATTCGAACTTTGGAACTCATTACAATTCGCAACCAATTAGGTTGTTTCGACTCAATGGATCGCCCCTCATTAATGGCTCATTTCATTGTGCTCGGTCAATCGAATGGTCCCCCGAAACCCCCTGCTGACTGGGCTGAACCTAATCCCTTAGCCCCCTTTGGAAACGGGGCTACCCAACTGGACAGTGATTGATTACGGCCACTAAAAGCTGGCTCTTGCTTACTCGCTCTGGCCTCAGCCCCACAAACGCAGACCGGAGACGAGCATTAACTTAATTTCTAATCCAATTTTCTGCCACTCGTAAAAATGAGCAGCAGCAGCAGCTTTCGCGCCACCGCTGATAAATTACCGCTAAAGCACTAAAACTATTATGCAAATTATTCGCCTTTTTGTGCTGTGGATCGATCCGGAGCGCCAAATGTGTCATAAAGCTCTCCTTAACTGGCCCCGGGGCCAGCACGGTTGAGTGACTTCAATGACGACGCTGAAATGCAGGCGAGTTTGAAAGCACTTGGGAGGTCAGGTTCTAGGAGGTTCTTGGAAAAAAATAAGCTAGCGAGCGACCTTTTTATGGCAAACAATAATCAACTTATCAAGAACAGTGTTACTGGCTTTAAACAGTTGGTTAACTGCTGCGGCGAAGACTGTTTGTGTGTGTGGGGGTCATAAGTTGTGACTTGGTAATTACTAATTTCTTTCGTTTAACACCTCAATCAGCGTAGTTGTGGATGGTTTGAGTGAGGGACGTGTTGAGATTTTTATGGGAATTAAAATAATTTATGTGTAGCAGTTGAAAATTTGATAAATCATAGCAAAATTTAAGTCACTTTAAAGTAAATAAGCAAGATGGTCTTCAAAATGCATGATCAAGATAAATTAACATTGCATAATGTAAACACAGATTGTGATACTTGTGAATGTGAAAAGGGCTTTTATTAAAACCTGTCTAAATTTGGTTTCTAAAATGATTCATTCTTCAATTTTAAAATTGGAAATTTTGCTTCGGAGTTTTAAATATTTTTACATGATTTCAGAAAAAGTCAATTATTTGAAAAAAAGCTTCTTCAATTTCAATTTCAATTTGTGTTTTTAATAGAATTTAGCAGTTCTGTTCCGGGATGTTACATTTGCAATTCAGAGATTTGGAGAACCTTTCAACTGAGATAAATTCATAAGCCTTTACAGGGAGGGTACATATTTCTACGTTTAGATTTTGCTAGCTGAGTGCTCTTTTAGGGAAAATTAATTTTGAGGAAAAACACTTGATCTATGAAAAAAGCTTCTTAATTTTGGATGGATCACGAAAATTTAAAGTGAACATATATTACTGATATTAATTTTCCAGCTCATACAAATTTAAGTCTTATTTCACCGAATGATAGTAATGGTCTGTGGAAATCTGAATAAAATTGATAAATTTATCATCAATAAAATAATACATATTTAATAAGTATGACTACAAACAAATGTACTTCTCCAATGATAGGTTATATTCACTGTTATTTATTTAACGTTTGAAAATGTTCATGAAAATTAATACTAAAAAATGCTTAAAACTTCCACGTTGGATTGGTATTTGATAAATCTATTCGATGAGACATCAAAATTTGAGACCTGGCAACCCTTACTTAAATTATGAGAACATTATTTTTTAAGGGAGGATTGTGCACATGAATTGTAAAGTGCCTTTTGGAATAGCTTTTATGTATTTTTTGTTCAAGATATTTGAAGATCTTTTCCAACATGAAATAAGCATTACTGGTCTGGCAAAACACTTTTATGCAATTTAGAGACTTTAGCTTTCATTAAATCTGAAAACATTGTTGTAAATGCCAAACTATAAACCGTAAACCACTTTCAATTTGGATAGAACGTTTAAAAATGCTGTAATCTCAGTTATGTTAAACAAATTTGGTAAAAAACAATATTTTTTCAAACATTTCGTTTTCGGAAGAAAATATTTTGAGCATTTTGGTCTAACGTTACAGTAATTTTAAAACCATTACAAATTTTATTTCAGGTTTTGCCCCCTCCTCTCTCTTTCGAAATTTCTCAAAAGATCAAGGGGCATTGATAAAAAACATGTTAAATCGATTCCGAACTATTCTGCAAATCCGCTACATAACGATTATTTTTGCATTTTCAATCAAGTATTTTTTGCCTTCCTCACCTTACTGAGGAAAGGCTATAAAATCACTCGAAAAATGAACTTCTTAATTTGACCTCGTAGACCCCTTCACGTCTACCTATCGACTCAGAATCATGTTCTGAGCAAATGTCTGTGTGGATGTGTGTTGGTGGGTGGACAAAAAAAATGTCACTCGATTATCTCCGGACTGGATGAACGGATTTTGACCGTATTGGTCTCATTCGATCTGTCTTAGGGTCCCATAGGTCTCTATTTAAAATCAGCAAGTTTAGTTAAGTACTTCAAAAGTTATGCTAAAAAAACGATTTTGGCGTATGTCCGGAAGATTGTAAAAAGGGTGGTTTTTGCCAGAAACCCTATCATGTTTTACATTTTCAGAAAGGTATTAATAAGACCTTTCCAATGAGCCCAAAACATTGAAGATCTGACAACCCTATCAAAAGTTATTAGCACTTAAGTGTTATTTATACACTTTTTGGAGGCCGGATCTCAGATATTTCAGTAAAAAATATGTCCGGCTCCATCATGCGACCCATCGTTAGTTAGATAATCGAAAGACCTTTCAAATGAGCCTCAAACATCAAGGATCTGACAACCCTACCAAAAGTTATTAGCACTTAAGTGTTATTTATACACTTTTGGAGGCCGGATCTCAGATATTTCTGTAAAAATTAAGTCCGAGTCCATCATGCGACCCATCGTTAGTTAGATAATTGAAAGACCTTTCAAATGAACCTGAAAAATCAAGGATCTGACAACCCTATCAAAAGTTATTGGCACTTAAGTGTTATTTATATACTTTCTGGAGGCCGGATCTGAGATATTGTGATAAAAATATTGTCTGAATCTTCCATGTGAACTTTCGTTGGATAGGTTTTTTTTATCAGACCTTGCCGATGAGCCAGAAAATTGAAGGTATGCGAACCCTATCAAAAGAAATCAGTAATAAAATTGATTTGTTAAACATGTTAAGGGAATGTTGCTATTTTTACTGAATGTATTGACTTTATGAATGTGAGGAAGGCACCAACCACCTAAAGGTGGCTTAAGTATCGTTTTTTAAAATTATTTTTACAAATTTTGAATTTTGATTGGTAAAAGACGTATAAATTCAAGCAAAAAAAAAATGATAGTAAATTCAATGTTTTTTTTTTAATTTTTATAGTAGCATTACTGTTATGATGTAGTAAGCACTTTTTGTTTCGCAATTCAGAAAATCAAGCTTGATCTTTTTTGTTGCATTTATTTCAAAATATAAAAAAATCTCTCAAAGTTGTTGTTGATTTAATTAGTTGAGTTAGATTTTTTTTAACGTCCTAATCGAGAACCACCCTTTATTTCAACTGGAATGGCTGCTGAAATTTAGAAAAAAAAATACTAAAATTTAAGGGTTCAAGCGAATCAAATTATTTGTTGTTCAAATTTCTCATTTGTTTCTACTTTTAAAAAATCTAGTAAGATTAATTTGTTTTCATTAAAAACGATTCAAATGTCAATTTCTCCCCAAATAACCTCAAAATACCAACTCATTCCTTCCCTTCTCAAACTGTGTCACGCATTTTTCCCGATCCGCACCGAAAGTGAAACATTCATGAAATTGAAAGCGCTCAAATTTAGATTTATCACATCATAAGACCGAAATAACGTTCGACCGAGCTGAGCGGAGAGCTTTTGGCCCAACTGTCCCCACCACGATTCAGCGAGCGGACAGTAAAAGTCCGACCCCCGTGTGCGGCGCGCGGGTTCGGCCGTAAATAACGCCTCGAAATCAAAATAAGTAAGAGTTCATAAAACATTCGTAAAAGTGATCCGAAATTGAAATGTCTCATTCGGGGGGCCTTTTTTCCTTCTTGGGGTGAGGGTTGGTGGGTTTGGGCTATAAATGTATTATTTACAAATGGGATTTTATCTCGGCGCGGCCATCCTGGCCTGGAGATAAGAGAGCTTGGTCTTAAAACACCCCGAAATGTGCGTCTGGAAGCGGTGACCACGTACCGGCGACGGTGGGGTCAGGATAAAAGAGTGTCGCATTATTTTATTTTCCCTAAGCAAACGAAGTGGTGGTGAAGTGGTGAGCATATGACAGCTCTATGGCTTAGGGGTGGACTCCGCCGGACTGGGTGGTAATTCGAGAAAGTGAGACATAAAATTCGCATAAGGCTTTAAGAGGAAAGCACCCCCAAGCTGATGTGAGAGTGTGATGTTCTGAGGGGGTTGGGGGAAGTGTAAACATTATGTTTATTCGCACTTTTTTCCTCTCTTTTGGAGACTTTATCGCGTGCGCGACAGACCGTTGAAGGAAAAAACGGTTTTATACTTTGCGATATGACGGTCGTATCTTAAATATTTAAGCTAAATTGTACTGACACGCAGTCTCGCCGAACATCTCGTGGAAAGGCCCATTCCGGGTCGAGTGATGAATTCTACGGATAAAAGGAGCCCATAAATACGGAATGAACATCAATCTCTTGAAGACTGCAGTTGTTGCGATTTCCAGCGCGCCAAATTACTGGGAGCGTCCATAAATCACGACACACGAGAGGCCGGGCAAATATTGTTCACCTCAATTAATTCGCTCAACCCTGGGAAGGGGTTGTGTGCTCTACTTCGAACCAGTAAAACAAACCTCGTTTTCCCGCCTTCCCCCTTTCCCCCAAAGTCCAAACTAAACCAACCATAGAGAAAGAGCCCACAAAAGTTGCTTATCTGACCATCAGCGATATAAAATTTTTAAATTATTACCCTTATGCCACAATTTACTGCGGCGGCGGTGGCGTCGCCATCGTCTCTGCCCAAGTCCAGTGACTTTTTGTAACGAAATTCTGTGCACATATCGGTAGCCAACCCCACTCCTCCCACCACCCCGAATGAGTACCCGACCCCCCCTCAAACCACTCACGGAGGCCTTCTGGTAACCATAAAAAAATTTACAGCGTCACAAAATTTAAATTAACAAGAACAAATAAAAAAAAAGCACACCGGGGGAAAAAACCCTTCTTTTTTACTCACGCCGTTGCAACTTAATCTCGCTGATTGCAAGCGGTGACGTTTGCAAGGAGGGCAGTGCCACAAACGTCATTCGGTTTGCTCACTGTTATTGCAGCTTTTATTTATTTTCCCAGTTGGTTTTTCGCAATCATGCCGTCATACTTTGATGAGTTGGGGCAATTGCAAGCGCCTTATGGATTATGCAAATTTTGGTTTGCTATTAAAAATGGGCTAGAAAGGTACTAGCCGTTTGTTTTGAGGCTTTGATGAAGTGAGTTTCATGAAAGTTACAATTGTGTTGTTGATCGGTTCAGAGTAATAAACACATTTTCAATACATCTAGTTTTAGAAATTTTTGTGATACATGAAGATGAAATCGATTTAATCCAAATTTCGATATCTTAGCTTCAATGCAAAGAAATGCAAAATATTTAAATAAAGAAAAAAAATATTTTTACAACAGCGTACACGTCAACTCCAAGCTATACTTTTTTTGTTGCCGGGGAGATTTTCCGTTGTCCCTTTAAAAGGTCAACATGTACATGGTGAAATCCAGACTGCAATCCGCTCAAATCGAAATCACAAAGCGAAGCGAAAAAAATTGTATAAGGAATATTTTTCGAAAATTAATCAGCAATTCCTCACGAAAACAGCACGATTCGAAAAAACAGTTCTCCGATCGGAAAAGGTGATTAGTTTGGCTATTTGGCAAAAATAGTACAAAGTTTCAAAAATCTAGCTAAACATTTGAATAGGTCGTATGAAAACTTAAAATGCTGTTTTGAAGGTTTCAGGACCAAAGAGCCTATGTCTGAAAATATTTTTACCTGATTCCACGGAAAATTTTACATGGGTAATTCTCCGCCAACTCACACAGCAGTTGCCCCGACCCCTCTTCGATTTGCGTGAAACTTTGTCCTAAGGGGTAACTTTTATCCCTGATCACGAATCCGAGGTCCGTTTTTTTGATATCTCGTGACGGAGGGGCGGTACGACCCCTTCCATTTTTGAACATGCGAAAAAAGAGGTGTTTTTCAATAATTTGCAGCCTGAAACGGTGATGAGATAGAAATTTGGTGTCAAAGAGACTTTTATGTAAAATTAGACGCCCGATTTGATGGCGTTTTTAGTGTTTTTTTCGATGAAAAATACGAAAAAACGTATTTTTCATCGAAAAAAACACTAAAAAAGTTTTAAAAATTCTCCCATTTTCCGTTACTCGAATGTAAAAAAATTTGGAACATGTCATTTTATGGGAAATTTAATGTACTCTTTGAATCTACATTGACCCAGAAGGGTCATTTTTTCCATTTAGAATCAAAATTTTCATTTTAAAATTTCGTGTTTTTTCTAACTTTACAGGGTTATTTTTTAGAGTGTAACAATGTTCTACAAAGTTGTAGAGCAGACAATTACAAAAATTTTGATATATAGACATAAGGGATTTGCTCATAAACTTCACGAGTTATTGCGATTTTACGATTTTTTTTTTTTTTTTTGAAAAAGTTGGTCGTCATCGATCATGGCCGTTCATGGTCACCCGCGACAGACACGGACGACGAAACTAAGAGAAACGCAAAAAGTAACTTTTTAAAAACTTTTTTTCGTAAAATCGCGATAACTCGTTATGTTTATTAGCAAACCCCTTATGTCTATATATCAAAATTTTTGTAATTGTCTGCTCTACAACTTTGTCCAACATTGTTACACTCTAAAAAATAACCCTGCAAAGTTAGAAAAAACACGAAATTTTAAAATGAAAAATTTTGTTCTAAATGAAAAAATGACCCTTCTGGGTCAATGTAGATTCGAAAATACATTAAATTTCCCATAAAATGACATGTTCCAAAAATTTTTACAGTCGAGTAACGGAAAATGGGAGAATTTTTAAAACTTTTTTAGTGTTTTTTTCGATGAAAAATACGTTTTTTCGGAATTCTGAGTACGCCATCAAATTGTGCGTCTAATTTTACATAAAAGTCCCTTTGACACCAAATTTCTATCTCATCACCGTTTCAGGCTGCAAATTATTGAAAAACACCTCTTTTTTCGCATGTTCAAAAATGGAAGGGGTCGTACCGCCCCTCCGTCACGAGATATCAAGAGGGGTCGGGGCAACTTTTCCCGATTTCGTGTGAAATGGTAAAAAATCAAAAAATGATGGTAGTGCGTGGCCGAATGGTTACGCTGTCCGCTTTATAAGCGGATGATTCTGGGTTCTATTCCCATCTGCTGCAACCTTCCATCGGATGAGGAAGTAAAATGTCGGTCCCGGCCTTGGTTGTTAGGCCGTTAAGTCATTCCAGGTGTAGGAGTTGTCTCCATGCCATAAGTACAAACAACACACCAAACCAAGCCTACTCCGGTGGAATCGCTGGCGGCGGTTGGACTCACAATCCAAAGGTCGTCAGTTCAAACACTGGGGTGGAAGGTTCCTTGGAGTAAAAAGAGGTTTGGGTGCTCTCCCCATTCAAGCCTTCGGACTCCTAGGTTCGAGCAGAAACTTGCAATAGAGACCACAAAAGACCCGGGGGTCGTTAATGTGGATGGTTTGATTTTTGATCAAAAAATGATAAAGTTATGTTTTCAATACTTTGAGACACGATTTTTTGAAAATAAAAACTGGGTTTTTCGACGCGCCACGCGCAAAAATGGAAAAATGACGAAAACGGGAAAAAATCGTATTTTTGCCTTCCTCACTGAGGTAAGGCTATAATCCTGCTCTAAAAATGAACTTTCTACTAAAAGCTCCTAACCCACCTTCATGTATACATATCTACTCAGAATCAAAAACTGAACAAATGTCTGTGTGTGTATGTGTGTGTGTATGTGTGTGTGTATGTGTGTGTGTATGTGTGTGTGTATGTATGTATGTGACCAAAATTCTCACTGAGTTTTCTCAGCACTGGCTGAACCGATTTTGATCGAACCAGTTGCATTCGACTTGGTTTAGGGCCCCATACATCGCTATTTAATTGTTTGAAGTTTCGATAAGTAGTTCAAAAGTTATGTATAAAAATGTGTTTTCACAAATACCCGGATCTCAATTATATGCATGTAAACGATGTCCGGATCCATCATCTGGCCCATCGTTGGTAAGGTAATTGAAAGGCCTTTCCAATGAGTCCAAGACATTGAAGATCTGGCAACCCTGTCTCGAGTTATGACCACTTAAGTGATATTTATGTACTTTTTTGAAGCCGGATCTCACTTAAATGTATGTAAACTATGTCCGGATCCATCATCCGACCCATAGTTGGTAAGGTAATTGAAAGGCCTTTCCAATGAGTACAAAACATTGAAGATCTGGCAACCCTGTCTCGAGTTATGACCACTTTAGTGATATTTATGTACTTTTTTGAAGCCGGATCTCACTTAAATGTATGTAAACTATGTCCGGATCCATCATCCGACCCATAGTTGGTTAGGTAATTGAAAGGCCTTTCCAATGAGTCCAAAACATTGAAGATCTGGCAACCCTGTCTCGAGTTATGACCACTTAAGTGATATATTTGTACTTTTTTGATGCCGGATCTCACTTAAATGTATGTAAACTATGTCTGGATCCATCATCCGACCCATCGTTGGTTAGGTAATTGAAAGGCCTTTCCAATGAGTCCAAGACATTGAAGATCTGGCAACCCTGTCTCGAGTTATGACCACTTAAGTGGTATTCATGTACATTTTTGAAGCCGGATCTCACTTAAATGTATGTAAACTATGACCGGATCCATCATCCGACCCATCGTTGGTTAGGTAATTGAAAGGCCTTTCCAATGAGTCCAAGACATTGAAGATCTGGCAACCCTGTCTCGAGTTATGACCACTTAAGTGGTATTCATGTACATTTTTGAAGCCGGATCTCACTTAAATGTATGTAAACTATGACCGGATCCATCATCCGACCCATCGTTGGTTAGGTAATTGAAAGGCCTTTCCAAAGAGTCCAAAACATTGAAGATCTGGCAACCCTGTCTCGAGTTATGACCACATAAGTTATACATTGTGTTCTTTTTTTCTGGATCTAAAAAAATGATGAAACCACTCATGTACCCATTTTTGGTAAAAAGTGAGGAAGGCATCAACCACATAGGTGGATTAAGTTAGTTTTTCACTAAAACAGCGATAATTTTAAAATTTCTGCGGTGACCTATACATGTTAGGGTGCCAAAATTTTCGTAGTTTCCCAAATCGCCAAACTAATCACCTTTCTTTTGCATCTAACACAGCTAAAATCGGGTGAAATGGCACGGAAATATGATTTTTTTTGAAAAAAGTGGTTTTTGCGAAAATCGACGAAAATTGCCATTTTTCGGACCACCCTAACATGGCTTAGGTCACTCTAATGGCCAAACAAAAAAATACGGGTCTAACTTTTTTTCGAATCATGCTGTTTACGTGGGGAATTGCTATAATAACATTGGAAAATTTGACGCTCTAATTATTGGTTTTCATTTCGACGTTGTCGTGCTATCTTGTCGCACTCGCCATTTCGACGTCGCGAGAAAAAACGCGTTTTAATGTTTGACCTTGAATAACCAAAAACGAAAGCACGCAATGTAAACAATAACAAATACGTTTTGCTTGGCTGACCATTATGTGCATTGTCCCGAAGTTTGGTTGAAGTTGGTTGCTGGAGTCCCGAGTTATAATTTACAAATGTTTACGGCAGTCTAACTTGTACGTGCGTCAAACGCGTTCTGACCTGAAATCCCTTTGGCCAGTTGTCGCACTTGCATCAATTTTCAGGGAGTGACAAGATAGCACGACAAGATTGTAACTACTTCCATATGAATGTGTCAAAAAAGCACGGAGTTTTTTTTCGGATTTCGTTGAATATCTCAGGATTGAAATCGAATTTTGGGGATCTGTGAAGGTCAAAAGTGAGGTATTGTGAGCTGCACAAAATGGCGTTCTTAACTCAATTTAGCCCAAAATGCACGTACGACAAGTTAGCTCGACGGCGACGATTTGTATGGTACAAATCCGTGTCTCGTGCCCCTGTCTGGCAAGTTTCAAAATCCAGTACAGCGTGTAAATTGTGGAAATTGGCTTCGACAACCTCAACTTTTAAAGCTCGGAGACTTGATTGATGCATGACACGATCTCTCAAATATGACCAGACCACCCAGAATAAGATTCAAGGAGGATGCAATCAAAGCTAATTGGGACAGGTATCAGCATCATATTGAGAATAATTTAAATCATGATTTTGTTTTAGAAACCAAAGCTGATATTGATTCAGCCTTGGAATCTTTAACTAATGCAATTTTGGATGCTAGGAATATTGCTATTCCAAAAGTCCAAGTCAAATTTGATTCTCCCATTATTGATGACGATCTTCAGCTTTTGATTCGTCTGAAAAATGTTCGCCGAAGACAGTATCAACGTTCTCGTGATCCTGCACTGAAGCGAATTCAAAAAGATTTGCAAAAGGTTATTGACCACAGATTCACTCTCCTGCGAAATGAAAAGTTCGCAAGAGATGTCGAACAAATTAAACCTTATTCCAAACCTTTTTGGAAACTTTCAAAGGTTCTTAAGAAACCTCAAAAACCAATCCCTTCTTTAAAAGATGGTGATAATATTCTATTAACTAATGGGGAAAAAGCTCAAAAACTTGCTCAGCAGTTTGAGAGTGCTCATAATTTCAACTTGAATGTTTTGAGTCCTATTGAAAATCAAATTTCAATAGAATTTCAGAATATTGTTGAACAAGAATTTTCATCAGATGAAGTTTTTAATACGGATCTGAATGAAATAAAATCTATTATCAAAAAATTTAAAAATATGAAAGCCCCTGGTGAGGATGGCATTTTTTACATTTTAATTAAAAAATTACCAGAAGCAACTTTAAGTTGCTTGGTCAAAATTTTCAACAAATGTTTTGATTTGGCATATTTTCCCAGTAGTTGGAAAAATGCCAAAGTAATTCCGATTTTGAAACCGGATAAAAATCCTGCTGAAGCCTCAAGCTATCGGCCCATTAGTTTGCTTTCATCTATTAGTAAATTATTCGAAAGAATAATTCTTAATAGAATGATGACGCACATTAATGAAAATTCAATTTTCGCTGATGAGCAGTTTGGATTTCGCCTTGGGCATTCAACTACTCATCAGTTGTTGAGAGTTTCAAATTTAATTCGAAGCAACAAATCTGAGGGCTATTCTACTGGCGCTGCTCTTCTAGACATAGAAAAAGCATTTGACAGTGTTTGGCATAAAGGATTGATTGCAAAATTGAAAAGGTTTAATTTTCCGATTTATATCGTGAAAATTATTCAAAATTATTTGACGGATCGTACTCTGCAGGTATGTTATCAGAATAGCAAATCTGATCAACTACCTGTACGTGCTGGCGTCCCTCAAGGAAGCATTTTGGGTCCAATTTTATACAATATTTTTACTTCTGACTTGCCTGATTTGCCCCCAGGATGTCAGAAATCACTTTTTGCTGATGACACAAGCATCTCCGCCAAAGGCAGAAGCCTTCGTGTCATCACAAGAAGATTACAAAAAAGCTTGGATATTTTCAATTCTTATTTGAAAGAATGGAAAATTACTCCAAATGCTGCAAAAACTCAACTTATTATTTTCCCTCACAAACCAAGGGCTGATTTTCTTAAACCAAAAAGTCATCACATTATAAAGATGAATGAGGTAAATTTAAAGTGGGAGGATCAAGTGAAATATCTTGGACTTGGTTTTGACAAAAACCTTACTTACAAGGATCACATTGAAAGTATCCAGGTTAAATGTAACAAATATATTAAATGTTTGTATCCACTTATAAACAGGAATTCTAGACTTTGTCTCAAGAATAAACTGTTAATTTATAAACAAATTTTCAGACCTGCCATGCTTTATGCTGTGCCGATCTGGACAAGCTGTTGCTTAACCAGGAAGAAAAAACTTCAGAGGATTCAGAACAAAATTCTGAAAATGATTCTGAAACTTCCTCCCTGGTTCAGCACCAGTGAACTTCATCAATTAGCCGAAGTTGACACTTTGGATGTTATGTCCAATAAGATAATTGATGCATTTCGACAAAAATCATTGCAGTCTTCAGCTGCATTGATCCGCTCTTTATATAGTTTATAAGTTAGTTTTAAGGTATCCCTTTTCCCTTTTGTACATGTAGGACCTCCTACATTTGAAATCACTGAATAGCGAAAGCTACAATATTTCATGAATAAATGAAAGTTGCTAGTATTTAAAATTGAGGTGAAAAGTCATCGTTTGTGATTGGACACTCAATAATATTTTAACTGAATGAATGTACATGAAAAAGAAATTTGAATAAATATAAACTTAAAAAAAAAAAAAAAGGAGGATGCAATGCTTGAAATATATTTGTACTAGCAGAGAGATGGTCAAGATCTTAAAATTTCTTCGCAAAAGTATGGGAAATCAAGTGCTCTCTGTCTTCAGACAAGCTTTATTCGGAAGGCGAAACAGGAAATCCGAGACCCATCAGACTGTCTACTATCCGTATCGACTTTCTTCGGGGAGTTCAGACATAACAAACAGGTGTTCTCCAAGGGGAATCTCCCAAAAAAAAAGCTCACGCCCAGTCTTGATTACTATTAATAAATTCGCTTTCGTTTCTGGTGGCGATTAAAAGTAAACAAATCCCTCCGCGTGCTTATTAGCAGTTAATGTACCAGTGGCCACTTCAACGCGGTAGGAGAAGATGAGCGGAAGTGGCACCTCACCTGACGAACGGCACTCTTCGGCGGGACGTCGCGGCGCAACTTGCGAGAGATGCTCAATTAGTCGGCGGCCAGCGGCGCTAATGTGTTAATTTGCCGCCGCCGCCGCGTTCAAGATATGGGCTTAATAGAGCAACAAATTGAATTTAGGGAAAATAACGCTTCGTCAGGCTAGGCGCTGTAGAGAGAGGGTTCGTATCTTGGGAAACATAAGCGTGGCGCGCGTTTCAAGTGGTGATTTGACAAATCGACAATACACAATGGACGCGGGCGCGCTATGAGATGCTTGAGTTGCGACCTGCATGATATGCTATCATTAGCACCTAACCTATTGCTTTCATTCAACAGGGCGCCTCTCGGGTTGAGGTGTATGAGCAGCACATGATTAATGACCTGACCTGGGGACGTTCGGTGGCACGCTGGTGTGTTGCTGTCACACTGATAATCAGAAATCACTTGGCTTGAAGTGCAGAGAAAGAGAGGTGTTCAATACACCGTGACAAATGACAAATAAATTGATTGTGGTGCGCTGACGATAAAGAGCTATGGGGGAGCTGGTGTATTTTGACGAGACATTTGTTTGCATTGTTGACACTTGTGTCAATTTTGTTGAATGGTTGTTTGTTAATATGATTGGGTCACTTAAGCTGTCAGTTCAGTTTCATATGTTGATTATCTTGATTGAACTTGTTTAGCTAAATTTTCTTGATTAGATTAAAGAAGGTTTAGAATCGAAAATATTACAAAAACTTTTCTGAAATTGCGATTTATTAATCCAAAGTTGGTTTTTTTAACAAAGTTTTTTGAGATTCTAACCATACTTCTCATTTTTTAACCTTTCCGCATTTTCATTCAGCTCATTATTTTGCAATTCCATAAAATAATTGCAAAAAATATCAATTAATCTTGCATACAACATCAAAGGTATTCGCGATCCGCCAACGATACCAGCCAATTCTACCTTGTGCATAACAAGACTTTACACAAAATCAGAGATAGAATCGCCCCCATCATTCATCGGTAGCAGCGCGCGCTTCGCCAAAGTTCACCTAACCAAACACTATTAATTAACCCCGAGCTGGAGAGATAATCAGCCCGAGATCGCCCTGAATCTTTCCAGATCCGCCACCAACGGAGACGGGGGCCCTTCCAATTTCCCAGGACCACTTAACCACTTAATAACTAATATGAGAAAAAAAAGAGTTTGCTGAGCAGCGAAAAAAAAACAGCATAAAAAATTAATATACGAGCTGCGCGAGGCGCCTTCTGCCACCGTCTTATTACATTATGCGAGCTTTTGCTGTAGTTCTTCAAGGAAAAACGGCAGCTTTCCTCAGACCCCCACCCCACTTCAAAGTTCCTTCAGCTGTCGCTAGAACTGCGCCTGCAGAATTAAATAGCGAATAAAAAAGCGATTTAAATGCAAGTGTAAAGAAATATAATTGTTATTTAAAACCAACCCAGGGAAAAGCTCTTAAAAATTTCTTAACCCAGAGTTTAAAATGAATTAAATTATGAGCCAACTCCAGCAGCCTGCTTAATCGATGAAAGCAACCAGATATGGCCACGGCTGCCCAGCGGCCCGCAATGGAGCTGTTTGTGATATCTTGATATCTGTGTGGCACAATTATGGAGGAAAATAATAATAACCCCTCCGAGAACTGTACCGAAGCAACCCGGGGCACTAATGCACTACTTTGCAGAGTTATTATGCACTTTTCCCCCAACGCTCTTTTCCTTCCAACATTTTCGGTGGCCGTTTGCAACTCCGTGGCCAACGAGCGACGGCAGTGGTGCAAAAAATTGAATAATTTATTTATGCTCACATCCGTCGAAAATATTTATGTTCACTTGGTCTGAGTTCATGGGGCATGAGGAGAGATGGGGAAAAGGGTGTCGTCCCGCTTGCGCTTTATAAAAGCTACAATTAATTATATGCACCACCCTGCCCCGGGCCCTCGGGGTCCTCGTCAATGGGAAGCCCTCGGAACAACGAGGTTCGTGTGGAAAAAATGCAACAGAGTGAGGTGACGCAGATATGTAGCAGGATTTTTTTTAATATTTAAAAATGAAAAAAGCTGCTTGATGTCCTTACTTTGGTTTAATAAGTATTTACTCAATGAAGTCGCTACTCATAAAGTTGAACCCCTTTTCTGTCATTTTTTTCGAAATATTTTTTTTTTTTGCATGTCTGAAGTTATTTACACAGAAAAAAGGTGAATTTTGGAATGTTTGTTGGTTGAATATTACCTCTTTTTTGAGTAATATTACTTAAAAAATGTGTAAAAATTTGAACCTGAAGAAAATTCATTAGAAACTCATCAATTCTTAATGTAATATGACACATTTTTTTGACACAAAATCTGTCACCATTTCCTGATAAATATTAAAATTTACATAGTTTAAGACACAACTTAAATACTGCAATCTTATTTTTTTCATTAAACCAATAATACTCAAAATAATTTCAAAGCTCATTTTCTGCAGCTTTTTGCATATTAAAAGTAGTTGAAGAAATTAATTTTGGCAATGATTGTTTTGATGCCAGTTTATAGGCAGGCCTGCCAAAAGTTGATAGATTTCTAAAATGTGTTTTGTCTTGTATTATGTGTTTACAAAAAGAAGTAGATTTTCGGTGACACTGCTTTGGTGGCTTTTCCTGCCTAAAAAAGTTAATAAATTAAATTCAAATTAAATTTGTATCTAGTAAATCAATGATATTTTTCCAATAAATATTTGATTTCAATATGTGATTCAATGAGGTCAGATCATCAGATCAGAGATTCATCAGATGAGCAATTATCTACGAAATCAGCCGATTTTGTGCATTTTTGTTTGTTGAAACAAAAATTAATTGACTACAGTTTTACAGAAATAGTGCCTATGATTGACGATCTTTGAAAATGTTTTGTTTCAAAAGGTTCAGCAAATTTTCTAAAATTTCGTATAAGAAACATTGAATATTGGACCTCTGATTGTTGAGATACAACGGATAAAACAAAGAGAAACATCTAATTTTCTGAGTATCAGAATTATTGGTTTTATTTTGAATGTTAACAAATCTGGATTTTTTTAGAAAAGGTACCTTAAAAACAATTTTGGTTTTTGCTTTTTGGGTGTTTTGCATAGAGTCAGGGGTGAATACTCAAAAATACCAAAAAAATTATTGGACTTTAGGCCGTTGCAAATATTTTTTAAAGTTTATGTCGCCCCCCTTCAAAATTGGTCTTAAAATTCAGGGGGCAAAAAATATTTTTCCAAAAAACTTCAAAATCTTCATAAAAATAGATGTTTAATCAACTGAAAACAATCTAAATGCATTTTCTACATTGATAATCGTATTTAGCATGTTTGGGCTTGTTTAAATATGTTTTGGATTTTTATGAAATTCTAATAAACAGCATCAAAAAAAAAATATTTTTCGCAAAAAATAAAATTTTCCTCAATACTGAAAACTAATGATTGCTAAACAACTGGGCATATGTAAAATGCATTTTTAAACACTTTTTCATTCAAATATCAATATCGTGGCTTGTAATTTCAATTTTTATATATATTTTTATTTACTTTGGCCAGAGTCGAGGGACATAAACTTCAAAAAATATTTGCAACGGCCTTATTAAAAAAAAAACTTGTGAAAAAAGAAATTTGTAACATTCTCTGATCTATTAGAATTATTATTTTGAAAATTTTGGAATCAAAACAAACATTAAAAAAGGTTTTTTTTTCTTTACAGTCCTTATCAATAATTAAATCAGCAATAATTAAAAAAAATAATAAAGAAAACATTTTTTTTACATATTCAAGAAGAATTTCGATTATCACCTTGTAAATCAAAACAATTAAATAAATCATATGTTTGATTTTTTCTAATGTTCCATGAATTTAATTTAAAGATTTTGACTTTTCATGAGAGTCTTTTGTGTCACAAAAATAAAAAACAAATCTGGAATTTGAAGTTGTCCAAAAATTAAATATAATGATAGTCTTCAACAAGAATATAATAAAAATATGTTTAGGGTAACCATAGTATTTTTTAAATAAATACAATTTACGTAGTTTTGTAGCTTGAGTCGTAAATAAAAAATATGCCAAATATAGGAATTTGTCCTTTTCTACGAAATAATTTACAAGAGATTAAATTCATAAGCAAGGGAAAGGAGAGGAATGAAAAAAAATATGTTTGAGATATTAACGGAATTGTGTAATTTCCAGCTCCAACATTTTTCCTTCATTGAAGCGTTTGTTTTCACTCTATATCTCATCTTGTCCCTGAAAGATCCCCGAGAACGCCCCTGGTATATCCACTCATCCAATTTCCGATCACAAAAAAGAACCTCCGAAGCTCGGACGCGTGCTCTCCCGCGGACATCACTGACGAGCCGCCGTTAACGATATTGAAACATTAAAAGTTTTAAAATATCATTAACATTCATGAATTTCGCCGCGCCTTCAGGCTCCCCAACATCAGCAAGCCACTATCGATAACCGATAATTGGCTCGCGCACGTGGATCCGGATGCCCCAACCAAAACAAAAAAATCACCTGTAGATTTACCGCAAATGGTCAACTCTTCACGGGAAGGTGGAAACGCAACAATCAAGGAGTTCGATCCGCCTTAAGGAACTCCAACCGCCCTCGCCGCAGCACGGAATGTGATAATTCCGTGTAAACCAACAATTAGCCACCGCGCGACTATAGTAGAGTAGTTTGGGGGTATTAGAACCGCCTCCCCGCCCCCCGGTTGGAACCTCGGCGGATCGAGAAAAGCGCAACTAGCGCCGTTTATCGCAAAGCTCGTTACGTCGTTGTTTTCCCGGAAAATTTGTGTGCTTTATTGAGTCGATTCACGGGATTCCGACGCCGACCATGAATGGATAAACTGGACTCACATGCGATAGGCAGGTGGTGCAACTGGTGGTTCGAGGTTATCCGCGTGGGAAATCGACTTGGATTAGGTTCTAATTTGACACGAAAGGTAGTGCAGCGTGGAATTCAAATCAATTAGCGGTTACTGCAAGAGTCCATCACTATCTTAGAAAAGAAACTACACGGAGAGACCGGCCGGGGCAAATCTAAGAAAATCTTGGTTAATTTAACTAAAAGTATGGGTTCATTTTTTACACATCTTTTTTTCAAAAATCGATTGTTGATTTTGTAAACCCGAAATTGCTGACCACCAGTAACTAAAATTAACTAAAAAAAATAGTTGGAATTGCCATTTTAGTTGGTTAAATGGCCGAAAAAAAATCTAGCAGTCGACTGCTATAATATTTTTTTTCAGAAAATTAACTGAAAATTTCTTGTTTTCAGCTGAAATATTGTGGAATATTCTGTTAAAAACTAGCTGGAACATATTTTTCAACTATTTTTCAACAATTTTTTTTCGTTGTATCAACCGAAATATTTTTGCATGCAGCAAATTATCAGTGGTTTATAACAAAAAAATTCTTAATTATTATGTCTAATTAAGAAATGTTTTGTTATAAACCACTGATAATTGTGTAAATGATGTATGTAAATGTTGATATATATTTTCTTTAATTATCTAACGATATAGGCTGGGCCGAATTTCTAGCTATATTTTAACTAATGTCTTACTAGAATCCAGAAAAATTTTCGTACATGTAGTCAATAATTTTATTGAATTTGCAGTAAATTTTGTTAAAATGCCTCACAAATTAATGCTGAGTGTTTTCATTTTCGCATTTATTCTGCCTAAAAATTTAACGTTTTGTACTAATTTGTGTGTTTTTTTGCACTGTTAAAAAGCATCAAAACAAAACTTTTTTTTAACTGTTGTTATAAAACATGTAAAGTTTGACTAATGTTTTACAAATTACGTTGCATTAATCTAAAAAAAAATAAATAAAAAAGCATATTACAAATTTCTCGTGAATTCCTTAAAATTGGAAACCGAGCAAAATTTTCACCAAGTTTTAAGCTTATATTTTTATTATGTTGTGTAAAATTTACTGTTGTATACACTTACCGAAAAAAAACGAAGTTGACTTTATAGCTGTCGGCCACCATTGCTAGTACCAACTACTAGTGTCTTCTTTTTTAACTACAAGGACTTCGCCGCCCTGGGCTCCTCCTCCTGTTTGAGTACGGCACGGAGCGTAGGCGCCGGATACCCAATTTTACACTTAGAATTTTAGAGCGCCCGCTGCGGGATTCGAACCAGCAACCTCTGGATTGTGAGTCCAGTGCGCGGTCCGATTGATCCACACGGGCCACCATCACTGTGAAATCATCCGATAAATCATCATCATCTACAACGGTCTCAGGTTTAGTTATTTTTCTTGTGGTGGGACACAGAATTAATAAAAAAAATTTACTTCATCTCTATTTTTATGTTGTCATGTGTATGAATTTCTATGTATTTTATAATTGATGATTCTGAAAAAAAAGAATGGTTCAGTAAGAGTTTATCCGTCGTAAGCACGAAGATTTTTAATGATTCAGTTTTCTAATAAGAATCACATAAGATAAATTATTGTGCAAAAATAAACCCATACTTACTTGGATTAACCAACATTTTGTTAAATTTGACCGGGCTGCTCTATCCGTTAAGGCTTGAGGTCAGGCCGGCGGGGCGATTTTTTTCGCTTTTTTGTTTACGTTATAGGGGGATGGCGTCGCTATTTTTAGACCACGTTTTCCACTTTTTCTCATCGAAACTACTTTATCGACTTCATTTTGCTGGGCGAGATAGGACGCCGTCTATTTTTAGACGATGACTCAGCACTTTTCCACTCTTGCGCTTAAAAAAACCCGGTGGCAGCACGATGTAACGCCACGTCCCTATTGTCGCTCTCAGCGCGAGCGGCGAATGCGACGAAAACTCTCTCGTTGCTGTGCCGTGCTGCCAGACTGTGTGTTTTACACTATAGGCAAGACACGAATTCAAAACAGGTGCTTATTGTTGGTATCAAGAAGCAAATTATACTAATTTGGGGTCGCTGAACTCGAATATGACCTCAAAAATACTCCAAAGTACACAGGGAATGTGTAATCCAAGATGGCGTCCAATATGGCGGTAGAAGAATATTGGAAATGTTTATACAGAAGTTTAGCAAGCAATCAGCATCTCAAGTTTAACTATTTGGAGTCGCTGAGCTCGAATATGACCTCAAAAATACTCTAAAGTACACAGGGAATGTGTAATCCAAGATGGCGTCCAATATGGCGGTAGTAGAATATTGGAAATGTTTATACAGAAGTTTAGCAAGCAATCAGCATCTCAAGTTTAACTAATTTGGAGTCGCTGAGCTCGAATATGACCTCAAAAATACTCTAAAGTACACAGGGAATGTGTAATCCAAGATGGCGTCCAATATGGCGGTAGTAGAATATTGGAAATGTTTATACAAAAGTTTAGCAAGCAATCAGCATCTCAAGTTTAACTAATTTGAGGTCGCTGAGCTCGAATATGACCTCAAAAATACTCCAATCCGCATCTCCCTTCTACTGCGCTTTCTTTCCATCAAACATTCTTACAACGTGTTCAACTCACTCGCATTAGAGGCCCTCATGGCGAAGGTCGTTCTCTTGCTCTTCATAGTTTATCACCTGCAAAGAAATCATCAACAAACCTACTCACCAATTCTATTTCCCCAGTTGCAACACTTTGATTTGCCACTTAAACATTAGTCAAATAGTATAATTTTCACCTTTCACATCCTCTCACTTCATAATTAACAACACAAACTCAACAAATCGACCGCTCTCGTTCGAATCCTGACTACAAATAACAGACGTAAACAAACCTCTTTTTTAAATATTTAACCAATTGTTAACTATATTCAACCAACAACATTTTTGATTTTCCTAAAACCAAAGCTAACAGTCGAGCACGTTCATTCGAGTTCAGGAAAGCTTTTTGCCTTTAGCATTTTCAACAAACAGGTTATTAAATTAATACTGAATTTTGGTTAATTTAACTGAAAATTGGCAGTGACAAGTACGTTTTTGTTAAAATTTACGAAAGTAAAATCAACAATTTTAATTGTTAAAATTTCTGGGCACAGCCTCTCCGTGTATTTAGGAAACATACATTTTCTACAACCAAGGCACAGTAGCATTTTACTTGAGAGCCATTCCTCTGAGCAGGGATGGAATAATCGCAAAAATACCAAATTCGCTTGCGAACTTTCTTCACCGCGAAAGAGAGAGGAGGCAAATCACGCAAAAGAAAATCGCTCCCGAAATTCCCCAAAAAAATCAATTAACTGATGATTTTTTGTGAATTTCCTTGTCAGCACCAATTAATAATATTGATTTCACTTTGTTTACACAATTTGCCCTTCTACAAACTGTGACAGATCATTTTTCGACGTGTGACGTTACACTTGCAAGTGAAGTAGTGAAAAAGATGTTCTACCGAATAATCAAGATGATGATTTTTTTAGATTCTTTTTACCGATCTTTCGTGCGCGAGAGAGAAGAGCCATGCTCCTTTCGGATTTTTTCTCTTGATGAACGTCCAGAGATTTTCTTTTGATGATGATTATTCCATCGCTGCCTCTGAGAGTAAAAAGATACCGTGAATGGACTGAGAGCAATAAGCACGAGACGGGAGACGGAGTTTTACTCTCAGTATTACTTCCGAAAAAGCTTATCAATCAGCAACAAAAAACAATCGATTTTTGAGAATCGAACCCTAGATCTTTGACTTAAAAATTCATCATCCCGGTATGAGAATCAAACTCACGACCTCAGGATTGGAAATCCAGCAGGCAGTCCACAATTCAGAGCTTTTACAGTATGGGCCACAACGATTCATAAGTTAGGAAAGGATAAATGTGTTTTTTTTTTTTAATGAACAAATAAACGGACTTCTCAGTTTAATTCGAAACCATTTTTACAATGTGACGCTCTTGATTTTTTTGAGGATTCGAAGTTGACACAAAGTGCTAATTTAGTTCCACATTCCTCCACTCAAATAAAATCCCACTTCCAACGCACACTCACTCTCTAACGCTAGCCTTCGATCACTTCTTGATAAATGACCCATAGTCCAAATCGTTTCTCGTTTCAATATCCTTTCTCCGAGCCTCGACGTCCTGTTCCTCTAGTCATCTGGATAATTTATGCCCCCGTGATGCCTTTTTCCTACTTCTCCACTCCCTCCAGCATCCCAACCCAAGAAGAAGGATGAGCTTCATTGGCATGGAAACGAACACGAACTCCGGCTCCGGACTTTCTTGAAAGTCGATAGCAAAAAAAAGACTAGAAGCCAGCATTCTCCAGCTTCAATGAAGCTGATGTAAATTTCATTGCATTCCGTTTGACTTACAGTCCTCTTTGCCATAGTCGTTTCGACACCGGCCCAGGACTCCGACTCCTGGACATTCTTCCTCCTCGGGACAAAAATGCAACCAACTGAGTGAAAATGAAACGTTTAAATATTCAATCTCATTTCATCAATTGTGTATGCACGCATGACTTTGCTGGCTCTTTCAGTTCTCATTTTTTTTTTTGCCGTTCGGAAAATCCTTGCTACTAAGCTATACTATCTCGGAAAATCTCGGACCTCGTCAAAGTCAGGAACGGAGATGACTCTCTGAAATGTTTCCACTTTTCACCCCTCAACCCGTCGACTTTCGTGTTCGATTGGGAGGGTTTGAGCTTGTTGTTTAGAGCTTTGATGATGACATAAAAATCCCAGACAAATGAGTTATGCAAATTTAATCCAATTTCAGCAGCAGCAACGGCAACGGCAGTCACAAAACAAATGATCAGATCATAAACAATCATCTTTCGAGATTGGGCTGAAGGCATCTTTGGGGGTTGGGGGGAAGGGGTGGTTTTCCCACAATTTTCCGGCTTTTCCAGCAGCAGCAGTAGCGTGTAGAGTTGAGAGGGGTTGTTATACATCTGGAAAGTAATTTTTGAGATTGACAAGACGACGACGACGGCGGCGAGCTACTTGAGATGAGTGGCGTGGCACGGCTCTGATGGAGGAATTAGAAATTCAGATTTATGCAAATAGTAAAATTCAATTATTTCTCCTTTTTCGTCGCTGCTGCTCGCGCGCGGGTTGGTGGTGAAAACTGCACAGAAGGATTCGCAGTATGAATTACATAATCATCAGCTCTCTTTCTCTGCCGGTTCTAACTGTGGAAATCTGCTGGACGAGTTTTTCATGCTTTTTCTGCAGCTGATTATGGGGAAGCCAGCCAGCCAGGATTAAAATACAACGATCGTACTGTTCATAAAGAAAGTTGAGCGTAATAAAGAAGCTAAATTAGGAGAGAAATTGGTCCGGGCAGAAAAAGAGTTCAAGGGGGTGGTGGTGGGAAAACGTCCTGGCTCTCTCTCTCTGTCCAGCGGCTGAGTGAGTGTCGAAGACAAAGGGAAATGAGGGGAAAAACTAACACTGGAAATGGTCAATTTGAATAATTTAACTGCTCCTGCAGCCAGAATGGACTCCGACGGGGGGGCTCCTCACTGTATTTCAATGCGGAAAATGAGCTTTCCACTTTGTGTGGGGTTTTTCCGGGGTGCAGAAAGGAGTGTTGAGAGGAGCGAAAAAAGACCAACGAGATTGCTTATGTAAATAGGCACATAAAATATGTGTTTAGTTTGGTATGTGTGTGTGTTTCAGTTTTTTTTTTGCGTTTATGATGTTTTACTGTGGCCACCAACTAATAAGCTAATGGCGACAAGGATAGTTTTGTGCGGAATTATGGGTGTTGTTTTGGGAGAATTTAGTGTGATGATAAGTGCGAAATGTTGTCAATCATAGGAACAGTTGAATGAAACTACTCAAAAAAAGGATTCTTTCTTCTGAATCGTTAAGGAAAAAAATATTTTTATTTTATTTCTGGGTTTAAGAGTTTTCAATTTTATATTGGTATTCATTTGTTTAATTTTTCATCTCCCAACCTTTCCAAATTTCGAAAACATCAAAAGACGATTATTTTCAAAGTTTGATTTTTATTTGTGCAATGGGCGGTTAACCTATGATTAACGTTTTCCATCAGTTCATCAGTTTTTTATTATATAATTTTAAGCTTTTCAAATTCAAATCAGGATTGAGTCAGGTTGGAGAAATAAATTGATCTCTTTCAAAAAAATCATATTTGAAATATGTATGATAAAACCAAAGTAATAATTTTCATAATAAATTTTCAAATATCAATTAATTTTTTTTTCGGACACAGAAAGAAAATGATGGTTATATTCATTCGGAAATGGTGACAGATTTTGTGGCAAAAAAATGTGTAATTTTACATCAGAAATTGATGAATGTTCATCAAATTCTGATGAATATTAATCAGGTTCATATTTTTACACATTTTTTAAGTAATATTACTCAAAAAATGAGTAATATTCAGCCAACCCAATTTTCAACATTCCCAAATTCAACTTTTTTTGCTGTGTAATTATCAAGTTGGACCTTTCCAAAAAAATCAAATCGCTTATTATTCTTTCTTAAAAAAGGTTTCGCTTATGAAGTAAATTATGATTTAGACTTTCTAACAATAGCACTTTTATTCTTTTTTTTTGTATTTTTTCTACGATTGTAGGGGAAATTCTCGTATGTTTGGCAGGTTAAGCTCTCGCTCCTAACTCCATCCAATTTGCTGATTTTCACTATTTAAACAACTAATTTCACAAAACTTTTGATAGAAACTTGCTTGCTCACTTCTTATTGAGCTATTTATCACTCGAGTTCAGTTGAAAACGCTTTTAATTAGCTTTAATTGAATGTCAAAGTTCTGACCTGCCAACATTAGAGGCACGCTGGAATTAGATGCTGTTCCCCTATATTGCCAATAAAAGACAATTTTATATTTACCTTACAGAAAAACTGATGCATTTTCATCAGTTTCTGGAGAATATTCATCAGGTTCATATTTCTACACATTGTTTAGGTAATATTACTCAAAAAGAGGTAATATTCAACCTACCAAAATTCCATCATTAAAAAATTCAACTTTTTTCTGCTGTGTGGCGGAGGATAACCCATCTAATATTAAAAAAAAAACCTAATTTGAACAAATTTCAAAATTAAATTTATTTTGTTTAATGTTGCATTTCTTTTAACTTCGATAATAATTTGTATTAAAAATGTTCGTTTGTTAATTATTTCTAGCAATTATTTTAATGAAATGATAAAAAAAAACTCGAAAAAAAGAACAAAAAAAATTACGAAGCGGATGTCAAAAAAGCTTATCATACGAATGTTTTGAGAAAAAAAAGTTTTTTTTTCCAGATTTTGTGAGCATTTAACGTGAAGACTTCCATCATTGCCGTGATTTTTCGTTCAAACATATAAATTTTGCGTCGCTATCAATATTTTGACAAAATTCCTTCTACAGTTTGTTTAGAATAATGCCCTACACATGCTGATTCCTTTTGGTAACGATTATCCCATTCCTTGCAAAGTTATGGAAATCGTCATTAATCAATGATTGCCAACTAGGACGTCAATGCACAGTGGTCCAAATCGCAAAATTAAGTGGAAAACGGAATTTCCGAAAAATGGAGAAGTTTTGGAGCTTTGGTGTCTTCAGAAGAGTTGTTGCAAATAGAAAGGGGCAACTTTTGGTTTGGTTGAAAATTAGGGTGGTTCACTATTAGGGTGATTTTGAAAAACTATTTTTTCAGGAATATTTTTGGAATTTTTTTGTCTTCTTAAAAGTTGTTGAGCTTGCCAATCCAAGCAACTTTGTCGAAGACACCAAAATTTTATCTCGTAATCTACGCCTTCTACGACCAAATTAATAGAAAGCATCTAAGCAAACCTTCAAAAATCAGTTTTTTGAATGTGGCAATTCAGGGTTAAGTTTTAGAGAAAAGTGATGTTCGAGGCACTTTTAGATCTCTAAAAAACAAACAATTTTATTTTTTGACATTTCAATTTGGGCTTAAGGGTCAAAAGTTACAGCCATTTTAAGGTAAAAAAGATGCAAATTTAAAACTTAAACATCTCGAAAAGGCGCGAGCCAAATTTTAAGCACTAGGTTGCATTTGAAAGAAGAGATCAAGCACTACTAACGCTGAAAAAGGGGTATTTTTCTTTAAACTCGAGATATCTTCATTTGAAAAAGTCTAATTTTCAAGGGAAAAGCTCGAGCTCAACAATTTTCTAGAAGACAAAAAAATCCCAAAAATATTCCTGAAAAGTTAGATTTTCAAAATCACCCTAATAGTGAACCACCCTAATTTTCAACCAAACCAAAAGTTGCCCCTTTCCATTTGCATCAACTCTTCTGAAGACACCAAAGCTCCAAAACTTCAACATTTTTCGGAAAATCCGCAATGATTGTACCACAAAATTATATAAATTTTGAAACACATTTGATTTAGACCGATAATTCATTCAGTGGCTTCAAGAAGGCAACAACCGACAAATGCTGATTCATTTTGGTGCAGAAATTCGTTAAATTGAATTCAATACAGAGCATTTTAGAGTGATGATTAATTTTCTTCGAAAATGATCAACGGTTTCACCTTAAAAATATAGTTATCTACGATGGTGGCTCAGTTAAAATAATAAAGAAATATACAAAATCTTGTGAAATTGACTAATCCCAAACGAAACGATCATCTTAAAAAGAAGATTTGTTGTATTTATGATGGCTTTAACAAATGCGTATGCTAATGTTTTCGAGAAGAAAAGGCAATTTTTAGAAATGCTTTTATCAAACTTTACAAAGTTATTCAGAAAAAGTGCATTTTATACCTCTACAAAAAAAATTGTGTTATTTTTAGTTTTGCTTGTTTTGTGTCTTTTTTAAAGCCATTTTGCTTATTTTTGAAAATAATAATATTACGAACTTTTAGCTTTTGGTGTGTTTCATTTTTTGAAGAGCGAAAATTGACTTAATATTTGATATTAGCTGAATTTCAAACATTTTTCTTGAGGTTCGTTCAGCTGATAAAAAAAACCTTCGTGCTAAAACTCAGATTATTAAATGGTCAATCAGACCTTAAACATCTGCACAAATTATTCACTCACTCATTTTATCTCCTCACTCTGATAATAGCCCAACAGCAAGGTGGGAGTACCGCCTAAACAAACCAGACGAGAATGAATTCACAATTCGATGGAAATGAGCCTTCCCGAACAAAACTCGCTACTCGCTCTTATAAATGGATTAAATTAAATTACATATTAATGACCTGAATGAATCAGTGTTTGTCGCTCTCGTTCGCTCGTTCGTACCCTTAAGTGGATGGCCAAATCGTTCTGACGCGCGTCGCCTCAGCCCCAGCGGCGGCACCTGAAAATTAAGCAATAATGAGCTAATTAAAATCAGTTTTATTCCTGTCGAAGAGGTTGGCCCGCAGACCTTGAAGATGCAGGAGCCAATGGGCGCGCTCAAAGGTGCAATTTAACGGGGAAGAGTGCATGTCAACACTTTGGTTCTGTTTCGGAGAGCTTTGCACTACAAGTTGTGTTATGTTTATTCAGCAGCACATTATGTGTGTGTGTGTGTGTTTTTAAACGGAGCGACTAAGGAATGTTCGCGAGGACCTCTTAAGGGTGTGCATTAAAAATGCTCACACCAAAAACGAAAACCGTCCTTAAATAGTGGCAATAAAGTCGATTCATCGGGACCGTTGCGTGTTGTCCACCTCTTGGCACAGGGCAGATGGCAGAGCCGCCAGAACCGGAGGTGCAACCAAGGAATCCAGAAAATTTCATAAATCATAAATTCAGCGTTTAATGTTCGTAACGTAAACCGATACCACATTGTGGGTTTTTGCAAGACTTTTTTTTAACTCATTCTTTCACATTTAAATTCTGCTCACATCAGTGCGGTTGCCCCCTTGATGGGTTCTTAATTTATTTGTAAAAATTCAAAAACCCTTCAATTGCGGAGCCCTTTTTCTGCACTTTAGTTGTGCACATCTCAAGCTCACATAAATATATGAGAGCACTAAAAACTTTTACGGGGCCCTAATTATCATGTTTTAATTAAATCGACAAGACACACACACCCTCCGTCTTTGACGACGAAAGAAATTATAAGTTTTGTGATCAGCAAGAGCAAAAAAATGCATCAATAGTAAAAACGTAAACTGTAACTTAAACCATAACTTGAGCAGACCGTGTGTTTGTGTGTTAACGGTGCCTAATAAAATAAACTACCCGTTTGCGTTTTTTATTGGATGGCGTGAGGCCGCACTTTTTTTTTGCTTCCCTTTAGCAATTTTGAATTTTTAACAGCTTTTAACAAACTCTACGAAACGTCATCAAGAGGCATCGAGCAAAAAAGGCATTGTTTTCGAGCTTGTTCTTATGGGAAACTGGGCATACGAGCACAAGATTTGTATCTGTGAATTTTTTAAACTCATCGTAGCGCGATAAACTAGAGAGCAAAATTGCAGATTTAGTTTGTACTAAAAAAAGACCATTCAACACAAATCGAGCTGTCTAGACGCGGTGACTAATATTTTATTTCTTGTTTGTTTTCTCTTTTTCAGGTAAGACTTGAACTTCAGGTGGAAACTCGATTGAAGACATTTCGAGGGTAATGTACAATCGTTAATGCTGATATATGTCTCAAATACTTCAATTGAATTAGGTAATTAGAGATTAAACTACATTATTTCGACAAGTAGGAAAAATATTCAGAAAATTTAAAGTCTGTTCAATCACCGAACCTCAGTAAAGATTTTTTGATACGAATTTTAGATTTGATTTGGAAGGATTAAACATTTTTGAATATGTTTTATAACAACAATTCACATTTTTTATAACAACTATTTGCTAAATAAAAAAATCAAGATTTTCATTTTTGAATATTTAATGTAGGTATAATAATGTCAGTTATGTTTAAAAAAAAGCCTTTCTATGAACACGAAATTGCAAACAAAATAAAGATAAATGTTTAAAAATAGTAGTTTATGCATTTTTTCAGCACGAGTCGTATATTTATCCAACGAGGTTCACCGAGTGGATAAATACGAAGAGTATTGAAAAAATCAAGTTTTGCAACAAGTTCCATTCAACATTTTTTGCAATTCCAAAAAAACACCAATTGAGTGAAATTTTAAGTCAAATTTGAAATCAAAAAAAATGTTGAAAAGTTTTACTTTTCAGCATTTATTTTGAAAAGTGTTGCTATTCGATTCGGTTATTTTTGGTACAGAAAAGTAGGCTATTTCGTCGTTCAAGAATGAATGAATATTTTTTGCAATTCCGTCGTGAAACTACATACTTTTCCTGTCATTCTTGAACGACGAAATAGCCTACTTTTCTGTACCAAAAATAACAGAATCGAATAGCATCACTTTTTAAAATAAATGCTAAAAAGTTCTACTTTTCAGCACTCAAATGGGTGCTGAAAAGTTGAACTTTTCAGCACTTGTTTCGAAAAGTTTCACTTTTCAACATTTTTTTGATTTAAACGATTTCTTGACAAAATACATGAAAATTTGACATAAAATTTCACTCAGTGTGTGTTTTTTGGAATTGCAAAAAATGTTGTATGGAACTCGTTGCAAAACTTGATTTTTTCAGCACTCTTCGTATTTATCCAACTCGGTGAACCTCGTTGGATAAATGTACGACTCGTGCTGAAAAAATCCTCTTTTTGCAACTTGTTGCATAAACTACTATTTTGCAATTCCGCTGTGAAACTGTCAACTTGTCCTGTTCTTCTGGAGAAACGAAACGGCCTTCTTTTCCCTACCAAAAATAACTTTCAAAACCAGTGCTGTAAAGTTATAATTTTCAGCACTGTAACGGGTGCTGAAAAGTTGAACTTTTCAACACTAGTATTAAAAAGTTACATTTTTCAATTTTTTTTTGTTTTGAACGGTGAATTTACTAAACACATGAATGTTTGACAGAAATTTCCATTCTAGAAGCGTTTTTCAGCGTTATTGCAAAAAATGTTGTAAGCAACTCGTTGCAAAACTTAATTTTTTCAGCACTCCTCGTATTTATCCAACTCGGTTAACCTCGTTAGATAAATGTACGACCCGAACTGAAAAAATCTTCTTTTTGCAACTTGTTTAAATTGTAAATTAAAACAAGCTTTCGCGGTAATTGAAAAATATTATATTGAGGTTGACTTTGGAGGGTTTTTTATATTTCAGATCTGTTAAAAAAAATCAAAATTGGAATAACATTTTTTGTCTGAAATGCGTGAACTATTTTTTCCAAATCACTTGCAATTGTGAGTTCTGTTTTTTTATTCCATAATTTATCAATTCCCTCCTAAGTTCAGTATGACATTTGAACTATTTTGCCCATTGAAAAAAGTTTTCATTCTTTATGTCCAAAATAATCAAATTTTCGGCCCGGTTTTTTCAGGGAAAAAATAAATTCAGAATAAATGCAGCTAAAAACTGATATTTTTTTAAAGAACGCCATTTTAAAAACTCTTGAAAATTGTCAAATTTGACAGAAACTGAAAAAAAAAATCTAAAATATTTTTTGATTTTAACACCAATTTTTTAGAGAAAATGCATCCAAAAACATTGTAATTTACCAAGAAATAAACTCCTTCAAAAAGGATAAAATATTAGGAACAAAAACAATCATAAAAAAAATAAAATTAAACTTCGCTACAAAATTTATTCTATCCAGTTGATTTTTATGAATAAGGAAACCCTTTTAAATTAAAGTGGAATGTCCGTAAGAAAAACAACGCAAAAAATATAAATTGTGAGAAAAATAAACAACAATTGGCAAGAATCCTGTGCTATTTGCGGATTGGAAATCCTGTCCAACAAAATCAATTGAAAACTTCACAAAATAGTAGCGGTGTCTCTTTCAACCTTTTTTGCTTTGTTTGAGTTGAATTTACTTTTTTTTTTTGTAAATGAAGCAATTTCCAAAAACAACAGCTCTTAAATAAGTGCAAATTGCAGTTATTCACCCATAAAGCCTCTGCTTAAACCATACTGCACTAATTGAAATTTGATTGACCCAAGAGCATGCACCAAAAGGTGCAAGTGCAACTCTTCGGATTCGAAAACTATTCCAACAATCATCAACTGAAACCGGAAGGCTACGGTCTCCTGCCACCAGTCGTCGATTCGTCCTTCCAAATCCCTTCCTCCTTAACTCTACACGTCATTAAATAAGCATTAATCGAGCAACTCTTTCGCTGTTGCTCTGTTTTATTTTTTCGCGATAAAGTCACACACTCTGAAAAAAAACCAGTGAAGAAATAAAAAAGAGTGGTGGACCGAGGACTCAATTATTCCGATCGTAAATTTAAAAATATAGTGTGTCCCCGTTTCGCGCAACTCCCTGCTCTCCTCTTCTCCTCCCTGGCACAATGAGTTATTATATTCTCATTATGTTAATAAGGATATTAATCATTCACTTGAGAGAGTGTGTGTAAGTGTGTTGGTGGGGCGCCCTCTACCGTGCACACATTGTGTGTATTTTATGCTGTTTTTTAAGAATGCAATCCGTTGATTGCAGAAAAGCGAGTGTCGTTGAAACTGCTGCCAACAACTACCAGCCCCCACGACGCGGTTGGCTAGGGTAACCCCTTTTTTGAAATCCTGGGAAGGGGAGACTTCTTCCGCTTTCTGATTCCATGGAAAATTGCGAAGGAAATATTTGAATCCCAAAATCAGTTTTCAATTTTAATTCAAATATCTGCCTAATGCCACGAAAATTTGCAAAGACAAAAAGTTATTAAAAATGTATAAAAAAATTTAAAGAAATTTTAATAATTCTAGTAGAAATTCTAATAAAAAATGTATAAACATATTTTTGTGTTCTCAACTAAAAACAGGATCTTTTGGGCACCCCAAAACGGTGATTTTCCCGTTTATTTATTTGTTTTGGTTATGCTCCACCACAAATGCCTCCCCGCAAGGACAGGGGGCTCTTCCGACTTTTTTCCGGAGGGGCTTCGTTAGCGCCGGCGCTACTCTCTGTGGTCTCCGTTCTCTCCTTGTTTTAATTTATACTTATTCATAATAAAATAGTTTAATTTTAATTTTCCAACCATTATGGCGGCCATCATTCACCCGCCGGAATGAACGCGCGCCAAATGGGCCACTCCTCCTCCCAGGGCCCTTCCAGCAGCAGCAGCAGAGTGACAGAGAGGCCATTCTGAGAAAGAAAAATTAAATAAAATGAAGTTGAGGCACTTGATTTTTGTTCCCTTTTTTGCATACTGGTTGAATCGAGAGTGAGAATAAAAGGATAAGAAGGATAAGAATCCAATTAAATAGAAATAATTCCGGAAAATTATTTATATATTAAAATTATTGTAATGTGAGAAGGGGCATAAATCTTGGCAACCGTTCCGAAAGGGCGCAGCGGAATTTTGCGCAGCAGCAGAATGCAAAGCACATCCCATCAACAAATAAATAATAACTCTTTTTTCTCTTGGCTTTGCTTTTTTTTTCTTGTCATCTGGAACTTTTTGAGCGGCTTTTCAGACTGTCAGCAAGCAGCAAGAGGGCCGATTTTTGCTTTAGCGTTTAATCGCGCCTCTCCTCTTTACATAATCGCTATTATAGTGAAGGTGATAAATAATGCGCTGAATCAAGTGCCACCCACTTGAAAAAACTGCTGGGAGGAGGGGGAATCATAGCAAAAGGGGCGTTTTTAATACGATTGGTGTTCATTAGCAGCTGAAAGAAACAAATATGTTGAACAACAGAAAATATACAATAGAAACAAATTCACAAATTTAAAACATACGAAATAAAACTTTCACCTAAGTTCGAAAAAGCTATTTATTTTTTTTTAAATTGCATACTATAACTCTTAATGAAAAAAATGATTTAAGAAAAAACATCAGAAACATTTGTTAAACCCATTAAAAAAGCGTTATCGCTGCTTGGTTGATATACAAAATATTTGAATCTTCACTAGAGCGTAATCTTTCCCGTTATAAATATGCAACGTTTTCCTGGAAATTTGGATAAATTATATATTTTATTCAATGTGTTTGATTTTTCTCATCAATCCATCAATCCATTAATTGATATCTTTCACTTAAATTTACGTTTAAAGTTGCTGAGCTATAAATACAATTTTGTTAAAAATATTTAAGGGATACATACATGTAGAAAATCACAAAATTTCATGTTTCAGAAAGTTCACTAAATTCACTAAAAAATTGATTTTCAATCACTCCTGAAAGTTTCATGAAGATATTTCGTGACTAAACTGAGTAAGAGACGATTTAAGTTCAAAATTCTGCCATGCGCAAATCGAACTGTCAAAATTTATGAATGTTTTTCTCTAAACACCGAGTTGAATTACGGGTGCCACGATATCTCGAGATAGAATAAACCAAATTGGCTGAAATTTGGGGTGAAGACTCCAAAGACATATCCCGTGTGCATGACGAAGTCCGATTTTGATTTTTTTAATACAGAAATCAAAAACTGTCGATTTCTTACATGAAAAACATAAAAAAAATTTTATCTTTTTTTTTAAATTAAGCTTTTGAAAATTGGCCTACGTCAAACACACAGGATCGATTCAACGAGTCTTCATCAAAATTTTGAACAAATTTATTCAAAGCAGTGTTGAGATATCATAGCTCCCGTTTTTTGAAAATGCTAACTTAAAATAGCTATATCTCGGCAATGGTACGTCCAAATGTCTTCATATTTATTTTGTTTATAGATGAAAATGAATATGATAATGCCCTGCAAGAAGATTAAGAAAAAAAAATCAAATTTATGCTCATACCAACCTCAGACATTTTTGACGATTTACACGTATATAACTCCTTAATCAGAACCAGAATCAAAACTATTCCAAATTATTTCAATCTTCCCATGATATTCAGAGAAATTGGATGGAAAAATACAGTTTTTTGTGATTTTTGTATTCCCGAGAAATTGGACGCTCTAGTCTTATCTAAATCTTATTCAGTGTTATCAGAATACACGTCACAGTCACTTTTTGCATTCAAAAGGTGAGACTATGGCTTGTTATTTCAATTTTTATATTTTTTTGCCCTTTGCAACTTTGAAAAATATTTGCAATAGATTAATTTATAAAGAAGTCAAACGATTATTGTTTGTGGTAAAGTGAATTAAAAAAATAAATTGAATAATAACGTAATAGTTTTAATTTAAATTAAGTTAAAAGCCCACAAGATTGTTGATCAAAGTTTGAGATTGTCATAATAAAAAGAATCAGAGAACGACATCAAATGGAATTGACAAAACGACATATAACGTTCTGTTCATTTGGCCCGAAATACTAATAAATAAACTCCAAAACTGTATCTAATAATAAAATATCAGATATAATCCAGAAATTACGTACTTACTTGCATCATTACTCAATGCAAAACTGTGCTGTAGCATCCACCAAAGAAGCAGCTCCGAGAGAGCTTATCTGCTACAAAGTTGTTTGTTCAACTCAACCTAAACTAAAAGAGCTACCGGGACGTGCTCAACCAGATCAACAACGCCACACTTCCCATAGCCATAACTGCTGGTGGTAATCTCTACCTGTGCGAACTTTGCGTATACGTCAAAGCCTTAAATGATGCGTTTATTACAGAAGAATGTCAACAGCCGTAAACCTTTGAACGCCTCTTTATTTTTTTTTCTCGCAGAGGCTCGTGGATTGTGATAAGACATTCCTTTCGGCAAATCGAACGTCATTTAGCGGGGCATTAAATCGTCTAAAAATGCTCGCATAAAGCTTAAAAGCGAGTCAAGAATCTTTTCCCCTCACCACACAACATAACCCCAAAAGCGTTGCGACTATATTTATGCCGATCCGCCGCCGTTAGGATCCGTATCAGGGGGAGCAAAAGAGTTTAAAATATTTCCAACCGCTATCGAACACGTACGAGGTGAAAATTTACTTATGAGTGTATTTTCCGCTTCTCTCGGAGGAGTTTTCCGAACCCACCTCCCACGGCTTCGGTCATGGCTTGATACGGTAATGACGAAAATCTTTTCGGTAAACTTTTCCAACCCCCCTTCACTGGTGGAGCTGCAGGTGTACCGATGTTGGGGACGGACGAAGTATGTTATGGCTCTAATATCTCTCCCGCGCCAGAAATTTAAAACTTTTATGTGCAGCGTGAAAGTGGTTTGGAAAAGAGGGGGTTTGAGGGGAAGTTCTTGCCGTGAGGGTACACACATTAGCATGCATGCATCTATCTTGCCAGGGTACACGTGTGTCTTCTAGGAAGAGGTGCTTCTTTGAAGGTGGGTGCATAAATACAGAGAGAAAGAGAGAGTTTGTACCGAGGACGATGGATCCTTGGAGGATTGTATCCGATCCAAAGTGATGTTGAACGGTGTGAAAATTGGTTGAATGTGCACCCAAACGGGAACTGAATTAAATTCTGACAAATTTGACAAAATAACTATCAAAATTCTTGATGAGTACATGAACAGAAAACGGTCGAGAGCAAAACAACCTCGATTTTGCTTGAGAGGTTTTTGCTAAATCCGAGAGAATAATGCTCTCAAGTTATCATTCTACTGATCTTCTCTCCATTGAGGTATATTAATAGGTTTTTACTTTATTCTAACTCGTCAAGTTTTGGTGGTCGTTCCTGTAAAGGCACGGTACTAATAAATCAAAGATCGCGGGAACGAATCCGGGACGAATGAGAGCTCTTTTCTCTCTGTTGAATTCTGAATCTCACTATTGATTGACATATTAAAAAAAATCAAATTATTCGCTCTACAGCATTGCCTTGGCGTTCTCGAATGCGAGATTCCTACTCGAAAACTAGGTGTCCGAAGGCTTGATTGTTGAGGCAATTGCAAACCTCTTTTTACACCTTAGCTTCCATCCCCCCCGGGATTCGAACTGACGACCTTTGGATTGTTAGTCCAACTGCCTACCAGCGACTCCACCGAGGCAGGACCCAGGGAGACGACTCCTACACCTGGTTTGAGCTAACGACCTAACTCTCTAGGTTAGGCCGGGGCCAACATTTACTTCCCCGTCCGACGGAAGGCGTGGTCAGACAAATCTCGTCTCGAAAAATGCCACCGGGACCGTCTGGGATTGACATATTTTAAATTTAATAACATTTAGTTCTACGCCATGGTGATCGTATTGGGTTGTAGTAGTAATTTATTTGGAGCCAGATTTATTTTTTTTAATTGACATTATTTTTTTGAATTTAATTAAAACACTCAACTAATAACGAAAGTATCGCTAGAAAAAACGTAAACAAACCCAAAAAAAACCCACTGAATCGGTGACAACATGTTCTCTGGAGGCCGCAGTCCCAAAGAATGAGGGAGGTACACTGTATTGAAATTACAATAAAAATAAAAATAAATATCAATGTTATTTACCGGATGCCACCAAATGTGTACCCGAGTGGAATTTCTAATGATGCGGTGTGGTGCCCATTCATTGAGCCCCGTATCATGTGTGCACCCTGTGGCCGATTCCAGGGAAAAAGAGAACCTCAGCCGCTCTACTGGACCTGGTGTCATCGTGTAGATAGGAAAATCAGATAGGCCCTGCCGGGTTCTCCACGGGTCAGGCTGGAACGTGAATCAGATTGCGGGTACGGTCAACCTGTGCCCAATTGGGGAATCCGTTAGCATTTGATGTCGTCAACGGGGGTGATTCATATTTTTTGCAGGATTTGATGGCGTAATCTTACGTACTTCTCCAAAAAGTAGAATCATAATTGCCTCCTAATGATAACATAATTATCATTACGTGTAAATCTCGTAAGGAACTTTTTAACGACCTGGCGCTTAAGTGAGATTTGCGTCTCCGACGGCTCGGAAGTTCCCAGATTCGCACAACCCCAAGCTGAAATTAACACAATCCATCGGAATTAACCCAACCCCCTTCTCTTTTCAAAAGTCGCTCCATGTAACCATCCCCCGACCAGCTACTACTCCCACTTTGTTCGACACTGATGGAAGATAAATGATTATGATACACCTTTTCTCGGTAAGATCCCTACCCTCCACCCCCAACTCCAACTCCAAGGCCCTCGAAAGCTAGACGTCTGCGAATTTGGTGAGAACGCCACCACCACCTTGGGCTTTGTTCGGCTGTAAGATTTTCGCGCGTAGATTTTCTCAAAAGTCTCTGGCGTTGTCTTGCCGGTTTTGTGTAAACAACTACGACGGTAGCAGCAACACACCCCCTCCCCAAACTTGGCTTATGAGAATCGCGTGTAAATTTCGTCCCAGTTGTAACTTTGTCGGCCGCTAGGTGTAGACTGTGCAAAAATCACGTAAATTTACATGTTTTATAATTACAAAATTTTTGATGTAAATATACATGTTTTATAATTACAAGATTTTTGATGTTATAAAATGTTTATTCACGAAAAATAATCCTCAAAACGTCGACATTTTAAAAACAAAAAGTTGCAAAGTCGAGAGACATAAACTTCAAAAAATATTTGCAACAGCCTTAACCAAAAACTTTCTTTTTATTTTTTTTAACTGCCTATAACAGTCCTACTGATAAATCGTTTACACTTAAATTAAAATTATGTAAGTGAAAAAAATCATGTAATTTTACATGTTGTATCGATAAAATTTGACCTAACTGAGAAAATTTCATTAGTAGAATCATAATAATGTAATTTAACATACGATGCCAAGTAAGCTTTTTTTTATTAAACATCATTATTTTTATCCTAAACATCAGTTGATAGAAATAAAATGCCTCCCTGAAATCCTTGCAATTTTACATACGATGCTTTGTATTTTTTCAATGTATTGTTTTTATCCTTAACATCAATTAAACACGAATAAAATCCTTATCCAACATTCTTGTAATTTTACATGAAACACATGCAACTTAAATATTCCCAGTAATTTCTACAGTGCATTCAACGACACTGTACCTTTTCCGCTGCAACGGTGTGATAATGCTTTTTACCCTTTCCCGTTCCCAAACAACACCGTACGGGTGACTCTTAAAACAAGATCAAAACGAACGGGACGACGAGTGTTGGAATTCCAACCAAAAGTTGTGTCCTCCTCGTCTATAAGGTGTGTGTGTGTGCAAACTTAGTTCCAAACACCCCCCTCCAAATTTCACACATGCATCATTGGTGGGAAAATTTTAAGAGCAGAGACATAAATACGCTCGTAAAATAGAAAATCACCCTCGAGGCTTGCTCAAGCAAGGAAGGGGAAGGGGTGGAAAACTTTGGCTTTTTGCTAAGAGGTACGAAAAACGATCAGAAATGGCGAATTGTGTTGGATTTGTGCAGGGGAAAGTTTTGACTTCATTTTTGGAAGTTTTGTTTTGGGATGGGCTTAAAAGGCAGTTTTGTTGTGAATTAAAACTTTTGGCATTGTTTGTAGTTTTCTTCCGTAATTGGAGTGAGTTAAGAATTTTGAAAAAAATAGTTTTAGAGACATTTATTTGGTTCCAACTAAAAGACAACAATAGTTCTGCTTCATAAAAATGCAATACTTTGTTTAAAATTGTTGTGAAATAACACCGGCCGTAGAGGGTGAGAATGTGTAAATTTACATATTTTTCTGTGTAATTACAATTTTTGCACATATATTTAAGTTAAATTAATCGGTAAAACATTGTGGAAATTTGGAAGGTACAGGTATTTCAGAAAAGATGTACCTATTTCCGCATGTAATTTTGTGTCAGAAAATGTGTAATATTACGTTTACAAAATTTATATAAAAAGTAAGAAAACAATAAATCAATGTGTCGTTTTCGACCACTTTTAATATGCAACATTATCTCAAATTAGACTGAAAAAGTGTACCGAAAAAGTGGTAAATTCACACATCTCAAGATGTAAAATTACACTTTTTCTGACATAAAAGAAGTACTCATTCTCAGGTGTAATATTGCCTAGCGGTAAAATTCCGCTTCGTACATCAAATTAGTTACAGAGATACAGTCGAACTTGTTGAAGTCAAATCTTAGGCTGTAGGATCATTTGTACAACGACTCCGACAATGCATAGCCGGTTCTGACTTCAACTCTAACTCTAGCTAAAACTAAGGACTCCAACTCCGACTCCTGGTCCTCAAAACAGCCCAATTTTTGAGCACCTGGGGTCAGAGTCAGAGTCAACTTATTTTCAACAACTTTGTATTGAAGTTGCTGTTCGTGTCGGAGTCAGTCTAACGCATCTTTTTGAAGTCAGAGTTGAAGTAATAAAAATATTGTCAACTCGAAACATCTTCCCGGCAGATCCACGGTAGCCCAGCTCCCCACTGCGCTGGACCTGCTGCTGGGCGCGACCTGCAGACAGGACAACAACTGTCCGGTGACACCGACGACTCCTCCGGTGTGTGACATTCTGACTTGTCGCTGCCCTGCTGTGCCTTCCGGTACTGCTTGCTGCACGTCAACCAGGAGTAGAAGAGCCGACGTAGACGACATCTCCTCAGCCCAGCCCAGAGGACCTTTCGGCCGGAATGATTCATTTACCCGCGCCCGTTCCCCCCGTGGCGTTGTTGTCGCGGGTCTTTTTTATTTATCGCTTTGTAGATTTTTCCTCCTCACTCTTTTTAATGAATGAATACATTATTCATTCAGGGGTTTTTTTCTTCGTTGCTGCGCTTCCTTGAAACGGGCGCGCGCGTCTCGAGTGCTCTTCAGCAGCAGGAACTACCCCGGGTTGAGCATCTTCTGACAACATCGCGCGAGACTCGGAGTGGAGGCTGCTGCTCCTTATCAGTACGGAAAGATCGATATTTGTGCCCTTGCTTTTCTTTGGTAGTGGCGGCGGCAGTAGCTACCGGGGGCGTATCAGTCACCATCGGTGAACTCCAGTTCTGAGGTACGGTAGAACCTGGACGATTTGACAACTCTCCAGAGAAATTCTTCCAATCAACAATTGATTTGGTTGGCCCCGACTATGGCTTCCACAATCTCCAACTCTGACTTAGACTCCAACAACAATTCGTATACAAAGATGTCGAAAAAACTCCTCCCATCTCTGACTCCGACTGGTCGTCCACGATCTAAGGTACCAAACCACCGAAGTTCTACCGTAGCAGAATTTTCCTTTCACTACCGGACTCAGCTTCTTCGAAACATCTCCGCTCGGTTCTGTTGATGCTGTAAAGTTGTAAGATTAATTTCCTGCCAGCAGCCCCCTTTCCTTCCCGCTCCACCAAAGTTCCCACTCGCAGCATGTGTAGTCGATTTGTTCCGGACAACCCCCCCGAAAAAGGTGGTGGATGGAGAGGACCTCCGCACATCTGCCGGCCGACGAAAGGCGCTTTCAACGAGATAATATTGATTGGCTCACCCCTCGCCCACGACTTCTCGGTTGTCGGAGTTCAGGAAAAAGTCTTAATTTAATTACCACACAGGATCCCCTATCAACAACAATTTCTCTCTAAATGAGGGTTAATTTCGCTGGTCAGTCGTGTACTGCTGGTGTCCGGCCCGGGGAAAGGTACGGAACTAATTTTGCGGAACTCCAAGGGGGATGAACCGGGCTTTGGGAAAACAACAACTGCATGAATAAGAGATGTACCCTGCTCCTCCCTCCGGAAAAGAATAGAACTGTTGAAGCTTCATTAAAACTGCGAAAGCATGATTCACCAGCTAAAACCTGTTAAAGGTCCCGGAGATCCGGAAGATAGCGCCTCCCGCGTGTCATAACCTCACAAATCACAACTTTTCTCTTTTTTTTTGTCTGCACCTCGTTATTGTCCCTGCAGATGGCAGCATCGTCCAACTTTAAGAAAAAGAAGCGCAAAACTTCCCAAGCACTTGTCACCGCGCGCCCTCCACGGTTTTGACACTTCTTTTCTTCGGGGCGACACGACACTCCCTAAATCATAACTTTTCGCCGGGGTCCAGGGCGGTTGGAAAAGTGTCTCTGGAAGAGGGCCCTCGGCGTGTTTTGACAATGGCGCGGTGAAGTGTTGTGGGTATCAGAGTGGCATTGTGCTGCCACCTTAATGGGCACTTTCGGCACTGTGGACTTGGGCGATTTGGGAGCGCGAGATTTGTCTGTCAAGCAGCGCGGCAACGCTTGCTTAGTTCGCTGCAATGGAGAGTAGCATGATCACGATTTGAATTGAGAAAATAAAAATAACCCCAGTATTGAGAGTAAAACGCTCTCATTCGTTCAGTTTGAGAGCTCTTTTCTCTTGGTTGGGTACTCCAGAACAAACCTCTAGAGTCACCAATCCCAAATAAAGCCATCACTGCTACGCCCGGCCTGTCACAACGGTTATCTGATCATCCGTCTCGACAGCCGCCAAAGTGTGTCAGCCATAAATTTCCCCCACCGAAACTTTTCGCACCGTAAATGATTCACACTTGGCAACCCGCCTCAGCTGACCAGTACGCACCCGCCTACTTTATGCTACACGTCCATCACCACTATTTTGCATAAATTCCCACCTTCTTTTCGGGACTTTCCGATATGCGACACGTACCCACCACGTACGACGGTACATTTAAATCAAATTACATGCTACATTCGGTGGTCAAATTCAACTTCCCTTCCTCCTCCAAGTTTGCGGTTTCGAGGTCTACCAGAAGTGTACGCATTTTCACCACCCTAACCCCACTCCTCAAAGCCGTGGCCCAAATTCGGTAGCCCAGGAATCGCTGCTTTGTTCGGCTCCCCTACTCTAGAAAGCCGTGCCCTTAAGCTACTACTTTGAGGGAGGAGGAGGAGGACACAAAGAAGCGCATACAGGAGAAAATTGTTCAGGAATAATTAAAATAATTCATGTTGGGAATATTAAATAAGGTTTTAATTTAATAAAATGACCATTAAAGAGCATGTCTACGCGGGGTTTTTTGTAGAACCAACGGAGGAGTCAGCTCCGAGAGAAAACCGTTCGGAACGGTACGACATCGTGGAGAATCCGACGGGAACGTGCTATGTTGCCACTTGTGCATTTTGAAATAAAATTATTCAATTCATCTTATGGCATTTAGATATTCACAAAATTCGATTTTCAATCTGTGGTATAAAACGTAATTCAAAAAGCCTTTCATTGCCACGCGTCATATAAAAAAAAAAATTGGTTTCATAAAGCCGTACTGCATACCTTTATTTCAGTTAGATGCGGTTTGTCACATCTGCTTCCTTTTGTTTTCGTTGATATTCGTGATTTCTGTGATCAAAATCAATCAAATTTCACCAAAACTTATAGTTTTTTAATTGTTTACATTTAAAGCATTTTTTTCTCGAAACGTCATAACGGTGACATGCGTCATGATAGCACACACCCAACCAGTGTTGGAGTCAGCAAAGGAAAATCAACCCTGTCTATGTAATCAAATGGGGACAACATGCTCACCGAGAGAAAGACAAAAAAATACAGTACAGTAATTCAACGGACTTGATGATGTGGTCAGTTTTTTTGTTTAAGGCTTGGCAACATATACGCATAAATCTACCCCCCGAAACGCACTTTAATTCTTTAATTTCGGGGGACAGTTTCGGCGTTTGTTGGTGTGCCAACACACATACAGAGTGCGGAGGCAATGGTCGTAAAGAGAAGAAGCCTCCAAATAAAAAAAAACCACGAGTTGAGGGGACGAATTTGGAGAGGGTGTGGTGTGGGCTTGGAAGGACACATAAATTACATAGGGATGTATGTAAATAAAGTCCGTTGTGTGATTTAATTGAAATAAATCTTTCCTTTTTTTTACTGTTGCTGGTGGCGTTTTGGGTTGCTGCAGAAGCTCCAACAGTTGGCTGATTGGAGTGTTTTATGATAGTGAGCCTTTTTATAGCGAGAATATTTGTTAATGGAAATTTTATCCTGTTTAATGAGGAATGTGATTTTTTACGTAGAAATATGGTAAAATTAAAAGTATACGTTCTTAGTAAAAACATAATTTTGGTGGGTTGAAAATTCGATGGTTAATTGTTTTGGTATAATTCCCTTTTTTGTTAAAATAATTTGTAAAAAAGTAAAATTTAACACAAACTGATGAAAAATTCACCAGTTCCTGATGTAGAATTACAAATTCAGACCACAATTCCCCCATGAAAGGTTTCCGGAAAAAATAACCTTTTAATTTAAAATTTTGATTTTGGCATAATTTTACAAAAAAAATGAATATTCAACCTCCAAATTTATTTTTTCAAATTTTTCCAAGATATTTGTTTACATTTCGTCGCTTGTGTGCAGTCTTGTGGCACATCCTATCTTTTTACAGCAGATGTGTCACAAGATAGCACACAAGCGACGATTTTGAAGGTAAAATTACACCTTTTGCCACATAGTCCTTCTTCCCTTTTAGATTTAATATAACAACACATTCTTCTTTTGCTCAATTAATGGAAAAAATGAGATTTTTATGAGATTTCAAAATTGAAAAATGTGTTGCACAATAACTAATTTCACAGGTAAAATCTTTTTTTCCAGAATTCAAGTTTTTTGCTACTTATTTATATTTATTATACTAGACAAACAGGAGTATCATGTGTTTTGCAAAACCTTCACTATCAAATCATCGTAACAGATAATTATTGGTTCCTGCATTTTCTAAAAATGTTTCCCAAAATTGCTTTAACTAACATCAAACATCAAAATTATCTTATTTTTACAAAATAAATAAATTAATTTTTACTCAAAATTTGCATCATTTCTCTACAACTTAACCTTAAGTTGAAATAAAAAAGCACAAAGGATACAAATTTTGCGAAATTTTTTAAAAGAAAGATTTTTTAAAATTTACAAAGATCTAATAAAAAATTCTAATTTAATCTAATCTTAAAAAAATATTTTTGGCCTTGTTTGAACTTACAAAATTTGCCAACAAGCTTATGTAAGACTGATTTCAGAAACAGCTAAACTAATAAGTTGTTTTTAGTTATGCCAGCAGAGAATATGAATTTCCAATATATTATAAATCTTTGATGTGATGTAAAATCAATTTATTTATGTATTTTTTCATTATATTTAAATATATTATTTTAAATACACTGTGAAAACGAGTTGATAATTTGATGTTATTTTATCTAAATTAATAACACAGCAAAAAATCCGATGGTAAAATCGCATGCAAAAGCATGCACATCACCTTTGTCAAAATAAACACTTAATATTACACAATGCATGTACAATTTTTGCAAACACAAAAAAAAGTTGCAACCGACGGGATTCAAACCCAGCACCAACAGTAAGGACTGGCGCCTTAGCCCACTCGGCCATTAGACCGATGAAAAGCTGTAAGGATAAACGCATATATGAGCTTGACATTTCGGTCAAGTAGGTTTCCCATACTGATGGGCTACATATTTCAGGGTGTAAAATTACATAAAATTGCATAAAATAATGCAATATTTATTTTACACCCAGGCCTTTTACACGCAGCTGGATTACTACTTTTTTAGCTGTGAAGCACAATATGAATTGAACAGACAAAGATAAATTAAATTAACCGTTTTAGATGTAAAATCACAATTTAAGTCAATTCGTTTTATTGAATGAACAGGAGTAGGAAAAAGTATTTTTAAACTTACTAAATTACTTTTCTAAAATCACAAAATTTGTCCGATCGATTTTATGTCAGCAAACATGTGTAATTTTAAATCATCAGCGAGGTGAAATTTTCCTTTTTTCCTATGTAACTTCAATTTTTACACATTTATTTAGGTAAAATAACATACGAAAGAGGTTAATTCACACTTTGAAATATTCAATTCGCCTTATGTTTTACTTTTTTGAATCATGACTGTGTTACTGCAGGGCATGTAGGCAGATTTTGTACCAGACAAAAATATAACCTCTCAAAATAAGTAAATTTGCATCTTTTTATGAGTTATATACCACATAAATTTAAATAAACTTAATCGCAACAATTGGTATACTCTCACTAATTTTCTACTTTAAAAAAAACATGGGCTTTTTAAATTCATAAGTATTTTTTTATGGATTTTCTTTAAAAGTACTGTTAAAAAATTTAAATTTACATTTATTAATGTGTAATTCCTTATTCCACAGAAAATTAGGTAAAATTTCATCAAAAAAGTGGAGATATTCAAATAAAACTTTTTATACCTGGGTAATTCTCCGCCAACTCACACAGCAGTTGCCCCGACCCCTCTTCGATTTGCGTGAAACTTTGTGTTAAGGGGTAACTTTTGTCCCTGATCACGAATCCGAGGTCCGTTTTTTGATATCTCGTGACGGAGGGGCGGTACGACCCCTTCCATTTTTGAACATGCGAAAAAAGAGGTGTTTTTCAATCATTTGCAGCCTGAAACGGTGATGAGAAAGAAATTTGGTGTCAAAGAGACTTTTATGTAAAATTAGACGCCAGATTTGATGGCGTACTCAGAATTCCGAAAAAAAAACGTATTTTTCATCGAAAAAAAAACACTAAAATAGTTTTAAAAATTCTTCCATTTTCCGTTATTCGACTGTAAATTTTTTTGGAGCATGTCATTTTATGGGAAATTTAATGTTCTATTCGAATCTACATTGATCCAGAAGGGTAATTTTTTCATTTAGAACAAAAATTTTCATTTTAAAATTTCGTGTTTTTTTCTAACTTTGCAGGGTTATTTTTTAGAGTTATCGTGATTTTACGCATGTTCAAAAATGGAAGGGGTCGTACCGCCCCTCCGTTACGAGATATCAAAAAACTCGGATTCGTGATCAGGAACAAAAGTTACCCCTTAGGACAAAGTTTCACGCAAATCGAAGAGGGGTCAGGGCAACTTTTCCCGATTTCGTGTGAGTTGGTAGAGAATTACCCACCTGTGTTCCTGAGAACCATTGATCACAGAAATCGTTTTAATTTTCAATTTAATGAGAAAAGTAACAAACCATTTAACATCAGTTGAATAATTCAAAATTTATCTGTTTTAAATAATTGCATTTTGATAAAACCATGAATATTTTTTCAGTTATAAGATGTTTTAAAACTTTTTTAATGTTCGTTTGTGTATCAAACATTCAACTCTACATATTCTCACACGTTGAATTTACAGAAACCTTATCGAGAGCAATCGGTGCGTGCCGAAGTTGGTACACGGAGAAAAAAGAGTTCCTAAAATCGTGAACAAGCGTTCATGAAAATGGGAACCACGAACAAAGTGTTCAAATTTCATGGTACGTTTTTCAAAATCGTACCATGGGATTTGAACACTTTGTTCGAGGTTCCCATTTTCATGAACACTTGTTCACGATTTTGGGAACTCTTTTTTCTCCGTGTACAGAAAAGTTGAGGGGAAAAAACAAAAACAAACAAGAGCAAACATTAATAACTATGTTCGAGTGTAATAACAAAATTAATACAATTTTTTATATCATTGTGCGCCCGCTACCTGATTTCCCGGTGCAGCAGCAGCAACAAGCAACAAGTGTAAATCAACTGAACATCGAGCTTCTGCTGTACTGGCTGGGAGATTGTGCAGAAGAGGGACGGCAGGTGATGATGGAATAAACACTCAATTAAATCCAATAAAACCCAGGTATGGGATGCACACTGCACAGAGGAGAGTGGCAAACCAAACGGAAAAGTGCAATAAAAATAGTGCAACTGCAGCAGCACACATTTATTTATGTGCTGATATAATGCAATGCTGCATTAAGAGTCTCTTCTTTCGGAGCAGCTAGTGAAAGCCCGCTGAATATATTCATCTACGAGACGCATTCAATTATCAGCTGCTTCAACGAGCTGGGAATGGCGTCGTAAATTTAGCAAGTTTACTTAGGTTTTAGGGGGGCCGGGGCAGGTTCTGCGCTTATCAGTGGGTCGGAAAATTACCCCCCGGGCGGCCGGATTCCCCGTCAGTCAGTCAGTGAGCCAGGGCGGACTTAACAGTTTTCCAGTGCTAGCAGTGATTATGGGCCGCAAATTGGTCATGCTAGGTGGTGATTTGAACGCTGCGGCTGCTGCCTCGGTGGAACGATATTGGTGATTATTGATTTAAATTACCATTGATCATTTCGGGGCGCATTAGTGGGGAATGCTGTGAGGCTGAACGCTACTGTTTCATGTGCACTTGAGAAATGTGAACTCACTTAGTGGTAATGATGATAAATATTGCGATTAATTGACCGTGGGCATAGCTTCCAATTTTCGTCTTAAGGAAGTTTGTTACATTTCCTCTGAAAGTATTCCAATCAGTCGTTCTTCAAACAATTTCCCAAATCTCCTTCCAGTCACCGAACTCCTCGTGCAGATCAATAAATCGAACGAAATCGAATAAATTGTGTTTGACAAATGTCCCAATTCGTGCGCAACAAAAAAGCACACCGAACATTGACGACTTAATACAGCAAATCGCGCCCGGGCGCGAATTTGACACACGTGTCAAGCCGCGCCGGTAACGAGCCCAAATTTGATGAATTCTGGCGTGCAAAACTTCATGCTGTGAGTCTGAGCACCACAGTCTGTTTGTCTTTCCTCCGTCCTTTTTTTTTTTGCTTATCGTCTCGTCGCGATCATAACTCTATCAATCTTGTCGATTTTCTCCTCCGTTGTTCATGTTCCTTTGAGACCCACTGTCAGGGGGGACGCGTCATCGTGGTCTTTTGGTCCTGAGGGGAACTGATGCTGGATGGCAGCGCCACCAACGGAGTGAGAACAGCACGCTTTGGGTGTTCGAACTTTTGCCAATGGGTTTATTGAGCTTTCACCAGGTGGGGCTTTTGGCGGGTTGACTTCAAAGAATAGTTTTAGAATTGTGGGAAAACGTTTTAATTTAACACTACTAGGGTACGTTATCCATTAGTGGACCCCCTTCCTATAGTGGACCCTCTGAAGGGTTTTTGATGAACAAATCAATAAAATCACAATTTCAAGCGTGTTTTGTCTGCGAATCTCTTATTTGGCAAGTTCAGCATCAGTTAAAACAATGTTGACTGACATTGAAGTGTCCTTTTCGCTAAAATAAATGTTTTGAGTTTGACGTCTGAAATCAGTCATGGCTACTAGCATTTTCACAACAAAATAGAATTTCTATTTTATGATTGAATTAACTATCCAATCATTTTTTGATTGATTATTTAACTTCAGTAAGTCGAAATAATGTTAGTTTAAGGAACTTTACTGAAATAAAGCGAAGATCTACTCTTTTTCGAGCAAAAATTAAGGGGGTCCAATTGAGGACAACGAAAATCCAAACTTTTTCAAAAGTGGACCCCTGGTAATTTAACCTTTTACTCTTAAACATACAATAAACGCTTGTTGTAATAAACCTTATTGTATATTTTTGCAATTATTAGCATAAATACAGTCATGCCCCGGTTTTGCACGCCTCGGTTTTGCACTGCCCCGGTTTTGATTCGTACAGCTGCCTCGGTTAAGCACGGCCCAGTGCTTAACTGAAGCACAGAACTTATGGGATTTTGGCTATATGGGAGACATTGGCTTTAACGTGAAGACTTCCATCATTGTCATGATTTTTTGTTGAAAGATATAAATTTTGCGTCACTTTCAATATTTTGACAAAATTCCTTCAACAAGTTGTTTAGAATAGTGCCCTACCCATGCTGTTTCCTTTTGGTAACGATCATCCCATTCCTTGTATAGTAATGGAAATCATCATTAATCTATGATTGCCAACTAGGACGTCAATGACTGTGCCACAAAATTATATAAATTTTGAAGCACAATTGATTTAGATCAAAAATTCTTTTAGTGGCTTCAAGAAGGCAACAACCGGCACACGCTGATTCCTTTTGGTGCTGAAATTCGTTAAATTGAATTTAATACAGAATATTTTATAGTGATGATCAATTTTCTTCGAAAATGATCAACGGCTTCACCTTAAACGTATGAAAAATCATGTAAAAATATTTAAAAAAATTATAGTGTTTTGGAATCGGGATGATGTCAGCTATCCATTAAAATTATAATTTCATGAAAATTTTCACAAAAATACGTATTTTTTCTGTATTTTGGAAATGCAATGTTTCTCGAAAAAAAACTCTAAATTATTGTTATTGCAATATGGGTATCAAATGATTGGATTTTTTTCATACATTTCGAATGTAAATCCATTTTTTTTTTAAAAACACTAAAAATTTTCACAAAACTACATATTTTTGAAAAAAAAAATCTGTTTTTACAATATGGGTATCAAATGATCGGGATTTTTTCATACATTTAAAATGCATTAAAAACATTTTTTGAAAACACTTAAAATTTTCACAAAACTACGTATTTTAGAAAAAATACTCAAAATTTCAATATGGTTTCAAACGATCAGGATTTTTTCATACATTTTGAATTTAATAACAACAATTTTTGAAAATAGTAAAAAATTTCACAAAACTACAAATTTTCGAAAAAATACTCAACATTTCTGTTTTTTTACAATATGGGTATCAAATGATCGAAAATTTTTCCTATATTTTTTAAATGTAATAGCAACATATTATGAAAACACTCAAAATTTTCACAAAACAACGTTATTTTGGAAAAAAAATACTCAAAATATCAGTTTTTACAATATGGGTATCAAACGATCGGGATTTGTTCATGTAAGAATTGATTAATTATATCACAACTATACTTAATTGGACTCAACCGAAACATCAAAATTGATGTTTGAAATTTGAAAAATAAACAAGCGTGGTTTTATCAGCAACTGTAAACAAATCTACTGTTTAGTTTCGGTCAACCATTTATGTAATTAATATGGAAAAATTTGCTTCAAAATTACCTTTTTAAATTATTTTTATGTTAACAGTGGTTTTCAAAACGTTTTCTATGATCTTTTTCGGAAATAAATGTGTTTAAATGTCTGTTAGGTTTTTTTGTTGTTGTTTAAATCCAAATTGGTTAACAAAACATATTTGTTTATGATGAAAAGTGAGCAAAATCCATCTTTTATTCATTATATCTATCATTAGACCTACACCATGCATCAAAACATCAAATATCGGTGAAATTTGGTATAAAAATAACAATTCGCCTATAGTGGACCCAGGTCCACAATCGAAATATGGACCCGGGTCCACTACAGGCAAACAGGCAAAAAAAAACCTTTTTTTTAAATGGCTATTTTTCAGCTCAAAAACAAAAAACTGATGAAACAAATAGTCAAAATTGTTCAAAAGACTTTAGATTCCATTGTTTTGTACAAACACGCAAACGGCGGTCGCATGATTTTGATGCATGGCGGCATGAAAGTATATCAGAATCTGCATGAAAACTGTCCTCATGCATTTTTTGCGATGTAGGGGTATGACATTTTTGCCCGTTACCGACAATTATCGACATTACCGACGGCTTTTTGGTTGAATTACACAAAAAAAAACCCTTAACAGAACGAGGATTGAACCACCAACTTCTTGGTTATTGATCCAACACGCTACCACCGCGCCATAGACGCTTGATGAAATGTGAGTGAAAGAGCACCAACATATTCTTCTCTTTTAAGTGTTGCTCGGGGACGGGCCAGCATTATATGTGTTGGTGAGAACTGCAGATCGCTGAAATGTTTACACGCGGGCAAAAATGATCTACGGGCTTGCTGCAAAAAATGTTATAAAATGTGACATTTTCTGCAGCAAATCCACTGTAGCAGATTTTGCGATATATTTTTCCTTTGGGTGAAGGGTTATGAAAAGTGCTTAAAATATAGAAAATTTGTGAAAAATGTGCTTCGTCTCTACTAGGGGGTCCACTGATGGTTTAAATACCCTGCGAGGTCATAAATGCTCTCGCAATTACCATCATCCTCTCAAACAAATTCGAAGCCGTTTTACTCTAGACCGTTCGCTGTCATTGTTATTTGGTCACTGTTGATCAGCTAGTTGTTATGTCTTTGAAAAGACATTCATAATTTTCCAAGTAATAACATGCATAACGGATAGCCAAATTCCATGTCTCACAAATCATATTATGCTTATGCTTTCAGTAGCAACAGTAGGCACTGTATTGTTATGTTTCTCAGAAACAAGAACATCAATCCACCACCTTTCATGCTCTCCAGATCATTGAATGAACGGATTCGCGCGCTTAACCCAATGAATACATAAGTTGTGTAAACAAATAAAAATAAGCTCAAAAATAAGGTTATGTTCGATGTCCACGAAGAACTCATCACCGATTTACGTGTCCCACAAAACAAAAGAAAAACGCACACTTCAAAGAGCGCAGTGTATGTGTAGGCGGCAGTGTGTCACACTATAAACCAGTACAATTTATCGCCAAAAATAATGCATGCAAGTCGCGTACTTGCGCGCAACAATATCGCACTTTCCACTCGTCTCGTCTTCTTCTTTTCCTCTTTCACAACGGTGCTCAAAAGCGCGCCAAGATGGAATGGAAATGATTTATTTTTACACGCGTTTTTGCGTACTTTTCTGCGCGCAAAACGACAATATGTTGGTACGTTTGGTCGCTACCTGAATTTTGCGCTAGATTAATTCGTCTGCGTCGCAAGCGACACGTTATCGGTTCGAATCTCGCCGCCGCCGCAGACTTCGTCATCGCCCGGGTGGTATTGAGCGGTTGTGAAAAGGTGATGAAGATCATTATCGCTGACCGTTGAAATCCCGCTTCCTGGGAGCAATAATAACGAACGAAAAGAGTGAAGAAAAAAACCAACGGAGATGTGAAATTGGAGAAACTGAAAACGATCTGACACATAATTTTCATTAAAAAACGATAAAGCGATAGTGTCTCTCGTCTCTTTCTCGAGTTCTAGTGTTTCCTCAGAAGAAAAGAGATAGAGAGACAAACATTATTGTCTGCATCGGATGATGCTGGTAGGAGTAAAGCGCCCCTGAGGAAGGGATTCGAAAAAAGGTGAGAAATCATAAAAAAGAGGAAGGAAATAAATTATTTCAATCTCGGGAGTTTTGTTATTATCTCTGGGTCCGTCATCGGGGTGTTGTTGGCCCCTAGGTTGACGTCGTCGGGGGCTTCTGTTGGACAATGCTGCTGCTGCTGCTTGAGGTGTCAATGCACCTTAGAATTTTTGATTAAGATGTGAGAGATGGGACGCGATGGGATCTGACTGTGTATGGTTCTCGGAAAAAGGTGTCTTTTTATTTTTGAGAAAAACACTTGCTGCTTGGAGAAGATTTTGACTAACACAAAATGCAACAAATCATTTTTTTAGTTTTATCAAATTGGTAATCTAAATCTAAATTATTCGCTCTACAGCATTGCCTTGGCGTTCTCGATTGCGAGATTCTTACTCGAAACTAAGTGTCCGAAGGCTTGATTGCTGAGGCAATTGCAAACCTCTTTTTACACCTTAGCTTCCATCCACCCCGGGATTCGAACTGACGACCTTCGGATTGTTAGTTCAACTTAGACGACTCCTACACCTGGACTGAGCTAACGACCTAACCTTTTTAGGATAGTCCGGGCCAACATTTACTTCCCGTCCGACGGAAGGCGTGATCAGGCAAATCTCGTCTCGAAAAATGCCACCGGGACCGTCTGGGATCGAACCCAGGCCAACCGGTTCCCGGCAAATTGGATATAAATTGTATACAATTGGAAATTAAATGCATATCAAAATATCATTTTGAAAAAAAAAAAACAGACGTAAGATTATTAAAACATCTTTTTTAAAGCAATATGACTTTCAGCTTGATTTTTGGAGATATTTAACAGGAACGTAGCAATTTAGAGTCTTTCATAGAATGATGATAAATTCTAGAAATGCTTTTGTTATTTTTTCGATGTTGAACGATTTACCTTTTAAACTATCCTATAAATCATGAAATTTTAAGCACTTTTTAAAATAAATTGAAATCGATTGGTTCAGTTGGATTTTTTAAAGATTCAATCAGGAATTTTTACATGCTGTCTATTTTTTAGAAAGGTTATTAAAAAAATTGTTAAGAACTATTAATGGATTGTTTTTTTTTTTTTTTCATTTAGTCATTAAGTTTTAAAATTGCTCTTGAAATTAAATGAATTTTAATCTCTGGCTATTTTTGATTTTGCTAAAACTACTCAGAAAAAAATATGTGAATTTACTCGACACGGAAAAAATGAATCACATGTAAACTCAGTAGATGTAAACTTGAGATTCGACGTAAACGGTTGAATCACACGTAAAATCATGTTTTTACGTATAATTTGTAGCAAATTTACATCAAATTGCATTTAACTTTAAATGTTCAATGACATGCAAAAGTGTTACATCATAAATGATGCAACATTCAGATTTTTTTTGTGTGTGTAAGACATATAAATTTAAGGATAAGCCATAGAAATTGCTAAGTAAATGTTATAAAATTTGATTCTAGAGATTTTCTAACTAATTTTGTGTCTCCGGTAGAGCAATATACAGAAAAAAATGTTCGTGTTAAATTTCATTATTTATTATCTACTGAAAGATATCATGATAAATTATGTATATTTACATCAAATTCATTCGAAATTGGCAGCCACTGTAAATTTTTTTAATGATTTTGCCTTCCTCACCTCACTGAGGCAAGGCTATAAAATCACTCAAAAATTGAACTTTTTAAATAAGCCTCCCAGATATACCTTTACGTATACATATCGACTCAGAATCAAATTCTGAGCAAATGTCTGTGCGTGTGGATGGACGTAGAATTTTTTTTCTCACTCACTTTTCTCGGAACTGGCTCGACCGATTTTGTCCGGATCTATGTTTTTGGATTTGCCTTCAGGTTCTTTAAGTCTTTTTTAAATTTCATCCGGCTTGGTGCAGTATTTTAAAAGATATGTTCGAAAAACTGTTTTGGTTGATACTAAAAAGGGTCATTATTTACATAATTTGAAAGCTCCGGCGGATAGCTGTCGGAACTTTACGCTCAGTGCACGCACACAAACACTGCAGTGCTTTCAAATGGTTCATTAAATTTATCATACCTAGATGGCAGCACTCAGATGTATAGTGTCTTTACTAAGTAAGCGTTAGCCAAAGCTTTCGTAGTGTGTGGTTGCAAGGCTTTTAGGAGGAAGGCAGCAACCACCTTCCGGTGGATTAAGTAACGTTTTTTTTATAAAGAAACTTTTCAATAATGGCCTATCTACAATCACTTAGCTTAGAAAATTTCACTTAGCTTAGGAATTTGAATCAATGGAAATGAAGCCGAGCTTCTACAATGGAAAAGTAATCAAATTAGAAACTGACGTATGGTTTGAAAAATTTCAAAATCTACGGTAAGTTGACGTTTCAATATCAAAGGTAAACAAACAACTGCATAGAAACGTATATCAGCCCAGCAAAATTTCTAAGTTGATTGTGGATGACGGCCGTAAGTTGCGTACTTTCCTAAGTAACTACTTTACTTAGATGTTCTAAACTAAGTGATTGTAGATAGGCCATAAATTTAAACTTACACAAACTAAACATTTGTTTTGCTCCGTTGAATCTAAAATTTTGAAGCAGTTTCATGATTTTCAAAATTTAAAGGAGCAGTTATGTTTTTTGATGCTCAATTTTACCTCAAAGAAAATTGAAAAGAGTTGATTTTAACACTTAGAAATCCAGACTTTTTTTTAAAAAAAAGGGTCCTAAAAGCTATTGTCTTTCACATGTTTATAAGAGCTAATCAAAAAAAAGTCGACAAATAAACTTATGCGAGTATCAATTTTTGCTATAAAATATTCTCTGATTTAAATGCAGAATTTGGTTTTCTGTGCTAAGTCCAAAAATGCTTTTATCTTTTCTACTATCAATTCAATTTAAAAATCAAAATTTGTATAATTTTAGATCTTTCTGGTGAAATACGCTTTTTATCTAGCAAGCTTGGATTGTAATTATGGTTAAATGGGCAATTTGCATTTTTTTCAGAGCATTTCCACATATTAGAAAAAAAAACTTGACTTCAAGTAAAGGCTAAAATTCTAACTTTTGCTGCTTCGAGTAACGAAAAAACTAAAATAGCTTGTCCTTAAAAAACACACACTTTTTTTGTTTAATGTTCTTCGAACCATTTTTAGAAATTTTGTTATTGAAATAATTTTTAAAAGTAATTGTAATAATTGATTATTTATCACAGACATTGAAAAAAGTAAATGACTGAAAACAGAGAATACAATTTTAAAGCAATAGATTAGTAAAAAAATGATTTTTTAGATAACTTTTAAAGCAAAAAACAAAACACATTGAATTTAAACATTTGTTTAATGAATCTAAATCAGGAATGCATGCCAGCAAACACACATATACTTTGTAGAAGATACAGATAATTTATACTCATCTTCAGACATCTTACATTCGGATATTCGATCCAACAGGCAGAATTCCTGTCCACACCGAAACAAATGCTCGCCCCTGCTAATAAATATCCGATAGCAAATCAAAAAGGGTTAATATCCCTCCGATGCTGCGCGATTTATCGGCAGATATTAACATTTTCCACCATGTAAACAAGCATTCCAAAAATAACTACACTGCCATGTTCTCGGGACCCCAAGTTCGGACTCCTTGGTCTTGGCTTTTTTTTTTCTTTTGGGGTTTGCACTTTAGTTCCGATTCCCCTCCGAAGATTAGCAATGCCCACAAAATGCCGCCTGGCGCGCGAAACCGCAAAACCGCAGAAGCAAAAACACAAGATGTTGAAATTATTTAAATATTAATCAAAATCTGATATCTGGAAGGGGCGCGCACGGGCACGGGTTGTTCTTGGGCTACCGAGTTGGGTTCGCTACCACAAGCCAAGTGGTTGAATAAGAAATAAAGATATGGAGATGTTGGCCGCGCCGAGATGATCGCTTTTCGGTGGGCACAAGCCTCTGCAAGAATTGTTGCGCTCGCTCGTCGTTTTGTATTCTGGAGTTTATCAAAAATAAACAGGCGAGGGACATTCGGCGCGCGAAGAAAGCAACGTTGGTTGTCTTTGGCTGCGTTTTCTTGGGTTTATTTTTTTGAATAATTTTCAAATTATCATAAATAATAAAAATGTTGCTCTCGCGGGCTGAAACTGAGGCTCCGGAAAACAACTATCCAGAAGCGCGCGGGTTCAGAAGTGGCTTCTGGGCGAAGATAATAAAAAGTGAAATAAAATTACAAAACGTTTTATTTACTTGTCAACGCGGAGGCACGGTGCGTGGTTTATGAATAATATTTTTTATCTTTTTGGCAGCTCATTTGTTGTTTTCGGGAAGGTTTATCCGACAGTTGAGCTGGAAGCGGGGATTTTCGTGCGGCGCAGCCGCGAAAGTTCGCCGCCCGGTTTCCACTACAGTTCGCGCACTTGACGCGCGTTCTGCTTCTTCTCCAAGTAATTTTGCTCTCCTGGCAAAATCCTACCTTCGGTCGAGCTGCTGTAAAGCTTTTGCCACCCCGAACAGCGTATAATAGACTCCGAGACGATGATACGATCTACTGGAAACAATATACCGGGCTAATATACATATTGATACATTGATTATTTATGGCTTATTGCCATTATTACTGGTATTATTGTGCAGGGAGCGCTCGACGACAACCGAGTGCCAACTCCCAACAGGGGGGGTTGGAGCGGGGTGGTGCCATGAAGATGGGGTGACGCTTTTGCTTTATTAAAATTATTTATTAGTCACTGCTGCTAAACTGCTGCTGCTACTCTGACTACAGGGGGGGTGCTAGTGAGCTGTATTGTTATTGTTGTTATTATTATTATTTGTGTGCGCGCATACAATCTGATGCCGTACACGGCATGGCAAGTGAAACTATTCCAAACACCAGCCCTGTTTAACCTCCCCCCACCCCCATTCATCCTAGAGATCCTAAATAAGGAGACTGGTCGAAGTGAATTTGACGTACCCAAACAGACACAAGTTTGACGTATCCAAACAAGCATTTGCCTTAACGCCCAGCAAAACTTATCAGTGTTGCCAAGCTTAAAACATACGTTGCCAGATCGATTTGGCAAACTTAGACCAGTCTCCCTTTTTAGGGTCTCTACATTCATCCAACATTGATGATTTCTGTGAGGCCATCGATGGGATTGCTACGGCTGGTGTGATTATTGTTATTACTATCGGCTGGGGGCTGGGTTCAGGGTATTTGTGTATATTTGCTTAGAAATTCCTGTCATGTATCGAAATCTCTATTATATTGTTAATTACAGAATGCTGACATCTTTATTTATGCTCGTATTGTGTGCATGATTTTTTCGCCTCGGAATGGGAAGGGTTTGGTGTTTCAATTATACGACAAACACACATAGATAATTGGGACACCTTTAGATTGGATTCGATGGGAAAATCAAGTTGAGGCAAGTGCTTTAGGATTCCGAGAAAAAAATCTATTTGATTTACACAAACTGTTTAGCAAAACTTTATTTATTCTACTAATGGTTTGTGTGAATCTTCCTCACGTCTGAGTTTCTTGCCCAAAATAAATACAATCTTAAAATTATTTGAAAAATGATTAAAAATATGCTTATTGATAGATATTCCAGCTCTATTTTTCAAAATTGATATAAATTATAACAAATAAAAATTGTTATTCCAACTAATGACTATTTTTCCTTGATTTTTTTTTGTAAAAAAAAATTAAACATTCATGATTTTCTGAAATTAAAAAATACTTCAAAATCTCTTAAACGTTTAATCACATGCACACAGCATCCTCCAATCTCAAGAATCTCATCTTTAAGCCTGAAACTGCCTCTCGCGAGCAACGTACCTCCCCTGCGCTAAACGATAATTTTCCACCATTAAATAATGGCTTTACTGTTATGGTTTGCCATTTTCCGCCACATTTACAATTCCTATTGGGTGGCCTCCCCTCCCATCCTCCTCCCTCCTGGTTGGTGTACAAGGATCTCGACGCACTTGTTGTTGCCTGGCCATCAGCCAATATCTCGCACATCTATCTCCTCTTCACTTCGCAAGCAAGCAAGCGAGAGTGTCATCAGAGCATAACGAAATCGCACACTGAAAGTGACACTTTAAAAGCGAATTCCAATTCGATATGTTCCGATCGATTATTATGGAATGTGCTTTTTTTCCTTCTTCTTCACTTTTCGACGATATTGCGCCTCTTCATGGGAAAATTAAGTTTTGCTCCAGTTCTTCTTGGAGGTTTACACGAGCAGATACGACGACGACAACAAGTTGTAAAAGTAAACGACGTTTAGCATTTCTTCAACTTTAATTTGCATAACAATATAAAAATAATAATAAAAAATAAACATAACAGTCAGCCAGCCAGCCAGCCAGCAGCAGTGTGTCGTTGGCAGAAGGAAATCTCTGAGCGTGAACTCAACGTGAAGACAACCACTGGAAATGGCCCAAAGGCGATAAATGAAGTGTCCCTGCTCTAACCATCCGTGGCCGAGGAATCTGCTGTGCAGTACCGCTACCCATGTATAAGTCAAGCGACTAAATTGGCACCACTTGGTGGCACTTGGCCACCGACATGTGTCGATGATGGCGGACTTGAGGAACGCAAAAAGCGAGACAGACTTGGTTCAGTTGTACAATATCGTCCAGAACGTGGTCTTCAATACGGTATTGGTCTAGGAAAAAAAATCTGATTGGTTTATTCCAGCTAGAATCTAAGTATTGAAGCAGAATGATGTCATGGATATCCAGGTGGTCAAAGATTGATAACAGATCTGTACCCGATGTTGGACACGACTTTTGTCCTGCTGTTCAATTTCGTAAAGCGATCAATTAAGCTTGCTTGAAGTATAAAATATTTAAATTTCTTTCGATTATAACATGATTACCACTGCTAGTAGAATTTGTACTGACAAAACTATGCATTGTTCTAATCAAATGATAAGGCGTTCTTTGTCTTTGACCAAAAATTCAGCACAACGTTCGTTGCTACAACTCTCGTCGCATGGAACCGGTAGGGACAGCCAATCCAAACTTTTATTTAGTCACCATCGTGTACAAGTGCCTCTTTAGCTCAGTGGTAGAGCGCTGGTCTCGTAAACCAGCGGTCGTGAGTTCAATCCTCACAGGAGGCAGATATATTATTAGTTTTTGCTTTGTCGATTTTTGCTCATTACCAGGTTTACCAAAACGTATATGTTTGTTTTTATTGTTTAACCCTGAACTGCCCATTTTTTATGGTTTTCAATTCCTGATATCTCGGAAACGATCAATCCAATTTTCAATGTTAAATATTGAAATTTTTGTCAAATTTTGTGATCTCTTCATATTTTTTTTTAATTTATAAAATCAAGCTTTATTTTTGAAAGGGTCCAAAACTACAATATTTCCCTCATTTCATATTTCAGAAGAAATTTTGAGTTATTTATATTGCAGTGATAAGAAAAAGTTTAAAATTTTAAATTTTAGAAATAACACGCTAATTAAATGACACTTAGATAAATTTATTTTCATTAACAGTCAGGCAACTATGCCAGAAAAATAATTTGAATAAAAAATAAAAATAAAAAATAAAACAAATTAATGAAAAATAAATTGATAAATTGATAAATTGATAAATTGATAAATTGATAAATTGATAAATTGATAAATTGATAAATTGATAAATTGATAAATTGATAAATTGATAAATTGATAAATTGATAAATTGATAAATTGATAAATTGATAAATTGATAAATTGATAAATTGATAAATTGATAAATTGATAAATTGATAAATTGATAAATTGATAAATTGATAAATTGATAAATTGATAAATTGATAAATTGATAAATTGATAAATTGATAAATTGATAAATTGATAAATTGATAAATTGATAAATTGATAAATTGATAAATTGATAAATTGATAAATTGACAAATTGATAAATTGATAAATTGATAAATTGATAAATTGATAAATTGATAAATTGATAAATTGATAAATTGATAAATTGATTAATTGATTAATTTATAAATTGATAAATTGATAAATTGATAAGTTGATAAATTGATAAATTGATGAATTGATGAATTGATGAATTGATAAATTGATAAATTGATAAATTGATAAATTTATAAATTGATACATTGATACATTGATACATTGATACATTGATAAATTGATAAATTTATAAATTGATAAACTGAGCAATTCTCTACAAAACCGGAAATGGATTTTATTTGTATTTTTTTTATTTGGCTCAAACTTTAAGGGAACCTTTCCTATGACCAAAGAAGCTATTTTGTGTATTTGGTTCACCCAGCTGTCCATACAAAAATGGTACGTATATATTCAAACATTTGTAACTTTTGAGTGAATTTTCTGATCAATTTGGTGGCTTCGGAAAAGTTGTAGGTGTTGTTGAAAAAAATATAAAAAATATATTTCAACTTTTTTTCACAAAAACTCAATTTCCCAAAATACGATATGTTTTAGGGAACAAAAACCCGCAACTTTTAATTTTCGAATCCAATGGTATATATGAAATTGATATTTCATGTAATTTTCACCAAGTTACAGCTTGTTGAAAATCCATGTAACCTTAAAACGGGGCTTAGTAACTTGACTGTTAATTAAAATTCTTTGTGAGGCTCAGAAACTAATTACCCGATTTTCAAAGTTCCAGAGAGAAAATAAAAGAAATTTTTTCAGCTGTTCAAAACTATTTTTCCAAGAGTTTTTTTCTTTCAAGAATTATTTTTTAACTGAAAAAATACTTAAAACTAAAAATCTATACCTAGAAGTAACTATGACTTGAAAACGGAATTTTTAATCCAAAAAAATTAAAATACTTTTCGATTGCAAATTGAATTTTGCTTTAAATAATGTTTTTTTAAATATGTTTTCTGTCAAAAAAAATATTGTTTTAAATCATGTCCTAAACCAGATTTTGCACAATCCCGCACTTTTCACTCAAACGATGTCTTTTTAGTTCCCTCAAACAATTTTTTTCGAAAATTGAAAAAAATACTCATTTTGGGAATTCAACTTTTAGTCATAGAAAATTAAACAAATGAAATGAGAGTTTTTTTCCTTGCACCTATTTTTGTTCAAAAAATCGCTTCTCACATATTTTTTTTTACATTCACAGCTAAAAAAAATCATGGTAATATAACATCTGGATCTTTTATGCCAGAAAAAATGTGTAATTTTACCTCTGAAAATGTGTAATTTTACCACTTTTCTGTTGTAATTTCGCTTTTTCAGTCTAAATTGAGGTAAAATTACATCAAAAAAGAGGTTCAACCTTCCAATAATTATTACACCTTCCAAATTTACATATTTTTTTACTGCGTTTACAAACCCCTTTTTATATGATCAGTCCCCAAAATTTCATGAAGACTTGTATAGAAAAACTTATAATGCAAATTGACTTCAATTGACAAAGTTTCGTAAAAATCCAAAAATATAAAGAAAATAAAACAGCTTAATTTCAATTTAATGCCTCATTTTCTAAATATAGAAACAAAAATTATCACAAATTACTTCATTACACTTATGCTGCTTTGATCACTTTACAGAATACCAATTAATTTATGGAGATATTTCTTGCCTAAACTTTTACGTCTGGTCCGATCTGTGGTCCCTCGATTCGAAATTTGTAATAAAATAAATCTGGCGTTTTTTTTAATAGCCATTGTGTTTCACATGTTTATTGGGTCTTCAAAAAAACTCTACAACGTTCTTCATATGATTAAAATTGCATAATTGGTTTATAATCGTTTTTACTAGTCTTTTTAAATAAGAAAAATAAGTTTTGATATTTTTTGCTCTTGTTTATTTTTAACTTAAAATAAAATTTGCGATGACCTTATATTGAAGTTAATGTTAACCAGATTTTGAAGTAAAAAAATGTATATGTCGTGGTTGTAACAATTAAATAAATAAAAAACTGAGCTGGAAGGTTATTTTGTAACTTTTTTCCATCAGCAGATTTACTTGATTACTTAAGCACCCGCAAACTCTGTTCCCAAACTTGAATTAATCACCTGTTGAAAGGTAGTTCACATCTCAGCGTAGGATAGGAACTTCACACATGTAATGCTTAAACAACGAAATAAATGAAAAAAAAAAAGAAAAAAAAACAATAATAGACGATATCAGAACCGACTGTTCAAACAATCCCCTCTAAACCAAACAGTCAAATGGCGATTTATTGTAAATTTTTAATACATACTCTCGACCTAGCTGGGACAACTAGTCACCCCCCGCCAAAGGGTGCACACTTTATCTGCATAATTACACAGCAGGGGACGAAAAAAATAATATAAACTAAAACACAATAACAAGTCGCGTCCATTTTTACAACGATAAACTCTTTTCGCTAATGGTTGGGCGAGCTCTAAAACATGATTTTTTGTTTATCTTGTATTGATCGCTGGCCACCCAACGACAAGGGTTGGTTTATTGCGGAGTTCAAATATTTGTGTGTTTAAAAAAGTAGAACAATTTAGAATGCAGCTTATGACAACTCTCGGAGGCAGCTGTGGCACGTGGTTGTACCGTAGATTACAAGGTAACTGATAAAGTGAGCGGACTTCACGAACTTTATGGTTCTGAGTACCCACTACTGTAAGCAATACAACACAGTAGTAAGAGATTTATTTGATGACTTCTGCACGACGCTTTGCGGACTCTGTTCTCACCTTCGTCACCTCATTATTGACTTATCACAAAGCAAACAAAATTAGTCACTTCTGGGGTAATCCAAGTGACTTAATATAAAACCTGTTTTAATAAACTTAATCATCAAACACACTCGCGTTTCAATAAGTTCCCAAACAATACGTTAACCAAAATGACGACGCACAAATTCGAAGTTGCTCTTTGATTCCCACGACTGCTCAATCGTCAACCAACTGACAAACCTCCTCTGTGAATGAAATAATGACTGTGTGTCAATTTCGGTGTGGTCGTGATGTTTGTGTGTCCGTTATGCGCCGCGTGAGGATAAATTCGTCAACTTTATCGACAGGAGAAAAAAGGCAAACACACAACACAATGAACCGCCATTGTTGGGGGTAATTCAAAGAGGGTTTTCTTTTTTTATTGTTATTGTGGTCACATCAAAAGTCAATCGAAACACGGTGGATAATCGCTAATTGAGACGAAACAATACGAAGATTGCTTTCGTGAACAAAATTTTATTATGAATACAATTCATTGAGCATTTTTTTCTCTTTCTTTCTCTTTTTTCAGGAACCGGAAATACCAATACCGATGGATCCTACAAGCCTTCGTTTCTTACCGATCAGGAGCTGAAGCACCTGATTCTGGAAGCCGCAGATGGATTTCTGTTTGTGGTGAGTATTTTTGGTCGTTAAAGGTTTTTTGTGTTTTTTTAAGTTAATTAAATGTAATTTAATTACAAAGCGATTCCGTTTTTGACAACACTTTCTTCAAACATTCTCGATTTTGGCAACACTAAAATTTAATTTGATGTTTTTGGTCTCGTAAAACTTTCAAAACAGAAATTATTTAGTTGTTACTCAGAATATAATTATATTCAAAGCAAATAATAACATTTATTGTAAATCATTTTACGATTTCTTAATATTCCCTAAAACCACACTAGTGGTTATGAAGGGTTAACTATTGATGGTTCTCACTCAAATATTACTAGTTTTTTCTTTAGAATTTACTTTTCCCGATTTGGGCAAAACTGTATATTTGTATTTTTTAAATTTCTTTTGCATTCGATGATTTGCATTTTTTTTCTATATGAAGGTATTGTTTTTTCGTAAATAAATCAATTTGTACATCCAGTTTGTAATTATGTAAATCTTTTATTTTGATTCACCTGTAAATTCAGTTCGTTCAACTGTAAATTTTAAATGTTTAACATCTTGAACACTAAATTTTCGATTTTTAGTACTTTTGAATTCGCTTGTTTTAAAATCACACACAGATTTTTTTTTGGATTTTTTTATTTGGGACCATCCATAAACCACGTGGACACTTTTTTGGGAATCTGTTACCCCCCCCCCCCCCCCCCTTCGAGGACTATGGTCCATACAAAAAAAATCTTATTTGTGTGGGTCGTGGACAATCGCCATACCCCCCCCCCTAAAGTGTCCACGTGGTTTATGGATGGTCCCTTTAAAGCTATTCATTTTTTTCAATTGAAATTTGAAATTTCTTTTTGAAAATGAAACATATGAAAAAAAATTAAAGTATTTGTTTGTTACAAAAAATATATAAAAATGAGTTAATGAAATCCGTTTAATGCATTTCATTTTGTTTACCTTGCATTTAGATATTTTTTTATAAATATGGCTGTTGAAAATTATGAAATTGGATTTTAAAAAATGAATTCTACACTTATCTATTTATTCTTTTTCATCATGATCATTTGCATTCGATGACTGATTTTAAAACCATATCATGAAATTGATTTTTGAATATATTTGTTGTTTTTATAAAATTAATATTAATAAATTTTTAATAAATTAATTCACAACAAAATTAACTTTAAATTCTCGCGTTTAAAATCCTTCTTTTTTTGGCTCTTTCTGATATAATTTTTGATGTTTTTAACCAATATTTACCAATTATATTTTTTTGTTTTTTTTTTTCAAATTTTGAATACATTATTTTATGGAAAGAAAACTTGATAACAACTTTATAACATGGTTAAAAATTTCTTGTCAAAGTATTTTATAATCGCCTTGTTGTCTGTGAAAAGTTGCGGTTTAGGATTATTAAGAAAAAAAAAATCTTGCGATCTTAAAAAACTTTTTTTTTTAAATAATGTTTGGGCAAAAGATTTGCAATCGAGTAATGATATAGGGTAATTCTCTCTAAATCGCGATAACTCGTGATGTTTCTTAGCAATCCCCTTATGTTTATATATTTTTTTTTTTGTAATTGTCTGCTCTACAACTTTGTAGAACATTATTACACTCTTAAAAATAAACCTGTGAAGTTAGAAAAATTATGAAATTTTAAAATGAAAAATTTTGTTCTAAGTGAAAAAATTACCCTTCTGGGTCAATGTAGATTTGAAAAGTACATTAAATTTCCCATAAAATGACATGTTCCAAATTTTTTTACAGTCAAGTAACGGAAAATGGGAGAATTTTTTAAACTTTTTTGGTGTTTTTTTCGATGAAAAATACATTTTTTTATGAATTCTGAGTACGCCATCAAATCGGGCGTCTAATTTTAAATAAAAGTGCCTTTGACACCAAATTTCTATCTCATCACCGTTTCAGGCTGCAAATTATTGAAAACACCTCTTTTTTCGCGTGCTCAAAAATGAAGGGAGTCGTACTGCCCCTCCGTCACGAGATATCAAAAAAACGGACCTCGGATTCGTGATCGGGGACAAAAATTACCCCTTAGGACAAAGCTTCACGCAAATCGAAGGGGGGTCGGGGCAACTGCTGTGTGAGTTGGCGGAGAATTACCCTATAATGAAAGGTTCGAAATTCAATTGAAACAATTTTTTAACTGCTTTTTTATGTGGAAACTAATTTGCAATCGAAACCATCAAATACCTACCAATATTGTACGAAAATTAAGGCCATTTTAATCGAGATTTACAACATTGGGCCTTTTTGAGGTTAAGTAAATTTCATTAAAATAATAATATTCATCAAAATAATAATAATAATATTGCACAGGGATGTCTGATCTTCAAAATCAATTCCTTTTTCAATAGTTCTTTGAATACATTTGTAGAAAAACTGTAAGGAAGGCAAACAAATTTAAAATATTCTAACTGAAGTTCATTTAGTTTTTTTTAGGAAGCATTACCGAAAAGCTTTCTAATAAAATTGACTCAATTTATTTAATCTTGAAAGAAAGAGTACCCAAAAACTTTCAACTTTCAACCGGGACCGGGACTCTTCTTCGGGTCGTCGGCTTAATTAGTATGCGGTTCGCAGCGACAGTATTAAAGTAGACGGTACTCGGAAAAGAAAGCCCAACAACCAGAGAGAGAGAGCGCTGAAAGGAAAAGAATACTGCACAGAGTCTAATTACCATAATGTAATAATTTATTTCGTATTTATTCTAAAGGGAGAGAGACAGCGCGCGAGTCTTGCCCGGTCCCTTAGTCACTTGTTTTAACCGCAGAACGACGATCGTTTAAATCCCTGCGACTTGCTGGACTTTTCCACCAGCTGACTTTCGAGAACACATCACATTTGAGAGAAGTTCCCATCGCCAGGTCGTCCCAGCCCCATTGTTGTGTCAATCATTCGGCCGATAGAGAGATCGAAATTCGACGAAATTGGGACGTTTTGAGTCGCGGTGAATTACTCGGAGTCATGGGAATTGATTTGTCCGATTGTGGGAAGTTGATGGAAGGTGTTTCATCACGGGGTTGACAAGTTACTTTTGGAGGTTTAGTTTAAATTGTTTCGCTTTAATTCAAGAAATTTCAAAACTGATTTTAGATACTAAACTGAACTAATCTACTTTCTTTTCTCCCCTCCCACCACAGGCTGGCTGTGATACGGGCCGAGTCATCTACGTGTCCGACTCGGTGACGCCGGTGCTGAACTACACCCAGAACGAGTGGTACAGCGGGAGCTTCTTCGACCACATCCACCCGGACGACATCGAGAAGGTGCGGGAGCAGCTGTCGACGCAGGAGCCGGCCAACAGCGGCCGGATACTGGATCTCAAGACGGGCACCGTCAAGAAGGAGGGCCACCAATGTAATTGAAACCATTTAGGGTTAAGGGAGTATTTGTACTAACGACCTCCCTTTTTCTTCAATATCTCAAGCAGCATCAATGAGATTATGCATGGGCTCGCGAAGAGGCTTCATCTGCCGGATGCGGATCGGTCCGATGACGCCGGAGACGATGGCCCTCGGTCACCTGAACCGGTTGCGGCGAAAAAACTCCCTCGGACCCTCGCCGGACGGCCACAACTACGCCGTGATGCACTGTACCGGCTACATCAAGAACTGGCCACCGACGGGTAAGTTAAAAATTCTCTGTATTCTCCAAGTATGTGTGTGTGTGAGCCCTTTCAAGTTTTGAACCTCCACCCGGAACCCGTTGTTAAGTGATGGCCGCCAATCTAGATATGTTTCCAGGGGTGACGATCGACCGGGGCCAGGACGACGACCTGCACAACACGCACTGCTGTCTGGTGGCGATCGCCCGGCTACAGATTACCTCCTCGACCACCGCCAACGATCTGAACGCGAACAACCCGAACGAGTTCATCTCGCGGCACGCCATGTGCGGGAAGTTTACCTTTGTGGACCAGCGGGTCATCGGCGTGCTCGGCTACCAGCCGGTGGATCTGCTCAACAAGAGCTGCTACGACTTCTTCCACCCGGACGACATCGCGCACATGAAGGAGAACTTTGAGCAGGGTGAGCCTTCGTCAGAGCTGACTTCAAAAGGTTTAATTACTAATTTGATGTTAATTTTTAGTGATAAAGCAAAAGGGCCAGATGTTCTCGGTGATGTACCGGTTCCGGGCGAAAAACAAGGAGTGGGTGTGGATGAGGACGCAAGCGTACGCCTTCCTGAATCCGTACACGGACGACATCGAGTACGTCGTGTGTACCAACAGTTCGGCCAAGTGAGTACCATACCAAATTATGTTTAAAATTCAGTTTTTAACACCATCAATGGTGATGTGTTTTTAAAAAATCAATTGAAACATAAAAGAGAATTTATACTAGAAGGTTTCTAAAAACACAAAACATATAAAACTTTGGCTAATAGAGATACCACACACAAGAACAATTTTAACTTAATCTATAAATTAAGCCGTTATTTCCGATTATTTGTTGCTGTCTAGTATTTCCAAAATAATTTTAAAAGAAAATCTTGAAGTTTATGAGAATTTTTAAGAAATTGTGTTTACCTGTTTTTTCGGCCCGATTTTGGAGAGGGTTCGACATAACTTTGAAAAATATTTGCAGCGGCCTTATTAAGCAATATAGAATGTATTCTGAATTATTTACAATCGATTTTACAAGTTTTCAATGATTTAAAATTTCAATTTAGTCAGCAAGTAAAATTAATCTGTAAGACAATTTTTTTCGGGCTCTCATTTTTCGGGAAATTTAAAGGGGAAAGTACAAAGACTTTAAATAAAGTTTGCAATATCCTTAAATCAATATTTAAATAAACCAGAAATTCAATAGAAAAATAATTGAAAAAAAATGATTACCTTATAAACAGGAAAAATCAAATAGAAAAATCAAAATAATTGAAATGTAAAACTAGAATGCAAAAATATGTTTAAATCAAGTCAAAACTATAAATTGAAAGGATTGAGGTAGGCTAAAGGAGGTATTAGTCTATGACAAACAAACAAACTTGCGCTTTTTCGTGTTTGTCAGTTTTTCAAATTAGCAAAATTGTTTGCGTCAAACTCGCAAACAAAGCAAAATGTATGCAAGCTGACGTTTCTGCAAACAAACGAAACAGGCAATCTGTCAAAAAGTGCGAGTTTGTTTGTTTGTCATATTTATGGGCTATCTACAATCACTTAGCTTAGAACATCTAAGTAAAGTAGTTACTTAGGAAAGTACGCAACTTACGGCCGTCATCCACAATCAACTTAGAAATTTTGCTGGGCTGATATACGTTGCTATGCAGTTGTTTGTTTACCTTTGATATTGAAACGTCAACTTACCGTAGATTTTGAAATTTTTCAAACCATACGTCAGTTTCTAATTTGATTACTTTTCCATTGTAGAAGCTCGGCTTCATTTCCATTGATTCAAATTCCTAAGCTAAGTGAAATTTTCTAAGCTAAGTGATTGTAGATAGGCCATTAGTCTAACCTCCCTTACGTTTCAAAAATTCCAAATGATTTAATTACTAAATTTTAAATTTAATGCCTTTTTTCGAAATTTCAAAACAATAAGGATCATAAAATGCTTTATAAATCATTACAGTTATGCGTGGTTATGCTACCTTAAAAAAAATGCAAAATATCAATGAATTTATGAACTTGTATTTTGACCCAAAACGTTTACGTTTTGTACCCAAAAATTCCATATTTTTAAAATGATTAAAATGTCATTATTTGCGTTAAAATGCATCAATTGCAGTAAATAATTATTTTTTACACCCATATTTTTTGGGGAAATTTTGAAGGGGGAGGGGGACAAAGACTTGAAATAAAATTTGCAATGGCTTTAGAAAAAATCATTATTTGTTTGTTTATAATATCTTAGCAATCGAAACTCGAATAATATCTTTAAAAAATGTAATCGAGAAATTTTTTGAGATTTTTCTCGATTTGTGGTTTTAGGGCAAATTTGCACCTCCCAAGTAAAGGGTTGCTTACAAACAGCAGAACAAAGGAGAGGGAACGATTTCTTGGGACTTTTATTCATCCTCACTGGCTTGCTTCCGCTGCCGCTGCTACCAATTTGAAATTTTCCTTGACCGGTTCCTTACCAAGTGCGTATACCGCTTTATTTAAAAAACGGTGCATTTTTTCAAAACAAAAAACACAGAATTGCTTTTTAATTTCTAATTATTTTTTTACATCCAAGAATTACAAAAAAAAATCAAACTAACATTTAAACATGATTTTTGGACTTATTATCAGGTTCAAGAGGTTTACGCACTTCGAAAGGAACCGGTCAAGAAAAATTTCAAATGGGCAGCAGCGGCAGCGAAAGCAAGCCAGAGAGGGTGAAGAAAAGCCCCAAGAAATCGTTCCCTCTCCTTTGGTCTGCTGTTCGTAAAGCCATTTCTTGACCCCTTTTCTCGGGAGGTGCGTATTGGCCCTTAACGGTTTGTTCGGTGATCAAAAATTACTAATTAATTAGAAGAAAGTTATGAAAATAATAGGTGAAGAGGTGACTTTCCGTCCTTTGCACTCTTCTTTTGAGACGATTTTAAGACGCTGGCTTATTTGGTCCAAGGTATCGATGGAAAAGGCTTCATAAAGAATTAAAAAAAATATTTTGCGCGTATTCCCGGACCTTTTCAAAAAATCTCCAGAATTTTGACACATGCTTATGATTATGACAGACTTGATTTAAATTTTGCGCAGCGGAAAAGTTTTGACATTTAATGTGGCATGCATGTTTTGAGGTCGTTTCTTAAGTATTATTCAAATTCAAAATGCATCCTTTTTATAAAATGTATTTATTGATATAATTTATAATAATTAGTCATCACTCTAACCACAATCTCTCTGTTTTCTCTCCTCTCCTTAGGTCCCTCCACACCAGCCACGACACGGTCGGCGCGACCGATCCCGCCGACACGCCCGTCTCGTACCACCCAGCCGGCGGTCCCGGTGCCCCCGGCCTGGACTACTCGATGCCAAGTAGACGCGAAGCGACCCCCTCTAGTAGTATATACAATCCTCACAACTTGATTTCACACTTGCCATCACAACAACAACAACCGCAACAGCAACAGCCATCCGCAGCGGCCGCCGTGGCGGCCGCGAATGCCGCCTCGGCCTCGGCCATCCAGAGGCCGGACAGTGCGCACAACCCGGTGCAATATAGCTACAACCCAACGCCCTCCCCCATCCAGTGAGTGCTTCTTCTTTGTTCTTAGGATTTTGATTTGGATTGAATTTGGTGTAACTTTGATTTGTTTGTTTTCTCAGATACGGTTCTCCTGGGACGCCCGGTGCGTCCGGTTCCCTAGTGCACATCTCCAAGACGAACAACAACACCTCGCCAACGCCGGCAGCGACCGCATGGTCGTTACGACAGGTAATTGGACCGCGATTTCAGTAGAAGTGGTATGTTTTTTCTAAAATGATTTCTTGCTTCCAGCCTCAACCCGTTACCGAAGGTTACCAGTACAGTGAGCTCAGCCCGAACCGGTCGCCGACGGGGCCCACGTACACGCAGCTCAGCGCGACCGGCTCGCGCCAAACGTCGACGTACACGCCCACCTCGGCGCAACCTGGATCCGGTAAGTTGTCGTCCTTCCCCTCCCACTTCCCCGTCGTTGAGTCCACCCTGTTTGCGTCGACCCAGAACCTGCCGGAAGTGCTCGAGTGTGACGCGGCCGGGTGTCGGCCCGGCTGTCCGCGGTGCCTTCTCGGGAGGGGTCAGCACAACCATCCGATCGCGAGTCACGGTCGCCCGCACCAGCAAGTGAGGGGTCCGGCGGAAGAAGAGGAAGCCGCAATGACGGCACCGGTTCAAGAACGGGAGCGCGAAATGTGGGACTGTGAAGTGTTCACTCCGATGTTGGTGGCGATCGTGCTCGTGGTGGTATTCTGTATGACGGTGTTCTTTCGATTGTGACTTTAATAAATTTATTTCGTGAAATTGGTTGGTACAATGCGGTTACGCTGTGGCGCGAATCATCATCCGAGAGGTCTTGAGTCCGTAGTTGAGTCCTTTGAACTTATCCCAGCACATCATGTTGGCGTAGGCCTCCGTTTTGCCCTTCACGTACAGTCCGTTGAGATTGCTTCCGTGACACGCCCCGTACCACCAGCCGCCCTTGTACATCGTGGCACAGTTGTCCGGCGGATGCGAATCGTGGTCCGCGTCCAGCGTCGTAAATTTGTTCCCAACCGCCCAGCTCAGCGAATCTCCCGCATCTCCACTGTACGTCCCAAGCGAGTTCAGCGCGTACTTTTCCGAGCCACCCCCAACCACCATGCGCCCGTACTTGGCCACCACCCGACCTCCCTCAAAATCCTCCAGCACCACGTGCAGCTCGTGCGGCTTAGCGTTGGTCAGCTGGTGCAGTTTCTTCAACCCGAGCCAGAACTCACCCTCCAAATCGCCAAAGCCAGCCTCGTACTCGGCCCAACCCCGGTAGAAGTAAACCGTCCCGTTGAACCGGTTCTGGATCACGGTCCAGCCGCCACCCTCGTAATCCTGGTCGCAGTACGCCTCGAACGGGTCGCCGAACCCCGGTTCCGGATGCAACTTGCGAACGCCGGACCAGTGGCCGGACACGTCGCTACAAGTGCGGGGTAGCTTTGATGACTCAAGAACGATTCCGTTACGGGCTGTTGGATGACGGTTTGCGAGAAGGCTAAGGATCATATCGTTGAGCATTTCCGTTGTTGGTTGAACTTGCTGAGTACGATGAATCTGGTTCGTATCTTCCAGCAGTCGCGAAATGTTGTGCGCGAGCAGCTCCAGCTGGGTTCGAATCTTTGGGACGTCTTCCATCGTTTCAACAGTTTTACTCAGCTTTTTGATTTGCGCTCCAAAATCATCCAACATGATCCTTTGATCAACTAGCATTTTCTCATTATTGGAAACGGTCCTTTTAAGATCGTCCATTTCAGCGGTCATCTTTTGAAAGTACTCCTTTGATCGCAACAAATCTTGTTGCATACTAAAAATCAATAAACATTAAAATAAAACCGAAGCACAAGAAAAAAACCCATACTCACCTAAACTGAATCCCCTCCAAACCGGTCATCGTGAGCTCGTAGCCAAAGCCCGCGCTAGAGCTTGTGTTCGAACTGATGCTGTTATCTGCACTGGTACGATGAAGCTCGGAAGATAGCAAGCAAAGAAGCACTAAACGAAGCATTTTAAGCACCATCCTGAGCGGGGGAAGAGCGAACTGCGACTGGATAAATGTTGGGTGCGATCGCGCGACTTGAAATGTCTAGGTTCTTTTGCGTTCTTTCTTTCTTCAACTCTTTTTTCGCGGTGATTCCCCTTTTTTGGATGAGTCAAAGACCGACACAAGTCTCGTTTTTGCTTTGCGCTTTTGCAATGATAACGATCGGTGGTGATTTTTGACTCAATTATGTTTCTTCAAGATTAACGTAGGTATATCATAAAATGTAATTTGCAAAACTATGTGTGATGTCGAAAAAAATAGTTTCTCCGTGTGTATATCATTGAAATAAACAGTTATATAGTTGATAACAGATGCGTTTACGTATATTCAACAATTTTTATCGATTTTTGAAAGACTTTTTGCAAAATAGTTCAAGTTACTATCTTTTTCTAAATTTACAGTTTTCTCATAAAAAAAAATCAAGCAATATATTAGCCATAGGACTACGCTTGCTCATAGGTGGCGACATGTGTCTTTTAGTTTTGCTGCAAAACTTCTATTGGTTGGAAAAACATATTTAATTATGGGTCATTTCGCCTCAACTGTACACAAAAAAGTACAAATTCGAAATCGACTTTTTCTGATCAAGCTCAAATTTGGTGGAGCTATCAAAACATGTAAAAATACGGATTTTTTTTTGGAAAATGGCAGAGTTTTTACAACTTTTGTAGTGTTTTTTTCAATGAAAAATACGTTTTTTTTCAGAATTTTGAGTATGGCATCAAATCGGGCGTCCAATTTTACAATTTTTTAAATTTCCATCTCACCATCGTTTCAGGCTGCAAATTCTTAAAAAAACACCTCTTTTTTTGGCATGTTCAAAATGAAAGGGTCGTACTTCCCCTCCGTCACGAGATATCAAAAAAACGAACCTCGGTCCAATTTCTCGGGGTTACATATTTTCCGGGAAACGGTAAATTTTATGAGGCAGTATTTGTAAATATTGCTCGGTTTGTTCTAGAGGTCGTATCGAGGTGCTCCGATTTGGATGAAACTTTCAGCGTTTGTTTGTCTATACATGAGATGAACTCATGCCAAATATGAGCCCTCTACGACAAAGGGAAGTGGGGTAAAATGGGCTTTGAAGTTTGAGGTCCAAAAAACCTAAAAAATCTTAAAATTGCTCGCATTTCCGTAAAACTTCATCAATTCCAACTCTCTTAGATGCATTCGAAAGGTCTTTTAAAGTACTTCAAAATGTGCCATAGACATCCAGGATTGGTTCGACTTTTTCTCTTAGCTTTTGCAAATTACTGTCAAAAATGGATTTTTTTAAAACTTTAATATTTTTTTGCAACAGCCTCCAACACCCATACTCCCATAGGTCAAAAGATAGGTAATTACATGGACTATCAGCCTACGGAAATAACTTTTTGGCCGATCGCAGTTTTTCTCATAGTTTTTCGATTTTTCTAGAACAAACATTTTACAACGTTAGTTTTTGCCCTGTAGGCCGCCATAGCGGCACTTTTTGGTCTCAATTTTGTCATATTCGAAATCCTCGGACAATTTCACGTATGTTATAAGTATTGGAGTTGTAAATTTGATTTAAAATATAATTAAATAAAACATTTTTGAAAAAAGAAATAGATCTAATTTACCCTGTGATCAATACGTCAAATGCTGTATCAAGTAGGCGAAAACCTGTTTTACCCCTAATCCAACAAATTGTTAAAACATATTTTAATTCATTCTTAATTGCAATTTTTCCAATCAAATTTACAACTCCAATACTTCTAACTTACGTGAAATTGTCCGAGGATTCCGAATATGACAAAATTGAGACTAAAAAGTGCCGCTATGGCGGCCTACCGGCCAAAAACTAACGTTGTAAAATGTTTGTTCTAGAAAAATCGAAAAACTATGAGAAAAACTGCGATTGGCCAAAAAGTTATTTCCGTAGGCTTATAGTCCATGTAATTACCTATCTTTTGACCTATGGGAGTATGGGTGTTGGAGGCTGTTGCAAAAAGATATTAAGGTTTGAAAAAAATCCATTTTTGACAGTAATTTGCAAAAGCTAAGAGAAAAAGTCGAACCAATCCTGGATGTCTATGGCACATTTTGAAGTACTTTAAAAGACCTTTCGAATGCATCTAAGAGAGTTGGAATTGATGAAGTTTTACGGAAATTCGAGCAATTTTAAGATTTTTTAGGTTTTTTGGACCTCAAACTTCAAAGCCCATTTTACCCCACTTCCCTTTGTCGTAGAGGGCTCATATTTGGCATGAGTTCATCTCATGTATAGACAAACAAACGCTGAAAGTTTCATCCAAATCGGAGCACCTCGATACGACCTGTTACACATTGGTGAAAAACTCGCTCTTAAATATATTGAAAATTGGTATGGTTTGAAATGAAAATGAAAAACATACAGAAATTATGTTTTCTTGACAAATATCTTTCTAAATTAAGTCATACTGGTTTCAGCCCTTGAACAACATGGTACAGTAGGGTGTAATATGGTTGTATGGAAAAAAATAAAGTTGTCCAAATTTAACTAGCACAGCAACTTTTTGGTTCCTTATAGAGTCCTTATGAACTCCCCAAAGTTTGGTAACGATTGGTTTAGTCCCCACTTTGCGCAAAGCGATTCAATTTTCCATACAAATTTGCATGGGAAAAATCATTTTTTTGAATTATGATATTTAAAAAATCCACGTTTTACGCTATATCAAAACCGGATTCATATTCGGATGCTCTGGAATGTGCTCTACAACTTTCCCGAAGAGAGTATGGTGCTAACTTGCTCCTATAAAAAGATACAGCGTGTTAAAAACTCGTCTAAAACGTGTTTTTTGATCGAAAAACACGTTTTAGACGAGTTTTGAGGACGCTGTATCTTCTTTCAGGAGCAAGTTAGCACCATACTCTCTTCGGGAAAGTTGTAGAGCACATTCTAGAGCATCCGAATATGAATCCGGTTTTAGTATAGCGTGAAACTTGGATTTTTTAAATACCAAAATTCAAAAAAATGATTTTTCCCATACAAATTTGTATGGAAAATTGATTCGCTTTGCGCAAAGTGAGGACTAAACCAATCGTTCCCAAACTTTGGGGAGTTGTTTAGGACCCCAAAAGGAACTAAAATAATGCTGTGCTGGAAAATCGATTTTAATATTACACCCTAATGGTACAGCTTTTGATTATTTCCTTAAAGCCATACTTCTCGTGAGTAAAACAATCATTTTTTGAGCACCTTTCAAACCATACAAAGTAGTTTTTTTTAGATTTTTTTAAAGGTTTTTTTTTTGACTTCGTTTAAAAATTTCGTCATGTCACAAAAACATGATTCAAATTGTACGTACATCTCATTTGATCATGGTAAACAAAAAATGTGAAACAAACAATATTATATTGAGTATTTTCATTTAATATAAGCATTTCCAAAATATTCGTTCCAAAAAGTTAAGTAAATGTATGCTTCCGCTTGAATTCCCGGGAAATTTACAATTCCCGGGAAACGGGAAATATTTTCTTCCGGGAAATCTCGGGAAAACCCGGGAAATTTATTCCCGGGACGGGAAATTGGACGCTCTAGTGATCAGGGAGAAAAGTTACCCCTTAGGACCAAATTTCACGCAAATCGAAGAGGGGTCGGGGCAACTTTTCCCGATTTCGTGTGAGTTGGTAGAGAATTACCCATAATGAAAACGTACATTGAAATCCAAAATTAATAAAAGTGACTTACAGTTGAGCATAAACCCAACCAATTACAATTTTCTGTAGTGATTTGTATACTCAATGGGCCCAGAAACATTTCTCAAAAAATAATTCTTCAAAATAACGATCTGAATATCAACAACATTGCGGTTTTTGGGAAAGAGGGTGTGCAATTTTATCAGAAAATCTCCCAAATTTCCAATAAAACCTTTATAACTTTTTTCCCTTATTTCCAATCACTCTTTCAGGAAAAATGTTCCCTGCATCATTTTCCATAAAAAATGATATGATCTGAACCATAAATCATGTCCATGTGGATTTATAACCATATGAAATTGAAATAGGCGAAATTTCGTCCGATAGGTCAAAAACTTCAAACGACGATAACTTTATTTTTTCCCGACCAACGATTTTCGTTCACTCCGCAAATTAACGGGGATGTTCCACAGTTTCACTTTTCAGCACTGAAATGGATGCTGAAAAGTTGAACTTTGCAACACTTTTTGGAAAAAGTAATACTTTTCAACATTGTTTATATATTTACGATTTATTAACTAAATACATAGATATGTATTTGACTTATTACTCTGTTCAAAGGGTATTTTTCGGAATTGCAAAAAATGTTGTATAAAGCTCGTTGCAAAACGTGTTTTTTTTTACAATTCCTTCGTGAAACTACTTACTTTTCCTGTCATTCTTGAACGATGAAAAAGCCTACTTTTCTGTACCAAAAATAACAGAATCGAATAGCAACACTTTTCAAAATATATTGTTTGTTTCGAAAAGTAACACTTTTCAACATTTTTTTTGATTTAAACGATTTATTGACAAAATACATGAAAATTTGACTTCAAATTTCACTCAATGAGTGTTTTTCGGAAATGCAAAAAATGTTGTATGGAACTCGTTGCAAAACTTGATTTTTTTCAGCACTCGTCGTAATGTACGTCTCGTGCTGAAAAAATCCTTTTTTTTTTGCAACTTGTTGCATAAACTACTAGTTTATATTTTTTGAGCCTCAAATTGAAATTAACATCCAAATCGGCTGAAATCCATCTGACCTCTAGAACAAACTGAGCAGATTATAAAAAAAAACTCGCTCTAAAATCATTCTTCTTCTATCTCTTCCAGGCATCTGGAGCAGTTGGCAGGCGCACCACCCGTCCGCCGCGCCCGAACCGATGCAAACGAACGCCAACAGTGGCGGCGGCGGCAGCAGCAGTAACAGTTCCGCCGGAACCGCCCCTCCCGTGCACATGCAGGACATCCCGCCGGAGCACATGCAGCACCACCTGGCCGCGTCGGCAGGCCACAGTCAGCAGCACCACGGGGGCCACCCGCACGGCGGCGTGCATCCCCACCATCCGCACCACTCGGCCGTGACCGGCGGTCATCCGCACCAGATGCACCACCCCCACCACCACCATCCGCACTCGCACCCCCACGCCGGGCACCATCCGCACCACCCGGGTCAGCATCCGGGCCAGGGCCACGAGCTGTCCGACATGCTGCAGATGCTGGACCAGAGCGGGGCGACCTCGTTCGAGGATCTGAACATTCACATGTTCAACACGCCGTTCGAATGAAACTTGCTGTACTACGGGGGCTACAACAACTACAACCAGACGGCGGCGGCGGCCGCTTCGTACCATCCGGGCGCCGGCAGCTCGTCGTCGTCCGGGGCGGGTAGCTTTGGCGGCGGAGGAGGAGGAGGAGGTGGCGGCGGCGGTTACATCAATGAACAAATGTAAATAGAGTGAGGGAGGAGGAGGACAAGTGTCACTTTTTTGGCCGGCTTTTAATTTTTCGACGCATGCTTGGATGGGTGCGCGTGGACACCTGTGAAATCTTGCCGCCAAACACACTCACAAACAAAACTCACCTTTTTATATCAAAGTACACGCTCAATAGATGTCACCGTCGTCGTCGTCGTCGTCGTCGTTTTTCTCAACCTTTTTGTCACACACACGCTCGCGTAAAACTACTCGAAACTCGTGTTTGGCGGGAGATTTCAGCGTGGCGCGCGCTTGTCCGAGTAAAATTTAGAACATTATTTTTTAACTTTCGGACAAACAACAAAAAATGAAACAAAATCAAAATCAACGAAAATGTTTAAGGCTATTATCTAGATAAATGAAACTAAAACAAGCAAGCAAACAAAAGACGCGATGAAGCAGCAGAGCAAACCGTTTAGCTACACGCAAAACGGACATTAGGTATAAATTCCTAATTTTTAGTATTTTTTGAACTTATGTTCTAGCTTGTCAAATTATACCTAAAAATTAGTATTTTTTTCTTCCTAAAATTTAGTATTTTTTTAGAACACTGAAGTACTTCTTTAAAATTCCTAAATTTTAGTAATTTTTTAGTTCAAGAATTGTGTTTCGCGTTTGGAAATGTCAATGTCAAAATAATTTCGCGGTTGTGAGTTCGTGTTCCGTGGTGCTGCTGTTAATTTCGGAATTGTGGCAAGTGGCAAGGTAAGTTTTGTACCGGGAACCGGCCGGGAGTTGATTTTGCGTGCCAAGGTAAACGGAACCCGGAGATTCTAAATTATAGTAAGTGTGGCTCGTGTGCTTGAGGAAGAGGAGGAGGAGGACGGAACTTTCAACTCCCGGCAAACTCCCGGCGCGATTAAAAAGGCCGCCTCTTCCCTCTCGTGCTCTGGAGGACGGATGTTTGCAGAAGTGCTCGAAAGGGGATGTAAGTATAAACGGACCCAACCGGAGGGGTTGTGCGACCCTGCGGGAAAGATGCTGGAGGCGAATGAAAAATTGTATCCAGTTGGAGTTTTTGTGATTTGGTTGGGCGTTGCGGGTGTTCGCCTGTGCGTGTGTGTGTGTGCGTGCTCGTGTGTGTATGAGAGACTGAGAGTGGGAGATTGAGGGTAGAGGGAGAGAAAGAGAGAGTGAAGAGAGAAAGTGGGATAGAGAGGGGGAGAGAGGGAGAAAGAAAGTGGGAAAGGGAGAGACAGGGGGAGAGGGAGAGAGAAAGTGGGAAAGGTAGAGAGAAGGTGTAAGAGAGAGAGAAAGAGAGAGAGAGAGAGAGAGAGAGAGAGAGAAAGAGAGAGAGAAGAGAGAAGAGAGAGAAAGTGGGAGAGGGAGAGAGAAAGTGGGAGATGAAGAGGAAGAAAGCAGGAGAGAGAGAGGGAGAGAGAAAAGAGAGAGGGGGAGAAGAGAGAGAGATAGGGGGAGAAGAGAGAGAGAGATAGGGGGAGAGAAGAGAGAGAGAGATAGGGGGAGAGAAGAGAGAGATAGGGGGAGAGAAGAGAGAGATAGGGAAAGAGAGTTCAAATATTAAAATATTAAAAAATTAAAATATTAAAATATTAAAATATTAAAATATTAAAATATTAAAATATTAAAATATTAAAATATTAAAATATTAAAATATCAAAATATTAAAGTATCAAAATATTTAAATATTTAAATTTTAAAATATTAAAATATTAAAATTTTAAAATATTAAAATATTAAAATATTAAAATATTTAAATATTTCAATATTAAAATATTAAAACATTAAAATATTAAAATATTAAAATATTAAAATAGTAAAATATTAAAATATTAAAAAAGTAAAATCTTAAAATAGTAAAACATTAAAATATTAAAATATTTAAATATTAAAATATTAAAATATTAAAATATTAAAATATTAAAATATCAAAATATTAAAATATTAAAATATTAAAATATTAAAATATTAAAATATTAAAATATTAAAATATTAAAATATTAAAATATTAAAATATTAAAATATTAAAATATTAAAATATTAAAATATTAAAATATTAAAATATTAAAATATTAAAATATTAAAATATTAAAATATTAAAATATTAAAATATTAAATATTTAACTATTGAAATATTAAAATACTGAAATATTTAACTATTAAAAATTAAAGCATAAAAAAACCAAAATATTTATAAAAAAGATAAATTTAATATTAAAAATATAGATGCATTGAAAAAATTAAATATAATTTAAATTTTAATGTTCATTTTTAGGTGAGAACATTTATGAAATAGTTGTGTTTGATATAAATAAAAATATTAATATCATATAAACCATTGTTTTCTTCTGCCTGCATATCTCTTGGATAATACCTAATTTGATCTTTGATTATTCTTAAGTATAAGTAATTTTCGATCCCTCACGTTTATAGAAAATACCTCAAATTTAGGTATTTATGCCTAGAAATAAGGAATAAATGGTCCGCCATCTTTGATTATACCTGATTATCAGTAATTTTGGATCCCTCACTTTTCCAGAAAATACCTCAAATTTAGATTTTTATACCTAAAAATTTGGAATAATCATGGTCCGCCATCTTTGATTATACCTGAATATCAGTAATTTTGGATCCCTCATTTTTTCTGAAAATACCTCAAATTTAGGTATTTATTCCTAAAAATTAGGAATAATAATGGTCCGCCATCTTGGATTACACCTGAATGTCAGTAATTTGGGATCCCTCACTTTTCCAGAAAATACCTCAAATTTAGGTATTTATGCCTAGCAATAAGAACTAACCATTGTCCGCCATCTTGGATTATACCTAAATATTAGTAATTTTGGATCCCTCACTTTTTCTGAAAATACCTCAAATTTAGGTATTTATTAATAAAAATTAGGAATAATAATGGTCCGCCATCTTGGATTATACCTGAATATCAGTAATTTTGGATCCCTCACTTTTCCAGAAAATACCTCAAATTTAGGTATTTATACCTAGAAATAAGGAATAATCATGGTCCGCCATCTTGGATTATACCTAAATATCAGTAATTTTGGATCCCTCACTTTTCCAGAAAATACCTCAAATTTAGGTATTTATAACTAGAAATTAGGAATAATAATGGTCCGCCATCTTGGATTATACCTAAATATTAGTAATTTTGGATCCCTCACTTTTCCAGAAAATACCTCAAATTTAGGTATATATACCTAGAAATAAGTAATAACCATGGTCCGCCATCTTGGATTATACCTAAATATTAGTAATTTTGGATCTCTCACTTTTTCTGAAAATACCTTAAATTTAGGTATTTATTAATAAAAATTAGGAATAATAATGGTCCGCCATCTTGGATTATACCTGAATATCAGTAATTTTGGATCCCTCACTTTTCCAGAAAATACCTCAAATTTAGGTATTTATACCTAGAAATAAGGAATAACCATGGTCCGCCATCTTGGATTATACCTAAATATAAGTAATTTTGGTCCCCTCACTTTTCCAGAAAATACCTAAAATTAAGGTATTTTGGTTCTACAATTATACCTAAAATATAGGAATTCTCGTACTAAAACGCTATTAGTAATTTTATTACTAATAGCCGATTAGTAATAAAATAACTTATTGCAGTCAGGTTCGATTATACCTAAAAATTAGGAATTTATACCTAATGTCCGTTTTGCGTGTATGATTTTGTAACTATTTTAACAGTTGGAATTTGGTGCACAAAATTTAAGAGCGAGTCCACGAGCAAAGCATACCCATCTCGCATCGACCTCACCAATCTGCCTGAAATTTTCAGGGGTTGTTTGTACATATAAAACTAGTATCTAGCCAAAATATGAGCACTCTAGGTCAACGGGAAGTGGGGCAAATCGGGACACAAAGTTTGAAGGTTCAAAAACGTAAAAAATCTTAAAAAGGCTATAACTTAGGCAAAATTCAATTTAAGTTCAAAATTCAAAATGCATCTTAAAGGGCTTCAAAAATGCAACAAAATGTAGGATAGAGCATTCCAATTGGTTAATTCTAAAGGGAGTTATTGGCATTTTAGTGAAAAAATAGCATAATTTTCAAACTCAAATAAAAAAGTGTTCCATCCAAACTTTGTGTCCCGATTTGCCCCACTTCCCGTTGACCTAGAGTGCTCATATTTTGGCCAGATGCTAGTTTTATATGTACAAACAACCCCTGAAAATTTCAGGCAGATTGGTGAGGTCCAAACGACGTCCCATACAAAGGGGTATGCCCTGTTCGTGGACTCGCTCTTAAATTCGAAAATCGACAAGTGTGGCAAATCATTGTGTTCAGTTCCAAGCGAAGCTAAAAACGCCCTTTTCTGTTAGAAACGCGCACACGTTTTATTATCGCATAAGTTTAAACCGTATTTTTTGTTTCGAATAAGTTGTGTTTACCACTAGGAACCAGCAACAGATGTGCCCATGTTTAATAGACGAAATTATCAAAAAGATGAATGAAAGCAATTTTTATAGCTCGCAAAACGCACCCCCGATTATTTCATAATTGAGTTTCCTTTACCCCCTAAGCGCTAGGTACAACAAACAAACGAGTCAGTTTCTTGCTAGAAGAAATCGCAATAAGAGCAATGGGAGTGGAACGAATTGACTAAAGAATCACAAAATGCTTCAACTGCGTGTGAATAAATTCTGTATAAAAAGAAAACTCATTTTTTCATAAAGCAACACAAAACTATATCATTGAACAAATTATAACAACAGAGACAAAAAGAAATCAACTTTCGGGAAGTGAAACAAACAGCATTCGTTATTTAAAATTTAAGAAATTATTAATCTATAAGCTGATGGAAGTGAGAGGACAAGAGGAAAGCAAACAGAATCGCTAGAAACTAAACGCTGTATCGTGTAAGCTAAATTTAATTTGAACGACTAGTAAAGTGTAACTGAAATGAGGGCAAATGAACGAGAGTGAAGCAGGGCGTTTGATTTGGACCCCCCCAACTTTAACTTAATTTAGTTTAAACAAATTTCGAGAAACGCCGAATGATTCCTACCATTTTCTTCTTCGTGTTGCTCGTAAACTAGTTTTAACTTAATCTTCCTCCTTAAACTTCATGAACGCAACAACGACGCCATCTGTTTTAAACTATTATTATTATTATTTCCACCAACAATCTATAAATTAAATGTGTAAAAAAAATGTGTATTTAAAGCAAAGCCAAGCACAACATCATTACAACTTCTAGCAATGTTTCCAAACTGAGACGAATCGCGTTCATATTCATGACAAGTCAGCAAAACAACTAGTTATGTGTAAGCCGTGTAAAGCAGAGAGCATTTAGTTTAGCAGCAGCGCAAAACACGAATAATTTATTTGTAAAGTAGATAAATTGACCACTAATTTTGTAAGCCACACACACACACACACACACATTGAAACACACAGCGCAAGCCCAAACCAGCCAAACCGTTGGTTACTTCCTAATAGAACATATTAATTTTTCCGATAAATAAAAAGAAAAAAAGCAATTTGATGTCTTCAGTAACGAGAAGTGGGATTTATTTTGTTTTCCAACCCGCGATAGAGAGCAACCGCACTTTGAGGCAGACTTCGAAACTTCCTACGAAAATTGAAAATCGAAGCAAAATCGAGTTTGGCTTGAACACGGGGGCTAGAAAGAGAGAGAGAGAGAAAAGTTGGTGCGAGAACAGAGTGAACGCGAACGCATTGTGAGAAAAAAGAGTAGTAATGAGTAGTGGAAAGGGAGAAGAAAAAAAAAAGATGAAGAAAAGAAAAAAACAATTAGCTATCCATTTGTATAAAAGAAAGAAGATTGTATAATCGAAAATGTACTCTTTTTGAACTATGGTGGAGAGACAGAGGAAGAAAAAAAATATCAGAAATAAAACGATATGACGTTTAATAAAAATAAGCCGTTTTGTGTTTTCAATCAGCGCTGAAAATATCCGAAATTTGATCCAACAACCAACATAGAGTAAAAACTATGAGCCTTAAAAAGCTAATTCAAATCAAGTTTTAATTAAACTAGATAAAATAATGCTTAAACTTTCATAAACTAGCCATCTTTTTTGAAATTCAAGAGTTAACAATATTTGAAGATTAAAAATTACTTGCACAGTCCAGACTTGATTATCCGAAGCCTCGATTATCCTGTTAAATAATAGAATGCATTTATTCTATATTTCGTCACCGCCATATTGGTAGCTAAGGGGTCATACTTTAGCTCGTCAATAAAAAACAACGGAAAAAAATCGTGATTCGATTATCCGAAGTGAAAATTTTCCGAGGCCTGCGGATAATCGAGTCTGGGCTGTATTGAGAAATATTTTTAATCAAAATTGTAAACAACTTGTATAAACATATAAATTAATTATTATTTACTTTACTTTCCCATTTTAAAGTTGCTTTATTCTAAGCATTTTATTTCAAATTTTGGTCCCCCCCCTCCTCCCACTTCAAAATCTCCCCAAAAATCAGGAAGCAAAAAAAAAAATGATTGCTGAAAATTACTAAAAGCTGACTAATTTGGAGTTGTTATACTCCAATTTGGCGATTAAATAAAAAATACTAATTCATTTTTTTAATTATTGATTGTACAATGCAGTGTTGCAAAAGAGTGATAGAAAAGCTATCAATAGATTATCTCTGCACCAAAAATATCCGAGAGTATAGCGGCCGTCACTATAGCTTGTGAGATCTCTTCTTGTGTCTCGTGATTCCCAGCGATGTCATTCTCTCTCTCTATCACTCCTTCCCTTTTCCTCGACTATGCGCTCTCACCGCTGAGTCTCTCAATCTCTCCGAAAACTGCAATGAGAGAACGCGAGATGGCGATTAGGAGCCGACCACGCATGACGCCCCTTCAAACTGCGTTTGCAAAATTGGTTTTGTGGCGGCTTTTGTGGGTAAACGCTGTTGCGGTAGGATGATCGTGGAAGCGAGAATGAGAGAGAAAAGGAAAATGTCAATCGCGAGTGGGTAAACACGAAAACGTGTTCGGCTATATTCGGCGCTGAGAGTTTTAATGAAGAGAGAATAGCAGTTGTATTTGAGGCATTTGAAGAGCTTCGAATAAAAACATCGGATAATCAAGGCTAAACTGTATTATTGCTTAAAAAATCAGACTTTAATTTGTTTTAATTGTTCGATTCATTTTCAGCTAAAAATCATTTTCAAAATAAGTTTTAAAAACATTTTCAAAATGTTGAGGTCCCCCTCCTAATTTTTTAAATCAATTTAGCTAAAAAAATATAATTTGTAATGGAAAACTACAATCGATTGTAAACTTTTTAAAATTTAATTTGAACTTAAATTGCAAATTAAATTTAGTTTTAACGAATAAAGCATTTTTTGATACTTGAATTTTACAAAATTTGAGAGTTAAGCTTAAAATTTTAAATTTTGTTTTTCACGGCTATTTTTTCTTTCAAAGCAGAGGTGGGCAAGGAAAAAAACAATATTAATTTTATGATGAAGTGGTAGCAGATGACCCCCATTCAATTTTAATTCGATCTAATGGTTTTGATACCTCGCTTTCTTTTTCAAACGGTACATAAAAAAAGCTGGTAATTTAGATATCATACGAGACATATGTATTTCGAAAAATGTGTCTTCGTGCATGTGAGCTCATTGAGTATTTATGTTTTCTCGTATGTTTTGTCGAAAAAATACGTTTTATCAACATTTTTTTTTTACTTTTTTTATGTTGAAGCAATAGGGGGAAGTGGGGCAAGACGACCACATAGGAACAAGAAAAAAATTGCCTATGTGTGTGTGTGCATGGTGTCATGGGCAATTCAAGCAAAACATTGTAATAAGACCGAAGCCGAAGTGTAAACAAAGAGTCCTGCTCACGTCAGTTGATGTTTACATTAGGAACGAGCAGGATAGACTCTTTGTTTACACTTCGGCTTCGGCCCTTTTACAGTGTTTCGCTTGAATTGTTCCTCATGCTCCATATGGTCACCTTGCCCCACTTTCACCTACTTGCAAACAACTTGCATATGCTTTCTTTATTGAATCGAATGATGTTTAATTCTTATGTTTAAAAAAAAATATTGCTTAGGCCGTTGAAAATATTTTTCAAAGTTTAAATCTATGGAAATCTTCCGAAATGTTGATTGAAACTGATTGTTGACACATTTATTTACTGCATTTTACCAAAGATATAATAAAATTATTTGGTTAAAATACAAGAATTTTGTAAATCTAAATAACAACGTTTTAGTCGAGGTTTTAGTATAACTTTGGTTAGGTAATTAAAGTTTAAACCGGCTCCGTGGCTGATTGGTTACGACTTCTGTCTCCCAAGCAGAAGGTTCAGGGATCAATTTTCTAAGATCTTTCTAATTTTCTAAGGAATTTGCTGTGAAATCGTACCTACCTCACTTAGCCCATAGCGAAATCAACGGTCCGTTCAAAAACGCTCACAGTTACAGTCCACACAAGCGATCCACTCCGTTTAATCCCGCCCACAACGTCAACCAACTTGATGGGGAGGGTGAATGAGAAAGCAGGGAGCAGGGGGTGGAGCAAACGTCAAACGAGCACCGGGCCTTAGCAGCTCTCTCTCTCTCTCTCTTTCACTCTCGTACAACAACACGTTTGACGCCACAATTTTGTTTGCCAAATTCAATGATAAGGACGACATTTTTTTCTGTCTAACTCTCGCACTCTCGTCATCTCACGTTTGGTGGACTGTGCATAATATAATACAGGCTACGAGGAAGGGGGTAGAGTGGGAGGAAAAGTGCTTCTTATCTCGACCGACACACACACGGTAGCGGAGAGTAAACGGATCGATTTGTTCCATATTACCAATTATAAGATATTGCTCAGGTGGAAACTGAACCAAAAGATTGCGTTGTTTTCTAGACTTGTTACAAATTAAGTACTGTTAGTTCGTCAAGTTGAGTTTTAAGCTTTAAGTTTTGAAAATTAGTTGTTAGGTAAATATTAGGTTAAAAGTCGTGTTTCCAGTTCCAAGTGATTAGTACCTTGATTTATGTTTGTGGGGATTAATCTACATTTGCAAGGAGATAAAAACCTGTGACAATTCACGAGAACACGTATACGTGTAAGACGACCATTGGACCCAGCGCAATCATTTTCCAATTGCTCAATATCCGCCGAAAACGAATCCAGAAAAAATGTTCCAGAAACGATTGATGCGGATAGTTTACCTAGTTCTATTCATAATCATGTTGATATTGCTCTACAAGGGCTTCACCAATGATCCACAGCAGAAGGCGCTCCAGGTAATAATTCCACACCTCATTATTTTCCTAAATTACAATTCAATGCAAAAATCCACCCTCCACCCAGGACAATATGCCACAGCCCGCGTCGGACGCCCCCGTGTACGTGATGGTATTCTACGAAGCCCAGTGTCCGGACTCGAAGAACTTTGTCATCAAGCAGCTGCAGCCGGCCTACACCAGGGCACCGAGCCTGATCGAGATCCAGTTTGTGCCGTACGGGAAGGCGACGGTGAGTGGATGTTTTTTTTTTCTTGTTGAAAATCTTCGACAATTTATTGGATTTTTTTATTTATCTTTCTCAACCACGGATTCTAAAAGATTGATGAGATTCTATTCTTATTACAAAATGTATTTGATGTTTTGTTTCTCAATGTTGTGGGTTTTATCTGAACCATTTTGATAATTTTTATAAAAAAAATCGATTTATTAGAAATTAATAACAAAAAAACTTCACAAATACAATATTTCAAGACAGATTTATTAAGAAATAGAAAAGATCGATCAGGCTTTTGCTCTTTTTACTGTTTATTACTATTTATGAAACTAGTAATAGCCTCAGAAAAGTATTTGATTTAAATGATCAATTGGATTAAATTTATGATTTAGTACGCCGTTTTCATGTCCACTTGAAAGTGATTTATTTGGTTGAAAATGAAGTTGTCTTTTCCTGTAGAAAAGTAATTCTTTAAATTTTCGGGTTTTTTTTATGGTTTTAATTATGTATTTTTTATATTCAAATAAAAAATGTATTCAATTCAATTCAATTAGTGTTTATTAGAATTAAACAGTTCTGCTCAAGGTTGTTACAACTGCAATTCAGAGATTTGGAGAACCTTTTAACTGAGATTAATTCATGAGCATTTACAGGGAGGGTACATGTTTCTAAATTTAGATTTTGCTAGCAGCGTGCTCTTTTAGGGAAAATAAATTCTGAGAAAAAAAACTCTAAAATACATAATTAAAACCATACAAAACGCGAAATTCTGATAAGGATTGATTTGGACAGGGATGCCATATGATTTTTTTTAAATGTCTGTAAAAAGTCTCTGTGTGTTTTGTCTAAAATTAAAATAAATCAATTTACAGTCATAGAAATCCATCAGAAATAGCGAGTTTAAGCATGTGAAGACTAACGAAACAAGTTCCGGTTGATATTTTTACAAAATATTGATTTAATGATTTTTTTAAAGTTTGTGCACCTAAAAAAATCGTGCTTTCCATTTCATTAGGGTTAACCTATTCTTTTATCAAACCTTGAAAGAAAAACCAAACTAATTCTCTCAGCTACTCGAACAAATTTTTGTAAAGAAGTAATTTTTCTTCATACAATATTTCAAAATTGCATATAACTGACGTCCAATTAAAAATCAGACAATAGTCAAAAATAAATATGAAAAAAGATCATCGTGGGCTCAGTAAATACAAAGAGCAATAAAAAATATTGTTTTTAGTTCTTGAAGAAATTGATTTTAAACTACTCTTAAAATTATTACGAAAAAATGCTGTAACATTCATTAAAATCAATTGCAGATGTCTTGTTGATAAACAGTAGGGTGACAATAAAAAATCTACCTCAGGGTTACCCCCTGATTCGATTCCTAAGGCAAAAATAAGTAACTGTGAACATATTGAGCGAAATCGGTTTAGGTTAATGGTCGCTATAGATCGTTAAAGTTGGTGAAAAACAATATTTCATACAAAAACGTCTTCTTTGAATCGCTAATAACTCGTCAGGGTTAACTTGGATCGTTTTGCAGTCTTCGACAAAGTTGTTTGTCATAAAATTTACGCACACTTGACAATGATCCGACACAATTTGGAATTTTGATTTTTTTTCTTTTCCTCATACTTTTTTGCGGTTTTTTCCATTCAAACTTCAACGATAAAAAGCGACCCTTCTACCTTAACCGGTTTGGCTTAAAGTTCGCACAGTTATACTTATTTCTGGAGTTTTTTTGGAAAAGGTCCAATAAACCAAATTTTCAGTTTTTGCTTTTTGGGTGTTTCTGAAACCGCCTTGAGTCAGGGGTTTTGAAAAACACCCAAAAAGCAAAAATTGAAAATTTGGTTTATTGGACCTTTCCAAAAAAACTCCAGATTTTTACCTAAAGAATCGATTTAGGGTTTCCACAATTTTATTTTGTTCTTGTCACCCTAATGAACATTTGAAATCAGAAAACCCAATCCGTGAAAAATGTGCTTTTATTATCAAATTACCCATTTTTTTTGTGGCAAAAAAATATTTGTAAAGACCTTAAAATTTTTAATACGGAGCGGATTCGATAATTCGATTTTTTTTCATAAAATTATTTTTACTAGGTCCTTTTCGGTAATAATTCGAATTTTGCTACTTCGAATATCCACTAATTCGAACGCATTTGAATTGAAAAGCACTCAAACATCAAAACTGAGTTGTCAAACGAATGTTTACTTTTTGACCCCATTGTTCGTGATTTTGTGCTTTTGACAGCTGTCAGTCGTTCCAATTAGCGAATTTGGATTCACAAATTCGAAGGCAGTTCCATTCGAATTAACGAATCCGCTCTTTACATGTTCTGTACTCTGGAGACAAGACTGTGAGCAAGAGAGCAACTCTCTCGACTCCAAATTCTGCTTCGTGTGCTTCACGCTAGGGCATCTCCAGCGCTGGGGTGCAAATCAAATTTGCACCCGGCTCATGAATACCGAGATCAAATTTGCCACCTAGAAAAAACTCCGTCATCACCACCGCTAGGGTAGCAAATTTGCCACCGAAACAAGCCCACCGCGGGGGGCAAATATGGGGTTTCATCATTTTTTGCTCTCGTTTACCTTCAAAATCAATAATTATGTGTTGATTCATGCCTAGAAATGCTAAAAGATTATTAAACTTTTTAATCCTATTGAAAATTTCAAAGAATTTAATTTTTCGAAAATGTCGAAAGTTAAACCATTTGCTACCCGATTTGATTCCCACCAAATTTGGTCTCGAGTTTGCCCCCGAGTCTCCCACCGCGCGTAGCAAAGCAGGTATCAAATTTGATCTCAAGTTCATCTGTAGAAGAAAAATATGTGTCGGTACCTGTCGGGTACTCATTTTCTGATACCCGACAAGTACCGGCAAGCCGGGGCCAAAGTTTTGAATGCATGTTTCGGAGATTTTTCTATGTCTGCTCTTGTGGGTGCTTCAAAAATTCAAAAAATTCAAAAATTTAAAAATTCAAAGATTCAAAAATTCAAAAATTTAATGATCCAGAAATTCAAAAAGCTAAGATTTCAAAATACAAAAATGCATTAAAACCTTTAATTTTTTTTTTCATTTTTTTCTAAAATTTTATTTTTTTTTATTTTTCTATTTTTTTTATTTTACTTGTACAAAATTTTAATTAAAAAAAAATAATATTTTTTTAAAATTATTTTAGGTTGTTGCAAACATTTTTCAAAGTTTATGTCGCCCCCTTTTCAAAATCGGTTCGAAAAATCAGGGGGCAAAAAACATATTTTTTCAAAAAACTTCCAAATTTTAAAGGAAATATAAGTCCATCCAACTGAAATCAATTAGAAATGCATTTTCCTGCGTGTAAAATCATATTTAGCATGTATGGGTTCGGTAAAAAAAATTCAATTTTTGTGGAATTCCAATGTACAGCACCGCAAAACGTTTTTTTCGGCGAAAAAAAAAATCTCTTCAATAATTGGATATTTTGAAACTAATGATTGCAAAACAATTGGGCAGGTGTGAAATGCATTTTAAAACACTTTTTTCATTCAAGTGTTGAGATCATAGCTTGTTATTTCAATTCTTTTTTTTGCCCCCTTCCCCTCCCTCGATCTGGACCAGATTCGAGGGACATAAACTACAAAAAATATTTGCAACGGCCTTATTTTTTTTAATCTTTTAAATATTATTTTTATATTTATTTTTTTTTAATTTTTTAGTTTTTTTTAATTTTTTAAATTTTTTTTTTAAATTTATTAAACTTTTTAAATTTTTTAAATTTTGCAAATTTGTTTAATTTTTGAAATTTTTCTATTTTTTTTTTCAATTTTTTAAATTTTTTAAATTTTTTTAAATTTTTTTAAATTTTTTTGAATTTTTTAAATTTTTTCCGTGCTTGATTCGATTTTTCCGTGCATAATTCCATTTGATTCGGTAGCAAACAGACTGAATACCGGGTAGCAAAGTGAACCCGTAGAACTGAGAGCAAATTTGCTACCGCGACAGGTACCGCGATGGGGTTGACGTCGGGTGCAAATCTGGAGTTTTTTTTTAAAGGACCAATAAACCAAATTTTAATTTTTTTCTTTTTCGGTGTTTTTTAATACCCCTGACTTAAGGCGGTTCTAAAAACACCCAAAAAGCAAAAACTGGAAATTTGGTTTATTGGTCCTTTAAAAAAAAACTCCAGAAATTAGCTTTGCTTCGATGTTTGCACCCAGCGCTGGAGATGCACTAAGAAAACACTAAAAACCTTTATAAAGTCCTGGGATCAATTTTAATCGGGGCGGTTGGGATTTTTGGAGACAAAAAATTTCTGATCGGCTGTAAAAAAAAGAGAATTTAAAAAAAATTGTAAAATCGAAATTTTCGGGAATTTTTTAAAATATTTTTTGTTTATTTTTCAGACCAGCACCAACGCGGACGGTTCGCTAGCGTTCGACTGCCAGCACGGTCCGAGCGAGTGCGAGGCCAACATCATCCACGCGTGCGTCATCGAGGCGGTGCACGACGCCAAGGTTCGCCTCGACATGGTCGCCTGTATGATCCGGGACAATCGAATTCCCAAGGACGCGTTCTACCGGTGCGCGAAGGAGAATGGCGTTGAAATCGAATCGATTCAAAAGTGCTACGACAGTCCTCACGGTGCGGAGCTGCTTAAACTGCACGGCGAGGCGACGCACGCACTCCGACCGGCGGTCTCGTTTATTCCGACGATAACCCTCGACGGGCAGCAGGGCCGGCAAGCTTCCATCCTGAAGGACCTGTTTGGGGAGGTGTGCAAGATCGCCTCGGGCCGTGGGCCGAAACCACTTCCGTGTGAATGATAGCAGATGGTTCTCTACTCGCTGAACCGCTTCCGGACCGAGGTGTACGAGGAGATCTGGCAAATCCCGGAACGCATCCAGCGCTCGGTCCTGCTGCTGCTGCAGTAGATCGTCGTCAATTCCACAACGTTACGATTAAGTTATTTCTAAACACACACACACAACGATGATGCCCTCCACAAAACATCGATTTCTTGTTGATCCTAACTTTATTTTATTGTTGCTGTGATTCAAAGTTTGATTTTGTTTGTCCTCAAGAAGAAAAGAAAAAGGTTTTCCAACATTATTCAACCGAATAATATTAGTCAATGATACCATTACCATAAGAAATAAAAAGCGCACTCAGTCATGTTGAATGAAAAAAACTAAAAGTTCCGCACCGCATACAAAACTTAAAATGAACTAATTAGAGGTAGAACCAAATTTTGAATGTTACTCATCAGGTCTCGTACGGTAGCAAACCGTAGATAATATCAATTAGTGCAGTAATGTTCACCTAGAAGGCATATTTAGCATTGGAAAACGTGAATTAGAGCGCGTTGATTTCTCGCGCCAGATTATACCTAATTATTGTGAGAATGAAACCATACTTTGTCAAATCAGCTAGCGTACAGCTAATAGAGCTATCTTTAGTGAAAAAAATAAAAATAAATAAAAACATAGTTTTAGCGCAGCTCCCCCCAGTTTGCAAGTGAAAACACAACAGTACTGATAAATGTGGTAGTGGAAGTTGATTGATGCTCCCGAAAGCGTAGTTTGTAGAGAAAATAGATTGTTTACAATACAGCAATCCAGATCAATGTCTAACTGACCTTGTACTTTGAATCGAACCGTAATGAATAAAAATAAGGTGTTAAATAAATAGACTAATGAATAAAAAAAATAAGTTGTTTCAATCAATTTTCACAATATTTAATTAACCGATTGATTCTTGTTAAAAATATAAAACTATTTCGACGCCAAAATTTAAAAAGGCGTTATGAACATTTTGGCACTTTTTTGCATGTTATCATATTCTAGAAGTGCTCCTAATAATTTTGTTTTAACGGATTTTTGTTAGAAAATTTTAAAATCGCAAATTCAAAAAATGTTTGGATTTCTGGAGTTTTTTTTGAAAAGGTCCAATAAACCAATTTTCCAGTTTTTGCTTTTTGGGTGTTTTTGAAACCGCCTTGAGTCAGGGGTATTGAAAAACACCCAAAAAGCAAATATGTACTCAAAATTTGGTTTATTGGACCTTTTCAAAAAAAAAAAAAACTCCAGATTTGAACAATTTCAATACAGTTTGTAATCGATTATCCGAAGTCTTCGTTAAAATTTCTCTCCGGATAATCGAAACGATTTTTTTTATTTTCTCAAAATGCCTCTAACCTAAAATATGACTCCAAAAATGCTCCAAAGCAAACTGTAATCTAAAATGGCAGCTTTTAAGTACATATTGAAAAATGCAAGAACTTGAAAAATTAAAAATTAGAAAATTACAAATTAAGAAGTTAGGAATCTAAGAATTTTAGAATTAAGGAATTGTTATTTTTTTTAAATTTCGTATATTTTTTTCAATTTTCAGATCTTTAAATTTTTGAATGTTTTGCTCCGAAGCTTTGAATTTTTGAAGATTTTAAATTTTAAATTTTTATCATTTTAATATTGAATTTTTTAAATATCATTTTTTTATTTTAAAATTTTTAAGTATATTTTTTTTAATTTTTATTTTTAAGAAGTTTCATTTTAATTTCTTTTTTCCAAAATTCAACAATTTAAGAATTAAAAATTTGAGAATTTAAAAAAATTGAGAATCAAAAAATTTTAAAATTGAAAAATTTATGATTTGAAAAAATTAAAATTTAAGATTAAGATTTCAGAACTTAAGAATTTAAGAATTTAAGAATTTGAAGAATTTAAGAATTTAAGAATTTAAGAATTTAAGAATTTAAGAATTTAAGAATTTAAGAATTTAAGAATTTAAGAATTCAAGAATTTAAGAATTTAAGAATTTAAGAATTTAAGAATTTAAGAATTTAAGAATTTAAGAATTTAAGAATTTTAAGAATTTAAGAATTTAAGAATTTAAGAATTTAAGAATTGAGAAATTTAAGAATTTAAGAGCGAGTCCACGAGCAAAGCATACCCATCTCGCATCGACCTCACCAATCTGCCTGAAATTTTCAGGGGTTGTTTGTACATATATAACTAGCATCTGGTAAAAATATGAGCACTCTAGGTCAACGGGAAGTGGGGCAAATCGGGACACAAAGTTTGATGGTTCAAAAACGTCAAAAATCTTAAAATGGCTATAACTTAGGCAAAATTCAATTTAATTTCAAAATTCAAAATGCATCTAAAAGGGCTTGAAAAATGCAACAAAATGCAGGGTAGAGCATCTCAATTGGTTATTTCTAAAGGGAGTTATTGGCATTTTAGTGAAAAAATAGCATAATTTTCAAACTCAAATAAAAAAGTGTTCCATCCAGATATCAACTCGGTTCGACCTGCAGCTTGTAGGGGACATCTGGGACTACCATCTGAGACTGAGAACGCTTTGGGTAAGGCAGTTCAACATATTAAATGGACACTTTTACTTTTAGTGATTTTTTTGGTTGTAAATTTTTGCTCGGGGGACCCCTTAGATCCCATTTTTTGGTGATAATTTTATCATATTCGTGTTCCTGAGACAATTTTACAATAGAAACATGTATAAAAATGTGTATTTTCATCCATTGTAACCCTTTAAAAAATAAAAGTTAAAAAAAATCTTCGATTCACATTTATTGAAAATCAAGTTCGTTTCCAAGGATACTAGATGACACCAGAAAAAAGCAGCTTCTTAATTTTTTTTAACTTTTATTTTTTAAAGGGTTACAATGGATGAAAATACACATTTTTATACATGTTTCTATTGTAAAATTGTCTCAGGAACACGAATATGATAAAATTATCACCAAAAAATGGGATCTAAGGGGTCCCCCGAGCAAAAATTTACAACCAAAAAAATCACTAAAAGTAAAAGTGTCCATTTAATATGTTAAACTGCCTTACCCAAAGCGTTCTCAGTCTCAGATGGTAGTCCCAGATGTCCTCTACAAGCTGCAGGTCGAACCGAGTTGATATCTGGATGGAACACTTTTTTATTTGAGTTTGAAAATTATGCTATTTTTTCACTAAAATGCCAATAACTCCCTTTAGAAATAACCAATTGAGATGCTCTACCCTGCATTTTGTTGCATTTTTCAAGCCATTTTAGATGCATTTTGAATTTTGAAATTAAATTGAATTTTGCCTAAGTTATAGCCATTTTAAGATTTTTGACGTTTTTGAACCATCAAACTTTGTGTCCCGATTTGCCCCACTTCCCGTTGACCTAGAGTGCTCATATTTTGGCCAGATGCTAGTTATATATGTACAAACAACCCCTGAAAATTTCAGGCAGATTGGTGAGGTCCAAACGACGTCCCATACAAAGGGGTATGCCCTGTTCGTGGACTCGCTCTTAAGTTTAAGAATTAGGAATATAAGGATTTAAGAATCTAAAGATTTTTTTTTTTGAATTTTATAATTCGTTTTTTTAATGTTTTAATTATGTAAAGTTTTAAATAATTTAACTTTTGAATTATTGAAATTTTTATGTTTGTGATGATTTTCATATTTGATTACACTTTCAAAAGGACTTATGAACATAGGAAACTCATGGCGCATTGGTTGTTTTGAAAAAGTTATCTAGATTTTTAAAATTCTTGTTTTTTTATTTGAAAATTTTTGAGTTTCAATTAAATTTTACATATTTAATTATTTCAAAGTTTTCATTTAAATTTCTTTTATCTAATATTTTGAATATTCACATTCTTTTTTTGTTTTTACATTGATTTTTTTTAGTGTCCGCCTGGGTGCTGAATAGTGGTTCGCAAAACGGCCTCAATTTTGAACTATCAAAGTGGAACCAATTTACTGTTCGCCTAAAGTAGAGAGTATTGTTATCGATCATTTAAAATTTGTTTTATTTATTTATTTTTTATTTTTTTTTTTTTTTGTAAGAATGAAAAATGTGTGGCTTTTTAGAACTTGGAGTTGAAGTCAATGCGAAATCGACATTTTTTATAATAATGAAAGGATGTTGTTTATGGAGTCGATCCTGTTGTATGCATCCAGAAGCTGTCTTGTTTGATTCCGTTTGAAAACCTGGTTTAGTGCAATTCTTCTCTGTTTGTTGGATCAGTTTCGCTAGAATTAGTGATGTTTTTTCGTTGGATCAGAAAGGGCTGCAGGAATCCAAAATCTGCCAAGGAATTTATCTAAGACATCGCAGAATGACACTCACGCCGCAGTTCTTCGTCACCCGTAAAAAAGAAAAATCTCTTCTAACCGATTGAAACGGGACAATTCTCTAGCAAAATTTCAAAAACTAGACAAAATAATACACATACTACTGATTATATTTACCAGTAAAATAAAAGTCATGCTTGTGCTTGAACAGTATCATACTTTGTAGATGTAAACAAAGTGGGATCATTCGGAAATCACGTTACGCATTCTCTCTGTTCATCACCCAGGTGTCCGCCAACGTCAATTTCTGCATTTTTTTCGAAAAGCTGAAAAAAATTGCAATTTTTATGGAACGTTGCTCAAGACGAAATTAGAACCTTATAAAACATTTTGTGGCGGAGTTTTCGGACCAAATCAGCACCCAATTTGCTATCATACCTGTGTAAGTTTATTGATCTTGTACAACGATAAGCACTCGCAAAAGGAATCTTTAAAAGTATTGTTTTGTAATTATAAGCTGTGTGGAATTCAAAATCTCACCTCTCCTCAATTCGTCTCCATCTCCATGGCCTGTTGCTGCTGCTGCTCCGCCTGCGGCAAGCTATCGTCGTAGAACATGTACTCGTCCTGGAAGTCCTTCATAATCTTGCTGGAGCGCTTCTCGTCCAGGAACAGCGAGTACACCTTGCGGATGTCTTCGACGGTAATTTCCGCCGCCTTGCGCCGCTTGCTCACCAGGTGGGCCGTCGTGATGGACTGGATGGCGTAACGGAGGCTGGTCTCGGTGGCGATACGACCGAGCACCATCAGCGCTTCGGTGTTGATCTGACAGTCCTCTTCCTCGCAGCGGATCTTGAGGATTTCTTTGATTTCTTTTGCCGAGTACGGGACCGTCCGAATGATGATCATGCGGTCGAGCAGGTCGATCGGGATGCCGTGCGGGCTGCGATAGGTGGTTCCTCGGATTTTGGTGATGCCACGGTTGGTGGCCATGATGACGACGGGGGCCATGTCGCTCTCGAGGGCGCGGTTGAGGAAAGAGAAGCACTCGATGTCCAGCATGTGCGCCTCGTCGATGAAGAGTACGCCGGGGTTGATTTCGGCCTTGCCTTCCTCGCGCCACTCCATGACCTTGCTGTTGATCTGGTCGCGGATTTCCTGCTTGATTTCACCGGTGTCACCGGCGAACAGAGCTAGGAAGCCGTGGGTTCGGCTGTTGATGACGTCGATTTCGTGCAGAGTTACGGTGTGGACAACTTCCTTGCGTTTTTGCAGCTCTCCCTCGGGGCATTGTACGAATCTGGTCTGGGGGCCACTGGCGTCGTAGTCACGTGCCCGGGTGAAGCTTCTGCCCAGTTTGCTGACCTTTCCGGAGGCCTTGTCAATCATGATGATGTCTCCGGCTTGGATCTTCTCCTTCATGAAGCATTCGATGATCTTGTTGCCCAAATCGTAGTTTGTTTCCATGTCGGTCGTCTTGATGGTGACCTTGCCCATCTTCTGACCGGTTCCGGATGCCGGACGGTCAATCTGAATCTCCACCACTTCTCCCTCGATGATTTCCGTTTCTTCCTTGATGCGAACGCCAATGCTCTTGCGGAGGGCCTGGGACAACGCCTCCGTTTTGTTCATCTCCAGCGAGTAAATCTCCGACCCGGACATGCTCGTGAAAGGGGTTTCATTTCCGAGGGCCTAAAACAACAATAAAATCCGTTAACTAAGCATGAATCTCATCAACAACCGTGCATCCTCACCTGGGCCATTCCCACGGCAATCGCCGTCTTTCCCGTACTGGGCTCCCCAGCCAGCAGAATACACCTCCCGGCAATCTTGCCCTCCCGCACCATCTGCACCACGATTCCGGCGGCGCGCCTAGCCTCCTTCTGGCCAACCATGCCCTGCGACACGGCCCGTGCCTCCAGCACATCGTCAAGCCCGAGGCCGCGGATGTGCGAGTGCGCTCCGATCCGTTCGATGCGCGCAATGTCCCGCACCTCGATCTTGTCCAGCTCGGCGGCCATCGTGACTTGGTTTGTGTGTGGGTTTGAAAGCGGTTCTGGAAGGTTTTGCGGAAGGATTAGATTCAAGTTTGAAATGTCAAACAAATTTGCCGGGAAACCAAGGCAACGAGTTTAATCGTTTCTTTTTTGGCAGGAAAGTTCTAGAATCGAAACCTCTCAAATTCAGTCGAATTAATTGAAAACTTAACTAAATTCAGTTTTCTATTATCACAATTAAATAATCTAGATTTCGCAAATTCAAACAATCATCATGCCGCATAAGTAAGTTAAAACTTGGTTATTTCTTTAAACCACAGATGAAATTTTGTTTGATTATATTACTTACCAAGTAAACACCACTTAATCAAACTATTTTTAACAAAATATCAACTATTTTCACCAAAAATCCGCAATTTTTTTGAGCCGGACCAAGTTTCACTCCGATCACTGCCTTTTGCTTTGTGCAGAGTTTTTGGAGGTTATGTTTTGGTTTTGGAACTTGTGCGCTTCACTTTTTGTTTGACAGTTCGCAAGCTGCACGGTAAAGTGGGGCACAGAAAATTCGTGTGAGTTTGGAAATTTAAAAGTGGTTTCGAGGGGTGAATCAAAAGAAACAAAATCATTATTTCACACAGAACATTGTAAATGGGCCAAAGACGAAGTGTGAACAATCAGTTCTGCTCGTTCCTAATGTAAATAATATTTAAAAAAATCATCTGCAGGATTTTTTTTAGTTTTTAGTTTTTAGTTTTTAGTTTTTAGTTTTTAGTTTTTAGTTTTTAGTTTTTAGTTTTTAGTTTTTAGTTTTTAGTTTTTAGTTTTTAGTTTTTAGTTTTTAGTTTTTAGTTTTTAGTTTTTAGTTTTAGTTTTTAGTTCTTAGTTTTTAGTTTTTAGTTCTTAGTTTTTAGTTTTTAGTTTTTAGTTTTTAGTTTTTAGTTTTTAGTTTTTAGTTTTTAGTTTTTAGTTTTTAGTTTTTAGTTTTTAGTTTTTAGTTTTTAGTTTTTAGTTTTTAGTTTTTAGTTTTTAGTTTTTAGTTTTTAGTTTTTAGTTTTTAGTTTTAGTTTTTAGTTTTTAGTTTTTAGTTTTTAGTTTTTAGTTTTTAGTTTTTAGTTTTTAGTTTTTAGTTTTTAGTTTTTAGTTTTTAGTTTTTAGTTTTTAGTTTTTAGTTTTTAGTTTTTAGTTTTTAGTTTTTAGTTTTTAGTTTTTAGTTTTTAGTTTTTAGTTTTTAGTTTTTAGTTTTTAGTTTTTAGTTTTTAGTTTTTAGTTTTTAGTTTTTTGTATTTAAGAGTTTTAGCAAATGTTTGAAAATTTGTGCCATATCACAAGATTTTTATGCAAACATCAGGAAGGTGCTGTGTCCTATCCCTCGCCTAAACCAGACCAAAATCCATGATAAAACTGACAGACCAAATCTGTCAGACCAAGACTGTCAGACCAAAGAGCAAAAAGTAAACAATCTTGGCCTTCGACGTAGGTGCACACAGATCAAGAAAAGAAAATTTGAAAAAAAAAATATTTTTCCAATTCAATGACTGGGTTTGGACTGCAAAATTGAATGTACATCATAACATGATTAAACAGTGCGGCGTCCTGTACACCGACAATTCAATAAGCAGTTAAAAGCCTTTTTCTTCCATTTTAATTTTTGATCGCATTTTCGGTTTACACCTAAAAAATCTTGAAATTATTTATACGGATTTGTGATTCCTCTCTTTCCATCATTCCCTTGGCAAACATTTGCAATTATAGGTATTTCTTGCGTATTTCTACTCCAGAAATAACTAGTTTTTTTTTTTATAATATTCAGACTAATTTATAGGTATATCAATTTAACGTATGTTTTTATGATTATATTTTTTCTGATTATTTGAAAAAAAAGGTGGGAAAGGGCGACGAAAACGTTGACCCAAACAGGTATTTTTAACAATGTATATTTTGAATATATAGTTAGAGTGTTTTTTAAGTAAAACAAAAAAAGAAATATCAAAGCAAAAATATTCTCTCTAGTTGGGTACATGAACAAGCAACACATTCGTCACTCTACTTGCCGTTATGATTCATGAAATTCCGACAATAAAGTGTCGATAACAGGCCGGGCATAAAAGTATAGTGATACAGAAACAAAAAGAAGTAAAACTGCACGCCACTCACATTTACTATCATCCTCCATAATCCAAGAGCAGCAACATGTGCGCTTGCTATAGCTAGTATATCATACTAACTAACCAAACACTTTGCTCGATAAGTACTGCCCGCCACACAATGCACAATCCCACAACACATGTGATGTGATTGGGGTGTATTTTGCCAGTTTTTGCAGTTGGGCGCATTCTCTTTCTCTCTCCAGGAGAGTGAATAGTCGATCTCTTGCTTGGAGTTCGAACGAACCCGATGGTTAACCGCACTAAAAGAAACATCGTGAAAAACACATTATCGGGCTCTCTGGGTGGTTTAGTAGTCATTTTAGTGCTTATACTTAGCGTTGGCACGTGTTCACATTTAAGTTTGAATTTGTAGACTCCATTAAGCTTGTAATTCAGTAAATATTAATGTCTGTATTGAACTTGGTTACTTATAAGTATATAGTTTTATACTTCGAAAGTACCGTATCAAATAAAACAAGAAATTAAATTTAAAATTATGTAAGATGACTTTTTTTTAAATTGTATTAATCAAATAATGATTAGGAATTCGTTGTAAATTTTTAAATTGTGACTAGTTTTACTGCGTAGTCCAGGGGTGCTCAAAGTTTTTAATTGGCGGGCAAAATTTGAAGCTCACATGAGTTTGCGGGCTGACTCACCACACATAATCTTCGGACGCCAAGAAATGCACAGAGGACGCCTAGCAGTAACTTGCAACAGAGACCACAAAAGACCCAGGGGTCGTTAAAGTGGATTGCCTTGCTTTTTTATGAGCTGTTTGTTTGTTTTGTTTCAATCTATAAAACTAACAAAAAAAACAAAATATAAGAAAACTAAAAAATAAACGAAAAAGCCTCCAATTAATTGGTTTAGTTTTATCAAAATCAGAAAAAATACCAACATAAATGTTATTTCTCTACTTTTCATTGCAACCTTTGTGCCTCAAAAATCATGATTTCCAAATATAATGAAAGTTTCAAAGTTGTATATAAATTGTTTTTTTTTTATTTATTTTTTAAATATGTTTTAGAAGGAATGACACAAAATTTGTAAAAAAGTGTAATTTATTTTTTTAAATTATGTGCAATCTTAATGATAAATAGTTGCAAACCGATTTTTCAAAAATTATTCCTCCAATTTTAATAAAGCTTCAATAAATATTTGATGCAAATTTTGACATAATTATCTGTTTTAATCACATTTGAACGTGTTACGAGAGATAGTTACGATAAGATAGATTTTTAACACGATATTTGTTTCATATAATCGGGATCAAAGTATGGGTTTTCCATACTATCCCGATTATACAATTAGTTTTATATTAACAAAATCTTAAAAGGTTCACAAAATAGGCATAAACTTAACCTTAATTTCTGCACCCAAAGGAAAAATATATCTCAAAATCTGCAACAGTGGATTAGCTGCAGAAAATGTCACATTTTATAACATTTTTTGCAGCAAGCCCGTAGATCACTTTTGCCCGCGTGTAAACGTTTCAGCGATCTGCAGTTCTCACCAGCACATATAATGCTGGCCCGCCCCCGAGCAACACTCCAAAGAAAAGAATATGTTGGTGCTCTTTCACTCTCTTTTCATCAAGCGTCCATGGCGCGGTGGTAGCGAGTCGGATCTATAATCAAAAAGTTGGTGGTTCAAACCTCGTTCTGTTGAAGGTTTTTTGTTGTGAAATACAACCAAACAGCCGTCGGTAATGTCGATAATTGTCGGTAACGTGCAAAAATGTCATACTCCTATATCGCAAAAATGCATGAGGACAGTTTTCATGCAGATTCTGATATACTTTTATGCCACCATGTATCACAATCATGCGACCGCCGTTTGAGTGAATTAAATAATTCACTTTGAAAAATTAATTGGTATTTTAGAAATTTCTTTAAAACGATTACTTTGTTTTGCAATGTTAGTTCAAATGCTTACTGATTAGAACTTATTCTTATATAGATATTATTGTTTCATTACTTTTGGTTTAGAGATTTGTCAAAAATCAATATCAATATCAATATCAATATTTACTAGGCAATCAACTACAGCAGTTGTTCGGTAACTGGGCGTTGTTTAACTGGGCTGCTTTTTAAGTTTGCGCTCGATAACTGAGCCGTTGCCCAGTTAAAAAACAGACAAACGTCAAAAAAACAAAACAAACCAAAATTACCGAAGAGTCAATGGATGCAAAAATCATGGTCAATAATTAAAAAAACTTTTTTCAAACTTTTTTTTAGTTTTAAATCACAATTCAATTTTAATGAAAAGAAACCATTGTAAATAAATTTGATAAACTTTTTTTAAATATTTAATCAAGAAAATATTATGCATCGATGGTCCTCTCGTTATATTTCGTTCAGCCCAGTTAGCAAGCAGCATTCGGTGACTGGGCTACGTTCTCAGCCCAGTTACCGAACATGTACTGTATTAAAATTGGGGTCCAAACCAAAGTGAGGTCGCAGAACTCAAATTTGATGTTAAAAACAAGAAAATAAAAAAAATTGTTCGTGATTTGATTACACTGACCTACAGAAAATGACAAAAATGACTGTGCAGGTGCAGCGAGGGGAAGCATGACGTTTAAGATCCCCAGAAACAGGTGCATTTTTCATTTTTCAAAAATATTTCAACAGGGCCGAATGGTTTTTCTTCAAAGTTTGAATGAAGAATTAGGAGGGGATTTTCGCCATTGCTTACAATCCAAAAAAACATGCATGCACATGCAAAGTACACGTGTTCCTGTGGACCTTAAACTTCATGCTTCCAATCGAGTTAAGTCTGCGCAGAAATTTTGTTGGTCGGTGTTATCCGAAGTCCCATACAAACCTTCGGATAGTCGAAACATCAGATAATCGAGGCTTCGAATAATCGAGTCTGTGTTTCTTGAATCATTAAAATCGGGTAAAATTTCGGAAAGTTTTGTGCATTTCAATTTTGATTAAAAAAAATACCTGACTGATCATTTTGTCAAACATTAACAAACTTTAACATTTTTTGATGTTTATAAAAAAAAAATAATTTTTTTTGTAAGATTCAAACAATTCTAAACGATTCTATTTGAATTTCACAAGACGCAATTCTGTTATCACTCACACAAAAAATAACTGCGCATTTCTGTTAAATCCCATTACGCAATAAGAAAATTTATGTTTCCTTTTGATTTTCCCAAACACGTGCCCCTTCCCCTAAAACCCGCCGGAACACAAAAGTTCTTTCCCCTCGCTATGATAGAGCATGGTGCAGAAAAAAAAACCCCCGAGAACCACCAAAACCGGTCCCGTTCGTCGCCTATTGCTACGGTCTTTGCGCGTTGTCGTCTCTCTTCTGCCGAGGGAGCTCTCAGCTCAACTCGACTTTGCTCAGTTCAGCTTTGGCAGTCGCGCGCGAACTGAGGCGTTTTCAGTGTGATGCAAACCCTCAGCTGGGATGGTCGGAAAATTCCCTCGGTACGGCGGTTCAGTACTCGGTGCGGTGCGTAACAACAATTGAGTGTTCTAAGTGAAAAAAACTTGGTGGTTCAGAAAGGTTCTGAGTTTATTTGAAGTGTTTATTTTGTCATAAAAAGTGTGCTAAAGTGACTAAAATTAAGGTTTAACAGTTATTAAAAATAAGTTAACTCGTTTGATGTCATAAAAACGTGAGGTGTAATCGTCGTTCCAACAGCTGACCAGCTGAAGAAGAAGCCGGTTGTGTTGAGTCTAGAGAGCGAGTGCAACAGTCGTCCGGCATACCATGTGATTAACTCCAACCGTTGAAACCTAGCGTATGAGTCTGCAGTATAATCCTGTGCTAAAACCAAAGTGGCAGCGAAAAAAAAGTCGTCAGTGAAGCTAAACAAAAATTGCTGTTTGGAAAAAATAGATTAGGTCAGAGCTCGAAGCCAGCCTACCTACAAACCTGTGAAAGTACACGCTGAAGCCAATCAACAGGTGTGGTGAATTGGAGCTGGAGCGGTTGAACCCGACCCCAATCAACCGCCAACCGACGATCGACGTCGGCAAGAAGTGTTTTGCGCGCGGAAACAAGTTCGAGTTACCACCGAAATTAGCTAATCGATATTGATTAATTGGAGCCCTTGGAACCGTTTTTTTTTTGTTGTGCGGGAGGGTTTCTTTCCGGAACGCGAGAAGTCACCTTTTGAAGGGAGAAGACTGGTTTTAGACTGACAACAACAAATTTAGAGCAATGGATCCGTTGAGGTAATGTACCTTGGTTGTGACGGGAGTTTAAAATAGTTTTTCTTGCTTCAGTTTATTTTCAAAGAATACCATAACATTTGCAACAACAAATTTTTAAATGTCGGGGATTTGGTTTGAAGTCAAAACATTTTTTTTTTCAATATTTTCTCATTAATATTTCGATTTGCAAAAAAAATCTATTGTGAGAATTGGCAAAAAAGTTGAAAATAGGACTGAATCATGCCAAACATATACGAGAAACAAGGGAAGTGCATGCAAAACAACGAAGCATACAAAGTTAGGAAACTTCTTTCGAAAAATCAAATTAAATAAGTTAGAACCATTTTGATCTTAAGCAATTCTCCCCAAATTCTGGAAATGGATTTAATTTGTATTTTTTTTTTAATTGGCGCAAAACCCATACAAGTTTCGCCACTGTCCATAAAAATCTCTGGTTAGTTTCCAATACGTCGTAACAGCCATCGTGACCTACGACACCTAATTGATTTTCTCTCTGATACACATAAAATTATCACTGTTTTTCAGTAAAGAACATCTAATATCTGATAAATTCAAAGCAATTTTGAATTTTATGATTTTTAAATTGATTGAGAACCGATCAAAAAATGGCTCTTAAGAAAACTAACCCGAGAAAGGGACTATTCAGAAAAATATGACATGGGAAAACATTGTTTTACTCTTTTTGCATAAATTCATACTTTTTAAAATCTTTCCCAAATAAATTTTGACAACAGTTTTTAATCTAATTTCTCAAATCAGGAATTTTTCTTGTACTTTTGTACCCGACTCTCTCCGATTTCAATGAAACTTTGTAGACATGTTATCCTAGGCATATATAAGCCATTTTTGTGTATATGAAGCCAAAAAAATAGTCAAAGACAAACTTGTAGGAAATTGGTCGGACTTTTTGAAAAAAATACACTGAAATAAAAATACACGCCATTTCTATGACATTTTATGATTTTTAAGAGCTCCGTGTACGCACGAGAGCATGCAGCTAGGGCTCAGTGCTCCATCGTTTTTTCGATTTTTTTCGCCGTAATTGATTGGGGTTACCCGCGAGTTTGCTTCTCCAGCATGCCAAAGGCCGGCCGTGGCCGTGGCAGTTCGAGTGCGGCCTCGAAAAACCCGCGAAGTTCGTCTACCGGCCGTGTGCAAAAAGGTAAACAAACCAACGCCGTGTCGACCGCCATCGCGCAGGGGAGCGTGAACGCAGAAGGCATCGACAAAAAGTTACTACATCCCGGATATGTCCCAAGATCACCAGTGCGAACCCGTTCCGGTACTTCCGGTGCCACGACCAGTGGCACATCAATATCCGCCAACATCCCCATCAGGAACGAGTTCCAGATGCTGAGCGACGATGAAGAAAATAACAACTCTGACGGTAGCAGCACTACCGACGACGACGACGACGATGATGGTCGTGCACGGAAAAAAGTGCCGACGTCAAAAAAGAACAACTCTCCAGTGGAACGTAGACCACCTCCAATTTTTGTTTTGGACACGTTAGCGGACGATGTTGACGAGTTGCTGGAAGGCCTCGGATATTGTCTGAAAATCGGTAAGTCGGCAGTGCAAGTGATCACACTGACCAAAAAGAATTTCGACCTGGTGTTTGAAGAATTGAAGCGTAGCAACTTCAACTTCTATACATTCAACCCCGAGAAGCCCCCTGTTAAGGTCGTCTTGCAGGGTTATCAAGACCGTCCGATCTCCGACCTGAAGGGTCACCTTTCGGACGCCGGAATAAAACCGCGGGAGATTAAAGTGCTCTCGCGCAAGACAACGGTAACAGGTACACACACACTGTACCTGTTGTACTTCGACCGCGGCACCGTCAAGATCCAAGACCGGCGGCGGACTAAAACGTTGGACGGTTTTTGGGTAAACTGGCGGTTTTACACCAAGAACCCGACGGACGTAGCGCAATGCCACCGTTGCCAGAAATTCGGCCACGGCTCGCGGAACTGCAACCTCCGGCCCCGCTGCGTGAAGTGCGGTGAGTCACACCTCTCGGAGGCGTGCGCACTGCCACGAAAGGCGGACTTGGGGGACAAGGCAGAACAAACCAAGCCGCGCGTAAAGTGCGCGAACTGTGACGGCAACCATACCGGCAATTACCGCGGATGCGTCGCGCGCAAGGCCTACCTCGAGGAGCAGGAAAAGAGGAAGAAGAAAGCGTCCCACCCTCCTCAGCGAAGTACGAGCGCAGCCGTTCCTGCAGCTGGACAGCGTACGGTTCCAGCGGAAAACTCAGCGTTCCCTCCTGGTTGGGGGCGTTCGTTCGCCAGCGTGGTCGCTGCCGGTAGCGGCAGTACGGCCCAGCAAGAAGTCACCGGGGAAGATCTCTTCACCCTGCCGGAGTTCTTTGCTCTCGCGGGGGAGATGTTGACGCGGTTTCGGAGCTGCCGGAACAAGGCAGAACAATTCCTGGCCCTTGGGGAACTGATGATCAAACACATCTACAAAGGATAAATTACCTGTGATCTAGATATAAGCTTTCTCTTCCTCTATCCCCTTTCCTTTGCAATTTCTGTAAGTTTTTTTTATAGTTTTTTCTTACTCTTGCTAGTGCCTTAGTTAAAGAAAAAATTGTTCCTAAATGGATTATGATGCAACACACAGCTGTAAGGAACTCCAAAACTCTGTTATGCACTTCAAAATAACTCATTGTATCTTGATTATTCACCAATAAAACCGAATTGAAAAAAATGAATTATGATTTTTAAGTTTAAAAGTCAAATTTTATGATGTCTCGATTTTTTTTTTCGTTCAAAATTTTTGAGGAAATAGCCTAAGATGTCAAAAAAACACTGACGAAAAATGCAGGATGGTATGTATTTAAATAACTTACGCCCTTCTAAAATGTTATTTTCGAGTACAATTGGCTCCATACACACAAAAATATCTTAGATAGGCCTAGGATAACATGTCTACCAAGTTTCATTGAAATCGGAGAAGGTCGGGTACAAAAGTACCAGAAAAATTCCTGATTTGAGCTGGAATTGCTAAATCGAAAAGTGATTTCCAGAAATTTTGATAATGTGCACCGTTTTAAAGTTAAAGCCACTTAAAGTATGATTAAAACTTAAAATGTGCAGTTTTCAGATTTTTTTTAAAATAATGTTCTCGAGTAACCATTTTTGAAAATATTTTTTTTTTCGAGGTGGAGGTAAAGGAAAAAGTAAAAGGAAAATTGAAACTTTCAAATTCTCATCGAAAAAACCCCTTGGCATTCAGCAATTAACGGTCCAATTTTAAATATAAAAAAAAACAATTGTAAATTTTTGAGATTTACTCGATAAAAAATCTTATAATTTTTAGAATCAGGACTTACATTAGAAAAAGGCGTAATAATGAATGTTTGATCCGAATGCAAATTTAATTTAACATTAAAAACTGTAGTCATTTTTTTCTGTTTTTTTTCACAGGATCTGTTACTCAAAACAAATAAATAAGTTGCATAAAAAATTGGCAAGAAAAATCCTTATACCTGTTTTTTTTTTTTAATAATCTTTATCCTTACCAACAACTTTGCCGAAGACACCAAATCGATCAGAAAATTTCTTAATAAGATAAAAAGTATGAACTTTTTAAAATAATACAAATATAATCCATTTCCAGAATTTGGGGAGAATTGCTCCTATATTTAGTGTTGGCTCATTAAGGTAACCTACGTCGGATTAGGGTGGTCAAAAAATGGCAATTTGCGTCGATTTTCGCAAAAAAAAAAACACATTTTTTTTTAAAAATCATAACTTTCGATTTCAGCACTCATGAACGCAAATGAAAGGTTATTAGTTGGGCTTTCGAGGATTCGAGGATCTAAAAAGCTAACCTAACATTTGAAAAGGTAATATAAAACATTAAAATGCCATTTGGGATATAGACTAAAGAGCATAAGTCTGCAAATATTTCTATAGGCTTCCTCGTGAAAATTGCGTAACATACTCGCTGTATATGTGTAGGGAACATATTAAGAAAACTTTGCTGAAAAAATCTCGTTTCTTGAACAAATGCTGCCATTTTGGCAGTATTCTAAAGTTGAGGTCTCAAAAAATAAATATCTGAATATATTTTTTTGAAATTACTCCAAAAGTACCTAAATGCTTAAAAAAGAGTAAAAAACAATAAGAACACTAAATTGAAACGAAAATTTTGCAATGGTTAAATAAAATTCATTTATTTTAAAAATTTGAGCATAAATGTAAATTGCATTACAACCAATTAAAAAGTCTCAACCGTCACTGTCCAAAACCACATTTTAATGATCCCATAAAACTCCTGTAATAGATACCACGACCATTTTGTGTCAAGCACTCTGCGCGTCGTCGTACAAGGTGGTAATAAAATCTCTCTCTCATTTGAATACACATAAGTAAGCTTTACTTTGAAGGTTTTGCGCGAAAACAATCAACCCATAAAATTCAAAAGGAATAACCAACCCAAAGTCAGCATCCCAAATCAAGTAGCATCCCCCGAACATGACTTCTCGGAAGTTTACTTCTTAGCGCGAAGTTCTAATGCTTTGAAGATGAAAACCCCCGCCCCGTTGCCATCTGACATTTACATTCCGTCCCACCACGAGTAGCTGCCAAAGTCAAAAGCCGGGAAATCCAATAAAACAAGCAAGGCAGAGAGAGGCAATAAACCGTCACGTGGGATGATGAATTACTTTGTTTTGGACGGCTTTGCGAAAACAGACAATTTCTCGTAACACACAATTTTAGATAGAGAAGGAGGGCAATCTGCGTTCGACGAAGTATTTCGATTCGAAATGGGTCAACACGATTTGCTTTGTTAATTGAAATTCTTTGTAAGTAGATACTGAACAGCTAAAGCAACAGTTTCAGCAAGGACCTTTTTCTAATCAATTTCAAAGAAATTTATTACACTGAGATGCGTGCCAACATCACAACAGAAGCTCATTTCCTTGAAAAGTTTTCCCCGTTTAAAACAGTGGAAAAAAGAAAATGCTTTCCCACAGAGCGTATATAGAAGAGAACCCGTCGTTGGCGACAGTCAGACTGTCACTGCTTTGTGGGTTCAGCCGTAGAGGACCGTGAAAATGGCTGTTCATGGCCAGCAACAGCCGCAGCAGCAGCAGCTGAGTTGAACTGGGTCAACAGTTTGGCTTTGGGGAGGATTACAAACAGTCAGTCAGGAAACAGAAAACAGAATCATCAGTGGATTCTTCCTCAGAACAAGACAAACAAAAACAACTCACCGTGATTGAATGTAAATTTCATGTGTTTTTTCTTTTCTTTTTTTTCTATCGTTTCAGTATCGGATCGAGTGTTTTAAGTCTTCACCAACGGTAAGTAGTAATGGAGAGTACTCTGAACGGAATGATGCATCGACTGACTCACAATGACAATGACTTGCTTTTTTATATTGCAAAAGAAATGCTATCAGTACCAAGAATTCAGTATATTTGTTGAATTTCTCTTATTTTTCCATCACAGTTTATTAAATTGAAATAAATCTATTTAAAACTGTAAATTCATTCGAATAATTTTGAAAACGTGTTGTTTTATGTGTTACGATATCCTTTAAGCATAAATTGTGCACCAAGACAAGGATTTTTTTATTAATTCATGCCTATGTGAGAATTTGTATAATCTTATCACATTCAAATTAAATAAGTAATTAAAAATACTAATTATCAAAAAATAAAACCAAATAACAATATGCGTTTGATAAAAAATTTACCGTTTAACTATTCAAATATCAGTTTGTACCGTAAACCAGGGTGACATTGACAGGATTTGAAATCTTTTTTCTAATATTATCCAACTGGTAGGACAGTTTCATGATTTCTAATCTAATCTAATCGAACACAAGCACAGCCAGTCCGAAGAAAGCATCCTGGAAGAACTTGAGGTTAGATTACGCCCCAAGTTCTTTCTTGTCAATTTTAATTATTGCAGTACACTTTAGTAACCCCGAAGATGTATTGCATAAATTAAAGCGGCCAGGCCTACTGCGTTGCATTAACCGCAGAGACAGATTCTGTGAACGGAGCACATTTCACAGAATCTACAGGGGAGGAAGGATGCGTGGACATACCGTACCAAACGCTCCTGTTTACAGTTTCATATGTGTTTTGTATAATCTGTTAAGTGTAAAATATAGTGTGGTTATATAATCAATTAAATATAATAATGCAATATAATGATCATTTAATAAAATCCCTTCACCTATATATAATAACCACGCACCCAAGCACACAAACAGCGACACAAAAGAAATGAAAATGAGCATGCAAAAACAAGACAGCGCGCCCCCGTGGTCAGCGCACTAATCCTGGTAGGACAGTTTCATGATTTATATTTTAAAAACATGTACTGTGTTGGATTGCTCAATTTCCATTTTGTGTATGTTTTGTTGGATGTTTTTTCTATGGTGCATTAAAAATATTTTCTTTGAATTTGTTTGACCAGGGTAATTTTTAAAGTCACATTGTTTCTCACAAATGTCAGCCGAAAAGTGAGCAAATTAAATTAATATCGTCAAATTGATCATAAGTGAGGCTTCTTTAAATGTTTCATTAGAATAATGAACAGTGAAATGTTTGTTTAACTAAGTTTATTAACTTTTAATAATAAAGCTATTAGAAAATCGTGTATTTTTTTTAAATAAGGCTCATGCTTGATCAAAATTTATTAGAAATCATAAAAATATCAATTTTTGTTGATTAGATTTGTTTTGATTAGATTACACTAAAACCCAGATTTACGCCTAGGCGCTCTCTGGAACGACGCATCATTTTTGCAATCTTTCATAAAACAAATAACAAATAATAATCAATGTATACGTTTTGTGCAGATTTACAAATTGCTTTTAAAAGAATTATACATGTATTCGAGAAATTTAAAAAGAAATATGAAAATGCCTATAAATCTGAAGTTATTTTATATTTTTGGTTATATAAAACTTAACCGTAACATAGAAACTAATTTTAGCTGTTTTCAGTGTAAAATTTTAGAGTTTTTTTTTCGTGTGTTTCAATCCGATAATGAAGTCCATTTTCCGATTTGAGATCATTTTTATTGATAATAAAAAAACATAGCACTTTGAGAACTTTTTATCATCCTATTTATCAGTATTGAAATAAATATATAACTTTAAAGTTAACTTACTTTTGAAACTTTACAACATTTGTTTAAAACTACTTTTTGATGTTCTTTGAACACTTCTCTACCAAGTTCAGTTTGATTTAATATAATTCTGTTTGAATTTAATTCTTTTTTTTCTTAAATAATTTTTACTTTTGGCACCATTTTTCTCCAAATTTCTATTACAACATGTATTTTTAAGCCAAAGTTAGATCAACGTTTGAGCTTCCAAACCGTGCATAATGCTCGAAGTTTCCTAGAAAATGAAAAGGTGATAAGTCTCAAAATCAAGCCTATCACTGCGAATGAGCTAAAAACACAAATAATGATCCTTTTAAAAATGATTTTAAAATTTTGAAAAATATGTTTGCAAAAAATTGGAAAATTTCTCACATTTCTGCAGAGCTATCTCTGAAACTCTTTGTCCGATTTTTTTAGCTAAAAAATTTTTTACTGAAAATGAAAATGTGGAGAATTTTCTGAGCTATTTGAAAAACAAAACAAAATCTAAAAACTATTTTGAAATTTGACCCTGAAATGGCCATAACTTGAAAAAAGTGCATTTTATCGAAAAAAAAAGCTCAGAAATTTTCGAATGCTAATTAGATTTTACTTTTCAAAATAATTATTGAAAATGTTTTAGAGCGCATTTGAAATATTTTTGAAAGGAAATTAGTTTGAAGAAATGTCACCTTGAGATAGTTTCTGTGGCTAAAAAGTTGCTTTTTATGTCATAAAATAAAATTAATTTTTTTGGAAAAGTTTATTTTTGAGTGTAACTATACTTTTTCTTACTTCTTCTACTTAAAACCTACAAATTTGCTAAAATCATCATCACCCTTCTCAATAAACTGATTTTCTAATAAAGTAATTCTAGTTCTCTCATTCTTAAATTGAAATTTTTTATATTTTTTGATTTCATTGAAACTTTGTTCATGAAGGAAGAAATTTTGCATAATATGTTTTTTCATACATTTTTTTTTGTCATACAAAATGAGCATATCAATACACTCAAACCCCGATGGTTTGACACCAACTGTTGTCAAATGAACGGGGTCACTTTTTAGTTTGACACTCCTTTTACAGGGAGTTCACACACACTATTAAACGTTTGTTTTGATAGTGTGCGTGAGCGCCGTGTAAAAAGTGAAAGTTCGTCACCAACCAACGGAGTATAAACTTAAAAAAAAAATCGAACGAAAAAGTGACTAAACAACGGGGAGTAGGGTGTATCTGTATTTTGAGAAGGGATTTTCAGATCGATTTGGTATCTTCGGCAAAGTTGTAAGTTATGGTTAGGGCTTTTCAGAATAATCGGTACACGAGTTTTTTTTTCCTGATCAATTATTTCCTATTTGACATTAAAAATTGAATCAAACAAAATTTACCCTTGTTAAAATTATAATCATAATTTTGCTTACAAAAACTTAACAAAAGTGGTTTAGGTTTTAAGGGAGCATTACTATTACTGATGATAAGTAATTTCAATTTTTTTAGAAAACTTGAAGATGATTCAATATTCTGCAATACATTACTAAAAGAAGATTAATTTGATGTTTGACCATAACGCTAAGTAAGGACCATTCAACTCGTACCAGATAAACAAACGCACACCCATCTGCTCTAAATCAACATGATCTCAAGCATGGCTCAGCAGTTTCAACTTTTCATTCTACTGCTGACGACCGCAAACAAACAGCTCACTTATGACGATTTCCGAGGAAACCAAAAAATAAACAGCATCCGTCATTCATTGAAATATGACGATGCAACTGATTTCTGATATGCTGCCCGCCACGTTTGAGTTCTTCTAGTTAAAGGCTAGTTTAGTCTAAGACGATATCGACTTGCATAAACAAACAGACGATTTACTTCATCAGCATCGTCGCATATTCACCGATGTCGAAGGGAAAGTTGTCCTAGATTCTGTGTGTGCATGTGCGCTTCATCGAAACTAATTTTACATCATTACCTCCAACCTCGATATACATCGTACCAAGTTTGTACACCCAGGAAGCTAACTTAAGAGGGCTGCGTTGCACTAATTTTAGTCGCACGTGTGTCGTCTCTATTTGTAGCTCGTCGCAAGGTTGGGGCCATTAATCTCAATACATTTTGAGTCGATGGCTTGTAATTGCACCAGATAACATGAAGAATTACAGGACGATAACAAGCTTTTGCGATGTATGAACGATGATAGGCGCGTTCAGACTTTGGGATCATCGCTTTGGTCGTAAAACTCAGACATTATCAAAGTCAAAGCAAATCGAATCGCAGTTTGATCGAGTTCATGAGTTGTTTGTTTGTCTAAAATATCTTTTAGCGTGAGTGGCAATGACGTATGAACTGAAAATAGACCCGGATATTTTGTGTGAAAATATTTTCCACATTCTGATTGATTCGCGAATATCAATCAAAATATTGGTAATTGCTGGCGATGATGGATTTGTTTGAAATAAATTTGATTTAAAAATAGCAAAAGCTAACAACTCTGCCTTCTTGCACAAGAAACAGGTCCAACTAACAGTACTCCACAGCTGACTGGGCTTAGCAGTAGAGTGTGTCAAGTTCTGCAAGATGACCACCGCCAAGATCAGCTGGTTTGTCGTCCCGCCGAAGTGGTGACCACAAGTGACACCGTTTTCTTCCCTCTAGGCCTGCAGCTAATAAGTACGACAAGCGTGATTGAATCAATTACAGGCTTTACTGACTCGAGGGGTTCGCCGGGCATAAAATTGCACATCAAAACATACGTGCAAAGTAGATAAACGCGAGTTTAATTGTTGGGTTCGTGCTGGCGTCAAACTAGACAAATTGGTTCCAAGTGGTCACGATATTTATGAGACTTGTTGTCCCTTGACTTTTTATTCTTAAATTTAAAAGGAAAATAACCCAATTTCATTTAAATCTTCTCAACCACAAGTAAAGTTACTTCTTAATTACCCAGAAGAATACTTTGCAGAATGCTCAAAGAAGGCCAAGGTAATTTTGTGTCATTCGATTCACTGGCTTGACTGCGAGCATGCGATAGTGATGACTTCTACTTTACCTGGGGCATGCTATTTACCCAGAATACCACACCGCGAAGAGTTAAAAGGTCGTCAACACAGTTGGATGTGGTCGTCCAGTATGGGTTGGGTCTGATGCGAAATTATTCTTTGATTGGATTTATTTGTGAAATCCGTTCTATAGTTTATCATGTTTTTTTGTCTTCAAAACTTGTCTGAAGATTTGTATCGACTAAATAATTATGCAAAATGGCTTCTTCGGTTGTCTCCATTTTTTCAAAAAAAAAAATCAAAAATGCAGAAATAATTCGAATTTTCAGACAATTACTCTTAGATAATGTAAGTTCAATAATAAAAGTCTTGATTAGTTAGGAGTTATGAATGCAATATTGTTGACAATTACAGCTTCTATAATTACCGGTTCAAATAAATTTATGTCTCGAGCATCTCAAAACGTTTGATGCGTTTCTAGAAAAGCTAAGAATACAGCACATAACTCTACCGTAGACTACGAGACATGAATCCCTAATTATTGTTTTGCACGCAACCTTTCGTTCATCGAGGAAGAAGAAAAAATGCCCACCAAAACAAAACGAACCTGTACTCACCTGGCCCTATACTGAACCAAGTCCAAGTTGCTCACTTTTCACTCACCATGCTTGCCAAGGGTTTCCCCTTTCCCAGACCAATGCGGCCATGAAAATGTTCCAACACATCCAACCAGCCAAGGTTACATTGCATTTTGCCGCTTTTCCCACACACAAAAACACACTCACACATACCCCGACTGTGTCATGTCGAGCAATTTTCCTCAGTCGTTCGGGCACCACTGCAACGGTCACATCACATTTTGTCATCCGTGGAAAGTGCTCCGCGTGGGAGGATCACTTTCTCTCAAGAAGGCCGAAATGCGAAACCACTTGATGCTGTAATCTGTCCAGGCCCACGTTATCTTGTGTGTGAAAGTATAGTCTTTTAATATTAATAACTCCAACGAGACAGTGAAGGGGCTCCAAGTCATTGTCGGTCGGGACCTAGTAACCGCCAGCTAAGACTTCCTGGCTGGGATGAGTTTGTGAAGTGTGATACTTTTCAATGGACGCCGCCAGGTGAACCCAAACGGTCAAGGTTTTTATGGTAATAAGTGCAATTGAGCGAATGAACAAGAGGTACATTTGCATCTGGTGGTGGAATCTGTGGACGTTGGGATGTTCAGGAGCAAATTGTTTTTTTTTTTAATTTCTCAATTGAAAAATTAAAAATTCGAAAAAGAGAATGTTTTATGTCAATGTTACCCATCATCTTGGATACAATTACATTTATTGTTATTATTAAAAAAAGCACTATTGAAAAATTCTTCTTCCTTTGGCTAAATTCTTATAAACGTATTCTTCCAAAACACAAATTGTGATTTTGAAATTCTCCTGAAAATCTAGAGGATAAGACAATTTCACGAAACTTTCATTTTTAAAATTAAAAGAAGATCAATATTTTTGTAAACATCGTCGTTTTAACCAACAAGGCTTATTTTTTGGGGAAAGATGTGTCTACTGGATACGCTCTCCTGTAAAGTTTTTCATAAATGTTTGGTTCTGGGGCGTAAAAGAAATTTATGGCCAAAAATCACACTTTAGCTTAAATACTGCCATTAACACCAAAACATATATTTCTTCAAATTTCATTCGTCATTGAAAACCAAAAGTGTCTCATTGATTGACGACTACGATAGCCTTCTTGAGGAATGGATAAGGTTTTTTTTACACCCGAATAAACTAATCTGATGATCAATACACTTTAATCTTTGCACTGTAACAAAATTTTCCTTTTCCAACGTTTTTACCATGCGGCATTTGCTGCCTTTATTTATATTTTGACATATTTCACAATTGCAAATTAGATTTTTATTCCTTTCCATTTTCCATTTGTTGAATTTAACATTTTCAAATCAAAATTATGTAAAATTTAAAAAAATGTTTTTAAACGAAAATGTCGGAAATAATTTTCTTTATTTTTTTCAGTATAATGCTTCAATTTCTAAATTATTATATTTTTTTGGAAAAAAAAACTGTGAAATTTTCAAAAAGTTTTATTTTTATCACTGAAAATTTAACGAATAATTTCCGAGGCATCATTGGTTAAAAAGAAAGGACTAATTTAGTTAAAATTGTTGAATTCATTGTTCACAAAGATTAAGCTAAATTCTCTTAACCCTCTACAACCCAACCACGCCTCTAGACCGGTTTCGATTTAAAAAATCGCCAAAAATCCATTTTTCAACCAATTTTTGATCTTAAAAAGCATTGGAAAGAAGAACTTTTTAAATTTTGGAAAATTTTAGGATTGGAAGTTTGACTTGTTTTATGTGACTTTGCCAAAGTTTTTAAAAATGTAATTTATTAGGGGTCAACTTTGGCTGTGATTTTTACTAACATTTCCTATATTTTAAGTAAATAGAAGTATGCAGTAATTTTTCTTGTGCCCAGACTATGCCTCTACGCATTTATTTACAATTTAAATGATAATGGTTTCATTTTATAGCAGAAAATGTGAAAAACATGCAAAAATTGAAAAAGTTACTGTAAAAACATGAAAAAATTAGATAGGCAAAATGTAATGATAGGAGGTGGTAGAGTAGGCCGGGTCTAGCTCATTTCCCCGAATGACATTTCCCCGAATGCCATTTCCCCGAAAATCATTTTCCCTAATTGGTCACATCCCCGAATACCACTTCCCCTAATCAGCCACATCCCCGAATGCCATTTCCCCGAATATCATTTCCCCTAATCGGCTATATCCGAATGCCGAAATGCCATTTCCCCGAAGTGACACTTACGCCAATTGCCGTTTACTTAAATTTAAAATTACCCGAATTTGCATATCCCCTAATCATCATTTTCGCTAAAGCCTTTTTCCATGACTAACAGTTATTTTCTTTCTCAATTTTCCGAACAAACAGCTTTTTCGGGTATGCTGTTGATTAAATGTTGTAAATTGGGTAGTAAAGCCCTTTGTCAATTTTTATGAACAACGGTAAGAAACACGATTAAAAACCATTTCTGATAACTTTTTTTTCTTCATTTTTATGCAAAAAAAAGTTATTGACAAGACAACATTTTTTCGATGGTTCAACTATGGCCCCCCTGGATCGAGCTGTCAAGTAGGAGCTTTTCTGCCAAGAAGGGCCATGAAGTGAATTTTTAGAAATTGAATTCAAAATCCATTTTAAATCCTTTGCGATCGTTCAAAGGGTCATTGTACTTAGTAAAGCTTATTTTTCTTGTGAACAATAATATCACAAATTTAAGCTTAATTTTAGGACCCAATTACTAAATTTTTTGTTGTTCAATTAACATTTGTGTTCAACCGCATGATTAGATGTTGTTTTTGAGAAATTTGCAAGGATTTTTTTTTCGAATTTTGTTCAAAAATGCAAAAAATCGAACAAATAGTTACATAAGGCTGGTACAAATTTTTGTTGATTATACTTTTCGCCAAATCCCAAACCAGCAATGTGAATAAAATGATCAGTGTGAACTGGGTTCTACTGATACGGGGTACTACGAAAATCGCACGGTATGTTTTTGAATCATAAAAAATAACAAAAATTCTATTGCATTATTATTATCATGTCTATAAGAAAAAGGTATTTGTTTTGAGAATATATATAAAAAAAGTCTGTAACAATATTCATTGTATTTGAATGAATAGTACCAAACCTTCCAACACCACTTCCCCCCTAAAATGCTACGTCTGTTCTGAGTGAAGCCAAAAAGAAAGTTGATCATTCAAGGCCAATACGAACCTTTCAAGAAATATTATGTGTAGTTTGATGTGATAAAAAGTGCCATCATTTTTTTTTTCTTATAGAGTCGACTCTCTGGCTGTCGATCTTCTAGATATCAATAATTCTCCATCTATCGATGAATTCTTCAGTCCCTGTTTGCTTTAAAAATCTCTTCCGGTTGTCAATAATTTTAGTTTTCATGGCTTGCACAGACATTTTGCTTGGCGAAACGAAGCTTTAAAGGGTGTTTGAAATTTGTGTGTTTTTGTTTGATGGACGTTGCCATGATTCTCTCCCATAGCTGGGTATCAATAAAAAAATATTTTCAATCGAGTCTTCATTTTGCATCGTTCTGTAATCTGATGATTCTCTTCCTCGACGGTCCCTTGGATATTGACAAGCAGAGAGTCGACTGTAAAATGCGATTTCCCCGAACGCGGTCAAGCCGAAATGCCCGGTGCCCAGGAGCGCGCGCGCTCCGGGGCACCGGGCATTTCGGCTTGACCGCGTTCGGGGAAATGGCGTTCAGGGAAATGACTATTCAGGGATATGACTAATCGGGTAAGTGGCATTCGGGATTGTGGCCCATTCGGGAAAATGACATTCGGGAATGTGGACGATTAGGGGAAATGGGAAATTCGGGTAAATGGAATTCGGGGAAATGACTATTAGGGGAAGTGTCTTTTCGGGGAAGTGGCATTCGGGGAAATGTCCCTTCGGTAATATGGGTTTCGGGGAAATGTCATAGATTCGAGTAGGCCAAGTACTACCAAAAACAAACATAAACTCAACAAGATAAATGCAAATTAAAATACCAAAAATGAAACAAGAAAAACATAAAACAAGAGAAGTAAAGTTTTTCGTAGAACAAAAGTTGCTCAAAATGACCTCCTGAACACGGGAAAAATCAAAATATTCGAAAAAAAAATTTGGGCAGTAGAGGGTTAACGTGATGCCAATTTGAAGTAAAACACAATTTTGAAAAATTAGCTTGATGACCTTTTTTGGCAGAATGTTTCTTCTTTGGCAGCTTGTTCCAAGACGCTCATAGGGATTTTTTGAGAATAATTAATTTTATAGATATTTACACATTTTACTGTTATCATCATATCTTCGAATCTTTAAAATAATTAAATCTTCAAATAATCATATCTTCAAGGGCGTTAAATTATCCCGGGTTTTGATTTTCCCGGAAAATTAAAAAAAGTAATTAAAACCTTAAATTGGGATTTTCACAATTTCAAATAAATATTTTCAAAAATGCCATAAAAATGATAACATCTATCATGGTACTGCCAAAAAACTGCCTTATATTACTAAACTTTTAGGATTTTTTTTAATTTGATTTTCTGTGGATATGCGTCTCCAAAGTTCAATACATTCAAAATGCTTGCAAGTGTCACTTTTATTTAAATGTGAATAATAAAGGTTGAAAAATGTTTTCAGAAAATTTTACACTTAAAATATTTGTTTTTAGAAAATACTAAGTATTCCTCTCTATGGAATTTTGAGAATGATTTCATGGGATGGGGCATAATTTATCTTCGAACACTGGAAAATAAACCGTTTTGTCTTTAGACATTTCTAATGTATGTGTGCATCTAAAATATTGAGCTTTCGAACAAAAAGTTAGCAAAAAACAAGTCCTAGAGCTCCCATTTTCACAAATAATTTGAATGATTTTGCAAAAAAAAACATTTATATTTTTGGAATCCGGGAAACCCTAAACAAAGTAATAAAAATCCCAGAATTCGTGAAATCCTGGTATTGTTAAAATCTAACCTAATAAAAAAAATCACAATTGGGTACTAAAGCTCTATGTCAATTTGTATGAAGGACGGTAAAATACACCTTTGAAAACCATTTCTTTCATTTTAATGCTAATTTTTTTTTGACAAGGCAACATTTTTTCGATGGATCAACTATGGTCCCCTTGGAACGAGCTGTCAAGTAGGAGCTTTTCTGTCAAGAAGGACCTCGAGGTTAATTTTTCAAAATTGATTTAAAAATCAATTTTAAACTCTTTGTGGTCGTACAAAGGGTCATTGTACTCAGAAAAATAAGCTTTATCGCTGTAAACAATTATATCAGCAATCTAACCTTCATTTTAGGACCCAATTCCTGTGAGAATATACCATCTTCAAATAACTAAAATATAATATAATCAAATCCCAAAAAAAAAAAAACGGTACGGTAACGGAAACGGTACCTTCTGAAAAAAGAGGGTTTCGGGGAATGGGATTCTAAAAATGGTTTATTCTGCTGAAAGTATTTCTGACAAAGTTTCACCCAAACAAAAAATTAAAAATCTCAAAAAATGTAAAAAAATGCCAAATTCTAGAGAATAACTCAAACCATGCGTCTCCATTAAAAATATCAAATTCATGATGGACCTGATGGAGACGCATGATGCCACAAACTCAATTTACCCTTAAATACTTCTGAACACCCCCGTGTCCTCATGCCCCGATGCACTTAACCTACTCAGCAAATCGCTTTGAAACTGATTCTGATTCGTGCCTGCATCTGACAGAAACATCTGGCTGGTTGGTTGACGGACGGCCAGGAAGAAGCTGCACCAACATCATCTTTCGTCAAAGCAAAAAAAAATAGCAAACTGCAGTATCGAGGGCACTCTCTTGCTGGGCTAGTGCAATGATAATAATTGCTCCCGAGTTCGACCAGCTGCAACTCCGTACAACGCAGCATAGTCTCCAGCCATCAACTTCAAGTGACTGAGTTCGACTACGGCTATCGAGTTCTACTAATATAGTGCAAAGTGAAGTTAATTAAAAGTGCCTGGTCGAGCGGCAGCAAAGTTTTGCCGCACATGTGTGTGCTACATTGCGAAATAGACTATTCAAACAACCAAACTAACAGAAAATTGGATGGAAATAAGGTGAATTTGTGTTAGATTAGCCAGTGACAACTAGAACGAAGCGTCGAAAAACTAGTTTTTACCCTATATTGCGTCAAGTTCATTGCCATTTTGTGATATTGACCTTGTCCATTTTCTGCATGTATCTGTTCGTTTGCTGTTCCCCACTGCAGTTCACCTAGAATGATTATGTAAACATCACTACTAGCAGCATTGGTTGCTCGTTTTCCGACGTCATAGGTTTCCTGTGACGTCAGATTTGAAAATGAATTTCATTCGAATGTTTTAAAATGACCAAGTTGAAGCTAGCTTGTCATGCCAAGGATTTCATTTTGCTTTTCAAACTAAACTGTTGTGTCGTCGTGCAACAGAGCAAGGTTGAATTCGATTCGTGACTAGGCGGAAAACTCTTGCCCTTTTTCCTCTCCCATTTTAACGTGGCGGCGGTTCTCTGTTATGTGAGGAACAGCTGTTTTATTATGGGTGTGTGTATTTGTCTGTATTTGCGCTGTTCGACGCTGTTCGTGACGACGTGATTCTTGATCACCGTTGGTGAATTTTTCTTTGGGTTGAATTTTGTTGCATGTGACACTTTTTTTTTCATCTTGTTTAGGCTGTTACATTTTTTCTATTTTATAGAATTCTAATCAACTATAAACAATCTCAAATGCATTTTTCTACATTGATTGATATTCATGTAAGGCATGTATGGGTTCATTTGAAAATATGTAAAATTTTCATGAAATTCCGATGTTCAGCACTCCAAAAAAATGTCCTCAATGTCTAAATATTTTAGAAACAAATGCTGGAAAAACAACTTAACAGGGTGTATAATTAATTTAAAACCTTTTTTTCTTTCAAATTTTGAAATCATGGCTCGTAATTTCAATTATTATACTTTTTTTGTTTGGTCAGAGCCGAGGGACATGAATTTAAAAAATATTTGAAAAATATTTCTGCTTTTTCCTCGCCTAAATATTTATGTTATACGTAAGGTGCAAATTTTCCCAGGTTTCAAAAAATCCAGGAAATCTTGGGACCCCGGAAAATTTGTAAAAGAGTTCAAAAAAGTAAATTTTAATAAATATTTATATTTAATTAGGTTTTTATTCATCTAAGTAGCTTTTCAATTTTGAAAATACTTAGTTGTCGTGGATTTGTAGAGCCTATATTGGACGAATCTAATAAGAACAATCAAATTATTGATTAAAATCATGACTAAAAAACCGCTTTTTATTATCCATACGTGATCCGCTGCATTCCATTAGATCAATTCTCTACCAAAACCGGAAATGGATTTTATTTTTATTTTTTGATTTGGCTCAAACTTTGTGGGGGCCTTCCCTATGACCAAATAAACTATTTTGTGTGATTGGTTCATCCATAGAAGTCTCCATACAATTTTGGCTGCTGTCCATACAAAAATGGTATGTAAATATTCAAACAGCTGTAACTTTTGAGTGAATTTTCTGATCAATGTGGTGTCTTCGGCAAAGTTGTAGGCAGTGTTGCGATCTTACGCGCTCACGCGCCCGCTCATTTTTCGCTCATTCGTGAGGAGGAGCGCTGCGCGAGCTAGCTCACTTTTGCCCGCGCTCACGTTTGCTCCGATTTTTTCAGCTCGCGTTTTCCCCACGCTCGCGCTCGCGCTCGTTTTTCGTTCACGGAGCGCTCACTTAGGAAGTATCGCGAATCGAATAGTTTTTCGTTTTTCAGAAAGTTTTTGTTTTTCAATCCTAGTTAAAGTTTTTGCATAAGGCGCAGCATGTCAGTGGAAACATCACTTAGGAACATTTGTTTATATATTAATTGGAATAGCTTATTCTCATTAACTATGTTTTTGAATAATAAATTGGATTCGCAAGGGTCAAATCATATTGGAGACCTACAGTCAGAGTTGAAAATATAAATATTTTCGAATTAATCGGCCTTACCTTAATAATAGTTAAGGTAAGCAGAGACAATTACTTGGGGAAGAATATGAGCGCGTAAACAAAAATGACTGGAAACCTTATAAACTTTCAAAACAATGAATTATTTCGAAAAGATTTATGCTGTGGTAAGTTCGATTAAATGTTTATGCTAGGTTGATTAAAATATAAAATTAAACTGTTTTATGTACCTAAACAGTATTTTGACTACTTTTCCAGCGTGCAAGTCAGAATGATCAACCATTAAAAAAGTCATTCCGTTTAGCAAATCGTTCAGTGCTTGGAAACCCCTGATCATTTTTATAAAGTTAATTTTTATCTTTCTCATTCTAGAAAATAGGGTAAATTGTTGAAACAGTTTTTACAAATAACCCTCCAAATTGCTAGTGTTTGAAATAACCCATTTGAATGAAGCAATATAAATTGTCATTGTTTTGATTTACCACATAAAGGATGGCTCATCTTCCCCCAAGTAAATTATATTTAACACTTCCGCTAACAAGCCTCTGAAAATATAAATGATTTTTTGAATATGGACATTCTCTAAAATGTTTCGAATATGAGGGATGATTATAATTTTAATAAATTTTACTGCAGGTTTTTTTAAAGGTCCATTAACACAAATTTATTTTTTTTGTTTTTTTTTAAACCGCTTTGGGTCCGGATTTTAAAAACTTAAAATGAACATAATTTGTCTATAATTCAATGTTTTCTACATATCAGTGTATCTCCTCGCGTCAATGATTTTTTATATTAAGAATGAGTTAGCTCTTTGTTAGCTCACTCAAGAGTGAATTATTCTGCCCCTTGGCTAATTCTGAATTTAAAATAGAACGTATATTTCGGTTCGCCGAATAAATCAATTTCATTGCTTACTTTTGTCCGTTTGACCACTTTCTTGTTTGTTTTTGCTGCCTGTGCTGAGATAGTTCTAGAAACTTTGCTTCAAACAGGCAGATGCTTCAACAGGGAAAAACAACTACCTACTTTGGCTCACCAGCTCACGTGAGCGCAAAATGCTCCGGTGAGCGTGAGCGAGCACGAGCTACCTGATAAAAACTCACGCTCCAGCTGGAGCGAGCACTCCTTCCGTGAGCGCTCGCTCATTCGCAACCCTGGTTGTAGGTATTGTTGAGTACTCTTGAAAAAAAAAAAAAAAAACGGAGCACTTTATCAAAAAATCTGTGAAGTACTTTTCGATTGCAAATTCAATTTTGCATTAAAAAATAATGTCAAACTTATTTTTGCATGAAACTTCATTTTTTTCCAAAAATCACTTTTTTTTCAAAAATTCATAACTCGGTGGCAGATTTTTTGACCATGTTTCTCTATGGCTCAAAAGTTGCGGATTTTTGTACCCTAAAACATATAAAAAAATCTCGAAAATAAATAAAAATACGTATTTTGGAAAATTGAGTTTTAGTGAAAAAAAGTTGATAAAAAATCTGCAATTTTTGTTTCCGTGTACCTATTTTTTTCTCAAGAGTCCTCAACAATACCTGCAACTTTGCCGAAGACACCAAATTGATCAGAAAATTATTTCAAAAGTTACAGCTGTTTGAATATTTACATACCATTTTTTGTATGGACAGCAGCCAAAATTGTATGGAGACTTGTATGGGTGAACCAATGACTCAAAATAGCTTATATGGTCATAGGGAAGGCCCCCACAAAGTTTAAGTCAAATCAAAAAATACAAAAAATAAAAATGGTCGAAATCGGTTGATTTCGTAGAGAGTTGCTCATTATTTAAATTTTTAGGATGATTTTCACGAAGTAAAAATTAAATCGCTTTAGGGTAATTCTCTACCAACTCACACGAAATCGGGAAAAAATGCCCCGACCCCTCTTCGATTTGCGTGAAACTTTGTCCTAAAGGGTAACTCGTACCGGAGGGCGGGACAACCCCTTCCATTTTTGAACATGCGAAAAAGAGGTGTTTTTCAATAATTTGCAGCCTGAAAAGACGATTTGATGTCAAAGGGACTTTCATGTAAAATTGGACACCCGATTTGATGGCGTACTAGAAATTTCAAAAAAAGTATTGTTCAACGAAAAAAACGCTATTTAAAAAAAAAACTCTGCCATTTTCCGTAACTTGAATGTAAAACTTTATGGAACATGTCATTTTAAGGGAATTTTTTTGTACTTTTCGAATCTACATTAACCCAGAAAAAAAATCATACAAATCGAAGAGGAGTCGGGGCAACTGCTGAGTGAGTTGGCGGAGAATCGACCAGGTCAGTGTTATTACTAATAAGTTTAAAGGTTTTTATGTTTCTTTGATTCGAGCTTATGTCGCTGTGAATATTTTGTAAAGTTTATGTCATTCGACTCTGACAAGTTTTCAACATTTCACTGAAAAAAGGTGTTTGAAAATGTAGTTGTTTTTCAATCATTAGTTTTCAAGATATTTCAATATGTATTGCATTTAACATACATTTAAGGCGAACTGGTCGTATTTGACTCTGTTAAGGGCCCCAATGATTCAATAAGTCAAAAAGCTTTGAGATCTGCCAACCCTGTCTCCAGATAAAGGCTATGTTTACTAAGAGCAATATTTCCAAATTAAAATCTCTTTTAGGTTTTTTTTAAAGAATAATGGCGTTTTTTCAATTGTGACCGTTTTTTAGAAAACTTTGTACTAATTTGCATCAGAAAGGATGATTATTGAACAAATATTTGCTTATAGACTCTAAATAAATATAATTTGGATTGCCAAATTGGGCTAATAAACTTAATATGTATATCAAATATATTATATACTCATACAATGTCGCAAACTCCAAATATAGCTTTATTTTAACACATTTATGCTAATGGCATTCAAATCTCCTTGGATGTTTTACTGCCATCAACCATAAAATTCTTCCCGTAGACCGGAAAGATCCACACCAACATTTTTCGGCTGTTTACTTCCTCAAAATTTCTCAAAACAAACCTCCCACACACCGTGCAAGCGCCTAACCCGAGCCGACACATTGTTTGTGCCGCCACGCCGTGAGGCACAGCACATTTCACTTCCGGATTGTTTTCATAACAGAGTTGGCTCGTGCTGAATTTTAAGCGCCCCAAGAACCGCGCGTAGGACGACAACGCCAGGCCGGGCCGGGCAAAGGCAACGACCTGCGGCGCGGCGTGCTCTTGAAAACATTGATTCAGTATGACATCATGGGTATGCGGGGCAGCGTCGTCGTCGACTCCAGCACACATGGTCGTCACCGTTGAGCTCATGCTGCCTCCGCGGAGTCAGCTGTTGGTTCATTGTTGTCTCACTTGCCGGAAAGGCATCGACGAAGGGACTATGCTGGTGGAAGTTTTTGGGTAGATGGACCTATTGATGGCAGTTATTTTTAAAAGAAATTATTTCACAAAAAAAAGAATTCAGGAAACATTCTTAGAACTGAATTAAAAATCAGGAGAAATAGTAATTTTGCCGACAATAGGTACCACTCGCTATCCCCACGGGCAAATGATCCATGAAGACACATCAGTAAATATATGTTTAGCAGGAAAGCAGGGGACATCCCGTCATCAGGGCCGGCTAAAGTGTTCCCTCCACATTAGCAATGTTCTGAGAAGCTCCAAAGAGGTATATGTTTACCGCCGGTCGACTGTCGAGGGCTTATTATCGAAGCATATTAATCACATCAACGTGAGGCTTAAGAAACGTTCTCTCACGTCGGATCTGATCGACTTCAAGCGGAAGTAAACACCAGTGTCATTAGGGTGCAGACAAGCCGTCACAATGTCCAAAGGCAATTTTTTGGGGGTTATTTGGGTTTGTAGGTAAATTGGACAAAACAGACATGTGATAATCATGAGGTAAAAGCGTCAAGGTAAAGAAGAAAAAAAAGTTCGTCAATGTGTCGCCGAAGCTTCCCTTTTGGCATTGAGCAGAAACAAAGTCCGTTGCTAAGATACGGAAATAAGCAACAAAACAGCTTGCACGCGAAAGTTGCCTTTGAGACGTCTCAGTTCGATTTAATTATGCAGAAATGTTAGCTTATTCTCAGAAGGACTACACCCAGAACTGGGCATCGGCATACGAGAGGATAAAGAGCACGATTCGGTAGTAAAATGGTACTGTGTGCGGACGGAGAGGATAAATCCCGAAATTGCCGTGAGTACTTTACTCATGGGTTCATTTTCCAAAAAGTTCATCTATCAAAAAAAATGTACCGGTACCGAGATTCGAACCCAAGACCTTCGGCTTATTGAACCGTGCCTTTGCCGTATAGGCCACCATGGTTCGGTGACTAAGTGGCGGTCATTTGTCCATATAAGCCATTCAATAGGATGAACTCGTTAATGAACGAATGAACACGCGAGAGGTCTTTACTCACGCAAAATAGTACTTTCCTCACGTTTCTTTTCGGGAGGACTTTCCCCTCGTTCTTTAACTTTGGGTGTAGTAATTGAAGGAATGTTCAAGAAGTTTTTTTTGTATTTTTGCCTTTCTTACAAAAGCAAGGTTTAAGGTTTGCTTTTGGAAAAAGGCTTTTTTCAGAAATCTTTAAAAAATCGTGTCCGGCGGGGAATCGTCTCAGAAAAAAATCCAATTACTAATTTGAAGGTTATGATGCGCTTTTTCGATTGAATTTTGGCCCGAAACCCGGAACTCAAAGCCTGATTTTTGAGAGCTCTTTTACTGAAATACATGAGCGATGTCTGTATCCGCTCTTAAAAATTTGTGTCTTCCATCATTGGAAAACCGCTCGGAAAACCCGCAATTTTTATAATTCAGATTTGTAGCCGTGGGGTCGGAGACGAACATTTTATTTTTCGATTCACAATTTTCGACCAGTAAATGTGGTCAAAACCATTTTTAGAGGTAATTTTTGGACAATTTTACAGATAACACTATCAAATTAAAAGAATTCAGTTTCAAACAAAAAGTCATTCGAAAACATGCGCCATAAACTGCTTGGGCCCAAAATTTGAAGCTTTTCCAAAGTGTATTACCAGAGATATAGCCATATTGGTGTTTTTCGTCTTATTTTTACCCTATTTTTCCATTAAATTTTTGGTTTTATACAGAATCCTATACTGAACGTCAAATTCGAAGGCCCGGCTCGTTCTCATTCTCGCTCGAAAGATCGACAAGTCGAAGTCGAAGCATAAACGCTAGCACAGTGTTCTTTCTGGCTTCTCATAATAGATCGACAAAGTGCAATATCGATACATATTTTTTTAATCATAGACTAACATTAAAGACTGAGTACCCTTTATTTTTTTTTCTAATAATGTCAATCCAATAAGTTTTTCTAAATTAAATATAATTATCGTGCAACCCATAATGCACTCCTGAATTAAAAAAAAATCATTCGAGGTTTAGTCTAAAAAGATTTGAAGCTTTAGGTCAAATTATCACTGGGTGGTATCATTATGATTCTGAAAAATTAATTGCACTAATATATTTTTCGGATTTTCACAATTTTGTAAGAAAGGCTCTATTTCACCTCTGGTGATATTTACTCGGGTTTTTTAAAAAACTTTTTGCCTTCCTCTTCTTACTGAGGAAAGGCTATAAAATCACTCGAAATATGAACATATTAAATTGACCTCGTAGACCCACCTTCACGTATACATATCGACTCGGAATCATCAAATTTTCAGAAAGGTATTAGAAAGACCTTTCCAATGAGCCCAAAACATTGGAGATCTGACAACCCTGTCAAAAGTTATTAGCACTTAAGTGTTGTTTATATACTTTTTGGAGGCCGGATCTCAGATATTTCAATAAAAATGATGTCCGTGTTCATCATGCAACCCCTCGTTAGTTAGATAATCGATAGACCTTTCAAATGAGCCTAAAACATCGACGATCTGACAACCCTATCAAAAGTTATTAGCACTTAAGTGTTATTTATACACTTTTTGGAGGCCGGATTTCAGATATTGTTATATTGTCTAAATCTTCAATGCGAACTATCGTTGGATAGGTTTTTTTATCAGACCTTGCCGACGAGCTAGAAATATTGAAGGTCTGCGAACCCTATCAAAAGAAATTAGTAATAAAGTTGATTTGTTAAACATGTTAAGGGAGAATGTTGCTATTTTTGCTGAATGTTCTGACTTTATGAATGTGAGGAAGGCACAATTTTTTGACAAAAAGACTGACTAAAAATGCAGGATGGTATGTCTCTCCTCAAAAAATACAAAAATCATTTAATAAAACTGTTTTTTAGTGGTCTAAACATCAAAATTTTTAAAAACCGATTGTGAGAATCGACTTGCCATACAATTTTACATAAAAGTCACCATATTGACCATTGTTCAATCCTTGGGAAGATACAGCGGTTTTAAAAATTAAAATGTTGACAAAATTGTTTTTTTTTGTGGCTTTTGGCAATTTCTATATTACAGACTTGATTTTTCAGTCTCGAAAATATTTTTAACGGAAAGCTTGTCCAATTTCCCATAAGTTTGCCTTTGACAGCTATTAAATTTGACTCGTTTTTATTTAGGTTTCTACCACACTGAAAAATATATTCTATTTTCAGTTATGAGCAATGCATTTAAGCTTATATATGTTTGCCCATACATACAACTTAAAAGCTGTCAAAGTCAAAACTTATGGGAAATTGGACGAGCTTTCCGGTAAAAATATTTACGAGACTAAAAAATCAAGTCTGTCACATAGAAATTGCCAAAAACCACAAAAAAAGCCTATTTTTGACATTTTATTTTTTTAAACAGCCGTATTTTCCCAAGGATTGGACATAGGACAATGGTTTATATGGAGACTTTTATGTAAAATTGTCTGGCGAGTCGATTCCCTTTATCGGTTTTCAAAAATTTTGACGTTTAGACCACTTAAAAAAAAGTTTTAGTAAATATTTTTTGTTTTTTTTTAGGAGAGGCATCCCAAGTAACATTTTTTTCCAGGAGTTCTACATGAGCTCTTCAAGATAGCTACAGCATAGCAGTTTGGACCGCGGTAGGATAAAACTCTCTTCAAGTACTCTTCCAAACTCCTGAAGAAGTTTTGAAGAGAATTTTATCCTACCGCGGTCCAAACTGCTATGCTGTAGCTATCTTGAAGAGCTCTTGTAGAACTCCTGGGACAAAATGTTACTTGGGATACCATCCTGCACTTTTTGTCAGTCTTTTTGTAACATCTATTTCCTCAAAAATTTTGGACGAAAAAAAATCGTGACATCACCTTAAAATTTAACTTTTAAACTTAAAAATCAAAAAATCTCATAGAAGGGGCGCGTATTTTTATTTCAGTGTATTTTTTTCAGAAAGCCCGTCTAATTTCCTACAAGTTTGTCTTTAACCACTTTGGCTTCGAGATACAGTATTTTTTTAATTGCAAAATACAAACATATTTAAATAACTTACGCCCTTCTCAAATGTTATTTTTGAGTACAATTGTCTCCATATACACAAAAATGGCTTATATTGGCCTAGGATAACATGTCTACATAGTTTCATTGAAATCGGAAAGGGTCGGTGCATATCGCATTTTATATTCTATATATAAAAACCAAAAAAAAATTTGTTCTGGAAATATTTGTTTAGTGACAAAAAGTGATTATAAAAATCCAGCAAAAAAAATCGTTGTATCATTTTTTTTTTCAGTATAATCTTTATTGATACCTACAACTTAGCCAAATAGACACCAGCTGAAATATGGAAATAATTTTATTACATGTTTTACGAACAAAATCATTCATTTTGTTCAATCATTGCTGATTAAAACTACGATTAAAGAGAAATTTTATGGAAAAGCTTCCATTTTTTATGTAATTTTAGAAATTTTCTATAAGTAAATACTAAAAATCTTTGTAAATTATCTCCAACGGCTTTATAAGCAAAATGAATATGTTTCAAAAGATTATATCCTTTAAAGTCCCTAATGAATTTTAAACACTTTATAAAGTTAGTTTGTACTAAATGTGCCAATGTGTGTCGATCTATGCCAATGTGTGTCGATCTATGTAAAATTATTGCAATGCATTTCTCAAACATTCCCCGGCATCCAGCCTTGGCCTCTTACAATCCACATTCGACGCCACCAAGTCTGAGCTCATCTGAATCATCTCGACCCTCGAGAATGTTCAAGGGCTCTAATGTGTGCATAACGCGCGCACGTTCCAAATCGTGACTATCGCTTAAAAAAAAAACTTGAAAACCTGCAAATTGAACTGTTTTTCCACCCCACAGTCTCGACGACAAAAACGAATCGAGATCAAACTTTTAGATTCCGGCCGATAACTGGTGCTAAACCGCCTGGAAGCGACCATCAAACACGACCTTCAATTCGGACGTTATCGTCGCGTCGTAGATAATAACGCCCAGGAATGACGTACTCCCCGTACGAGCCACTCGAGAAAAAAGCATCGGCAAACATTATCGAACTAAGTAAACTGCTGCTATCTGGCTTTCGGGGGGCCAGCCCCATCAATTTTTCAATTGTCAGCGCGAATTTGTGTTGGACAAGTGATTGCCTATCGGCCGACAATCGAAAGCCGTTATCGGAGATGGTATAGTGAATTAGCCCACAAAGTCACGTGTTTCCGCGTAATTTTACTACAATTGGGCGCACCCTTTCTGAACTCGAAGAGTGGAGGCAGTCTTATCTGATGCACCAGCGGATTGAATTGATTTTCAATGAGTTGGTCGTTGCAACTGCTCCATATATTGTTTGCCATTTCAGTTTGATGATGATGACAAGGTGTCACATTTTTTTCATTGCCTCCAGATACTGTAGCGAGTTTGAGCCAGACGCTGAAGATAAACTTGGTATGGAACGTGATTTTGTCGAAATTGAAATGTTTCTACTGTACGTGCCAGTGTTAATTTACAGCTCTTCTAATTTTGCTTTTTCTATTTTTTATATTTTAGCGTGACATTGTCACTCTAACTTATTATGTTATATAGATACTATTTCCATTTGAAAAAGTTTAAATGGCTTTGAACTTAATATCATACGCCCTAGATATCGCTAAACGTTACTTTAACCTTACAACATACCTGCCACCATGATACTAACGAGACTCGACCAGATCGACCGATTGACGGTATCAATTACCATCACCATAATCATCACCATTACCGGTCATTACCGGGCGCAATTACTTCCAGTCAGTTCAACTAACTCATCTCTCTCAACCTTTCCGCTCTCCCCATTTTTGCACAGAGAAAACTCGGAACACAACAAAGACGATGCATTCCGCGAAATTATCGCCAGCTGCCGGTCGCTCAGCAAGTACGAGACCAACACCCGGTCGGCGCTTCCGCAGATCTTCTCCGCGATCATCGCGGCCGCCTTCCACATCGTCATCGGCATTTCGCTGGCCTACTCGGCGATTTTGATCCCACAGCTGGAGGACCCGTCCAGCGACATCGTGGTCACCAAGTCACAGTCCTCGTGGATCGCGTCGATCATCGTGATCATGGTCCCGATCGGGTCACTCTTCGCGGGGGTTCTGATGGAGTTCCTCGGCCGGTTGAACACGATCAAGCTGGCGGCGGTACCGTGCATAATCGGGTGGATCGCCATAGCGATGGCGGACAGCTTCTTCTGGATCATGGTGGGGCGAGTGTTGACCGGATTCGCCTGCGCAATCGGGACCAGTCCGGCGATCGTGTACATCACGGAGGTGTCTCGACCGGATATGCGAGGGTCGTTGATCTCTTCAGGGCCTACGATTGCTTCCTTGGGTAAGTTTATCAAATCGTTCTGGTTGAACTCTACTAATCCGCGTTTCCTTTTAGGAATGGTCATTGCATACGCCAAGGGTGCCTACCTAAACTGGCGGTTGGTAGCCTGGATCAACATCGTGTATACGCTGGTTCCGGTGATTTTGATTCAACTGTTCGTGCCAGAATCTCCCGTGTGGTTGGTCTCGAAGGGACGCATCGAAGATGCAGCCAAATCACTGCGCTTCCTGTATAAGAAGTATCCGCAGCCGGAGCATACTGTGAGTAGTAGTAGTACGAGAGTCTTTTTTTGGAATATACTTAAATTTTTACAATATGCCATATTTTTTCGAAAGTACGCAAATTTTCATAATTTGACATATGAGTTTTAAACGAAGCGAAATTGTGTATTGTGTATACTAAATTTTCACAATGTACCGTAATTTTTGCAAAATATTAATATTTCCAATTTTACAATTTTAGTTTTCAACAAAAAAAACTGTTTTAAAGTGAAAACGTGATCAAAATTTCGCTTCGTTGATACCCATATTGCAAATTTTGAAAATTTATGTATCTTCGAAACAAAATGGTATTTCGTGAAATTTTTATGTGTTTTCAAAAAAAAAACTTTAATAATGTGAAAAAGTATAAACAATTTCGCTTCGCTTTATATCCATATTGACAATTTGAGTATTTTCATATTTTTCAATAAAACTATTTTAAAACATACAATTGCAAGAATATATTATTAAAATTTAAAAAGAATATTTTGATAAAAATTTATTAACTTCAATAGTTTTTGTCTCGACCAAATTAATTTTTCAATTTAATTAGGCTGGTACAAATTTTATTTAAAGTTTTTGTCCCCCCCCCCTTCAATATTTTTATGAAAATTTAAGTGTAATTTGTTAAAATCAATTTAAAATGAATTCCCCTGCGTTTAGAATCATTTTTAGCATGTTTGGGTTGATTTAAAAATCTTTTGAATTTTTGAAAATTTTCGATGTCTACTATCGCTTAAGTTTTTTTTTCGCTAAAATTTTTGTTTTCGTCAAATTTTACATTTTTTGAAAACTTTTATTGCAAAATAACTGAACTAGTGTAAAATACATTTTAAAACACTATTTCCATGCAAATGTTGAAACTATGGCATGATATTTTAATATTTATATTTTTTTTATTTTTTTGCCCCCCCCTCCCCTCGACTTCGGCCAGAGCCGAGGGACAGAAACTTTTAAAAATATTTGCATCGGCCTTATAACCATTCAAGTAAATTAAAAAAAATCAACAAAAACTTTTTTGTATTTAGAAACTTTAAATTTAATTAGACCGAGGTATGAAGGTTGATGAAAAAAACAACATAAATGATCTTTTAAAAAAATAATATTTTATTATGTTTTAGATGCATGAACTTTTAGATATTTGTTTCAAAACTTTAAAAGTTTTTGTGGGATTTGAAATAAAATTTTAATTTCTTTATTAAAAATGTTAGGCTTTTTCAATTTTTTTTTCTAACTTTTTTTTTTTTTGAAAATATGCAACAATGCCGAGAGAATTTCGTTTCACTTAAAACAGCATATTCTGCCTTGTCTAAGCGATTTTTTAAAGGAAAAAAATTAAAAAGAGTTTTTTTTTATATGGAATGTAACTTTCTCTTGATGATTTAAAAAAATGCGTATAATTTTGCAGAAGATAACAAATGGGTTATTAAATCGTTAGCATAATCCGTTTGTTTGAAAACATTTTATGAAAAGATGCAAAAAAAATCACTGAAGACTCTTAAGGGGTTACATACATGTAGAAAATCACAAAATTTCATATTTCAGAAAATTCACTAAATTTACTAAAAAGATTATTTTCAATCACTCCTGAAAGTTTCATGAAGATATTTCGTTACTGAACTGAGTATGAGACGATTTAAGTTCACAATTTTGCCATGCGCAAAGCGAACTGTCAAACTTTGTGAACGTTTTTCTCTAAACACCGAGTTGATTTACGGGTGCCACGATATCTCAAGATGGGATGGACCAAATTGGCTGAAATTTGGGGTGAAGACTCTCAAGATATATCCCGTGTGCATGATGAAGCCCGATTTTGAAAATCGGCTTTTTTTAAATACAAAAATCAAATACTGACGATTATTGATTTGTAAAACATAAAAATATTTTTATCTTTTTTTTTAAAATTAAGTTTTTGAAAATCGGCCTTCGTCACGCATACGGGACGGTTTAACGAGTCTTCACCAAAATTTTGAGCCAATTTGGTCAATGCAGTGTTGAGATATCGTGGCACCGGTTTTTTGAGACTGCTAACTTCAAAATGCTATATCTCGACAATTATACAACCAAATTTTTTCAAACTTGTTTTGATTGACAAGTATTTTTTAATGCCCTGAAAACAGATTTACAAAAAGTTCAAGCACAGTCTGTGGTTCAAGTGTGTGCTCATGCCAACCTCTGACATTTTTGCCGATTTACATGTATGTAACCCCTTAAGAACGGACTAATAATGCAAGATAGCATCTTTTATCAAAGAGAAAGTCCAACAAATAGAGCGTCCAATTTCCCGTCCCGGGAAAAAATTTCCCGGGAATTCCCGGGATTTCCCGAAAAAAAATATTTCCCGTTTCCCGGGAAATTTGTAAATTTCCCGGGAATTCCCGAAATTCAAGCGGAAATATACATTTTCTTAAATTTGTGAAACTGTTTTTTTAAATGCTCTGAAAAAAAATAAATGAACAAACTCAACATGATTTTGTTCAATTTAATGTATTGTTTGGTTTATATATAATTAATCAGATTATCAGAAATTATGTTATCAGAATAATTTCTGATAATATTTATTTTTGAAGCAACTTGGAATAGATCTTGCTTTATAAGTATTAAATTATAACAATTAGGTAAGCTTAACAGATTGATGTTATTTTATCAAAACAAATTAAAATTGAGATATTTTACGTTTGTGTTTACCATGATCAAATTAGATGAAAATCGAATTTGTGCAAAAAGAATTAATTCATTTGGTTGAATACCTAGTACTGAAGAAATTACAATTTGAAGTAAAAGAATTATGGAGCACTGGTGCAACTACAGGTCGTCGCCATCGTGCTAACTTATCGTACGTGCATTTTGGGCCAAATTGAGTTAAGAACGCCATTTTGTGCAGCTCACAATGCCTCACCTTTTGACCTTCACAGATCCCCAAAATTCGATTTCAATCCTGAGATATTCAACAAAAACCGAAAAAACTCCGCGCATTTTTGTCACTTTACATATGAAAGTAGTTTCAATCTTGTCGTGCTATCTTGTCACTCCATGGAAATTGATGTAAGTGCGACAAAAGACCAAAGGGATTTCGGGCCAGGAAAGTCAGGATGCGTTTGTCGCACGTATAAGCTAGACTACCGTAAACATTTGTAATTAAAACTCGGGACTCCAGCAACCAACTTCAACCAAACTTTGGGACAATGCACAGAATGGTGAGCCAAACAAAACGTGATTGTTATTGTTTACATTCGTTTTTGAATATTCAAGGTCAAACATTAAAACGCGTTTTTCTCGGAACGTCAAAATGGCGGTTGCGACAAGATAGCACGACGACGTCGAGGTGTTAGAGGGTTAAATGTGAAAAAATTGAAGACTTTTTGTGGAATGATGTTAATTCATCGTATAATTTAAATCATATTGCATATTAATACAAAAAAAATCATTGAAAAATTACTTTCTATTGTTTGTTCTCCAGAATTGCAAAAATATCTTCAAAGCTTGCTTCAAATATTTGAAAATTGGGTTGTTTGGAGTAAAACCAACACTAAAAAGCTTTACCATTTGTTCAAGAGCTGAAACCAGTATTTTTCATGAAAAAGATAATTTCTGCATGTTTTTTTTCTCAATTCAATAAAATGATCACAGTGGCAAATTTAAAATTTCTCACCAAAAAATACCAAAATACATTTTCTTGTAGTTGAATGATTTTTTACATGCAGTCAAGCTGTTAATTGATCTTCACACTTTTTTAAACCATTGATGTTGATGTCCTATACAATTCTGTTGCATAATATTAATCAAAACCAAGATCATAACAATTTTTACTAAATTTAAAATTTCCCGGGAATTCTCGGGATTTCCCGGGAAATTGACTGAAAATTTCCCGTTTCCCGGGAAATTTGTAACTCCGGGAAATTGGACGCTCTACCAACAAATTCAAACTAAATAAAAAGAATGCTTATTTTTAAGAAAATTGTCGAATATTTTCGAACTCCAATAACAATTCTATAAATATTCCAGGATCAAACCCTATCCGAGATGCACCTGAGCGCCCTAATCAAGGAGCGCGAAAACAAGATCCGCGAAGCGGAAAAGAGCGTCGACGCGAACAAATCCAAACTGCGAGGCTTCCTGAAACCCACCGGGTACAAACCGATGATCATCCTGTTCTGGTTCTTCCTGATCCAGCAGTTCAGTGGCATCTACATCACGCTGTTCTTCGCGGTCACCTTCATTCAGGACGTGGGAACCGAGGTGAACGCCTTCACGGCGTCCATTTTTGTCGGCCTAACGCGGTTCACGATGTCTTTGCTGAATGCGTGGCTGCTGAAGAAGTTCGCCCGTAGACCACTCGTCATGGTTTCGACGACGGGAATGGCCATTTGTATGGCGGTTTCCGGGTTGTTCACGCTCTGGATCAAGAACGGAACTACGACACTTACGTGGGTTCCCGTGGTGTGTCTGCTGCTGTACGTGTGCTCCTCTATGATTGGACTGCTGACGATTCCGTGGACCATGACGGCCGAACTGTTCCCCACGGAAATCCGAGGAATCGGCCATTCACTGTCGTACTCCATGGCGAACCTGCTGATGTTCTTTGCTGTGCAAAGTTACAGGTAAATGAATCAAGACCCAACTCAATTCATCAACATCATCTAAATATTTTTATCTTACAGATCAATGAACGACTTCCTCGGCGGATCGCACGCCGTCCAGTGGCTGTTCGCCGTCGTGTCGGTGCTCGGCTTCCTGTACGCGCTCATCTTCCTGCCGGAGACCCACGGCAAGAGTCTGGCGGAAATCGAGGCGTACTTCGCCGGTGGCAAGAAACGTACCCCGGCCAACTCGCCAAGCAATACCAACGCGAATCTGCAGGCCGCCCGACACTGCACCGTGACGGAGCACCTCATCAAGAGTCCCAGCTCGGCGTCGTTCCGCGTGCGGGAGGCCGAATCGATGCTGAAGAAGCAGGAACTTGTGTAGAGATATCATCCTCGTTGAGTACAGCAGAGTAGTATTTACAATTGCGCGCGCGTATTAAGTGTACTTAGGTATTTTTTCGACGCACTGGTTCATGATCCGAAAAACGCATGTTATATTTTTGTACGGCACTTTTCAGCAAACAAAAGAAAATGCAAAAGTATTAATACTGAACAACGTTAATACATAAACATATTTATTACTGAATGTTACTTAACTTTACAAAATACAGAAGAAAAAAAACTAGATTTTACTAATGTTAGTTAGGAGTGAAAGATTTGAAGCAAGAGAGCTTGTTGTGCGATACTTGAACAAAACGAAACAAACGTGCACGAATCATTCGGAGCAAATGTGATTGGTAAAGAGTATTATCAGGCGTGTGTGCAAATGAAACTTTGTTTGTGATTTAATCCACCTATTTTCTGTGGTATCGTCTCTACCCCCCAGTGATTTGAGATGTACTTAATTTAGCCATGTTGCGACCGTTGCTGTGAAGAAGCAGAATTCATGTCTTGTACTTCTGATTTATTTTAACTCTTTTGTTTCATTAGATTTAGAAAGTAATAGGACGCACTAATGTAGATGAAAAAAACTTCTCGGTAAAATGTTACAAGAGAAGGACGTTCCACCGTGCTAAAACATCAAAAGCTGAACTTTTAATTTTGAAGAAAGGCGTGTTTAAGTAAAATAAAAAAAATCTAAGGAAAAGTGAACAATTTATTGCATACCGAAATATCCCTGAGCATAAAATGCTGCGGAATTTAATTTGTGAAATTTGGAAATCGAACCCATGATCATCCGCTTGCAAAGCGGACAGCGTAACCATTCGGCCAAGCCAGCTGCGTCAAATGATCATGCGTTTAGTCAGTTCAGCGTTCATATCAGAACTATATTGAAAAGCATTACTTTTCGACACAAGTGCTGGAAGTTCGATTTTAGTACCCGTTTTAGTGCTGAAAAATAAATCTTTTCAGCCCTTGTATCGGAAAGTCACACCTTGCGATGCTGTTTTTTTTGGTAGAGAAAAGTAAGCCATTTTGTCGTTCGAGAATGATTGGAAAAGTAAATAATTTCACGACGGAGTTTCAAAACAGTTCATTTTTAGAGCAGGATTATCGAGAAATTAAAAGTGCAACATGGAGTTAAACTTTCTGTCAAGCTTCTGTGATTTTTTTTATGCCAGCTGGGAAAGTTTCACTCCATGTTACCGGCTCACATCTCTCTTTTTAATTTCTCGATAGCACTACCTCAGTGAGCAAGGCAAAAAAAATCACTAAGGGTTATCGTATGATTTAATTTAGGTAAATTGTTGTTCATTATAATAGAAAATTTATCTAAATTCTAAAGAAGAACAATAAAAGTAAAAAATACAAATTTATTTGAATTTTATATCATTTGGGAAACACGAATTAAAATACTTAATGATGATTTTTCTGAAAAAAATGGTTGCAAGTTTGACAGTACGCTTAACATGATATTATCAGAAGTGACAGAAAATTACAAGCCAAGTGAGATGTTTAAAAAAAATCTTCAATTAAACATGTTTGCGACTCCTTAATCGTTAATATATCCTTCTCCAGCTCTCTCAGATTTCGGTCATTCGATTTTTTTTTGTATTTTTTAATCCGACTGAAACATTTTTGGTGCCTTTGGTATGCCCAAAGAAGCCATTTTGCATCATTAATTTGTCTATAAAATTTTCCATGCAAATTTGGCAGCTGTTCATACAAAAATGATGTGTGAAAATTCAAAAATCTGTATCTTTTGAAGGAATTTTTTATCGATTTGGTGTCTTCGGCAAAGTTGTAGGTATGGATAAGGACTACACTGACAAATAAATGATGCACGGTAAAAAAATGTTTTGATGATTTTTTATTTAACTTTTTGTCACTAAAACTTGATTTGCAAAAAAACTCTATTTTAATTTTTTTTATATGTTTTAGAGGACATTAAATGCCAACTTTTCAGAAATTTCCATGTTGTGCCAAAAATCTTTGACCGAGTTATGATTTTTTCAAAAAATCAAAATATTGGTCGCAATAAATTTTCAACTTCAGTTTTCGTTTCGTGCACTGTTTGAAGTTGAAGCCATTTTTAGGTGATTTTTTTTGAAAATAGTCGCAGCTTTTCATTTTTTTTTAATTTGTGCACATGTTTGCCCACTTTTGAAAAAAATATTTTTGAAACTCTGAGAAAATTTTCTATATTTTGCTTTTTTTACCAATATATTTCTCGAAGTTTCATCATTTTGTAAGAAAGGCTCTATTTCACCTCTGGTGATATTAAATCGGGTTTTTTTAACTTTGTTGATATGACCCTCAGTTGCTGAGATATTGCCAGGCAAAGGATTAAAAACAGAAAAATTGATGTTTTCTAAGTCTCACCCAAACAACCCACCATTTTCTAATTTTGATATCTCAGCAACTAATGGTCCGATTTACAATGCTAAAATATAAAACATTCGTGAAATTTTGCGATCTTTTCGAAAAAACTATCTCCAAAATTTTTAAACCACGACTAACATTTTAAAAGAGCGTAATATTGAATATTTGGCCCTTTTGAAATGTTAGTCTTGTTTAAATTTATTGAAAATATTGTTTTCGAATAGATCGGAAAATTTCACGAATGTTTTATATTTTAACATTGTAAATCGGACCATTAGTTGCCGAGATATCGACGTTAGAAAATGGTGGGTTGTTTGGGTGAGACTTGGAAATCATCAATTTTCATGTTAAACCTTTGCATGGCAATATCTCAGCAACTGAGGGTCGTATCAACAAAGTTCAGAAAAGCAAATAGAGAGTTTTGTCAGCTCTTCAAAAAAATATTTTTTTCAAAAGTGAGCAAACATGTGCACAAATTTAAAAAAAATGAAAAGCTGCGACTATTTTCAAAAAAATCACCTAAAAATGGCCTTAACTTGAAAACGGTGCACTTTATCAAAATTTATCTAAAGTACTTTTTGATTGCAAATTTGATATTACATCGAAAAATGAAGTTGAAAAATTTTTGCGACCAGTATTTCGATTTTTTGAAAAAAAAACAGTATTGATTAAAAAATTAATAACTTAGTCAAAGATTTTTTGCACAACATGGAAATTTCTGAAAAGTTGGCATTTGATGTCCTCAAAAACATATCAAAAAATGAAAAAAAATAAAAATAGTGTTTTTTTTGCAAATCAAGTTTTAGTGACAAAAACTTAAATAAAAAATCACCATAAATGTTTTTACCGTGCATCATTTTTTTCAGTGTAGTCCATATCCATTCCTACAACTTTACCGAAGACACCAAATCGATCAGAAAATTCCTTCAAAAGATACAGAATTTTGAATTTTCATATATCGTTTTTACCTTCCTCACTGGAGTAAGGCTATAATCCTGCTCTAAAAATTAACTTTGTATAAAAACGTCGTAGACCCACCTTCATGTAAACATATCGACTCAGAATCGAAAACTGAACAAATGTCTGTGTGTATGTGTGTGTGTATGTGTGTGTGTATGTATGTATGTGACCAACAAACTAGCTCATGTTTCTCGGCACTGGCTGAACCGATTTGACCCGAACCTGTTGCATTCGACTTGGTTTAGGGTCCCATAGATCGAGTTTTATATAGATTGAAGTTTCGATAAGTAGCTCAAAAGTTATGCATAAAACTGTGTTTTCACATATCTCTGGATCTCACATAAATGTATGTAAACTATGTCCGGGTCCACCATCCGACCTATCGTTTGTTAAGTTATCAAAAGACCTTTCCAACGAGCCTAAAACATTGAAGATCTGGCAACCCTGTCTCGAGATATGTCCACTTAAGTGATATTGATGTACTTTTTGGATGCCGGATCTCACTTAAATATATGTAAACTATGTCCGGATCCACCATCCGACCCATCGTTGGTTAGGTTATCAAAAGACCTTTCCAACGAGTCCAAACATTGAAGATCTGGCAACCCTGTCTCGAGACATGGCCACTTAAGTGATATTTATGTACTTTTTGGATGCCGCATCTCACTTAAATGTATGTAAAATAAGTCCGGGTCCATTATCCGACTCATCGTTGGTTAGGTTATTAAAAGACCTTTCCAACGAGCCTAAATTATTGAAGATCTGGCAACCCTGTCTCGAGATATGTCCACTTAAGTGATATTTATTTACTTTTTGGATGCCGGATCTCACTTAAATGTATGCAAACTAAGTCCGGGTCCATTATCCGACCCATCGTTGATTAGGTTATCAGAAAACCTTTCCAACGAGTTCAAAAAATTGATGATCTGCAACCCTGTCTCGAGGTATGGCCACTTAAGTGATATTCATGTACTTTTTTATTCCGGATCTAAAAAATAGATTGATTTTTAATACAACTCCATCATATCAGCCATTGTTGGTAATAAGTGAGGAAGGCTCCAACCACATAGGTGGATTAAGTTAGTTTTGTATGGACAGTTGCCAAATTTGTATGGAAAATTATATGGACAAACTCATGATGCAAAATGGCTTCTTTGGGCATACCGAAGGCACCAAAAAAGTTTCAGTCGGATTAAAAAATACAACAATTAAAATTCGAAAAAAAAGACCGATTCCTCAGTTAATATAAGTGTATAGTGTAAACTTTAAAAACATAAACTAATAAAATATAGCTTCATAATAATCATCAATGAATTATTTCAACCGTTTGCAATCGATAAGAAAACCAAAGAAGAATAAGTTGTTTTTTTCTATTTTACCTTGCGTTTCTGACAAGAAATCATCATCCAACAGATCTGGAGTTTTTTGTGAAAAGGTCCAATAAACCAAATTTTCAGTTTTTGCTTTTTGGGTGTTTTTTAATATCCCTGACTCAAGGCGGTTTCAAAAACACCCAAAAATCAAAAACTGAAAATTTGGTTTATTGGACCTTTTCAAAAAAAAAACTCCAGAGATAAAAAGATAAGATAACACAGTCATCTGAACTTCAAGCTCAAGTTCTGTTTAAGCTTTCACTCCATCATGGCACCATCGAAAGCTTCCAGTAAATCATCTTCGAAAGCATCATTATCGCATCCTTTCTCTCACATTTCAGCCATCTTTCCTTTCACGCACACAACCACAGCTCAAAACGACGCACATCCTTGCTCTCTCCCGCTCTCGATCAACCACTCTCTCCCGTTCGATCTCCCTCTCCCAAAAAAAAAAAAGAGAGCGCATCCCGATTTGGCCGATTTTCACTTTGTTTTGCTCTCTCTTTTTACTGCCGCGCGCTAACTTCGCAGGAAAAGCCGCAAGCATTTCCTCCTCCCCGGCCAGTTGGTCGGTGGGAAATTCCAAAAGGATGCAGAGAAAAGCTCGCTCTTTCGAAGTTATTTCGCGTTAGTGTGCGTGTGTTGGGAGATTTTGCTGATTTGGTTCGGGAGGGGGAGTCATCTGCGGATGCTTTCGGTACTGCGCCTCACTCGTTGTGATTCGGTCGAGAAAGGATAACGCGCGACATGGAAACTCCGTCTTTTCCGTGAGCTTTGAGAGGGGGGATATTTTCTTCACAGATTTTTGCAGCCAGAAAAAAACAGCGTTCCCTTTGTGGAAAGGTGAAATTTTCGGCAAACGAAAATATTTGCGAGTTTTGTGTGGTTGAAGCATGTGAGCGATATTTTTGGAGGAAAAAAAATGATGAAATTTTAGAGGAAAGGTTTTGAAATAGTGCGGGTTTCCAGAAAGTGATCCAACGCAAGTTGTGACAAAGGAAAATATGTAAGGGAATGTTCCACATCGTGGAATTGGGTTAGTGGAATCAGTGCAACATTGTTGAAGAAAGAAGATTTTTTCAGATGGTGAAATGAGAAGAGTTCTTTTGAGAAGTTCGATTTTCCTTCGTCAGGAAAACTTCGCATAAAATCGTGATAAATTTAATATGTTTAGTGTCGTTTCCATTTTCTCCCGAAAGTAGCTTTCCATGTTGAATCAAACAATAAAACATATAAAATTCTCCCACTTTGGCAGCCGGAGAATGTGTTTTTCGTGCCCGTGTAGTGTCATCGTGGAAAAATAAAGGAAAAATAAAAAAGTTTCATCAGGCCACATTCCGAGAAGAGTGTCCGGGCAGAATTTAGGAGGAATTTTCCTCTTTCCACTAGCTGGTTGAAGGAATAATTTTTTAAAAAGGAAAAGGTGAAATTCTGTAGACGTGAGAAAATCCATATCCTCACTCTCCTGCGTGGTTCGAACCTGTCGGGAGTCCCTAGAGTGTGTCTGCCACCTGAAGTTGGCCGATTTCTCGGAACCCTGCCGGTGGAAGGAAAAAGGTGCAAATTAGGATTACGTTCAACAGTGTTCGTACGAGCGATTACTAATCGTCGTAAATAGTAGGTATGTCGATAGCATTAATTTAGAAATTATGTGTTGTTTCAATGTCTATCAAATTGTAATTTATTTTTAAATTTTGCCATTTAGCAAGTAATTATTTCGTCATCTATCAACCTTTACAAAGTTATGACTCATAAAATGACGAAAATGCCAACCTTTGACCTCCTTTCCCCCCCCGACAAAAATAACTCATTATCACAAACAACCTTACTGTGCTTATTACACACAAGTCGTTATTCCTCCCATATCCAACACTCAATAATTGGATTCGCATGGAATCAACCGCCGAGGAGTTTGAGAAATTGGGTCAATAAACTTGTGTGATTTATTTAAGCTGGGCAGGAGCTACCGTTTGGGGGGGGTTGCCGGGCTTTGCCGATTTTTCCACCCCGGTGGGGTGATGTTGTAGTGAAAAAATAAAACAGCAAACATTGCTCATCCTATGGTACGATGCGATAGGAAACAGGGACGACGAAATAAGAGAGCGCAGGGATGTCGGGAGAGAGAACTTACTAGGAGTGCAATAACTAGGGAAAATAGAGTGTGAGAGAGAGAGCAGGAGTAATCGATTTGGCTAGTAAGCTTGGCTTGGAAAGTAATTGAAGGTAGGGGAAACTTCGTTGTTTTTCAACCTTTTTTCAATCATTTTTTAAACATTTGAGCAATTTCAGCCCAAAACGGGAATTTTTCAGGTACTTTGTTACTCAACCTTCTCCGAATTCAATGATGGATATGTTATCCTAGGTTCAAGCCATTGTTGTGTATGTGGAGCTAGTTGCACTCGATAATTAATTTTGAGAAGGGCATAAGTTTTTCAAATATTTTTGTATTTTGTAATTCAAATGTTGCCGTAGCATCGTATCAAAAAGAAGTAAGAGACTAACTTGAAGGAAATTTGAAGAGTTTTTTTGAAAAAAAAACACTGAAATAAAAGTACACGCAATTTGTATGAGTCTATGGGGTTATCTTTTTTTTTCGTTTTAAGGCCTAAGATTGAATCCATGAGTAGAGCAAGCCTATCTTGCATTGACCTCACCAATCTGCCTGAATTATTGTACATGAGCAACTCTCAACGAAATCGGCCGATTTCGACCATTTTTATTTTTTGTATTTTTTGATTTAACTCAAACTTTGTGGGGGCCTTCCCTATTACCAAATAAGCTATTTTGCGTCATTGGTTCACCCATACAAGTCTCCATACAATTTTGGCAGCTGTCCATACAAAAATGGTATGTAAATATTCAAACAGCTGTAACTTTTGAGTGAATTTTCTGATCAATTTGGTGTCTTCGGCAAAGTTGTAGGTATTGTTGAGGACTTTTGAGAAAAAAATAGGTACACGGAAACAAAAAATTGCAGATTTTTATATCAACTTTTTTTTTACGAAAACTTAATTTTTCAAAATACGTATTTTTTGATTTTCGAGATTTTTTTGATATGTTTTAGGGGACAAATATCCGCAACTTTTGAGCCATAGAGAAACATGGTCAAAAAATCTGCAAAATCTGAAAAATAGTGATTTTTGGAAAAAAATCAAAGTTTCATGCAAATACAAGTTTGACATTATTTTTAAATGCAAAATTGAATTTGCAATCGAAAAGTACATCACAGATTTTTTGATAAAGGGCTCCGTTTTCAAGATATAGCCACCGAAAGTTTGATTTTAGCGAAATATTTGCAGTTTTTCAATTTTTAAAAAATAATGACCATGAGTGACCATTTCTAAAAATATTTTTTTGAAAAGTTCAGAAAATTTGCTATCTAAGAGACATTGAAGATTGGACCTCGGGTTGCTGAGATAGAGCCGCTTTAAGAAAAAGAAACACAATAATTGAAGTTTTCAAAATCTCACCAAAAAAACACACCATTTTCTAATGACGATATCTCAGCAACTATTGGTCCGATTTTGAATGTTAATACATAAACATTCGTGAAATTTTCCGATCTTTTCGAAAAAAAATATTTTGAAAATTTTTTAATCAAGACTAGCATTTTAAATGGGCGTAATATTCAATGTTTGGCCCTTTTAAAATGTTTGTCTTGATTCAAAAATTTTTTTTCGAAAAGATCGGAAAATTTCACGAAAGTTTCATGTATTAACATTGAAAATCGGACCATTAATTGCTGAGATATCGTCTTTAGAAAATGGTGGGCTGTTTGGGTGAGACTTAGAAAACTTCAATTTTCGTGTTTATTTTTCTTTAAGCCGCTGTATCTCAGCAACCAGAGGTCCAATCTTCAATGTCTCTTAGACAATTTTATAGCAGATTTTCTGAACTTTTCAAAAAAAATATTTTTGGAAATGGTCACTCAAAAAATCAAATCAAATTATTCGCTCTACAGCATTGCCTTGGCGTTCTCGATTGCGAGATTCCTACTCGAAACTAGGTGTCCGAAGGATTGATTGTTGAGGCAATTGCAAACCTCTTTTTACACCTTAGCTTCCATCTACCCCGGGATTCGAACTGACGACCTTTGGATTGTGAGCCAAACTGCCTACCAGCGACTCCACCGAGGCAGGACCCAGGGAGACGACTCCTACACCTGGACTGAGCTAACGACCTAACCCTCTAGGTTGGACCGGGGCCAACATTTACTTCCCTGTCTGACGGAAGGCGTGATCAGACAAATCTCGTCTCAAAATTTGCCACCGGGACCTTCTGGGATCAAACCCAGGCCGACTGGGAAAGAGGCAACCACGCTTACCCCTACACCAATGGTCACTCATGGTCACTATTTTTAAAAATTGAAATACTGCAAATATTTCGCTAAAATCAAACTTTCGGTGGCTATTTCTTGAAAACGGAGCCCTTTATCAAAAAATCTGTAAAGTACTTTTCAATTGCAAATTCAATTTTGCATTAAAAAGTAATGTCAAACTTGTTTTTGCATGAAACTTCGATTTTTTCCAAGAATCACTATTTTTTCAAAAATTCATAACTCGGCGACAGATTTTTTGACCATGTTTCTCTATGGCTCAAAAGTTGCGGATTGTTGTCCCCTTAAACATATAAAAAAATCTCGAAAAAAAAAAATACGTATTTTGGGAAATTGAGTTTTAGTGAAAAAAAAGTTGATAAAAAATCTGCAATTTTTTTCCGTGTACCTATTTTTTTCTCAAAAGTCCTCAACAATACCTACAACTTTGCCGAAGATACCAAATTGATCAGAAAATTCACTCAAAAGTTACAGCTGTTTGAATATTTACATACCATTTTTGTATGGACAGCTGCCAAAATTGTATGGAGACTTGTATGAGTGAACCAATGACACAAAATAGCATAAAATACAAATAAAATCCATTTCCGGTTTTGGTAGAGAATTGCTCACATATAAAACTAGCATCTAAGTCGAATATGACCACTCTAGGCCAACGGAAATTGGGGCAAATCGGGACACAACTTTAAAGGTTAAAAAATTCAAAAAAATCAGAAAAAGGCTGAAACTTAGGCAAAGTTCAATTAAATATCAAAATTCAAAATACATCTGAAAAGGTTTAAAATGCAATATAATGAAGGATGAAGCATCCCGATTGGTTTAATATGAAAGAAGTTATTGGCATTTGAAAAAAATATCACAATATTCAAACTCAGATAAAAAACTTTTCCATTCAGATTACAGAAGTGATAACCTTATTTGTTATTATTATTTTTGTTTGATGATTTTTTACTTTAGCTATTTTTAAATTTTGACCAATTTTCCATAACCGAACTCGTTATTATTTTTTATTTTGGTTAATATAACCAGAATTATGGGAAAATTTTGACCATTTTCATCAAGGACATTATTTTAGTCTTTGTACCATTTTTTTATATAAAGTTAAAATATGAAAGTTGATTTATTTATACCACCAAAGGAAATCAACAATTTGTTCGAAAATTTTCCCAATCTGTTATTATTTTCATTTAGCCAGAACTATGGGAAAATGTTGACCAATTTTGTCGAGGAAATTATTTTAACTAAGAAATGTGGTCTTTATACCAGAATTTAAAAAAAATGAAAATTTGAAGGTTGATTCTTTAAACTATTAACTTTTAACCCCCGAAAATATTTTGCATAACAAAAATGCCAGACCTTAAAAAAATGAAAATTTGAAGGTTGATTCTTTAAACTATTAACTTTTAACCCCCGAAAATGTTTTGCATAACGAAAAGTTTCATTATTGTTGTATATTGCTAGAGCTTTCAAACATTTGGTTATATGCTCACTTGAATATTTTGACTGGTCTCTGTTAAATTTTACATGTTTTCAAATGTTGAACTAAATGTGTAAGCCATCAGCCAATGTTTACAGATTTTATTCAGCATTTGAGAATATGTAATATTGAATTGAAACCAAGCAATACAATTTTGTAATAAACTAATAATATGTAAACAATATCAAAATCTGTTATTAACTAATGCAAAAAAAAAAACATTACTCAGCAATGCCAAATTGAGTTATCGGGAACATATTTGTTTTATTTGAGTTATTTTTCCAACAAATCTCTGTCATTATTTTGTGTTATTATAACAGCTAATCTGGGTGTTTTAATAATAAATAAGAAGCTTTTCAACTTTTTCTACAATTTGTTAGGCCTGTTGCAAATATTATTTGAAGATTATGTCCCTCGACTCTGAAGTATAGAAAAGGAGCAAAAATATAAAAATTGTAGTTACAAGCCTGATGGCTTTCTTCATGTTTCATAATGTATTGGAGACCACTCAAGTTAATTGGAATAATTGGTTTTCAAAATATATCTATTTTAACAAAAAAAAATCCTCGAAAAAAAACCTCGCGGTTCTGTACACCGGAATTACACACAAAAAAATGAAAATAATTTTAAACGAACCCAATCATGCTAAGCATGATATAAACGCAGAAAAATGCATTTCCAAAAGTTTTCAGTTGATTATACTTCTAATTCCATTAAAATTTGGAAGTTTAAAAAAGCCCCCTGATTTTTCAGGTCGTTTTTGAAGGGAAGGAGTGGCATACATTTTAAAAAATATTTGCAACAGGCCTTATCAAAGATACACAAGCTTCATAATGACTTCTACAAGTTAAAAAAGGCAATTTATAATAAAAACCACCTTCAGGTGGAAATAACTTTGAATATATTTTTTCAAAGTGTTTTTCAATAACAAAACTAATATCATGCCGTACTTTTTAAATGGATGTACAACGCAACCTTTGCAACTTATTTAAATAGAACACGTTAATATTATATGAAGCACAATGAATAAATCTGAATAAGATTGTAAAATGCAACGACAAAAAAAAAACAAATTACAGGCATTTAGATCCACGTTGCAGTTTCTTTTATTTGAGCAGTTTCAATGCAGCAAGCCATTATGCTGTTATATTCTAGACTATCTGAATTGTAGCAAAATCATATTTGATTTCCACCAAGATAAGGCAAAATGACCGGTACCGAAAACCACCAGCCACGTCATACCCAATTACCATAACTACAAAGTTCTGATGAAGACGATGACGACAGCCATGATGATGCAGTCTGCGAGGTGGCGCAAAAAGGAGTGTTCTTACAAAAAAACGTAAAATTACACGTTCCTTCTTGTATGTAGATTTACCGCTCTGTTGAGGTTCTGTACATGGTCGAATCATGTGTGCTGCTGCAGCAGGTAGACGGCTACAGGTGAAAAGCTGGCAAACTTTTCACTCACCATCCAAAGTTGTTCATCATGGTCGGAGAAGGTGGAAAGTCCCGTCTCTCTCTGTATTGTGGCAATTTATATTTTCATTTATCTTCGTTTGGGACCAAGCAGGTGGTGGGAGTCCTGCAGGTCTGGTCATGCTGAGGATTTTTTTTCTTTTTTTTTTTCTCTGTAATAAGCCAAAGTGCACTTGGGGGTCCGACCGTAAAAAGGGGGGTGCCATAAATTAGAAATGCAACTAATTTATTTTTCATTAAGAGTGCCGGTGTGACTAGACGGTGACGTGATAGTTTTTTTTATTGCGTTTTTATAGCACTGGTGAGCTATTAAGTTGAGGTGCGAAAAAGTGCCATTTTAATACTAGCAAAATGTCAAATAATGAATTTATTTGGAAAAGGCAAGTCTGAAAATGCATTAATAGTGTACAACGGAAGGACTTTCAATATGTCTGTGAGGTAAATACAATACAACGAAGGATGTAACGTGCTACAGAATACCATCCGAAGAATCCTGGATATAAAATCCAGCAAAAGCTTTCAATGAAAAATGATCCCTCCGTTAATTGAGTCTTGTGTGTCTGTGTTTACTCTATGTACCGTTCGGCTGTCGCGAACAAGGATTCGAGATGGTACTTAGCTCTAAGGGCACGTTCATCCCGATATACGAACAAGACACGTGACGAAGGATTTGCGATAATGTATCTTTTTGTGAATTTATGGTCGTCCAAAAATAAGAGCACGCCACTCGTTGTGCATCTTTCTTCGCTAATCTTTCCGCGAAAAACATTTTTTTCGAGGTTTTAAACGGATTAAGAGTTTATAAATAAGTCGCATCTGGCTATTTTTATCACTTTCTGCCATGGATGCAATTTTCTTTACATTTTATGTTTCGCAATCGAACTTTTCCCATTGGTCTAAGCAAAACGTGTTGAGACACACCGATGAAAAGCGCTCTTGAACATCACTAATGAGATCAACGAAATTTTCATGATACTCCAAGTGACTTCCTTTAGCACTGCTAGATTCTATTTTTGCATTAGCGTTGCTGACATTTCACCTTCGAGTGTATTAGTAAGATTGAAATTTCCCTCTAAAATTTTAAAACTCGTGTATTTAGCTTTATTTATTTATTTTTTCGATTTTTTTTTATCAATGAGTTTTGTGCAAAACTGATTATGGCGAGTAACGAAAACACTTTTGCTGTATGTTTATACTACAGCAGCATCATAGATTTGGTCCCAAAAATGTGGTTTTGTACGACAAATATCCATTAAAAGGCTCCCCAAAACGTTACCCAGAACCGCTGGTAATCCCATTTTTACGGAATTAACTTCCGGAAAATAAAAACGAAACGCCAAACCGAACCGATTGTGAGCTCGTTATGAAATCCAATTACCACGCGAGTTTTGCACCACGCGTATCGACACGTGGCAATCCGGATTGTTTTCTGGCGAATCAACCGCATCAGCGTTTGGAACGTTTCATTAATTTCGCTCTCTGACAGCGCCGAGGAGGAGATCCTGCAAATGGATTGGAATGTGCACTAGTGATGGGAACCACCTGGCAGCCACGGCGGAATCTTTTCCGTGTAGATGGAGTTGCGCACTGCTGCTGCTGCAGGATGCCAACTCGTTTGGAAAATGTCAATCTTGATGCCACTGTATAGTGCCCGGGGTATTCTTCGCACGCCATGAGGAAGTGGTAGTGCACAGTCTGTTGCACATTCCCGCTAGATGCTACCGTATCGGTTCGTTTAATTCTGCCAATCGAGAGCTCTGGTTATGCATAATGTATTGGAATTTGAATGACTTGTGAACCAGATGTTCAACATGCAAACACATTTAGAAGTCTCTTCAAAGAATTGCATTAAATTCCAGTAATTTTTACTCTTTAATTAATATAATTTAAATGTTTTTTTTTTTCCTAAGGTTTAAAAACTGATTTCAGATTGGTTGGTGATTTAAACTAAGAATATAATTTCAACCAACCATGGCTACTTTCTTTTCCAACTTCCTCAGCGCCGAGTATAGCCGGCCACAATTTTAGACAACTTCGTTTTCTCACCATGGATTCTTGGAAATATATGACGTGTTTTGTAGTTTAAAAATATTTTATGAAGGAAAAGTACACCTGCTTTTTTTCGAGTAGCTGGAATAATTAGCTACAGCTTCTTGAAGATAAAAATTTGTTAAAAATTCGCTTCCTAGTATCATCATTTAATTCGGCCAGGCCAGTATCAGACGGTAAATTTTCAAATTTTATTGTTGATCAAAGGGGACGGTCTTTTATTACGTAACGCATAAATATGGATTTTTCAAACAAATTTTAAGAATTTGTATGGCCACCGACCCCACCCCTCCCCCCAAACTGTGTTAACTGCTCCAGCAAACTGAACTAGCATTGAAATGATTATTCAACTGACAATATTTCAGCACCATTGGTTCGATTTTATAAATAAAATTGTTGTTAAATTTTTATTCAAAATCGATTCTAAATTGAAAAATCTGTTCGATATAAAATGGCAACGTTTCATCCAAATGAAGATACAGTCATGCCTCGGTTTAGCACTGCATATGGGGGATGCAAAACCGAGGCGTGCATAACCGAGGCACAGAGCTTATGGGATTTTGGCTATATGGGAGACATTGGCTTTAATCGTACGAAAAATCATGCAAACATCGAAAAATGTGTAGTGTTTTGGAATCGGGATGATGTCAGCCATCCGTTAAAATTATTATTTCATGAGAGTTTTCACAAAAATACGGATTTTTCCTGTATTTCGAAAATGCATTTTTTTTTCTCTCTAAAGAAACCAAAAATATATAATTATTGCAATAAGGATATCAAATGATCAGGTTTTTTTTCATACATTTTGCATGTAATAAAAACATTTTTAGAAAATACTCCAAATTTTCACAAAACTAGGTTTTTTCGAAAAAAAATACTCAAAATTTCAACTTTTACAATATGTATGTATGTATGTAATAATAACAACATTTTTATTAAATACTCAAAATTTTCACAAAACTACGTATTTTTGTAAAACTTTTCAAAATTTCAGTTTTTACAATATGGGTATCAAATAAACAGGATTTTTTCATACATTTCGAATGTTATTACAACATTTTTTAAAAAATACTCCAAATTTTCACAAAACTACGTATTTTCGAAAAAATCAAAATTTCCATTTTTACATTTCGAATGTAAAAACAATATTTTTTGAAAATACTCCAAATTTTCACAAAACTACGTATTTTTTACGATCGCTATTGTTTCATACATTTTGAAAGTTATTAAAGTCGACTCTCTGGCTGTCGATCTTCTCGATATCAATAATTCTCCATTCATCGATGAATTCTTCAGTCCCTTCAATCTGCATACTTCAATTATCTTCATTCCTCGATATTTTCCCTTGCTTGATGGATCTCTTCCTCGACGGTCCCTTGGATGCTGTTTGCTTTAAACATCTGTTTGCTTTCAACATCTCTAATTTCACTTTCTCATGGCTTGCATACACTTTTTTATTGGCGAAACGAAGCTTTGAAGGGTGTATGACATTAGTTTGTTTTTGTTTGATGGACGTTGCCGTGATTCTCTCCCATTGCTGGGTATCAAGAAAAAAATATTTTCAATCGAGTCTTCATTTTGCATCGTTCTGTAAACTGATGATTCTCTTCCTCGACGGTCCCTTGGATATTGACAACAAGAGAGTCGACTGTAAAAAAAAATGAAAATACTCAAAATTTTCACAAAGCAACGTATTTTTGAAAAAATACTCAAAATTTCCGGTTTTTACAAGAGGTTTCCCGATTATTTGATACCCATAATGTAAAAACTGAAATTTTGAGAAGTTTTTCAAAAATACGTAGTTTTGTGAAAATTTTCAGTATTTTCAAAATATGTCGTTATTACATTCGAAACGTATGAAAAAATCTCGATCGTTTGATACCCACATTGTAAAAACGGAAATTTGAGTATTTAAAAAAAATCGTAGTTTTGTGAAAATTTTCAGTACATTCAAAAAAATGTTGTTATTACATTCGAAATGTATGAAAAAATCCCGATCGTTTGATACCCACATTGTAAAAAAGGAAATTTTGAGTATTTTTTCGGAAATACGTAGTTTTGTAAAAATTTGGAGTATTTTCAAAGAAAATTGTTATTACATTCGAAATGTATGAAAAAATCCCGATCGTTTGATACCCATATTGTAAAAATTGAAATTTTGAGTATTTTTTTTCGAAAAAAAGTAGTTTAGTGAAAATTTGGAGTATTTTCTAAAAATGTTGTTATTACATCCGAAGTGTATGAAAAAACCTGATCATTTGATATCCATATTGCAATAAAAATATATTTTTGGATTCTTTAGAGAAAAAAATGCATTTTCGAAATACAGGAAAAATACGTATTTTTGTTAAAATTTTCGTGAAATGCACTGGGCCGAGCTTAACCGAGGCAGCTGAACGGTGCAAAACCGGGGCAGTGCAAAACCGAGACGTGCAAAATCGAGGCATGACTGTATATAAAATTAAAATACCGCTATGACAAATGTTGCTCCGTTCACGATACTTCTGTGATTTTCATTTTTCATCGAAACTCAAACCATTAGATTGGTAGCAGCGATAAAAGAATCTTCATCAGAAGAAAATTATTTGACGCTCATCAAGAGAACAAATCGAAAGAGATAATGGATCTCTCGCGGTCAAAGATTTTTTGCGCATTCTGGAAATTTCTGAAAATGTGGCATTTGATGTCCCCTAAAACATATCAGAAAAAAGAAAAAATAGTGTTTTTTGCCGAAGACACCAAATCGATGAAAAAATTCCTTCAAAAGATACAGAATTTTCATACATCATTTTTGAATGGGCAACCGTCAAATTTGTATGGAAAATTATATGAAACAAACTAATGATGCAAAATGTCTTCTTTGGGCATACCAGAGGCACCAAAAAAGTTTCAGCCGGATGTAAAACTAAAAAATAAAATTAAAGAAAAAATACCGATTTCGTAGAGATTTGGTCACATGTATTTTCAATTTTCCCGACTCTACAAGAATCCAGATCCAACTAATTTGATGAAAAAATGGAAAATATTCGAAAAATGTTGACACTTAATTAATCAAGTGTTTGGTGCAAGAGGTTTTATCATTGGAAATCATTCGGTGAACTGATTAAAATAAATTGAATGCTTTTAATTTGAATGAAAAAAGAAGAAAAAAAATATAAACTGATCTTTAAAATAGAGCTCTTCAAGAAACAACGTACAGTTTTCGCTTTATTTGGTATGACTTCCTAATATTAACCCATCGAAACGATAAAGGTCCTACCGCAACACACCGCAAACATCACCCTCGGTGGTGAAATATAAGTGCACTTACAGTGCAAAAGCTCCCCACACCTCGGTGAAAACCTGCTCGTTGGTGGTGGATGGGTGGATGGGTTTTGCCATCAACACCACACCGGCCACTACTACTTCTGCATTTACTCACGCCCGCTACATAAATAATAACCGTTTCGTGCAGAGCCTTGAAAATTTGATGCAGGCAGCAGCCTGTGCTCGTTGTGGCTTTTTCCGGTGGAAACTGTGCAATTCACGAGTTGGGCTGTAAATATGATAAGCGTTGATGGGATTTTCTAACGGAAATCGAATTTGTGTTCAGTTTGTCTAAATAAACTAGCAGCTCAAGTGTCCAATTTGTAGAACGGTCATTAAAACATAAATGCTCCACTTACTTTCAACTTGTTATCATGCAATTAATATGCTTCAAGATAACAATTTGCATACATTTTTCTCCGTCGTAAAACGCGCGTTGTTACAAATTATCCTTCCATATTCCGTCGAGAGAGAAAAATGGAGGCCGTTATGCAAATCGGAAAGTACAGTTTTCCAGTGGCAGCATCCCACCGTGAAATGGAAACTGCCACTGCACAGATTTTCTTTTAGTAGTTAGTGCCGGGGCATACTAAAGAAGCACCACGGTGGCGACACCCAAAGGTCAAGTTGAATGTTCATGTACGACGAGGTGCACTTGAGTGTTGGCCCTGGCTTGACACAATTAAAGTTTTGCAAAGCCACTAGAGATTCTTTCATTGCATTGTAGCAAAAGTTGCTCTCAGAGCTAAGTACAATTGTGGCACGTGGCTTTCAAGTATCAACCTTTAAATTACCCTCGAAAATGAATTGCTTCATTAGTTCTCATTTTCCTAATTGCAGATTCTTTTCCCCCAAATCACTTTGTTACAAGCTGCTACTCCTACACACAGCAAACGAACCCGTAACAAGAGTGACAGACCGACATTTACCCAAAAAAAAAAGAAAAAAAAACAGCAATCAAGACAACTCAGACAAGTTGGACAGACATTCTTCACCGCGACCTTCCGTTCCATCATTTCCATCCTTTGGAGTCGCTACTTTTGGGTTGAAACCCATAAATAAAATTAACTCGAGCTCGGAATCCGTTGCAGAACACGCAATTGATACACAGCCCGAACGAACGACAAGTTCGAAATCGAATCCTGGTGCGCTCATAAATTGATCCATTTTGAAGGAGAGGATCGGAATTTGCCGATTTACGCACCGGATTTACGATTTCGAAGTGGATTTGGCGGATGAAGGAAGTTTTGGATTGTGGAGCATGGTCTGGGTATTGCATTCTAAGACAATTCGAAATCCGGAGCAAACAATGGAAAAGTCGTTCTGATTTTTCGGACATACTGCTTAGTTTTAGTATTACACCACTTAAAAAGCTTATTTGACGAGATTAATCTGATTCCAACAGGGAGTGCGTTTTTACCACCCTAAGTTAAAATGGATTTGCATTCGTGTCTTCATGGCGACATGAGAATGGATTTAGTTTTATAAGAGGATTTATGTCGACAGTAAAAGCGAACTTTGTAATGCAGCTCTGTCCTCGCACAATGTATGCTAATTGGAATGGAGAAGATTTACATTGTTATTTACGTGAAGTTTACATAAATGGAAGCATTTGGTACAAGCAAAATCGTTAACAGACACAAGTAGATCTATAGAATAAAAACTCCAATGGGTCAATGAAATATTTTTTCTTTTTTTCGTTTTCGAGTGTTTTTGGAACAATCTTTGTTAAAGAAGAGTTCAGAAACTGCCAGCTCCAAAAACTTTCAAAATTGTTCAATTTGACCTTTAAAAAAATCTCCAGAAAACATCAGAAGCAGTCAGATTGTGCCGAATATTAACATTTGCTATTTTAGAAGTCATAATTTTTCGACAATAAATATTATGTTGGTAACTTTTGTACTTTAAAATATTTGAAAATGATGGGTTAAATATGTCCCAAAAATCAAAATTTTCAAAACGATCATATAATTGTCTTCAGTAATAAGAATCATTTTCCATCATTACCTAAAAAATATTTGAAAATCAAACTCGGGTCTGACAGAGTTTAGTGAAGCTGAGTAAAACAAGTTTAGCTGACTTACTCTTTTAGCGATAACTTTAACTCGACTGACTAATTTATTTATTCATGTGTTGTTTCATAAGACATAAGTTGTAATTTTATTGTATAAAGATGAGTTTTAAAAATCCACATGTTTATATTTTTTTATACGTTTTAATATAAATGAAGGCACAGACAACGGTTTTTAATTTTCAACTCAATGGGATTTTTTCGCTTCTGATATTTTTTTATAACAGAGAATATATTAAATAAAAAATATTTATTCATGCATTATTTATTTTTTCGAGATTATTTGTTTAATCAATTCAATGTTATCAAATTTCAAGCAATTTTTTAATTTATTTTTTTCTTTCATTTTTTTATTTCAATTTTTCTAAATTTAGCTTTCAAAACTCCTTTTTGGAAACAAATTCGGCATAGGGGAGTGACATTAAATTAATTTTGACAAAAATATTAATCAATGCATTTTGAATAAAAAAAGCTGACATATATTGAAATGAAATATCTAGGATAATATTGGTCCAATTTCCAAGGTTTTTTATTTTTTTGTTAAATTGTCAAAACTTTCTGAATAGACAATTTTTAGATAGTCAGATTTTTCAGATTTTAAGACTGACACAATTTTCTTCACCCGGGAATTCCCGGGATTTCCCGAAAAAAAATATTTCCCGTTTCCAGGGAATTGGTAAATTCCCCGGGAATTCCCGCAATTCAAGCGGAAGTATACATTTTCTTAAATTTTTGGAACTATTTTCGGAAAATGCTCTGAAAAAATAATAAATGAACAAACACAACATGATTTTGTTCAATTAAATGTATTGTTTAGTTTATGTATAATTAATCAGATTATCAGAAATTATGATATCAGAATTATTTCTGATAATATTAATTTTTGAAGCTGCTGGGAATAGATCTTGCTTAATGAGTGTTAAATTATTACAATTAGGTAAGCTTTTAACAGGTTGATGTTATTTCATCAAAACAATATTAACTCCTTACCTTCAAATTAAAATTGAGATTTTTTTACGTTTTTGTTTACCATGATCAAATGAGATGAAAATCAAATTTGTGCAAAAAGAATTAATTCAATTGGTTGAATACCCAAGTAACATTTTTTTCCAGGAGTTCTACAAGAGCTCTTCAAGATAGCTACAGCATAGCAGTTTGGACCGCGGTAGGATAAAACTCTCTTCAAGTACTCTTCCAAACTCCTGAAGAAGTTTTGAAGAGAATTTTATCCTACCGCGGTCCACACTGCTATGCTGTAGCTATCTTGAAGAGCTCTTGTAGAACTCCTGGAAAAAAATGTTACTTGGGTACCTAGTACTAAAGAAATAACAATTTGAACTAAAAGAATTATGGAGCAACGGTGCAACTACAGGTAAGAGGGTAAAATGTGAAAAAATAGAAGACTTTTTGAGGAATGATGTTAATTTATCGTATAATTTAAATCATATTACAAAAATACAAAAAAAAATCATTCAAAAATTACTTTCTATTGTTTGTTCTCAAAAAATGCAAAAATATATTCAAAGCTTGCTTCAAATATTTGAAAACATTGGGTTGTTTGGAGTAAAACCAACACTCAAAAGCTTTACATTTTTTCAAGAGCTGAAACCAGTATTGGTAATCAAAAACATAATTTCCGCATGTTTTTTCTCATTTCAATAAACTGGTCACAGAGGCAAGTTTAAAATTTCTCATAAAAAATACCAAAATACATTTCCTTGTAGTTGAATGATTTTTTACATGCAGTCAAGCTGTTAATTGATCTTCACACTTATTTAAACTATTAATGTCGATGTCCTATATAATTTTGTTGCATAATATTAATTAAAACCAAGATCATAACAATTTTCAATAAATCTAAAATTTCACGGGAATTGGCTGAAAATATCCCGTTTCCCGGGAAACTTGTAACCCCGGGAAATTGGACGCTCTACCTCCATCTTCAAAAAAAGAACAATAAATACTTAAGTGCTCATAACTTTGGAAGGGACTGTCAGATCTTTTTGGCTCATCTGAAAGGTCTTTTGATTACCCGTTCAACGACCAGACGCACGATGGATCCGGAAATCATTTTAGTGAAAACTTTCGAGATCCGACTTCGAAAAAGTGTATGATGAATACACTTGTACTTAAGTGCTTAACTTCCGCTATGATTGTCTGATCATCAATCGTTTAGGCTCGTTGGAAAGTTGGAAATGAATTTCTAAAAATATATTCCTTAACAAGTTAATTTTTTTAATGTTTTGAGCTTTCACCAAAAGGTTGTAGCATAACTTTGGATGTTCTTTACTAAACGTTATAAATTGTCAAAAGAGACTTATTGAACGCCAAGACAGAATTAATGACACCATCCCTACCAAATTCAGTTCACTAGTTTCCAGAAAATAGACTGCAATTATTTTTATCGACATCCCCACACACAGAAACTTGCTCAGAATTTAATTCAGAGTCGGTATGAAGATGGGTCTAGGAGGTCGAATTAAGAAGTTAATTTTTAAGAAATTGTATGGCCTCTCCTCAGTGAGGAAGGCAAAAAGGTTGGACAGTAGGGTACCCAGAAAAAATGAACCCCTGCTCCACAAGCGGAAATCGGTGTTTTGAGTTATTTTAAGCATTTGAGCCTGAAGTCGGCGAAAAAAAATGGTTTTCATACAAAAATGACTTTTTTAAACCACTAATAACTTTTCAGGATCATGTTTTATAGCTTTGGTATGTTGTAGAGCATTACATTTCCAATAAATATCTCACTTTTGGGAATTTTTGAAAGGAAGTAGCGCACCCGGAGACAAAACCGTAAGCAAACTGAGTTTTTCATACATTCTTTCGATTTTTTTCATACAAATGTCACCTTTGAGTATCAACGTGTAAATGTTGACCGATTTTGCTCATATTTGGCACAGAGTCCTAAAATAGGTCAAGGAACAATATTCAGCTTGTGGAGCTTGTGAAAAAAGTCCCATATTCTGGGCACCCTATTGGGCAGGCATGGTGTAGAATTACAAATTAACAACATCGTTTCGCTCAATCATTTTGATTGATTTCCCTAGCCCGATTCGCACAAAATGTTTAGCGATAATCCCAAATCCATCACGGGTGAGGGCTTCGCAGTTAAAATGCCAGGAAAATCAATAGCGAACGATTAAACGCCATCGTGATGAAACAATCCATGCCTGGTTGAGACGACCTTTTGCGCCACATTTAAGACGATTCATGGACGGGTCACGCGGATCACGTAAGGCCAACTTACTTCCAGGGGTTTTGTTCCACCCGCTGACCTGGTTGATACCTGCCAGAGTGTCCTGAATACTGTCTACGTGGTCATATGGTTAGGGATTTTATTCTTCAGGGAAGTCACAATAATAACACCAAATGGGTCAAAGAAAAACACTTCCAAACCTAATTACTGCACACGTGTCAGGTCAAATTAAGGCCCTCAATTATGTTACATCAAGCGGCCTAGCATGGCTCAATTGACGGCTATAAGCGCCTCTGGAAATTCACATCAAAGCGATTTTGTTGCCATTCAACGCGTTCTACCACCACTCCCCAGTGAGGACGAACTGTAAACAACGAAACAGTGCAAAGTCCCACCCGGCGTCAAAAGCTTTTCGGGTGGCGACTTCCCACGTGGGACACAGTGGCGGAAAAGCTTCCTTTTTTTGTTTCGGCGAAGCAGAGAGAGCAAACGAAACGAAAAGTAAAAAAAAACAAACCCAAAGCGGCACCAGTAATCCGCCTTGGCTGTCACCTCCAGCTGGGTTTTTGGTCGGAGCTTTAGTCTGTTGGTACGTTCGTTTGATGGCTAGTTCCACACTGAGTGCCGCACTCAGAGCTGTCAAAGTGTTTCTTTGAAGAAACTCGCGCTAGTTCCGCACGAGTTTCGCCGCCATCTTGGAAATGAAACTCTATTGCCGCACTCGATATTTTTTCAGTTTCATGCGAGTTCCAAGCACACTGACAGATGACGTTCGATTGAACCAAAACTGACACCGACGAGTGCGGCACTCAGTGCCGCACTGGCTGTTCAAACGAATGTACCATGTGTGTGCCTGTGCCAACACTAGCAAAAACGATAAAGGATAGGATAGGATAGGACGACCATTCGCCGGGAAATATGAACAGCGATAGGCATCGCGATTTGCTTCGACCGGCTCGCAGTAGGGCGCGCTGTGAATGGCTACTGTGATGGTATTTAGGGTATTGTGCTCAATTATGGAACCTTGTTGCTTGTTTTGTGCCGGGACCGTGGTGTAGGGGTAAGCGTGGTTGCCTCTCACCCAGTCGGCCTGGGTTTGATCATAGAAGGTCCCGGTGGCAAATTTTGAGACGAGATTTGTATGATCACGCCTTCCGTCGGATGGGGAAGTAAATGTTGGCCCGGTCTAACCTAAAAGGTTAGGTTAGGTGTAGGAGTCGCCTCCCTGGGTTCTGCTCGGTGGAGTCGCTGGTAAGCAGTTGGACTCACAATCCAAAGGTCGTCAGTTCGAATCCCGGGGTGGATGGAAGCTTAGGTGTAAAAAGAGGTTTGCAATTGCCTCAACAATCAAGCCTTCGGACACCTAGTTTCGAATAGGAATCTCGTAATCGAGAACGCCAAGGCAATGCTGTAGAGCGAATAATTTGATTTTTGATTTTTTGCTTGTTTTAATCCTAGAATGAAAATTTACTGTTGACCTAGTTTAGCTTTGTTATATTCTTTCACCGGATGATACAAATTTTGTTCGTTTTTTAAGGTTTCTTGAATGTCAATTATTTCAAAAAGTATTTCCATGTACAGTAGTTGTTCGGTAACTGGGCGTTGTTTAACTGGGCTGCTTTTTAACTGGACGCTCGATAACTGGGTAGTAGCCCACTTAAAAAGCAGACAAACGTCAAAAAACCAAAACAAACCAAAATGACCGAGGGGTTAATGGATGCAAAAATCATATCGATAAATAAAAAAAAAATTTCAAACTTTTGTTTTACAGTCGACTCTCTGGTTGTCAAAATCCAAGGGCCTCGACGGTCCATCAGTTTATAGAACGATGCAAAATGAAGACTCGATTGAAAATATGTTTTTCTTGGTACCCAGCTATGGGAGAGAATCATGGCAACGTCCAGCAAACAAAAACAAACTAATGTCAAACACCCTTCAAAGCTTCGTTTCGCAAAGAAAAATGTCTATGCAAGCCATGAGATAGTGACAATATTGACAACCGGAAGAGATTTTCAAAGCAAACAGAATCCAAGGGACCGTCGAGGAAGAGATCCTTCAAGCAAGAGAAAATTTCGAGGAATAAAGCCAATCAAAGTATGCAGTTTGAAGGGACTGAAGAATTCATCGATAGATGGAGCAATGATGCATTATAAATAAATTTGACCAATTTTTATTTCTATATTTCATCTGGAAAATATTATGCATCTATGGTCCCCTCGTAATTTTTTGTTCAGCCTGTCAACGAGCAACATTTGGTGACTGGGCTACGTTCTCAGCCCAGTTACCGAACAACTACTGTATTTTGTTTTTTTTTTATTTTTAAACTATAGATTAACATTTTTAAAGGGCCTAGTTTTAAATCTTCAGAATGTTTTAACTTTAAGCCTTTAATTTAAAATACTGATGATATTTCTCTAGCAAATTTTGGTCTGAAAACGGAAAGAAGAAGCTATTTTGACACATAGATGATCAAATATTTTTCGAAGTTTTTTCCCACGTCTCTGGGCAGTGTCGAGAAGTGGGGGGGGGTCAAAACAATTAAATTGAAATAACAAACCAAAGACTCAACATTTGAATGAAAAAAGTGTTTCAAAACGCATTTTACACTTGTTTAATTGTTTTGCAATAATTTGTTTTCAAAAAAATTAAGATTTGACGAGAACAAAAATTATAGCGAAAAAAAAACTTTTTGTGGACTGCACATCGAACATTTTCAAAAAATCGAAAGAACGCAGGGAAATGCATTTCCAATATTCAACTGCTTAAATTATTAAATTTTGTGCCATTTGGTCTTAAAATATTAAATTTGGTACGATTTGGGTTTTAACTCTGGATCAATGTTTGAAAATGGCGCATAAGAATGCTTGACAGTTGAAACTATTTTGCAGTATCCGAGCCAACATGTAACTACTTACCAAAAACAGTAATGTTGAAAGGTTGCTAGGGTGTTTTTTGAAAAAGTTACCTACCTGTCTTAACGTCTAATTATTCATATTGAAAACTCAAAAACGATTCAAAGAATAAAGAAAAAAATAATCTACTGGGATTTTTAAATTCCATATAAATTATTCAATCTAAAACTAACCTTTGCATCGTAACGGCAAATTAATGTGCCAGTTTTGCTGCAATTTTCAACAGAGTTTTCAAACGAGTAATTTTGTTTATCATTAAAATATTATTTTTTGTTTCTATTAAGGCTGGTACAAATTTTATTTAAAGTTTTTGTCTCCCCCCTTCAAAATTATCCCGGAAAATCAGGGGGCAAAACAATATATTTTTTTTTCAAAAAACTTAAAAATTTCAATGCAAATTTAAGTACAATCAGCTGAATTCAATTTAAAATGCGTTTCCCTGCGTTTAGAATCGCTTTTAGCATGTTTGAGTTGTTTAAAAGGTTACATAAAAAATTTCATATTTCCAAAAAAATATTGAATCAACTAAAAAGATGATTTTCAATCACTCCTAAAAGTTTCATGAAGATATTTCATGATTAAACCGAGTAAGAGACGAATTGAGCCCAAAATTTTGCCATGCGCAAAGCAGACTGTCAAACTTTATGAGCGTTTTTCTCAAAACACCGAGTTGTGCCACGATATTTCGAGATGGGATGGACCAAATAGGCTGAAATTTGAGGTGAAGACTCTCAAGACTTATCCCATGTGCATGACGAAGGCCGATTTCAAAATAATGCTTTTTTAAAAAAATACAAAAATCAAAAACTATTGATTTTTTATATGAAAATTTAAAAATATTTTTATCTATTTTTAAATAAACTTTTTGAAAATCGGTCTTCGTCATGCACACGGGATATGTTTTGAGAGTGTTCACCAAAATTTTGGTCAAAGCAGTGTTGAGATATCGTGGCACCCGTTTTTTGTAACTACTAACTTAAAACATAAACAATCGTTTAAGTAAAAAAAATGTTGAAAAGTATTACTTTTCCAAACAAGTGCTGAAAAGTTCAACTTTTCAGCATCCGTTTCAGTGCTGAAAAGTAGAAGTATTTATTACCGTCATCAGGAGTGACATTGGGTCTGGGGGGTGAAATTGGGTAATACAAATTTCAGCATTTTTTATGACCCAAGTGAAACCCTAGTGAAACATCAAATTTATATGCATTGCTTTTGTGATTACAAATTAATGTCAATAAAATGTAATAAATTCATCAAAGGTTTTGTTTAATTATGGACGGACATTTCTCACATTTAGCTATTCTTAAAAAAATGGTAATATGTAACGGACCTTTACCTTACTCTTACACATTCAAAGATTGCTAGTCGGACGCCACCGCCGTCGGCATCGTGTGCTCAGACGCAGGCAAATATTGCGCTTTCCACCAAAACCTCGGGCCTCCGAGCCATGCCGGCAGCCGTCGTCGCCGTTGAAGTCATTACGAAGCAACCGGAGCATAGTTTATAGCATAGAAACACGATTTCACTGGGTGGTAACGGGGGAATTCGGGGTGGTCTTTCTGATATTCTTAATATGTCAAAAAAAACTAGAAGAGGTCGAAATTGTAATAATTCGAAATTTTTAATAAATTATCTGGGATAATCAATTATAATTAATTTTCTATTAACGTGCACGAACCCCACGAAAATCGCTATGAGTAGTAGTGATAGCCTTATTGTTTACCCCCGGAGGGACTTCAATGCAAACTGCTCCCGGTTTTATGTATGCTCACACACACACACATTTACCGCGGAACAAATAACAAACCATCCTCCCCCCGAACCAAAAAGCCGGGCAAAAAGGCCCTTTCGAAACGGCGCATGCTTATCATTTTATGCGGCCTGTTTTTTTCTTCATTCTTTCTGTTTGTTGTCGACCGGGAGCTCCAACAGCAGTGTGTTTATGGGGGCTTTTGTGTCTATGCATGTGCCGCTTTATATGGGTGGCCCCATGTGCCCTTCGGTTCAATAGCTGAGAGCATTACTTTGCAAAGCTCTCGGGCAGCGGTCTGGGCACGAAATGGGCACAAATTTGTGCATAAAATGAATGACTGTTACAGCAAATGAGATGCACTAAATTTTGAGCGATATTTTGGTTTGAACGGAACGTGTTGTTCATATTTGAACAGTGTCGGTAGATGCACTGTCCCCCTCCATAGCGTCCATGATTGAGTGGCACGTCGACGAGTAAGCTTTTGTTGATTTGATTTGAAATTATTGAAATTGTTTTTATTTATTATTATAGTCAGGTACATTCTTTATACTTCAACCTATACTCCACTTAATTCTTCTTCAATAGCTGTTGCACAAACTGCTCCGCCTTCTCGCTCAACACCTTCTCTAGCTGTTCCTTGGGCTGCTCACCCATCTCCCCCAGGGCCTTCAGGTTGCCAAGTGCCTTCAAAAGGTCATCATTCTGCAGCGGCACAGCAACCCCCTGTTCCTCCGCCGCCGGTGCTCCACCGCCCAAGTTCAGATCGCCGATTTGGGTGAGCAGTGCCACCAGCACGTTCACAATCGTCGAGTCGATTTCGGTTTTGATGTCCGCCTGAATGTTGACTCCCACATTCACGATGTCACCGATGTTGTTGTCCTGCACGCTGATGGGACCGACGGGGACCGCTCCAACAGGTCCTCCCAGGGCACATCCGGCCAGTAGGGCGACGACGATGGCAACGGAGGCGATTGAGGATTTCATTTTTTTGAGGTTGAGATTTATTTGAGCAAGTTGACTGTTGGAAGCTCACACTGTTGAATGATAGCTGCTTGGTAAGCGGTTTGAGGTTTATATACCTGACGATTTCTTGTTGTGATTTTTTTTTTCTTATCAAAGCGCCATTGTACTGTCGAATTTCCGGTCCAATCTTTGGCGATTGATAAATCAATACAATGGATGATTCACAAGTGTGAGATACTGTTTCTCAAGACATTGCTGGAATCGAAAGCTTAACTGGTTGTTATAGTCATTGAACATGATAGATGAAAAATAACCGAACCTTTAGATGTTTATTGTGATGTGCAGTTGAATCAAAATATTGCAATCAAATTTTTTTGACAATATGTACTTTAAAAATTCATATTTTGTGAACTTTCCACAAAAAGTAAGGGAAGTTTGGAGTTTCCAAAAAAGTGTCCACATCGTTTGTGGATGCTTCATCAATTCAGAAATGATAAACTTTTGGACGATCCGTAAAACCATGAAAGGATGAGTTAGTCTCCAGAGACCACACGAGCTATCCATATCGTTACCACAAATGGATTCAAATGTGGTAATTTACAGTCAGACATTGTCCTCTTAGCTTAGTTAACAAGGAACTTATTATGACATTCAGAATTAACTTGTTTTTTTCTAAATTATAACGAGAAGATTCTTGATATTTTCACTTTTTCATGCTTTTTTGAATAAAACTATTCTTGGCACGCTGCACCGTGAATCAGGTCACCAAGAAAAGCTTTTTCCATCTAGATTTAATCCCGCATAAAAAAGTAATAGGGACAGAACATTTCACCGAATGCTGCTTTGCCGGAAGGAACATTTAACCGAATTGGGATAATTCTAAGAGAAACTTCAAATGAAACTATGAAATCTTTAAAAAAAAAACTTAGCTAGTCATTTTTTTTTTATTTTTTTGATGTTTGTTACAATCGAAGAAAAGTGAGTTAAAGCACAATTGTGAATTATTAACTGTTTGGAAACCAATAAGCAGAAAACATGGTTTTTGTTATAAAACCATTTTAGTATAACTTAGACCCGTCCTCTTAAAAAGTACATCAATGTCACTTGATACAGGGTTGCCAGATCTTCAATCTTTTATGCTTAGTCTAGCTTCACGGATAGAAATCCTGTAAGCAAATCCGGTAACTTTGCGTTGTTGAATTCGACAATAAAAATCAATCAACAATAATCAAATCACTTCAAGAATATAAACAATCAGTGAAATAAACATACGGCCAACCGATATTCACGGAAATATACCAGATCCCAAGAGAATATCAACCTGTATGCATCTGAGTGCTCCCTTTATTTTTCTGTCCCATCCGATTCCTTGCGGTCGCGTTCCCTTCCCTAGATATCCTCTCGTACACCGTACACCACACGTGGCACAAAACAATTTTCACCGGCTTATTTGGCTATTAACCTTAATTCCCCTCTTCTATCATTTCAACCTCACCGCAGGATCTCCACTCTGTGTAATACATAACAATCTTCTCCCGGTCCCTAATCGACCCCGGTCATGAAGTCGACCTCAAATTACCTTCGTGGTGACAACATTCCATGTGTAACCCGTGTGGAGTGCACGTGGACGACATGGCAAGGTGTCTGGCCCCGGATTGTGTGGCACACCGCCAAGTCGTGGTCCTCAACTAGCTTGCTATTTACAGAATAGAAATTCGATAGAAGTTCGTGCTCTTCGCTGGTTTTTCATGGTTATCTCCATATGAGAAGGTGTTGTTCTTCTAAGGAAAGATATCGCAATGTAACGGATTCTCCCAAAAGATGTATCGAGTGATGTTTCCTTTGAAGATAATCGTTTATGGCAGTGGTTCTCAAGTAGATCTGCTCAAGATAACACCAGGTCTAAAGACTTTGGAATATTGCAGGTTAAAAAAGTCCAAAATTATCCATCCTGATGATTCTCAATAAAACAACAACCAAGCTTGAGAATCGCTGAACAAGTTGTACCGTCAACGAGGTCATAATTACCCAAATAACACTCTCTTCAGCTGATGTCCTGAGCCAAGCTAACCTTATCCTTTTTAACCGTACCATCAGATCATCGTCCCAAAAGCGAGTGTCTCAATCCCAGGCTATTAACTAAATTTCCTTCCCCCTCTCTTCTCTACCCCTTTACAGAACTCACCACCACCACCACCATGCACGCCGTCGGAATTCACTCGGCGCTGGCCATCAAGCGGCAACGAAAGCGGCGCGATGTCCAGCGGAAGGTCCGCGAGCGCCGCTACAGCATACAGAGCTCCGAGAGCGGGGAAACGCACTCCCCGCACGGTTCCACCCGCCGGAAGTTCCACCCCCACAAGGTGCACATGACCGAGAACCATAACTTAGACACGAAGGTGAGTTTTTATTTGTTGGAAGAATTTGATTTTGTTAAAATTTGAAATTTTAATTCCTTTCACAGGTAGTCACAAGCATTGGAATGCTACACATAGGAGTCGTATTCGTAGTGTTCGGAATCTTTTTACTAGGTGCTGGATTTTTTCCAGATAATTTATCAAATCAACCGGCACAAACCTGGCATCTACTGGGTGAGTAAACGCTTTTCGGTGGTTGGTCACTTTTTCGTTTGACACTTGTTTAGCTTGTACCCCATTGGACGAACTGTCACTTTTTACACGGCGCTCACGCACACTATCAAAACAAATGTTTGGTAGTGTGTGTGAACTCCGTGTAAAAGGGGTGTCAAACTAAAAAGAGACCCCGTTCGTTTGACAACAGTTGGTGTCAAACCATCGAGGTTTGAAAGTAGTTGAAAAATCGGTAAATTTTAGATCGGTAAACCATCTGTCAAAATGATCAAAATTGTACCGAATATGGGTTGTCGATGAATAAAAAGGAACTTTCCTACCGAATTTCGGTAATTTTCAGTTTACCGAACTGTCCCGCAGTTGAAAATTCGGTAAACAATTTTCAGAATTTTTGTTCCTACCAAACTTGAAATTCCACCGTTCAAATTCAACCAAATCGATACGCAAAAATACGAAACGACGAAGGAATGTTTTGAATAGCCCCTTTCTCTTCCTCTAATGGCATCATTTTCCATCCCCCAACAGGCAAAGGCTCCTGGTGGAACGAGCTGATATGCACGGGACTGTTCGCCGTCGGTCTCGGCATCTTCTTAATCATCCTCAACTGTGTGATAAGCAATCGAGAGGAGCAGGACCTCGAGAGCTACGTCCAGCGGCAGCTGACACGATCGAGATCCGGTGAGTATCCGTTCGCCATGGTGTGTTCATTCCACGTGACTTCACCACATCAACTCCAACCGGAAGAGGCGAACCAGAAATCGATAAATTATTAAGCAAGTCGCAGTTTCTGGTGACTGTTTTTTGTCACTCTGGCAAATGTTGCGTCCAAAGTCGAAGAACCAAGCGAGTGTGTAATGGGCATCTTTCGTCATAAATTACGTACAACTTGGTGACGAGAGGGTTGTTTAGGAGTTGACCAGAACTTGCCATTTGGAGAGCGTTTTTTTTTTTTTCATTTTTTATAACCTTTTGAACCATAAGCCTGCCTTCTCGAGCCGTCCCATAAATGGATTAGCCATCAATTTCGGACAGACGCCAGATAATAGACTTTTGGTTGAGGCGAAAAGATTGACCCTTTTAGCTGGAACCCCAGACCGGGTGTGGACGATATTGTTTTTCAACACATTAGAGCAGTTCTCCCGAAAATCTCGTTTTGTTATTTGAAAGCATTCTAAAGAAATAATTTCCATGTCATTTTTATATCTTCTGCATGACAATCATATAAATATTGAAATGTCATTGATATGCTGAAGATAGAATACATTTTTTGGTGCATTTATTCCTTCAAATAGCGGAAATATTCCCTTTCTAATCAAACTATTATCTTCGTCATAAGAAGAGTTTGATGCTCCATTAAAGATCCAAAAATACTATTTGGGCTATAAACATACCAGCAACAGCACCACCTCAAGTAAGCTCGCAAATTTATGCCATTTACTGGCCAAAAAGATCAAATTTAATGCAATTTTAATCATAATTTCTATTTTGCGAGACCATTTCTCATCATTTTGGTGGCGCACACATCCACACGCAAGCTGAGAGGTTAACTACTTAACGAAAGTCGCCATCAATATCTTTTCACTTGCGCTAACGATTTCAAAGCGCCTAAGATATGAAATTGCTTCCAACTACCGGCAAGATGTTCTTTTGCACATTAGTTAGTCACTCACTTGAAAAATAATCCCGAAACATGAAAATAATTAGCAAGCGCCATAAAAAAAAACAAACGCGCCAATTCTTTTGACGTTTGAATTTTGACGACCCATACCAATCGAAGGCTGAAGAAAACCGAGCGAGAAGCGAAGGCAAATAAAGAGCAAAGGGTAGCCACCAACACTACCAACATGCTGGTGCAGCGCCTGTTGAAGTGAGCCAGTGATGCCAGGAAATTGTCTCTATAAATGCTTCTTTTCGTGTGTGTTCGCTTAAAATTTCTTCAATTTTGGCAGCACTAAGCAGACCCAAAAGAGCGCTGGAAATAAAAATAAAACTAAGCTGAAAATAAGGCTTTCTAGTCAGAAATTTACCAACACATTCAAAGTATGTTTACATGACAGCAGGACGTTTGTTTGCATCAGGTTTCCTATCTTTTTCTAGCAAAAAAAAAATGTCAAGCGACTTCTAGCAGTTTTTTTTTTTTTTTTTTTTGACTGACTGCCCGATATGTCAACCAACATACTTCGCAGGGCTGTGACAGCTACAGCTCACTATGGAGTATTTCCATATAAGCGAGCGGCCAAAAATATTTTTTGCTTTTCTGTGACTTTTTTGTGTTGTTTGTACTTAGTATAATGAAAACAAATGAAATTTGATATTCCTTCAAAAAAAAAAATAATTTAATTTTCGATTTTTTCATATATTTGAGGCCACATGCATTAAAGTGGTGAATTTTAATATTCTTGCTCTGTCTATTTGATGCACGGAATGGCGGTTTATGCTATGTTAAAGTTTCAGATTTACGTTCAATCTCCCTCCCCTTTTTCTTAATTTAAAATCCACCTTTCTTTGAAGACTTTGAATTATTAATTTCCTTGCATGAATCAAAATGTTCAAAATGGCATAACTCAAAAAGTGCACATAAGTGCACTTTGAAATTTGGAGACAAGTTAGGACATGGTTCAAATTTTAAGCTGCAAAATTTTCAGATCGCACAAATGCACACAAAAAAAGTATTAACAAAGTTGAAAAAACTAATTTTTGAATTAAAATCCATCTTTTTTGATTTTTATTATTTTTTTTAGCCTATAAAAGTGTGTTTTGTAAAATATTATTGAAAAGTTGAATCAATTACCTTTCTGAATATATATAATGATGCAGGAAAAAATACATAAACAGCTACACAGTACAACTATGAAAAATAATAATTTTTTTGTCAAAAAACATGTTTTTTCTTACCATTTTCGCCTTTGAAGGTCTGCAATTCAGTGAATTTTGAACCTACAACTTTTAAACTCTTAGTTTGAATGTTTATTTTCGAAAAAAAATACCAAAAAAATAATTAGACTATGTCGGGTTTTCGATTTATGGCCGCCTGAAACCCCATAGTGCAGCTCGACCATTGTTTGCATCAGAACACTGTGACGAGGAGTTCGTCATTTTTGGGTTAAATTTTATTTTTTTCACTGGGCCTAGAAAGCCTTATAGGAAAAGTGGCGTGGCCAAATGCACTCCACTGATTTGGGAAATTAAATGCTCGTAAAAGGAATAGCATAACTTTTAATAAAAGTGAAAATAAACAGAAATGTTCACAAAAAGTTGCTCTACTCGTTGGTGTACTTGGTTTTAGAAAATTTCAAGGAACACTCCACATTATCCACCATCATTCAAACACGACCTCTTATTAGGCTTAAAATGGTATATTTCCCCTATTGCCTGAAAACATTTAGGTGAAAAAGCGATTTTAGTCATCAAAATTAAACTCACAATGTTCCCTCTAAAATAAATAAAAAACAACTTATGAGACCCCAGAGAACTACTCATTAATTTTTCACCCCAACGTTCCGGTCACCGGCTCTCAGGGATAGCGGAAACCTATAATGGGCAACATCCGTCAGACCCAGAGCTGGGTGGGTCGAACTTGAAACTTCTCGGAAGTTGGATTGCTAGCAGCATGGCTTTGACAGGGACACTAAAGTGAACTCTTAAATTAGGTCCAAATCACAATAAAGCATCAACTTTTCTGGGAGGAATATTTTTCCACTTTTAAAAGGGAAATGAAACGAAAGCATCAACTATCCGGCAGCAGTTTGGGTAGACCCAAAGTGAAAAATAAAACCCACCAGCAAAAAAAAATCGCACGCAAATAGATCCGATTTCCCACGGGGGTAAAGATAACGCCGCCCGGAACAATCATCCGGCCAACGCCGTAAAGTTCGCCCTACAATCTTGTCCCTTTCGAGAAAGATTCTCCCGCAGGCGTTATTAATACTATATTTCCAGCTCAGCGGCTCTTATGAAAATATCAAACCGTAATTGAAATCGATTTTTTCGCAAATGACATCGTTTATAATGGGTGGAGAGAGGGGTGCAGCAGGGGAGGTGGGTTGAGCTGGGGCATTGACGCCCGCTCGATAAGCCCCAGCTGACACCCCGATCTGGACGCTGATGTCGGACCAACGCCGGATGGGATAACCCCTTTGGGGCGTTTGAGATCCCTTTTTTTGTATGAACGATGGTGGTTGAAGAAGACGAATTCAAAGTTATTTATTTCTTGCAGAAAATTTTGTATGCAAAATAACAAAAATAACTTGGTTTTAAGCACTGATTGTCTCACTGAGATTTCAATTGAACTGATGAAAATGGTTTTCTTCAGCATTTAAGTTGTTTCAATGATTTTGTTAGTATTTGAGTATAGATTTGATTGAAACTAAAGGTTATGAGAATCAATTAGTCACGCGTATCTCAAAAGTGATAAACATCCAGGTGAGACAGTTATTCGTTAATGATTAGTTCAGTTGTACATTTGCTAGTGCCGTCAACTGGGGCGAATCGGGACTGACGCAAACTGGATTTAATCAGCTATTAAAATAAGCCTGAATTACCTGCACAAACAATCCGCAGACTCAAAATAAAGGCAACCAAAGCAATATTTCGCAAACCAAACCACTCCAATATCACCGATTATAAGCCAGCCATTGACATTTACAACCAGCTCGAACTGGGTAAAATAAATCAATTTCCAATCATCTAACGCAACGCAACGCTGCCAACGCGTGGCGTTTACCTTCCATTTTCGACTAACGATGTTTAATCGGTTAATATTGTGTGAGTGCCGAAATGTGAGCTTTCCCCCCAAGATTTCGAAATCCTGTAAGGAGGATGTCGGATGGAAATGTGAGCTTCTCCTTGCAAGAGTTTCGTGGGTTTGTCAAAAAACTTTTTCTTTTCAAATGTCAGAAGTAGGGGGGAAGTTGCTGACATTCAAGCTTCAACAGCTTTTCGGCGGGGGGTGACATGTGATTGTTATGAGCTTATTTTTAGCCATCAATCAAAGGGTAAAGTTTCTTTTATTGTGAAAAGTTGGGAACAAGATTTGAGGTGGGATTGGAAATTGATTTTGCAATGCGAGACGAATTAATAAGAGTTAACTTCTTTCCTTTTCAACCAGGTCACCGCTTGGAGCGAGACGTCGAGACTGGTGGCCTTACGACACGCCACCACCGCAAAGCCATGCAAATCCAGAAGGGTGCCGCCGAAAGGGGCTTGGACGACCTGTCCAACTCGAACATTCTGCTAACGCCAACCAGTAGCGAGGTGGTGACCCCCACAACTCCCTCCGGAGGTAAGTCCAGCGGGTTTCAGCGTTTCTAAGTAACTTCTGCGGAAGAAAAAAAAACACTCTTCTCTATCTACCTCTCTACCTCTGTCTCCTACTCGAAAGTAGGTTTTATACTAATCTAATCTGAAGACAAGTTAATCTTCCATGCTCTTGGTTACTTTCGTCCATCTCACACACTTTTTCTTGTTCGCATCAGTTTTACTTTAATTTAAACTCACCACAAACCATGCGTCTCCATCTTGTTTGCCACTCTATGCCACTCCTAGGCGGCACGTGCATTTCTCATATACTCCACAAGCTTGTTCGACTTTTCCGTTCATTTTACTTGTTTGACATTTTTTATTCTACTGAACTCTTCATCGTTGTCTCCCGAGCCTCTCAACCCCTTTCGATTTGGGATCAACAACCACTTTACCTCCCCCCCTCTCTTCTTGAAGAAGATAGCACTCTGAGGGTAGAGAGTACTTTTATCGATGCTGTGGGACCCCATCGTAACGAGAAAATATTGTTTTTGAATTATGCTGGCTCTATTTGCGTACGTCATGTACTACCATCCAGCAGCTTGAGCTTGACTTGAAACCGTTCTTCTGGCTTATCTGCTTCTGCTAGCATCACTTGACACCCTCTAGATTGCAAGGCTCCAACCTCCTCATTTACATGCAGTCCATCGGATCATTCGGAGTGTGCTACACCAGGATAACCGGGAGAGTGCTTCAAGCGTGTGCAGGGTGATATCCTCTGGATGGATGTTTGAACGCGTCAAGTGTTTGGTGCCGGAGTACAATTTCATTTTGATTAGCTCTGGTCTGACTTCTACGACTGTAAGGATGTGGGACCTGCAATTCCATGCCAAATCATACCACAATGCAACCGGGAGATTCGAACCAAATTAAGTTCATTTTGTACCATTCTTTGCTTTATTTATTTGCATTGTTTTTTTCTAACATTATTTACAAAGAAATCTTACAGTTTGATTGTATTTATTTTGTCATTCCGACGTCGTCGTGCTATCTTGTCGCACCCGCCATTTCGACGTTCCGAGAAAAACGCGTTTTTAATGTTTGACCTGGAATAACCAAAAACGAAAGCACGCAATGTAAACAATAACAAACACGTTTTGTTTGGCTGACCTTTATGTGCACTGTCCCGAAGTTTGGTTAAAGTTGGTTGCTGGAGTCCAGAGTTATAATTTACAAATGTTTACGGCAGTCTAACTTGTACGTGCGTCAAACACGTTCTGACCTGAAATGCCTTTGGCCAGTTGTCGCACTTACATCAATTTTCAATATTGAATTATTTCGGATTTCATCATTCAGAATTTGAATCGAATTTTGGGGATCTGTGAAGGTCAAAAGGTGAGGCATTGTGAGCTGCACTAAATGGCGTTCTTAAGTCAATTTGGCCCAAAATGCACGTACGACAAGTTAGCACGACGGCGCCGATTTGCGTAATGTTTGATATGAGAGGACCAAAAAAGCCAAAATTATTTTTTTTTGAATAAAAATAGTTGTTTTTGAAAAGTTTTTTTTTTTTTTTTTTTTTTGAAATTAAATATGTCTTTATTGAACTTTCTTATAATAATTACATTTCTTTTACATGCTAAGTGGTATGGCCTAATGCTCTTCATCTTTGTTGTATTTTTCGTTTTATTATTAACTGATCACATATATTTTATTTACTTCAAATTGTTTTACATTATTGCATTGAATCGGATACATTTGGGTTAAAAAAGAAAAAAAATCACTTTAACATCTAATCCTAACTTAAAACTAAAAAACTAAATTCATTGAAATATTCAAAATCATTAGAACGAGTAAACTACGAACTGTACTTCAAGATGAATGCTCCAAGAATTCTTACTTGTTCCTGACGAGTTTTGCACCCACGCAAAGTTGTTGTCATCTCGATGAAAATGTTCAGAAGTTCTTGTGGAGAAAACAGGTCACTACTGCCTTCATCCGTTGATGCTGGTTGGTTTTCCCTCGGTTGCTGACTGAAGCCTGGAGGTGTTGTATGCTCTGCAACTCTTTGCCGCTGATTCAACGGCAATGGCTGCAGATTTGGAACCACTCGAACAGATCCCGCTCCAGGTGACGCCAAAGCAGGAAAATCCACGTCCGTGAAAGTTGGTGGTGTTTTGCGACGATTTGGTTGGTGCCTCGTCGTCGCTTGCTGCCGAATTTTTACAAACTCAGCTCGTTTTGGGCAGCTTCGATTCTTGGTAGAATGGTCGCCACCGCAATTGAAGCATTTGGCTTCGATGTTCTCGTTGATTGTTTCGCAAGCTTGAGTTTTGTGCTCACCTCCGCAGGTTGCACAACGACTCTTGATGAAACAGTTCCTTCCACCATGTCCAAACTGCAAGCAGTTCAAACACTGTGTCACGTCACGGTGCACTGGACGAAAACGCTCCCAAGTCACGATGATGTTGAAAATTGCCCGAACTGCTTTCAGCTCAGACGGCGTTGTCGATCCTTTCTCGAGATGAACCAGGTACAGTTGATCACGATACTTGATGTCCTTGTTGTGTCTCGTCATCTTGAAGACTTCGATCACGTTCAACTTAAGAGTTTTGAGCTCTTCTTTCAGCACACTCACATCCATGTCATATAGGCCACGGAGGACCTGTTTCATGGGGCGTTTACCTGGATCGTCATGGCTGTAGTATTCAATCTTTGTGTTGTTCAGGAAATCTCGAACGTAGTTGTAATCCTTTCTGGTAGGTAGCACAGGTTTCTCCTGTCTCGTCAGAGGCGCTGGAGCAGAAATCCCACGTTAGAGGAAGGCCATGCCCCGGGGGGCGTAGTGCCAATAGTTTCGTTTCGTTAGTTGTTATCCTTTCTGCCTGGTAGCAGAATTTTGAGTCCATGAGCACACAAGCGAATGGAAGCTCGTAATGCACCAGATTTGATAAATCCGGTCAGCCACTTTCGCACCGAGTCCGATGACGATGTTTTCACAAAAATGGGTGGCAACTTTTCCCGTCGTTCAAATTCTTCCTTCTCGCTCACGTCCACAGGGAGGGTAGCGAACTGGTTTCCAGACGAATTTTGAGCGTCCTTGCTCAAACTGCCTGGCTTTGCAGGTAGCGCTTCGGCATTCTTTAGCTTCTTCAAATCTGCCGATCCTGCTGGTGAGGACCGCCTCTTTTTCTTGCCCTGAGGCATTTTTTGCACTTTTAAAGCACTTTTCAGGAGCTAAAATCCAGGAGTACCTCACTGATTGGTGGTCCACAAAGGAATGTTGTTTTTATCAACTCGAAAAAAAATCATTTTAAGTTGGAAAATATGGCTGAGATTTCCTATTTGTTAATCTGACTTTTGGTTGCTGCCTCGCAAAGAGTAAAAATCATGCAAAATGAGTTTTTTTTCTGTGAGTGCTTCTAGCCCTGATTTTTCAATCGGAGATTTCCAGTGTCAAAAAAATATTTGTGAAATTTTGTCTGTTTTTTCAAAAATATGAGGAAATAACAAAACAATTTCGACATCGGATCAACAGATATCACAGTTTGAAAATTGTAGGATTTTAGGGAAAAAAAACTCAGAAAACCTCTACTACTTTTTTGGCAAAACATTTTACAAAAAAGGTTGTAAGTTTTAAAACTTATAGTCTAGTTTTTTTCCCTTTAGTTTTTGTCCTTGAAATTCCACTTTTTTCGAATAGTTTCAAAGTATTTAATTTGTGAAACAGATTCAAGTCGATTGACCCACATTTAAAATAATGTTATGATCGAATTAACTTTTTGTGAATTAGGTTGAAATTTATGATGACCGAACGAACACAGTGGAGTACATTACATAGATAAATCGTTATTTGTTTTAGATAAAACTTTACCTGATAAAGTTCAACCTCATTCTTAAGGATTCTATTCTCATTGGTTATTCTATTTGAAAAAAAAAAAAACAATTTCTTCAAAAATCTAAAAACTAATTCTTCGTATGGAACTCAACAAAAAATATTTCACAATTTTCAAAAAAAACATTAAAAATTCAACTTAAAGAACAGTGCGCCTCCATGAATTTAACAGATGAAACGCATGGTATTTGACAAAATTGAACTGGAATTATTCTCCACCTACGTGAAGCATTCAGGCCCAGTGGTCCAGTGGGAACTGGCAGCTGAAAGTGATGGAAAGGATCGGTACGTTGAGCTGCTGCTGACGTTGTGCTAATGAAGCGCGCACACACACACACACACGACGTTGTTTTCCGGAACCGAATTTGATTAGAAAATTTCGAAAGCTGTACTTTGGTGGGAATTCATGCTCATGTGGGTTGGGAATTATTAGAGATGCATCAAATGCGAATAAAATTTCAAAATTTAGTTTACTTCAGGAAATATTTTCATGAGTTGTGTTTGTTCAAGTGGTTGCTCTTTATTTTTCAAACTCATTCTAAACTATTTGTTTATGAAATCAGTTAAATTAAAACCCCACCCACACCACAAACTGCCTCGAGCATCGCCATTGCTTCAGAAATAAATTGCAATTTAGAGCTCCCGTCACATAACCAGCAGAGCATGCAACAATTTCTCCACCCTTTTTCACCCCTCCGTGCACCGAGTGCCAAATTAATGTCAAAAGCTTTTAATACTTATATTCGCCACATCCCTTTTTCCACTGTTCTGCTCGAAAAGCTCCAAAAGCTGCGAGAAATGGCCCACAATTTCAATTACAGGTAGCCGTTTTCCCATTTGCTCGTTCTCTTTCACCCGTTTTTCATTCATGCATTTTCCAAGCGTTTTGTCTCATTTTCGCTGTCTCTTCCACACCTCCATTTGCACACCCCCTCCCACCAACAATTTGGCGCCAAAACGAGGCCGACCATGCTTTCGGCCAAGGCTCGCGGCCAAGCCATTGACCCAAAATTAAACCCTTAAACAGCTTGGCAGCTGCGATCAAAGCTTCGTCTTTAGTGGATTTTTCATGAGGGGTTTTTCCATTTTTATACCGCGCGCCAAAAATAGCACTTGCGGGGTGGGGAACATCACGTACAAAATCAAAATCAGTCCAAATTCGATACACATTCAAGCTTTATTTTTGGCTGATCTGGCGGCAATTTTGCAGCTTTTATTCTGCTTGAAAACCCCAACTATGTCTAGCCACATATATCATAATCTTGTCTCGTTCTATGTTTCTGCTTCGATTTTCGATTATCACACCACAAAAACCCCAAAAAAGGATACGCACTATAAATCGCCATCTGAATGGCGAATATCAGAAAACAACTATTATTCAACCCACATATTATCGAATCAGGCAAGTTTTTTTGCTGTACTTTGCCACCTGTCATGTGCCGTTCATATAGTTGATGTAGCTTCATAATTGACATGTGATGTGGCTCGTTTTTAATTCACGCTCGGGGCCGGCTGCAAATTATTCATTGTAAATTTCTAAAAATACGCTATGCTCGCTTGTGTACCCTTGCATCTGTGTTTGTAAAAAGAAAAGATAACTAAAACTGTTGTATGTCCCCAAAAATAAACAAATCCCAACTCTTTTCGTGGTATCATATTTGACGTTTTTAACTTTAAATTTAAAAGAAACATGGCCATCAAATCAATCATTAAATCAATTGAAAATAAAATTCAAATACCAACAAAAAAGATATGATCATCAACATTTACCAATTTTCATCAATCAATTTATGCATTCAAAATTTACTACAATGCTATGTTTGAATTGCATAAGGTACTAGACTTTAAATATTTTGTATCATACATCAGGCCATACTCAACCAAATCAGTTAAAGCTCAAGAGGTGATTTTTTTGTCATCTAAAACATATCCAAAAACGATTACTTTCTCAAATGGTTATTTTGCGCAACAATTGTCACCTTATATTCAATAGCAAAAGTAAATTTTAAAAAATGTGACTCAAAATTTTACTCTTTCCAAATATTAGTCGATTTTATCAAAATTTTGGTATATTGATTTCGTAATACCAAAGAGAGAATAAATCAACACTGCCGTTTGATTTCAAAATGTTTCTTTCTGGCTGCAAAAAAGACAAAAATCAGACATGTTTTAATTTAGAAAGGGGTCGTTCGTCCCCACCGTCACGAAATACGCTAAAAATAAAGAGGATTGATGCTGAAAGGTAAAAAATACATCATGTGACGAGGAAAACTGGCATAACTTTTTTGATTCGGTGTGAGTTGGTAGAGTTTGGCGAAAACGATGCAATTGTTTTAGTAAACATATTTAGATTTAACTACAGCTAGTTTTATAGAAGTCCTTGTAGATAAAAGACACCAGTTATTGGTACTAGCATAAATAGCCGACTTCGTTTTTAGTTTTACAGAAAATATGTTCAAAAAAAGAACTAATTTGATTATAAAAACTTTGATTTATTTTTTCATTTATAAACACTAGGACTTTTTTTACCGAATTCAGTAGTTGATAAATTGGTTAAGTTTAGATCGGTAAACTATCTGTCAAAATCAACAAAATTTTGCCGAATCTCGGTTGTACGCTGAACAATAATCAACTTCATTACCGAATTTCGGTAATTTTCAGTTCACCGAACTGTTCAGCTGTTGAAAATTCTGTAAACTTTACTAAATTCGGTAAAAAATCTAAGTGTGTATATTGTTAGGTACTTTAAAAATATCTACAATTGAGAAATCGAATGTCATGTTATAGGATGCACAGAAAAAAAAATCATGGTAATGTTACATCTGTCAGAAAAAAATGTGTAATTTTACCTCTGAAAATGTGTAATTTTACCACTTTTCTGTTGTTATGTCGCTTTTTCAGTCTAAATTGAGGTAAAATTACATCATAAAAGATGTAATATTCATCCTTCCAAAATTACACCTTCCGAATTTCAACAATTTTTTCATGTGTGTTGAAATGTATAAAATTAAATCTTCTTCGGAAACTTATGAATAATCCAAAATATCAAAAATGTTCATGAGACATTCAAAAGCCCCGTATCATTTATCTTTGTTGATATGTTGCTCAATCATTCCATCAAAGTATTGTTACTTTATGTTGTACATACATTTTATTTTTATAGCCTGATTTTTTATATACTTTGTTGCTCAGAGTATTTCTTCCAAAGTACCCACCAACTTTCGGCTATAGCTCCTTCGTTCAAAACGAACTTTCAAAAAAGAAGACAACTCCCTATTTTGTTCAACTATCTCCAAACCTGAACTCCCACGTGTCTCTCTTTCTCTCTCTTTCTCTCTCTCTCTTTTCTCTCTTTCTCTTTCTCCCCGTTTATTTCCCAGTGTCCACGGTATCTGTTATACCCCTCATGAGCTATAAACCACAACTTGAGCTATTGATGTGATATTACTACCGCCCTATCATTCGTATCGTCTCGTTCTAAGCGTCCAATCGTATTACTACCACTACCACTACTACCACTACAACTACTACCGCTATTAACGATACTAGAAAAATGCCAAAGAATACCAAAACACTAGTGAGATAAGTCCGTGTAACGTGTTGAAATCGTATAACGTGTACCGCGTGTAACGTGCGTAAACGTTAGAAGCAATCACTACCAGAGAGTACAAAGTAACCATAAGTACCCCCACCCCCCTCCGTTTTAAATGTCCGGAATATGTCCGCGCTTCGAACCGTTCAAGCGAATGTCTCGTGAACTCGTTGCCTCCCAAGTCGAAGAATAACATAGAACAAAAAAAAACTCAAGAACATCGTATAAATCCCAACAAAAAAAAAGTACAGAAACATATGAATGCGATTTAGGGTATGTTCTTTTTTAAGGTTATGTTAAACAATCTGTTTGGTGTCGTTTCCGTTAACCTTTTTGTACCATATTACAAATAGCTTTTGATTGTTTTGCATTTTTGTTTAGTTTTGATTTTTAGTTTATGTATATCATGGCTTCCATCCCTCGATCCATCGAGCGAACATTTTAAGCTGCCCCCTATTTTTCCATGATTTCGGTTTTGGCTAGCTTTTGAAACTCCATGTTTCACTCTATTTCTCTTTGATGCGCAAGAAAATCTGTGTGGGCTACATGATCAATGGACTCTTTTCAAACGAAATTTTTGATCGGCGATGGTTTTTGTTATTCTGTAAATTTTTGAAGTCTTTGTTCTAATTTGCACCGCACTGTCATTCTGAGTGATTCTGTCCTCTATCTCTTTGTCTAAATCTTACTCTAGTTTACTGTAGCTTTTTGCAACGAGAGCATGTGGGGGAATCGAGTAAGTTGCACTGCTGCTTTTACAACGGTTGATGCAACTGCAGTGCAACAAGTTTGCAACTTTGTTTATGGATCTTTTTTTGTATATTTCGTAACATGCTTTTCTTGTAAAAAGTTGCAGTAAATGTCCATGAAACAACAACAATAGATTTCTCAGTGTATTTAAATTGGATTTTGCTTGGACAAATGTTTTTTGTTACTGTTAGTGAACTAATGCATTTAAAAATAAATCTCTAATATAAATGTTTCTATTTCCTCCCAACCACAAACTCCACCCCAGCAGTACTCGGAGCATCCGGTGAGATATTGCTAGAGAAGATCCTGGAGGAGGACAGCAGTTACGGTGATCCGGATTACTACTCGCGGAACGCCGGACAATCGCCGCCGGGCGCCGATAATGACAAGCGGTTGCTGCTCGGTAATGGCCATACTGGCGCCATCCACATGACCGATATCTAAACCACATCATCAGCAGCAGTCCCAGAATCGTCGCGGGAAATTCCATCACCAGTTGCACCAGAACCAACCACAACCATCAACCGAGGGTCGAGCACATAACCTCAAAACACCACACAACGGCGACGTAAGTACCGGCAAACCCGTATAGTAAAACCGCGGAATGGTCCCTTCCCAGTCTCCTAGAATAAACTGATTTTTCTACATGTATTGACCGTTAAGCATTAACCACACAAACATATACAAACAGTCAGTCACATTTACAGTTCAAGTACGTGAAACATATAAAAAAAGAAATCAAATAAATCAAATCATTAGCCCCCATAACCATGCACACACACTCAAACACACACAGATGGACGTGACTAAGCTACCCTTCAGCGGACTCTTTCGGCACGGTGGACTAACCATACGGAATAGTTTCGGTAAAATTTATATGGCTTCCATCTTGTACATCTTGTAAAATCTTGTAGATCAACGTGACTTCGGTTAAAAGGTCAGAACTACTTTCTGTTTTTGTTTCAACGATAGGTGCTTCAACTGAGTGTTTAGAAGAAAGGTTAACAAAATTCCGTACGACTGACCCACCGTGCAAACGACCACCAACAAAAATCGACGCTGCAACATAGATATATAAATGTGCAACATTGCTGAATTTACTAACTCTAAGAAAGATAAGCTATACGCCGAAATTAGCTGCGAAGGCTGCGAACCACTTGGCAGAAAGCAAGAGCAAACGATTCAGTCCCTCAAAAAAAATACAGCACTAGGGTGGCCCAAATACTACGATGTAACACTGAACTACACTGGAACCCCATCCCAGTCTCGACGTTCTAGCAGGATTCTAGCAGAATTCTTAGAGAGCTGGATATTCTTAGAGCATTCTAGCAGAAATGTTCTACCGTTCTAGCAGGATTCTGACAGAACCAGCTCTGCTAGAATATTTCGTGACTGGGATGGTTTGACATCGATCGTTGTCAAACCATCAGGGTCATTTTCAGTTTGACAACCCTTTTACACGGAGCTCACACTTACTACCAAACGTTTATTGTGATAGTGTGAATGAGCTCCATGTAAAAAGTGATAGTTCGTGTTTTTTTAGATTGACTTTGTCAAACCAAAGGGTGTTCAAACTATAAAGTGTCAAACGAAAATGTTTCCAACCACGGAAGGTTCAGTGTAGTGTAGAACCCCTTTGATTTGACAGCTTGAGCTTAGTTGAGAACTGTCACTGTCACTGTCACTTTTGACTCAATGCTTACCCACACTGCTTTAACGAATTTTTGATAGTGTTCAACCGTGCGCGCCATGCAAAAATTGTGTTAAATTAAAACTTTGATGATTCGACACCGTTTGTTGAAAAACCATTTTTATGTTGGCAACTAACGCTCACACACACAACCAAATGTTTGTTTTCATGAAGTACGTGAACGGGGCTTTAAAAGTGACAGTTCGTCACTTTTTAAGTTAAATTTGTCAAACCAAAAAAATATTAAAAAAGTTGTGATTTTAGAGATTTTAGAGGTCATTTTTAAATACTTTAATTCGAAAATAATTCTGTTATCAGTTTGAAGCAAGTGTCGAAATCGTGTAAAGGGGATGTGGTGGTTAAAAATTATCGTGGTGAATTTCTTGTCATAAAATTATTGGTTGATGAATGTTGAAAGAAATTTGCGTTTATTTGTGTGTATTTAATTTCTTTTCAAAGTTAACAGTGACAGTCATTTTGTTTTCAGATATCGACTCAAATTTGATAGAGTTCTTCTGTTTAATAGTTTTTTGAACACTTTTTTTAACAAAGATTGCTTTCAATTCAAACATCTTCTATAGCAGTCAAAATACAAAATTCCACACAATAAGTGAGTTTCCATGTTATAACTAAGTTTTCAACCACAGTGGGCCACCCTAGTACCCATTTATCATATCCACCAAAAAACGCCGCAGCAGTAGTTAATTAGCAGCTAAAACATAATCAAGAACCCGCAGTGAGTAATCAAGATGACTCCACCAATCAGACTAGTTCAACACACAGACAGACATCTTTCACTAACACACACACGCACAGTAAAGAATATGGGATTCCGCGGGCGGTGCCCAAAACTTCCCAGCAGATCAAAAAAAAAACTTGCATTGAACTACATCGGCATTTATGCTAGTTGAAACATGGCTGAACATCGGTTTTATATCCATTTTTTCGAACAAAAAAATCAAGAATAAAACACAACATACACAAACACATTCGTTAATCTGTACGCTTGCCAACACTCGTCGAAGTTTTCATATATCGCTGTGTATAGTAAAGGGACAAACATTAACAAGAAAAAAAGGTAGAGGCATTTATATATAAAACAAATGTTTGTGATCGAACAAGACAAAAAAAAAACAACCAAACAAAAAGCATGCATAACAAGGAATCAGCTCGAAAATAAATGTATTTGATTTAAAATTTTTGATGTTTGTCACCAGATGTCGTATATATGAAAAGAGCAAAATTTGAACACATGTTGAACACCGTACTTAAATTACATTTCATAGCTATTTAAAGAAAGAAAAAGAAAACAACAAAAACAGAACATCATGAAATATCTAGATAAAACTTTTATTAAATCCAATTTAAAACAAAAACTCTTATAGCGCAAAGTGTAAACGTTAAGCAAAACTACACTATTTGTACAACACCATCAGAGAAAAAGGAAGAAGAAGAAAGAAAAACGTTCACAAATTTCTCTCTGCACTCCAAAATACCAAAAAAAAATAAACAAAAAAAAGAGTTTAAATACAATCGGCAATCGCAGTGCAAATGCGAACCACAGCTAATCTTCCATGAACGCATTTTATGATTTTACTCCGAAAAGCATCATCTCTACGCAATTCAGCGTGTACAGTCGCCTTCCGTCACGTCACGTCACTCCCCTGAGTTAATTAACGTTTTCGCGGGAAGTTTGCCTCAATCATGCCGGAAGGCCGGCCGGTTGCCAGACGCCCCGCGGAACTCTGTGCGGGAGAAAGTTATTTGGAAGTCTGTTTGAAGTTATTTTCCCGGGTTGAGCGCGGTTTGATACACTTGTTGGCTGAATGTCCTGGAGGGGCGAACCAAACAATTTTCTTGGATTGTAATTAATATGTTATAAGTGGGCGTAGGGCATTCTCATGGTATAACTTTCGAAGCTTCGCCGTCTCCTGGCAACACTGAAGCTGTGTGCTGTAAAATTTTAGAAGCAGAAAGTTTCGAATGAAACATTCACAGTCAATGCCCTTAGGGATACTGATCGACATAGGTTTGGTTAATATGGGTATCAAGCTTCATGGTTCACACACTAAAAATCCCGATTATGTCTGTAACACAATTGGACATTACATTTTAAAACACAATGACTAAAATTTAATAACTTTTTCAACAAGAGCGTTGAGAAAATTCTTTGTCAAATTGGTCATGTGTAACATAACCACCTGCACATTTTTTGGCATTTTCAAAATCGGTTAAGAAAACCTGTTTATGAGGGATGCTCTTTTTTATTAAGTTTGCCTGAACCTGAATTTCAATATTATTTTTTTTTTATTTCACATCAATCTAATTCGGGTTATTGTTGAACAAGAAGTACGTCATTTTATATTTGATTTTTTATCACTTCAATTCCCAAAATAGCTATATTTTGAATTTCGATTTTTTTTTGTTTTAGAGTATTAAAAAATGCATCTTTTGCGCTAAAGTTTAGGATTGTGCAAAATCTGGTACCAAAGTTATAAATTTTAGAAAAAATAGGTTTTTGGTAAAAATCTAAAATATTGTCAAACGGCAAAAATGATTTTTTAATTTCAAAATCAAATTTTAAAATCGCTTGGCACATTTTTTGATAAAATTCTAGGCATTTTTTGGTTGATTGTTTTTCTCAAAACGTTCAGTTTTATGCAGTTGAAGAAAAAGCATCTCTGCACAAAATATTATCGAAAAACTGAGAAAAATTCCTAAAAATTACATTATTGCCTTTAGCACTCGGAATGCTGGTTGTTGAGATACAGCATCTTGAAGCTCAATAAATGACAAGAATTGGTGTTTTACCCCTTTCAAAAAGTTATTGTTCATAAATTTTTCATTAAAAAATGTCCAAATTATTTTTATTGGAAAAGGCAGAAAATTACTCAAATGTTCCACTTTTCGACATTAAAAGTCGAACCAATAATTTCCGAGATATTGTGAGATGAAAAAAGTGGGCATAAAATGACATTGAGAAAACGTATTTTTCACAAAATTTCAACTTTCAGAAGCTGTTTCGCGATCAGCAAAGTTAAAGAGGGAAAATTTTTGATAATTTTCTTAGCTTTATATTTTTATTTCTGCAGGGATGAAACACCAAACTTCGCCAAAAAAGTGTCAAGTCATTTTCTATTACAAATTTTATTTTGCATTTAACATAATTTTTGGAATCTTTTATGACAGTATTTAAGATTTTTCCCAAAAATCACATTTAAAAAAATCATTTTCAGTTGTAAAATCAAATTTGCAATTGAAAATGACTTTGTCTGGTTGATTTTTCTCGCTTCTAAACTAAAGCTCAAAAGATGCCCTTTTATGTTTCCTTATTACCACGTTAAATTTTTAATGAGCTCTCGAATTTCAATTAAAAAGTATGTATTTTGTAAATTTAACTTTTCGTGATAAAAAGAAAAAAAAATGGATTTTGATTACCTATATTTTCTGGGAAATTCCAATCACCTAAAACTTCTGCGAAGACAGAAAATTCCATCTTAAAACACAGATTGTCATATATTATGTACCCATTTTATATGACCAGCCCCCAAAATTTTATGGAGACTTGTATGAAGAACAATAATAATTTAAAATGGCTTCTTGATAAAAAAAAGTAAAGTAAAGAGTAAAAAAAATACAAAATTAAAAACCTCGAAAAACATACGAAACTCTAGAGAATTACTCAATATCAAAATATTAAGTAACTATTTTGGTAATTAAACAATTTTTATACACACAAAAAAATAAAAAAATGTATTCATTAACTTTCTCTTCTCTGCCCATACCTGTCAGATTTTGGTTTGCCTAATTTTACGAGATTTTTTACTCGATATTTCGCCAGATTTTTACACTTTTGACCAGGGGCTCGTAACTCTATTTTCAAGTCTAATTGATTGGTTTAGAAAATCTGACTAAATAATCATATTTTTTGTAGTATTTACAACCCTAACCAGGGATGTTATTTTCTCGTTTCCTCGCCGATGGCGAGGGCTTTTAGATATCGTCCCTCGCTCAAATTATCAAATTTTCGGCGTTCTCCCAAAACTGCATCAAGAGAGCGAAGCGAAAACGACGCCGATGAAATAGCGAGCAACGAACAAACCGATGCGTAAGACGGAAAAAAATCTCTCACACAGCCAGTCCTCTCGCTCAAAAAACAAGAGAAAGAGCAATCATGAAATTCTCTCGCCCGTAAGCCCTGTAGAAATGAGTTCATTTGTGTGCGTGAGCTCCAGTGTATGTATACAGCAATTTCGTGTGCGTGCCTCTCCGGTTGGAATGATAGTTCCATCGGAGCCAGCGAGAGGGTATTTCTCGTCGATGTGATGGGCTTTCGATATTCGCGATAGCAAGCCGACCATCACTCGGCTGCGAAAGAGAAGAGAAATTTTAAGAGACGAGGAACGCACCGAAATATGCATCAATGATAGTGCGATGGTGATGGTTTACCTACCCTGACCCTAGCAAGAAATATCTTCACTTCAACACTTTCTATGACCCAAAAATCAAAATTTTCAAAACTAGCCTATAATTTTTGTATGGTCATAACAATCATTTCAATCATTTTCCCATCATTAACTCAATTCTTTTTTCAAAATTCAGGCCTGAAAGGTTTAAAGTGCATCGTTAGCCAGTATTTGGAATATACAGTATGTAAAAAAAGTATTTACACCCCTTGGGCACTATGCACATTTTGTGATGAAACATGTAAAAAAAATAAGTTTGACAGGAACCTAGTACTACGTTTTGTTCAGAAACTCATGCCAAACATTTAAGATAATAAAAAGTTATATAACAAATACTATTACGAAAATAAAAAAGGTGCAAAAAAAGTTTGTACACCTTTCGAAAAATTAACATAAGTAATGTTATTTGTTGACAAATCACCATAAATCCAGTCTTCCAACTCCAAATAGGCATCCTTGACTGATTAAAAAAATATTTTGGATTGAATATAAAGTTTACTAACTACTTAGTATAAAAGTTTATATAACTCTGGAAATTCTATATAAAACTTATCTAAATTTAATTTTGCAAACTTTCAATTTAACTAAAATTGCTATTTAAACATTTTGGAGTGGGTATAACACCGTTTTTGGGGTATTTGTATCGATAGAATAGATTTTTCGTTGGAATTTCGTACCAACCCGGAATTACGTCGTAGGAAAATCCGCCGGCATCCGAACCGGTCCACGATTCACAAGTCAACCTATGTGGAATCAGAAAGGGCATAAAATTTCCGATCTTTTGATACCCAAACATCTAGGTTTTCTTTAAAACCTACGTTTTTAAATACCTGGGCAAAAAGTAAGTTTGATCCACGAGAACAAAAATTACGAAATTCCATACATTTTTGGCAGATTGCTCAAACAAAACCATAACAACGTTTTTACCTAGGTATTTAAAAACATGGTTTTTATAGAAAACCTGGATGTATGGGTATCAAAAGATCGGAAATTTTATGCCCTTTCTGATGCCACATAGGTTGACTTGTGAATTGTGGACCGGTTCAGATGCCTGCGGATTTTCCGACGACGTAATTCCGGGTTGGTACGAAATTCCAACGAAAAATCTATTCTATCGATACAAATACCCCAAAAACGGTGTTATACCCACTCCAAAATGTTTAAATAGCAATTTTAGTTAAATTGAAAGTTTGCAAAATTAAGTTTAGATAAGTTTTATATAGAATTTCCAGAGTTATATAAACTTTAATACTAAGTAGTTAGTAAACTTTATATTCAATCCAAATTATTTTTTAATCAGTCAAGGATGCCTATTTGGAGTTGGAAGACTGGATTTATGGTGATTTGTCAACAAATAACAGTATTTATGTTAGTTTTTCGAAAGGTGTACAAACTTTTTTTGCACCTTTTTTATTTTCGTAATAGTTCGTAATAGTGGTTATATAACTTTTTATAGAAATCATCTTTTCATGAGCTTTTTGTAGCAAAATGTCTGGAATGAGTTTCTGAACAAAACGTAGTACTAGGTTTCTGTCAACATTAAATTGTTTAGATGATTCATCACAATATGTGCATAGTGCCCATGGGGTGTAAATACTTTTTTTACATACTGTAGGTGAACAAAACCGCTCTTTTTTAGGAACCGCTCATTTTCGTTCGCTCATTAAAATGAGCGACTCTTTTGATGGAAGTGTTATGTTAAGGATAGTGTGGTTTTAAGTTATTTTATTGGACTTTTATAAATTATTCGAAAAAAAAATAAACTTAAAACGAGAAGATGCCCCTTGAAAACCACTGGTCTTGGCGGTCTCTATGTCAAGATTTCTCCTCGAACCTAAACGTTCGAATGATTGCATGGCATCCAAACTTAAATCTTAAGTGGTTTTGAAATACAGTCGACTCTCTGGCCGTCGATCTTCTCTATATCAATAATACTCCATCTATCGATGAATTCTTCAGTCCCTTCAATCTGCATACTTCAATTATCTTCATTCCTCGATATTTTCCCTTGCTTGAAGGATCTCTTCCTCGACGGTCCCTTGGATTCTGTTTGCTTTAAAAATCTCTTCCGGTTGTCAATAATTTCACTTTCTCATGGCTTGCATAGACATTTTTCTTGGCGTAACGAAGCTTTGAAGGGTGTTTGACATTAGTTTGTTTTTGTTTGATGAACGTTGCCATGATTCTCTCCCATAGCTGGGTATCAAGAAAAAAATATTTTCAATCGAGTTTTCATTTTGCATCGTTCTGTAAACTGATGATTCTCTTCCTCGACGGTCCCTTGGATATTGACAACCAGAGAGTCGACTGTATTGGTATCAATGCTATTTAGAGTCATAGACACCCCAATTAAATATGTCGATTTAGCTCTAAAAATTTCAACTTGCAGTTTTTTTTTATCCTAAAGTAACGTGGGACAATTTCGGGATTTTTTTTAAAGCATTGACATATTTCAGTTCTTAAAAAGAAATTTTACACTGCAATTTGTTGGAAATTCAATGAATTTTATTTATGAACTTTTTTGCAACCATGTCTTAAGGCCAAATTCATTTTGAACCACGGGTGTACAAGACTTGAAGTCTTCAACGCGGGGTCCCAAGCGAATTGTGGGGTAGGCATTCGCAACCATTTATTCCAAGACTATTATTTGCAGACATCGAATTTAGTCATTTTATGAGGCTCAAGAAGAACTTCATTCTCATATTGAGTTTAATATGCTTCCTCAACATTCAGCGTCCCTATCACTCCAGATGAAAATTTTCTAGCTCATCCTCCTTTGACATTCTTTTCATTCCTAAGCCCGCCATTGAGTGGTTGCAAACCTCAATAATAATGGGTGCTTTTCTTCTCCACAGCCATTGAAAGCACCGACATTCTTCTGGCCCTCTTCCCAGCAGTGGCAGTGCTTCCGGGTTTACGGGAAACGGCGCAAATATGCACCAACAACAGCGGAAACCGTAAAGTCGAGAGGAGGGCTGGTGATTTCGACCTACGCTTTAAAGCGTCAGTATTTTGTGTGAACTTTAAGCTTTTCCTCCAAGTCGGAAAAGGGGATGTTCGTTTCCCCATTTTGTTTGTGAGAGAGGCGCCATCGACGTCTAGTCTGCGCTCCTTGTTGAATAAATATAATTGTTTGTCATTCGCCAGTAAAAGTTCAAAGCTCGAGCTCGGAGGGGAGGGAGTGGTGGTAAGCTAATTCTCCCTGGGAAAACCACCCGGTGCCACTCCCCCCGCAGACATTTTGTTTATTGTGGTTAACCTTGAGCAATTCTGTTGACTGCTGGCTGGTTCTGGTCGGGCTGTTTTTTATTGTGTTCCTATTGACGGCAACTTTTATTGGTATTTCATTATATTTCCCCATGGGAAATGCCTCCCCACCTTTTCCCGTGAACGCGGAAAGTCAGCGGGCCGAAAGTGAAAAACTGCGTAGGTTTTTTTTTCACTGGGGCTGTTTGTTTTGTGGAATTAGCATATTCACCACCATCGCGGTAACGGCTGGTGACCTTTTTCTTGTGGTAATTCTACGCAAAAATGTCGATTTGCGGAGGAAAAAGGCTCACATTTATAATATTTTTAAACAATTAAAGATGATATCATAAAAAAATGCGAAAAAATATTTCAGAAAAAAATCAAAATATCAAAATAAATGTTCACATAGTGTCTCTACTTCAAGAATTCAAGAGTGCAAAAAATAGAGGGACATTTCCCCCCTTGTTGTGTCGAAGTTTGCGAATTCCGTGCTCTGAGTAAAGGTGTCGTGACTTAATTTGCGTTCATTAGAAACACTTGACCGAGCCACGTAGCCCAGTGGTAACGCTTCCGCCTCGTAAGCGGTAGATCGGGGTTCAAATCCCGGCTCGGACCAACACAACTGGTGATCTTTTCCCTTCTGGAATCGATTGCTTAGTAAAGGGAAGGTAGTGAATCGTCACAAACTGGACCTTATCACGACACCTTAGGGAGGCGACCTATGGAATGTTATCATTAACCCTAACATGTTAACATTAAGTTGAGAATGAAACTGCTTCTGAATCCGCTTTGTAAATGCCGGCCCCGATACTCTTCAAGGGTGTTCCCCTCAGGAACAGGGAAAGATTTACTTTACTATTAGAAACACTTACCATATATTTGAGCACCCTTACTATTGGTGTGAAGTGTACTTCACCGAGTTGCAAAGTGCGAAGAAGTGGTTGATGGAGACGCTGTGTGTTTTTATTTACTTTCATAATTTATATTTCATAAAGTGGCGCTAATTTTCTTTAAAAAAAAAGAAGCTTAAAACTCGAATAAAATTTGATTTACAGTAAAATTTACAACCTATCTGACAAATCTGGAGTTTTTTTAAGTGTCATATAATTTTTTTTTGCTTTATGGGTTTTTTGAGTACCCCTGACTGTTTCAAATACACCTAAAAAGCGAAATATTAAAATTTAGTTCATAGGACAATTAAAAAAACTCTAGGAATAATAATGTAACACAAAAATTTATGTTTTCAAATCTTGTTAAAAGAACAATTTTTGACTATTCAACCAATTGTTTTTGAATTGCTATTTTATTGTAACAACCTGTGCAAACGATGAAAGTGTGTTTCGAAAATATGTCCAACATTTAATGATACTTGTTGTTATAAGGATAACTGTTATGTATATTTTTGCTTTGCTGTTTGGAAAATCAAGCTTAAAATTTTAATCCTTATTTATTTTCAATTAATAAATATTGAATATTTGGCAACCCTGGCTGAAGTCATGGGTACTTAAATTGAAATATTATATGAATATTTGACAAGAATTATTTTCACAAAGATATTTATGAGAATTCAAGAAACAATTACAATCGTCCTCCAAATATTCGAATAATTGTCAACACTGCTACTTGTTTTTTTTTTATTTATGAAACTTTTTAGGGGAATATTTCAGTAAATCTCAACAATTTTGCATTTTTTTTCGATATCAGAGTTTTTTTGAAAACTTTATCCATGCATTCTAATTTGCGGATTGGTCATACAAAATGGGTTTGGGAATATTCGATAATCTGTATCTTGGGAAGGCATTTCCTAATCGATTTGGTGTCTTGGGCAAAGTTTTAAGTTGTGACTAGGACTGTTTAGAAAAAAAGCAGAAAAAAGTGTAATAATCCGATTTTTTATTTATTATTTTTTTAGATTTATTTTACTAACAGAAGAATAAAAATGATTTTCAAGACTGATACAGTCCAGACTCGATTATCCGAAGGTCATGGAAAAATATTTTTTTTCTATCTTATTTTGTGTAGATTTATGTAGAAATGTTATTTTATGTAGAATTTTTAAATTCAAAATGGCGGCGATGAAATGTTGAAAAATATACTTTTGTAATTTAACAGGTAACCAACTATTCAAATTTGATTAAAATGGGACCGCAGAACTCGTATTTTATGTCAAAACCAAGAAAATAAAAAAACGATTTTTTCTGTTCTACGATTCGATTATCCGAAGTCCCATACAAACCTTCGGATAATAGACACTTCGGATTATTGAGACTTCGGATAATCGAGTCTGGAGTTAAGATTTTGCATAAAAAAGATATCTGCCGATATCTTGGCAACTGTTGGCCCGATTTCCAATATAAAAAAAAAATTAGTATGAAATTGCACATTTTACTAAAAACAATTCAAAACCTTCTGAACCAAACATTGGCGATATATTAACACTGTCATGAAAAAAAAGACTCAAGTAAAATTCAATGAACTTTTCAAGAATGATGTGATTTTTTTTTTATCAGGTAAATTTCGGAATCAGGCTTTTAAATAATTTAATTTCTCGAGGTTTTAAATGTAAAACAAACCATTTCCAGATCATTTTTTTTATATCCAATAAAATATCCATTTGGCTTTTTGATAAAAAAAAGATGCTCTGGCAACACTGCTTTGAGTAAATGGATAAAAATTCATTACAATTGTGAGAGTATTTTCGAACCAGTGTGTAAAGAATAATGATGATGGTTTTTCAAAGTATCACATATTTCTAAGATTAACATTTTTATACATCTATATTGATATTTATTTGTTACTTAATTTATCTGTTTCAACTTCGATTTGAGCAACAATCGAAAAATGAATCGTTTTACGAGTTTTCTTCTCCTGCACAACAAAGTGAATAATTAATTTCCATATAGCAGCTGTAATCCGCATCCAGATGTTTCTTGATTCGCTCAACAGATGCGTAACAATAAATCAACATTATGGTTATGCTCGAGGCGATACTTACGGTAATGGGTGCATTAATAAAACATTTAACAGGTTGAGTCCTCAACTTTATAGAAAAAAAACCCTTAAAAAAATGAAAAATTTAGTTTTAATATTACGGTTTATTACATATGTTTTAAAAGAGCTTTGAAAATTCTTTCAAAATAACATTTATTAGGGAGGTTGATAACAATCAATTTGAAATAACACCCTCTTTAGAGCGAAGAATTCAAATGCATCCTCTAAGGAGCAGAGCATCCTTTCAAACATATACCCAAGTGTATGCCGCCTGGATGTAAATCCTTTGTCGGTCCTTGGATCTGATCTCGCACAAAAGGAATCCGTTCGATAACACATTCCTTCTGTCTTCCCCAGCAAACGTACACAGTAACAAAACAAAAAGTTTAAATTTTGATGGTGTAACATTTGATGTTGTAAACGTTCTTATATTTTATGTAATTTTATCAGAGTGTTCAACTATGTCTGAGGTTAAATTACCCATTTTCACTGTGTGTTTTCACTGTGAAGCTTTCGCAAACCGTTCTGTAAGCTCGCGCCATAACTTGACTGCTTGCCAAGCGAAAATAAGAATCGTAATTACGACCATGGAGACGCACGGTCTGGCAGGGGGTACAAATTTGCAAACAAAAAAGAAAATCCTTCTACGACAAAAGCTCGCACATTTTTGCCCCACTCGAAGGTCAGCTGATTTTGGTGTCTTTTATCTTTCTTCGTGAAAATTTCATCGTCACGTGACCTCCACCCCAATCGGAACCAGGAAGAGGGGGAGGGGAAGGGGGCAACAAGGGACATTACCATTACGACCTCGGCGGATTCCGGGCCGGGTCTGCAAATGAGGCGTATCTGCTCCCGGAGGGCAATTCGCACAACTCGGCGGCGGCGGCGTGTCGGTGACCGATGGCAATGCTTCATGAATTAATTATTGGTAACGGCTTGTGTATACAGAACCATAGAGTGGTATTGAAGATGAATTGCTGCAAAAGAATTCTGAAAAAAAAATGGCAACACTGCTAACACATTGAACTGTTACTAGATTCCCTCCCATGCAGCAAAGCCGACTAAACTCAATGTTGCGTGTAATGTCGTCAACGTGTAATTAAGTTCTGGTAACAATTCTATGGCTCTATTCCAACCAAGGGTGACCTTTTGGAGCATTGAACCGTGTCGCACCACACTACCTTGTAGTTCCAGAGTGCAATTCTCGCACCGAAATGAGACCCGGACCATAAATCTCCCAACCCATCTCGTCACTGTAACTCTTTCCAGAGCTTCATCATGCACACGTGTCCCTATGTTTTGATATTCACCACACGTGTGCATGCTCCGTGCGCCGGCGAAGGATGATGTATTCCATCACACCTCGGCTGTGGTGATCTCGAATGAGATTTATTCCTGAACTTGAGTACATACAAAATACCGCTATCGCTAAAGTATGTCATCCATCTGGAACGGCACCGGCACGCCGACCGACCCCACCACAGCTGGATCACAGACAAGCAGACATTTGTATCAAAAATCAATCACGCTTCCTTGAAGCCATCTTTTTGTGAAAGCGAGCACTGCTGCATAAAGTTACATGCAACTGTCAAACGCTGTGGTGAATTCGAGCATGCCGTGTTGGGTTTCTGAACATTCAAACCGACAGTTAATTTGTTGTTTTTTAAAGATTTCTCCCGTCTGTTTATCTGTGCCTTAATGGTGAGCCCAAGTCGTCAGAGAAATCTGATTAAGGGCAAACCAGACGCGTAAGAGAGGCTGAGGCAGGTGAGGAATGTTAATATAATTGAAGATTTACACCTGCGAACGCGTCGTCGTCGCTTTCGCAAACACCTGGTTTTATGGCTTCTGACTGCACGAAGCAAATCCAATACGGAGAAGAGGAAAAAAAAGTCGTAAAATGGAAACTTTTTGATGAATTTTTAATAGCTTCACTTGCGGCGCGAAAGTGCGTAAATCATAATAACACAACAAGTTGGTATGGTTAGGCGATGTCCTTGAGAGTGAATGTTATATTGAAAACATTTTATTTTTTCAGATCTTTTACGCACTCTTACTCCCACTCTCCCGTAAACTTTCTTAATATTGAGTGCGATCTTCAATTTTGCTGCATCAGTTTTAAACTTGTGTCTTGCGTCATCAAAACGCTCATCCAAAACAACTCATTATAATAATTAAATAAGAGTTATTTCCAAAAATGAACCTACTCGAATGGCATTATTTTGCACCAACGTTCACACGAACATTCAAAATCGCTCAGTTATCACCATCAACACCAAACTTACTCAGAAATGAGTAAATAGAGCATCTGTCAGATTTGAGTAAAATTATGTTAAAATCACCTAGTTCTGAAATTCACTCAAAGCTGACAGATGCCCTATATACCCATTTCTGAGTAGGTTCGGTTTTAAAGAAAACTGAGTAATTTGAAAGTAGGGTGTACAGTGCTTACTGACAGCAACATTTTAATAAAAATTCAAAATTTTCATGTGTGGTCAGCAATTTTGCTTCATGAGCGAAATAATTCCCATAAAATGTATAATTCAATTCAAAATTCAAACAATTTTTAAAAACAATTACCCAAAATTGGGTAAACACTTTCAATGATCAATTTTGAAAAGGTGCAGTTCTGACTTAATCTTAGTAAAAACAACTCTAAAACTAGTAGTTTTGAATGAAGCGTGGACAAAATAGT